>NC_136426.1:10375000-11575000 GCF_052849685.1 Lactuca virosa
TATTAAAACCAATTTTTTAACACCAATTATTTTTTTTAACACCAATTTTTTTTAACACCATTTTTTTTATTTAGCCAATTCTTTTTATTAAAACCAATTTTTTTTATTAAAACCAGTTTTTTTAACACCAATTATTTTTTTTAACACCAATTTTTGCCACAACCGAACCTTGGATTGTCACATTGGTTCATTTCATGCCGGTTATTATTATTGGAAGAATACTCCTACCGCAGTCGGACTTCATATTATTTTTTGTGATACTTGCACCGCAACGGCAATTGATCAACAAAGTTGTTTCGCATTCTTCACTTTATTAGATTTTATGACTTGTCGCTCTTGATTTTTGGTTGACGAATCATGTATCTTGAGCATGTGGACTTTATTCTCTATTGAAGACCACTTCAAGTGTTCCGGCACCGCAGTTTGGATATTTGGATATATTTTTGGCACAACAGATTATTCTCAGCACAGCTTCAGCAACTATGTCACCCGCTTCCTCATGACCGCAAGAGTATCTCTTTTACTCTGTCTCGTTTCTTATCGAGACCCTTCATACATCTAGGGAGAGCTTCTCTATTAGCTCTTGGTATCCGACACTCTCCATCCGATGATTTGTTGATTTTTGATATCCGGTCATTGGTTATCAAAAATAGGGAGAGAATATCATCCGGATTTGGTTATTATGATTGTTTGAGTTTGGATTTTGAAGACTTCTGAAGACGATTATTTATTTAGTGATGCGATGTGGCACTTCTTTTTGGTCTTTACGGATCAAATTTTTGGCATTACTCGATGTTTTCCGATTCAGATTATTTATTATTCGGACTCTACCACAGGATGATTTTGTGTTCGCATCTGGTTCAGATCTTATGGTTTAACGAGTTTGGATTTGTGATATGTTGAAGACGAAGATTATTTTGGCAATGTGACGTGGCACTTATTTTTGGTCCTTGGATCAAATTTTCGGCATTGCTAGACCATGTTTTTGGACTCACATTATTGTTATCCGGACTTCATTTTATGGATGCTTCACATTTTTAGCAGGTTATTCTTTGAAGAATTTCAGTGTATTATGATTCGAGAACTCGAGATGTTTTTCAGACATTTGAAGCCGAAGTGTTTCTTTTATTGGATCTTCTACTTGCTCATGGTGACCTCCTTCTTCGGGTGATTATGACTGGTTTGAAGATTTGGATCTTATTTTTTCTGCTTCATTGGTTGTGCTTTGAAGCCGAAGACCTTCATTGTTAGAGATTCATGGCCAGTTTCAGACTTCACAGACACTTCAGAGTTTCAGAGACATTTCAGCACTTGGTTTCATTTTATTACCACACTTGCTAGTCGGATTACTGTATTATAGCCTTGTATCACTTATTGGATCTCTCATCATTTGTAAGCATTTAGGGAGAGAATGTTGGTGCATGGAAATGCTCCACAAATAATGAGTGTTTATTACGTTGTATTTTCCCTTTATTGTATTTATGGTGTAAATACTCTCCCTCCTATATAAAGGGAGAGTTGGTCATATCTTACTTTAGCTAGCTCATTTTACTTTTCTTAGAGTTACACTTTTCTCACAATGTAATCTCTAGAGAGAGAAAGTTGGTGGGTTCTCCCACCCAGGGAGAGTTTCTCTCCCACCATGATCTTCATGAATATTATTATTATTCTCTCTTGTTCTTGGTCTTTTCTTATGAACTCATAATATGTTCTTGGTGTTCAAACTTACAAAAACACGATTAATCTCGAGATATTCTTCTTCCGCACTCACCGTTCGTTATAAAAATGGGTCTCTACATATATATATATATATATATATATATATATATATATATATATATATATATATATATATATATATATATATATATATCTACGGAAAACAAAAAAAACCCTAAAAAACGCTAAATGTCATGAAAATGCATTAAAAAATACTTAGAAATCACAAATCTTTTCTTTTGACTTTATATTCTTAAAAATAGCAACTTTTATATAATTTCGTTGAAAATATTTTTGAAAAAAAAACACAAAATCAAATATATATATATATATATATATATATATATATATATATATATATATATATATATATATATATATATATATATATATAAGGATGAGAGTGGTTTTAAGAATCAAAACATTTGCGAGAACTTAAGAAATCTTAATTCACTCATCACTTTTTAAAACCAAAACCACCAGTATTAACGAAATGCATTGTCTAAGCCATATCTAAGCAAAACAATAAAAAGATTTTAACGAATTTTTTTTGAAAATTTTTATTGTAAATATGCATATATATATATATATATATATATATATATATATATATATATATATATATATATATATATATATATATCAACAGTCATATCTGCGTCCACAAAAAGGTAATGAGAAGCTCTACAATCCTATGAACTGTCGTTTTCCTTAAAACTTTCCGAAATTAAATCCAAAATTCGTAAAAAGCCTGAACTATCACTTTACAGTTATACCCTTGGGCTCCAAAGCATAAACTGAACTCTCGTATCTCCTAATCTACATTATCCACATCTAAAGGAGTCTAAATCTCTCTTTCCCCGAGGCCCAAAGCCTTATGATAAATGATCTTCAGGTCACGACCCCGAATTAGGAAACGATTCGATACAAGTTGTTAGAATATATATATATATATATATATATATATATATATATATATATATATATATATATATATATATATATATATATATATATATATGGTTTTTCATTATAGCCATTTACCAATAGCTATTAGAAGAAAAAGGGAAAAATTACATCTAGTTTCTATAAATTATGATGTTTTGTCATTCACGAGAGCGTATGGAGAAAACCGATTTTCGAGGTGGAATAGGAAACTGTAAAAAAATTGTAAAATAGGACTTGATGTGGTTAACATTGAAAGTTATGATTCCTGGTGTAGTTTTTTTTGACCTATTGTGATTAGTAATATATAATTTCATTATATAAATTGTAACAGTTTGAACGTCATATATATGGCTCTTTCTTTTGCATTACAAAAGTATTTCAAAAAAATAGAAAAAAAAGTTCTTTTTTTTTTAACCACTGTACATCTGCCATACTTAATTAATATGTAAAGTCATTTCCATTTATTTCCAACGAAGGAAATCGCCCTATTTTCGCCTTACTTTGTGTTTTTCACATGCATTTTTGATAATAGGTGGTAAAAATAAAATCTCACATATATCATTCGTAATTAATGTGTCAAAAAATTTCCACTTATTTCCAACTAAACAAATTGTCCTACTTTCACCTAACTTTATTGATAGACACACATTTTTGGTAATAACTCTATCACACTATTGGTTATAGTGAAGGTATTTTATAATTTATATGAGCATAACTTAATTTCTATATATATATATATATATATATATATATATATATATATATATATATATATATATATATATATATATATATATATAGGGATTAGGATCTATGGAAAACAAAAAACCCTAAAAAAAACCCTAAAACTCATAAAAATGCATAAAAAAATACTTAGAGATCACAAATCTTTTCTTTTGACTTTATATTCCTAAAAATCGCAACTTTTATATAATTTCGCTGAAATTATTTAAAAAAAAACCAATATATATATATATATATATATATATATATATATATATATATATATATATATATATATATATTCTATTTTTTCATTTTTTTTGTGAATTTATAATAAAAGCTGCGATTTTTTAAGAGTATAAAGTCAAAAAAATATTTGAGATCTCTATGTATTTTTTTGATGCATATTTAGGATTTTTAGGGCTTTTTTAGTTTTCCGTATAACCCTAATATATATATATATATATATATATATATATATATATATATATATATATATATATATATATATATATATATATATATATATATATATATAGAGAGAGAGAGAGAGAGAGAGAGAGAGAGAATCAAGATCAAATAAGAAGGAAAATTTTGGTAGTAAGGTAAGAAATTTTTTATATACATATTTTTTTAACAAAAAAACGAAATGAATCATTAGATGATTCAAAAGTAAGATGATTTACCAGAAAAAATTTCGAAAAAAACACCTTCAGTATTTATTTTTAAGTAAATCAAGAAAAAAATTCACTTTGATGACAATTTTAGTGAATATCAACAAAATCATCTAAAAATGAATCATCAAAATGTTTTTTCAAGATTTTTTTGGTGAATCATATTATTATTGATTCATCTAGTGATTCATTTGTTTTGTTCGTCAAAAAAATAAGCCGAAAAAAAAATTTCTTACCTTCCTACCAAAATTTTTTTTCTTAACGGAACTATCTCATATATATATATATATATATATATATATATATATATATATAGAGAGAGAGAGAGAGAGAGAGAGGACAGTTCTTTTGAGAATCAAGAGATTTGCTAGAACTTAAAAACTCCTAATTCACTCATCATTTTTCAAAACCAAAACCACCAATATTAACGAAATGCATTGTCTAAGCCATATCTAGGCAAAACAATAAAAAGATTAGACGATTTTTTTTTTTTGAAAAATGTTGTTGTATATATATATATATATATATATATATATATATATATATATATATATATATATATATATATATGCGTCTATGGTTCATATATATGATTGTTTATCCATGTCTATGCAAGCATGTATATCTGCATCAATAGTTCATATATATGACTGTGGACGCGTTTTCTCAACTGCGGATGTTTTAGTTTTCAAGTTCCCACAAATCTTTATGTTCATACAATAAGTTATCCCTTTCTCACTTTCCATCTTTCAATATATATATATATATATATATATATATATATATATATATATATATATATATATATATATATATATATATATATATATATATATATATATATATATATATATATAAACACATGTAACGACCCAAAAATTATAAGGTAAAATTTTCATTTTTAGTTTAACTAGAAACACCCATTATCTTTTTCCTAACATTCAAAAGTATGTCATAATAAAATTGTTATTAGAGTACAATTCCAAAATCATCAAGTTGCAAAAACATGGGTGGATGCGCTGCGATCAAGTCGGGGCTCTTCTCTTTCGACCCGGAAATACCTGAAACCGTAACCATAAAAACCATAAGCGCAAAGCTTAGTGAGCTCCTCAATATACCACATATCATACATACATAAAAGTCAAAACATAGTTGGGTCTATTTCACCGCCTTCGGTCTCTTTCAACCCCTACCGGTTTATTTCAACCCCTATAGTCTCCTTCAACCGGTATTGAGTCTATTTCACCCCCTTCGGTCTCTTTTAACCGGTACTGGGTGTGTTTCAACCCCGTCGGTCTCTTTCAACCGGTAATGGGTTTATTGCAACCGCTTCGGTCTCCTTCAACCGATTTTGGGTTTATTTAACCTCATACAGCTAACATATAATCATAACAATAAGAGTCACAAAGACAGCAAGCACATCCAAATATAACAGGAAATTGTCACGGAGACAACAATCATCCTTCAAACATAATCTAGTGGGTCGGCATTGGTACCTTCGACCCAAGACTATAGTGAACGAACTCGCCTCAATCCAAGATACCCGAACACAAGCGGTGTTGCTACCAGGATCCTCACACTGAACAATAACCAAATTATCTAAAATTAACAATTAGAGAAATTTCCAAAATTCAAGGTCCAAATCCACCTCCTATCCTTCCAATAGGTAAAAGACCATTTTACCCTTTCCTTATATGTCCCAACACCTCATGGCCTAACTCCTAACAGACCTAAGGCCCAAAATAAGCTTTGTAGGAGTACGCCCTGCATATTTTGTTGGTACGCGCCCGCGTACTGCCCGTAGAAGCTCAAAGTACAACCCGATGAAGCTTACCGATGGGGATTTCATGCATTACGTTGAGTGTACGCATACGTACGCCCAACGTATACATTAAGGTGCCAAAACATAACCAAAGGAGCTTAACCCCTTAAGACCTTAATGTCCACACCTCAGATCCACTTCTAGCTAAGGTCTTAATCCACAAAGTTGATAGCTTTAATCCATAGCATGGCTCCATGAGGTCCAAAATCTAGATCTATCATTTTATTTTCATGAAATGGACAACAACTCATGCATGGGTGAACTTCAACCCCAAAGATCCAATTATTATCACTTAACAAGCTTTGAAATGGCAAGATATGAAGTCTAAAGGTTTTTGAGTAACTTGTACTCACAAATTCAAGCCACGGGACCAGAACATGCTTATCAAAACCTAAAAATAGATCTACACATAAGAACCATAAAGTTCAACGCTTTATACCTCTAGAAGATAGATTAAGATGCACAAAGTCAGGATCCACAAGTTCCAAGCTAACCAACCTTGTCCAACGTGCTCCGTCCTCTTTAATGTGTACCAAAAACACTCCAAATCACTCAAAAGCCTCAAGAATTCTCAAATGAATGCTAGGGTTTCGATTTTAGGGTTAATGTTGATGGAGGCTGAAGATAATAGGGTTTTGACATAAGTTAAGGCATTCAAATATAGGGTCCAAGACCCTAAATTAGGGTTTGCACCTCACTAGAATATGCATTGCTTACTCCTGGTATGCCCAACGTACTCCAAAGGCCATCCGCGATCATCCATCCTAGAATGTCAGACATACTCCCTACACGCCCAGCGTACTAGGCTTAGCCCAAAAACCACCAAACTTCCAAAGGCCATAACTTATTTGTTCTAAGTCTGATTTTGAAGATTCTTATATCCACATAAAGGTAATGAGAAGCTCTACAATCCTATCAACTGTCGTTTTCCTTAAAACTTTCCGAACTTAAATCCAAAATTTGTAAAAGGCCCGAACTATCACTTTACTGTTATACCCTTGGGCTCCAAAGCATAAACTGAACTCTCGTATCTCCTAATCTATATTATCCACATCCAAAGGAGTCTAAATCTCTCTTTCCCCAAGGCCCAATGCCTTATGATAAATGATCTTCAAGTCACGACCCCGAATTAGGAAACGATCTGAAACAGTTTGTTAGAATATATATATATATATATATATATATATATATATATATATATATATATATATATATATATATATATATATATATATATATAGCCATTTAACAATAGCTATTAGAAGAAAAAAAGGAAAAATTACATCTAGTTTCTTTAAATTATGATGTTTGGTCATTCACCGGAGCGTATGGAGAAAACCGATTTTCGACCGACATTGATTAATAAGAAATATGGAAGAGAAAAAACCTTAATCAAGAACTTGAGAAAAGCAATAAGGATAATGAATTAGCAAAATACATATTATCCTAACGATTCGATGCGTAAAGTTGAATTCCAACTAGAGAAAGTGTAATCGATTCAAGCAAACTGTAGACACAAACACATACCGATGGTAAAGGGCATTGGTGATGAGGCGTCGCTGAAATGGAGGCAGTCTCCGGAGTCGGATGATGAACCAAATCCCTTGATGAAGGTATCAAAACCCTCGATTCACAATGGGATGAGGTCGGTTCACAGTGAAATTAAATCCCTTGAAGCAAAATGCTGGTAACGGTGGGTGAAGTAAGACACCACGGTGAGAACTTGAGTCTTGAGAGGGATGGTTCCGGTCACGATAAACGATTTTAAAGTTTTGTTTTTCAATAGGTAATAACTCTACGGAAACTTTATATAAAACATCCATGTAAAATAAAAGTTTGATGAAGCGATGTAAAATGAGAGAAAAACAGGGACAATAGGTAAAATAAAAAATAGATGAAAAAGTTTAGATACAACGGGTAGGAAATTTTTTAATGTTTAACAAGGTTTGTGGTTGTTTAGTTATTCTTTTAAAATAAATGAATTAAATAAAAAACTAGGGACCAAATATGATAAAAATAATTTGAAAGATCAAACTAATAACGATGTATAATAAAAAAAATATATAATTTTTTTATGATGTTAATTCACTCTTAGCAGTTGAAGTTATAATTTTTTGTACTTTTAAATAAAATAAGAAAAAGTTCATTATTTAACAACTTAAAAGATTGGGTGACAAACTTTTTTTAGAACAGTGACTTATACGTACTTTTAATTGTTCTTATTTTATCTATTTGCCTAGAACAAAATTTGGACTTGAGTAAATGATTATGATTTTTAAAGTTCATTAGTGTTTTTTTATATTAATTAAAAAACGATTATATATTTATTATATTATCATCATTTTTAACTTGTCATATGTCAAATATCTTAAATTACAAAATGTAAATTTGATATATATAACGGTTTATAATTTATTTGATATTCATAAGGATTTATATATTTATTGTAAAATAAAATTATAAACTTACTCCCATAACTCTATCTTATAAATTAATAAAAAGAAATTTCAAAATTTTGATTAGTTATTACAATTTTAAATTATAAAATATTGTTATTTTTCATCCGTGGTTTTTCCACTGGTTTAAAACCTAGTTTAACAATATAAAAATCCAAGTGTTACACGTATCATTGTTAACATGCATGTGCAGAGTTAGGTCGAGAATACATGAACACCAAAGGAATATGGTTACTAATTGTTCGGTAGGAAAAACATCAATAAACTAATTTTACTAGTCTATAAATAATGACAACATTCATAGGAACTCTTCACTAAAGACGTTGTTTATACACAGTCCAACATCATTTTTACTCTCATTTTTTATATATATTCTTCATCCCATTTATTATTTTTCACTTCTTCCAATGGCGAAGGCAAATATGGTTCTATGATTGAACCCTATTTACCTTCACCATTGGTAGAAGCCGAAAAAAATAAATAGGATGAAGAATGTACATTAAACGAGAGTAAATAAGAAGTTGGACTATATAAACATCTTTAATGAAGACTTCGTAGGTATGATGTCATTATTTATAGATTTGTCAAAGTAATTTATTTTTGGGAAAATGTCATTTTAACCCAATGAATTTGTCAAGTTTGTTATAAAAGGTCAATCGCATAATTTTTTATACATTAAGGGAACATAGTCCGATTTTGCTGTTTTAAAATGTCCTTATTTAACTTGCTACCAGGTTACGAGGTAAAATGTGTGCCATTGTGTTGCTGAGTATACAAGGATGTTTTTGACTGTCCAGGTAGGTGTGTTACTCAGTTACTATACCCAAACATGAATCGATGAACCAAAAGGGGACATCACCCCAAAATTGAGGATTTCGCGTCACTGCTGCATTTACCCACCACCATCAGTCAACTCCATGATCAAATAATGTTCATTATCTAACAAACCCCTTCTACTTCCTTTTCGTTTTCTGCTTCGTGTTCGTTTTTAATTTCTAAACGACCGATTTAGAGTTTGCTCCTCCCACAACAGAATCCCTTAAAATCTGATACTGATGGCTATAGATTTGCTCCTCCTCGAAACCGGAATTCCGAGTGTAAATCACGCCTCTTGTGGTGGTGTTGCTCTTGTCATGAACAGTATAGGTCAACAACAACAAGCTCCAAGTGGAACATCGCTTCTTCTGGCTTCAGCTGGAACTGTTGAATAGAAACGTTAAGAATCTTCCATATGATCAATAGAACTTGGAGAAATATTCGTTGAAATCGGGAATGAAGTCATGAATTTCAAATGTTCTTTCGGCGGCAAGAGATGTAGCTTTCAGGATCTCTTTTTGAGCTTGTAGTCTTGCTAACGATCTTGATCTTCCTAAACTCTTGTCTTCAATGTCAATGGAGTCTGAAGAATCGATAAGTTGGGTTCTAATGAGACACCCATCTTCAGATGCTTGTTCCAGAGCTTCTCTGAGTTTGTTTTCTTGTAATTTTGAAGAACTATTCTGTTGATTTATTCATGGCTGCGATCTTTTTTTTTTCTGTTCTTTTATTCAGAAATTAAAAAGGAACAATGGAATATGAATGGTTTTCAGAGTGAAATATGGGTGAATGGTAAATCAATAAGATGAAAGATGATTGAAATATGAATAAGAATATGGCTTTTTGGTGTTCTTGAGTTTTTTTTTTTTTTAATTGTTTATCCCATTTAATTTCCATTGAAAAGCAGCATAAAAGACTGAACAAGCTAGGGCGCGTTGAGGGGGTACGTACCCAAACTCATCATAACACGTCATTTTGTTTGATATATTCATTATAATGTTCTTAAACTTACACCCTAACTTGATTTACTTTCAAGATTTTTGAAATTTCACTATTATCTTTCTCTTACATCACATCTTTTTGCCGAACACCTACTAGGCTATATATATTATAGTTTAAAATGAAAATTATATGAAAGGAAGATAAGTGTGAAATTTATAAAAATCTTGGAAGTAAATCAAGTTAAAAGTTGAATTATAAGAACATTGGACAATTACAATGTATATATATGACACAAAATGACGTAGTATGGTGAGTTTGAGTACCTAAATTATATACCCTTAAGGGTATATTCACTTTTCCCATATATATATATATATATATATATATATATATATATATATATATATATATATATATATATATATATATATATATATATATATATATATATATCCCCTATTCTAATAAATAGGTAGAAATTGTCCACGTGTCAGTCAAATAGCCACCCCCCATTCGATTTTTCCCACTCTTTGACATAATGTTAATTTTCGATATTGCCCTTCAAGTAACCAATCGAATACTAAAAATCTGGACGTGAAATTGACTTCTTTCTGCAACATTAAAAAAATGGAAAGTAAATAATCAATATTTAATTTCAAAAGATAAACGTATCTTTTGAGTATATGATGCTTATCAATTCCTAAAAACCCGTAATTTACCTAATCGATTAATCTTAAATACATGCTCACGGTTATTTTCATTCACAGAGATTCCAAAATTCAGAGAAGAAGAAAAATTTCTTGAATATCTTCAAGTCGCCTACTGTTTTTGCTTTAAGGTATGCTTTTAAAATTGATGTGCTGTTATTATTATTCATTGTTTTTTTCTTTAAGTCGACTTCTATCTTCTTCTTTCTCAATCGATTTGTCATTGTTATCAACCCGTTCGTTTATCTGTCACGTTGTGTGTGTATGATCTATGTATCTGCTTCATTATTATCGATATATACTTTTGTATCTGCTTCATTACTATTAATCTATCTAATTATATTTGTCACTATTATCAATCCGTTTTTGTATCTCTTACATTGTGTATCTCTTACTGTAAGTTGTATCTATCATCAGCAGCAACAATGAACAGGAGCATCATCAGTGTGATAAAAAGTTATAACTTAGGGGTTTTTTTTTTTTTTAAATTTACATGGACAATTTCTGTATGTTAGTGTATTGAGGACCTATTTTGTAAATGTACAGAAAATGATGCTATAATTGTCAAAACTGAACATATAAAATGAAAGTTTGTTGCTATAAATAATACACATAAATAAAAACTATAAATGATGCTGCTATAATTTCAAAGTACATTCTTAGAATTTGTAAAACTTCATAAATATAGCATGATACATATATTTTCTTTTATGAATAGCATCCTACTTTCATAGATATATAGTATATATTTTGTTTTATAAATCAAGTAGGATCACACTTTCAAAGGGTAAAACTGTAATTTTACCCTTCATATATATCTACCAACTTTATAAAAAATAATAATATACTACTATATTTTTACAAATATACCGAATTATAATTGTTTAGATTACTTCAAGTTTTATTGGTTTCCTGACCTAAAGTTTCATACAGGAGCTATTATACTTTCAAAGGGTAAAACTGTAATAATAAACCAAGTATAGCATTGTACTTTTGAATAACTATACCAATATGGCTTTAATTTGTTTCTGTTGCAGCAACTTTATTTATGTGTCTTTGTTTACTTTGACTGCATTATTTTAACTAAAATTCAATAGTTTTTGTACATTGTACAAACAAATGGACGGTAGTAACATTACTTTCATAACTTTGGATTGTAAAAGTATTGTAAAAAAATGTGATGATTTTTCGGGTCCAGTTAATGGTTTTGTGTTTGCTGATTTTAACTCTATCATCGAACAGAAATGCACAAGAGACTCATTCTTTGGTTAGTTGTTTTATTTTATTCCATTGACTTTTATAACTTGTGTAATTTATTATAAATTAAAGTATGTTATTATTTACCTTAATATTATATACTATTTTTTATAAAAATTATTATGTAGATGTATTGAGCAAATTGTCTCATTTAGGCCTCTTGAGACAACCAATCCTAACCCATCAAGACATTACATAAAGATGACTATTACCAACTTACAGTGAGCTGATATTTATTTCATTTATTTATTATTTTGAATCCTGTTTTTTCATACTAATTAAATTAATTTTATATTTAGGTATGTACACCTCAATGTCACTATATTTGGAAGTCAGGCACACCAAATGTCACAGTACCTGAAAAGCAACACCACGGTTACTTGTGTTGTTATAGTGATGCAGTTTGTCAAACTTAACGTTTGGAATGGTTTGTAGAGATGTGACCTAATCTGTTTTCGATATTTCTTTTATTCACTTATTTGTTTTTACAGGAATTGGTCAAGCTCAAAGTCACTTCGATGTAACGAAGATGTTCATTAATTCTGACATCGTGGAAATTAATCACTTTAAGAAAGAGTTAGTTTTTTCATTTTCAATTAAACATATTTATCTTATTATTATTATTTAAATGAATACAATTTCTTATATTTACTAATATTTAATAATATAATTTTTAACATTACAGGTTGAAAGCAGATAACAATGGTGGTATGTTGGAAAAAAGCATAACTACACTTCCAAGCTACTCTTCTTATATGGATGATTTCAAAGGGAATTTCCCTTTAAAAACTGTTTGTGAAATCACAGAACCACTAAAGGTATATTTTATTGAGTTTATATCTTTAAACTTTATTTAAACATTTTTTTTATTTAATTTAACAGAGGTTTTTTGAAATAGGAAATGAAATTTCTATTAGTTGGTTCAATTGTGAATATAAGACAAAATCTACCTTGGTATTACGAAGCGTGTTACAAATGTGGAAGCAGGGTAAACAATGTGCCCAAAACCAATCTTTCCTATACCGCCCCCGACAAGATGGAAGATAGTGTTGTTATTAAGTGTAAAAATGCAGCTTGCAACGATTCAAATTTTCATACTCTTATCAAGTACACACATATCTATTTATATTAATTAATTATTTCAATTTTTCATCAAAATAACTATTAATCTAATTTTTTTTAGGTATATAATTCCAATCAATGTACAAGATCATACTAGCACCATTGGACTAACTCTTTTTGATAGAGAAGCAAAAAGGCTGTTGGATATAAGTGCATTCGAGTTGAAAAAAATACATGAAGCGGTATAATATTTTTTTCATATTTTTTTATCATATACAAAATTTTATTAGAATTAATATATTCAACAATCTTCTAACAGGCCGGTGACAGTTTGCACCTATTTCCAAATCAAATGAACGTTTTGAAAAACAGGAAGTTTGCCTTTCTTGTGGATATTACATCATACAATGTGATCAACTATAACAATATCTACACCGTTGTCAAACTTACAGAAGATGTTTCCATTATTTCGGACTTGGAAAGTAAACTAGAAGTTATGGTACATAATGTTTAAATGTTCAACATTTATATTTGTTTTTTATTTACATACAAAACATTTTACATATTAACATTTTATTTTGTAGAGTGTTCAATCAGTCTCCTTAAATGAAGTACCACTGCAATCAGATGATGTTGTTCAAACTGTTGAAAAGGTATTGTATATTAAAGTAATGACTTTTATATTTAATGATTCAAATTGTCAACTTATGTATTTTTAATTCAGGATATCATATCACAAACAGATGAGAGTTTTACTCCCGCAACAGTTGATAAATCATCGGCAACAAGTCCAATGAAAATATCATCTGATTTGAAGCGCAACCTCCATGACATTTATGATGTTGATAGTGGAATTGATTTCAGTTCAACTAAATCCAAAAGAAAATCAATGGGAGATGGAAATCCACTTTTAGTTCCAAAAGTGGAAAAGTGATTTTATTTTGGTTTAACAAACAAAATAATTTGGTTCGTGTTGGTTAAGTTTTAAATAATGTTTGGTGATTTGGTACAATGGTTGTTAGAAATTTAGGAACTTAGGTAACAAATTTTAAGGCTATGGTTCGTTTTAATTTTTTGGATTTTGGTTGATTTACATTAATATCCTGCTTTTAATATTAAGATTTTTGTTATCTAGATGTTATATTTAATAACTTAGTACATCATTTTTTCATTAGGTACACCATTCATTTTTTCAGTCATTCGTTATCACATAAATGATTCATTTAGGTCAAATAGCCATATATTCATTATAACATTATGCACATTCGGTTAAAAATATTAATTTCCCTAAAAAACTTGTGATATATAACCAATTAAAGCTAAATAGATAAGAGGGGAAAAGGGTACCTCTAAATGGTTTAGGATATATAACCAATTTTGTGAAAGTAGATGATTTGGGCTCGCATTAATGGTTTTTGAGTACATTCTCCTTGGGGCAAACCTGTAATGCATCAAAGAGCTAATAAGCTCTAACTTACAATTTAGACATTTAAAATAAATGAAAATATTTTGACAATATATACCTGGGGCTTAACTTCAACAATAAATTGACCACTTTTGACAGCAACGGACTATTTGCCAAGACTCTTTAGTTTATAGGCTGCAGATTGTGGTATACAGTTGTAAGAGCTAAAGGATGCTTTGACCCAACCAATTTTACTCTTAGATCATAAGATTGTCGCCATTTTCTTCCATCAACAAGGATAAAAGGAACCTATACAACAAAATTATCAGATTGTACCAACATATTGAGAAATTCATAGGATAAAATAAGATTTAACAGCCTGTAACACATTCGTTAAATAGTCATATAATCTTATGTTAGACCATGAACATACTGATGGATGAATTATGGATATAGTAGTCACCAATTGTATATATATACAAACTAAAGTGGCTTTTAGATTTAACATGAACTGAGCTATACATACAAACCTAACCAAACATACAATAATGGATTACTACATCATAAGGAGTTCTATGTCTTTCAATTGCATAAGTTTATTAATCAAATCCATAATCCCAAAAAGCATGCAATTACCTCTATTAAAGTCACTGGTTGATTTTGAATCACGGACAAAGAAATTTTCCATTTTAAAATAAATCTTTGCATTAAAAAATTAATAAATCAGGAATATTCATATATTTATTTCGAAGTCAAAGATATCAATATATGATACTTTTCGTTTATGTCACTGATTGTTTCCTAATTTTTTGTAATCAATTATTAAATCCAGATCCTATATTAAAATTAAATTCATTTCTAATGTAGTAAATCCAATAAAATCGGTAACTCAATATTATCCAATATAATATCAACAACAATAATTCCATAAAATCAAGATTATATTTTGAAAAATATTAAAAAAATTATTTTATATCTATAAATATACCTCAGAACGATAACATATAATTTTTAAATTCCCGATTCGTCTTCTTTTTCTTTCAATTGCATCTAAGACTCTTCTTTCGGGAAATTTACATCAAGATTTGGAATACAAGTTCTATTCCACATTCTGAAGAAGACGTAAACTGCTTTTGATTTAAAAGTCTCTTAATTCCTGGAAGATTTTCTTATTCACATCAGGTTAGTGTTTTGAAATTATATTAAAATGGTATCTGTATGTATGTTCAAATTACATTACAACGTTTTTGTATCTCTTCATCTCTAACAATATATACAAATCCTCAACCAAAATGTTTTACCTGTTGTTAAACTCAATAAAATAAACCATAAATTATTCAAAATATCAATTAGATTTCAACAGACATTGATTCCTGTAACAAAATTTCTCGATCAAATACACCTTAGCTGCTTCAAACATGAAACAATTAACTTAAAACCTCTGTTGTAAAACATTAATATGGAAAACATGAACCTACATCGGGTTATAAGTTATATATAACCTGGATTACTTGAAACTGAATCTTATTCGATTAATTATTCAAGGAACGAAAAGGGAATTTTGGGGGTTAATCTTAGATTGACAAACCTGATAATCCAGTATTTGACAGACTATATGCAAACTCCTCTTTCGCCTTGAAGCAGCCTTCACATGTCGGAAACTAAATGCAACCCGTAGTTGTTATCGATTCCACACTGAGACAATGTTATCAGGTTTCCATCGAGAACTAGGGTTTTACCCTCTAGGATCATCCGACGGAAAATTCCCCACTGCTGCCTCCCGTAGGAGTCTGGGCCGTGTCTCAGTCCCAGTGTGGCTGATCATCCTCTCGGACCAGCTACTATGAACAATTGTGTGAGATTGGGGAAAGAACAAATGGAACTTGAAGAAGCCCTAATTTTGAAATGAGGATGATGAGTGGTAATTTCCATTCGCAAGGAATTGATGTCGGCAGTGGAAGAAGAAGACTCGGTGTGAGGATTGATTTTCTTTTCTCAACTGATGGAGACTATGTCGCACAAGCAGCGGTCATCGTCGATGAAATCTTCCCATTCCGTTTGATGCGTTGTTGAACCCAATCGATTGTGCCGGAATCAAGGACAGTGATCGATGGTTAACCGGTGACGAAGTGGGTTTTAATTTTTTTGGTAGCAACACACACAGAGAGAGAATGATAGAGAGACGGAGTAATGAAGAAGATGGCGACATATAGAGTTGGTTGTAAAAAGTATTGCCATTTCATGAAATCTGGAAGAGAGATCAAGGCTCTTGGAACTCAGTTAGAGAAGACGAATATTGCTGCCTGGGCTAGCAAGGTAGAAGATAAAGATGCATCTTCTTCTTTGAAATCTGAAAAATCGGGTAAAACTGCCATTGAGATGCGTACAGCTGCTTGGGAGGATGCTGAGAAAACGTAGTAATGAAGAAGACGTTGTCAGATAGAGTTGGTGAGGACAGTATTGCCATTTCTTGACCTAAGTAATTAATTAATTAATCAACAACATTGCTATGAACCTTTTAAAATGGTACATTTTGGTTGTTACTAGGTTCGAATATGAACTTTTATTTTAACTGTAATGCAGAATAAAATGCCTCCCAATGACATCCAGTAATGTGTAAAATGTTAGAAATTGAATCACAACATATGTATTTATAAGGCCTTAAATAATCCCATATCCTAATACTAATAAATAAAAAAATAAATTTTATAAATAAATAAAGAAATAAGTATAAAATTGCAACCGGACATTTGCTTAGACCCTATACAATCTTTAAATGTCTAACTGAAAAATCAAAATTGCCCTTCTGTTACTATTCGACTCTATAGTTTTGAAATACAACCTAATTTATAATCTATTTAGATAATACAAAAAATAAAAATTTGGGTACTACATCAACAAATCTAGCCTCAACAACTAATACTGTTAAAACTTCGATTTACAAAGGTAAGTTTTTTCATATACAAATTCTATTATTGTTATTTATTATTTTTTAATTCACATAATATTTATTTGAATAACATAAATATTTATTAACATAAAAAAATAGATAATTTGTCAAAATCTTCGTCCGCTGCAACTCAATATTCTTCGAAATTGGTAACCGATGCTTACAAAGGTACGTTTATTTATTCAACATTATTTTATAAACATATTATTTACGTAATTATACATTTCATATCCTGTCATATTATATGTTATGCAGAAAACAGCAATAACATGTGCCACTTGCAAGCCAGAGAGAAAAGAAGACAAACAAAATTATATTTGCAAAATAAAAGATCGAAGAAAATGAATACAACATCCAACGTTCCAAGTACATCAATACCTCATCTCTTAAAAAATATAATTAATTATAATCCTATTATTTTTTTATTCAATGTTTTATGCTTATTTTACATTTATTTACAATAAATGATTTCTCATATTTTTTTAATTATCTTGTAATATTATATGATTGCAGGTTATTATTATGTTGTATACATATCTCGTTAGTTTTCATAAATTTTTGTTATTTGCAGATCAATCAACCAACATTGTTGATCAAACTCAAAATGTCAGTTCATTTAATTCACCGGGAATCCAAAATACAACCGTACAATACTCTCCTTCCTTTACAAATGTTAGAACTCCGTTATCTAACATTACAAATGTTAGAACTCCGTTATCTAACATTACAAATGTTAGAAATCCGTTATCTAACATTACAAATGGTAATAATTTATTGTTTTTAAAATATACAATTATTAATTTTCTTTATAATCCGGATATAAGTATATGTATACTTATTTCATTTTTTTTGTTCAGATAACATCGGTTTCGGTAAATATGTCACTTCCAACTTACCAGATAAAAGACAGTACTATGTACTTTCAAATGATATGACATCGAAAAATGCATCTACAATAACTGCTTCTTCATCTTCAATCAAGTTGAATTCAGGATGTCATAAATTAAAAAGGAAGACAACACATTTATCCCCTATCCCTTTGATTGATTTGACAGATAATGTAGAAAATATACATCAAGTCATAAATGAAAACGTTATAGTTGGTATCTCAAATGTTAATAAAAAAATAATATTTATTTTCATTATTTTTTTACATTTCAAATACTACGTTGTATATACTTATAAATTTCACTGATATTTTTTTCATCGCCTTTTAATTTACAGAATATTTGGATCATGGTGATCAAAATGTTGTATGTCAAACATGTCATGCAAAGTTATGGAGAAATGAATCCATTAGAGGTAAAGAAAAAGGGAACACAAATTATTCTTTATGTTGTGGTTACGGCAAAGTTCAAATTCCAGATTTAAAGAAAGCACCGCCAAGTTACGAAAGAATGTTTCGAAATGGGGATTCTAAAAGCAAACACTTCATGAAAAACATTAGACGTTACAATTCAATGTTTTCTTTTACGTCGATGGGTGGTAAAATTGATACTTCAATCAATAGAGGAAACGCTCCATACATTTTCAGACTGGGTGGTCAAAATTATCATAATATTGGAAGCCTTTTACCAGCAAAAGGATCGGAACCAAAATTCTCTCAGTTATACATTTATGATACTGAGAACGAAATTTCAAATAGACAAAGATGCATTGGGTATTTTTTTTCATCCTTCTTATTCATAATTATTCATTATACACACACACACACACACACACACACACACACATATATATATATATATATATATATATATATATATGTATTACTAATATTATGTATAATTTCATTTATTTTAGTGGGGTAAAAGATCAATCAAAGTCAATTGATAGTGATATTATTGAAGATATAAAGGTGATGTTGGATTCAAATAATGTGTTGGTTAGATCTTATAGGATGGCAAGAGATACTTTTCAAAAAAACCCTCAAGTTGATATGAAACTACGACTTATCGGGAGAAGGCAGCGAGATGGAAGAACATATAACCTACCGACTGCTTCAGAGGTTGCCGCTTTAATTGTCGGGGACATTTGTGATTCAATTGAAAAGAGGGATATTGTTGTTGAAACAAAAACTGGATTTCTACAACGTATCAGTGAATTGCATCCTTTATACATTCCTCTTCAATATCCACTGCTATTTCCATATGGAGATGATGGTTACAGTGTTGACATTCTTCATAGAGGTGTTTCATTTACAACCAACAGCAAGCGGGCGAAATGTACAATGAGAGAATATTTCGCTTTTAGAATTCAAGATAAAGATCATTCGTTCTCCCTCATTCTTAATTCAAAAAGGTTGTTTCAGCAGTTTCTGGTAGATGCCTATACTATGATGGAAACGGAGAGATTGCATTACATACGTAGGCAACAACATGTTCTTAGATGTGAGTCTTATGAAAATTTACGTAACCAAAAAGCTCAAGGAACAACGAATATCTCCAATGTCGGACAACGTGTCATATTACCTTCATCCTTTACTGGTAGCGCACGATATATGCAGCAAAACTATTTGGATGCCATGTCACTATGTAAATGGTTTGGATATCCAGATTTTTTCATAACCTTTACGTGTAATCCAAAATGGCCAGAGATTAAAAGATTTCTTAAGGATACTTCACTTCAACCAGAAGACAAGCCTGATATATTATGTAGGTTGTTCAAGATCAAGCTCGATGCATTTATTAAAGAATTAAGGGAGAATAAAATTTTCGGCACAGTTCAAGCATGTAATTAAAATTATATTTTTTCATTATTGATAAAACATTACTCTTATTATAGTATATTTTTTATATGTTTTTATTGTCTAATCATATTTTGTTTTTTTGCCAAATATTTTGCAGATGTTTATACCATTGAATTTCAAAAGAGAGGTTTGCCGCATAGTCATATATGTTTATTTATGCATTCTGACAACAAGTTACCCACTGTTGAATTTATCGATCCGATAATTTCTGCCGAGATACCAGACAAAATTGAAGATCCGGAATTGTATTCACTTGTCAATGAGTTCATGATTCATGGTCCATGTGGAGCTGAAAATATCAATTGTCCATGCATGGTGGATAAAAAGTGCTCAAAAAACTTTCCAAAACAATTATGTGATCATTCGTCTGTTGATGGAAATGGTTTTTCGTTATATAGGAGAAGAAACGATGGTCATTTTGTAGAAAAATCGGGTGTGAAGTTGGATAATAGAAATGTTGTTCCATACAACAAATATCTATTAAAAAGATATCAGCCACATATTAATGTTGAATGGTGCAATCAAGGATCTTCTATAAAGTATATGTTCAAATACATAAACAAGGGTCCTGATAGAGCTACGGTTGTTGTTGTACCAACAAACAATGAATGTGAAAATAATGATGTGGTCGATGAAATAGCTGAATATTACGATTGTAGATATTTATCTGCATGTGAAACATCATGGCGAATTTTTAAATACGATGTTCATTGCAGGTATCCTTCTGTTGTCAGACTACCTTTTCATCTACCTAATCAACAACATATTGTATATGGCGAAGACGATGATATTGATGATGTTCTTGACAAACCTTCTGTTGCGGCTTCAAAGTTCACATCTTGGATGGAGTGTAATGCAATCGACAGTGAAGCACGAAAACTTACATATGTTGAATTTCCTACAAAGTTTGTTTGGATATTAAATGGTCGGTTTTGGAAGCGAAGGAAAGTAGGAAAAGCCATCGGTGGAATTCATTCGGTTTCACCTAAACTAGGTGAAGCATATTTCTTAAGGATTCTTTTAAATAAAGTAAAAGGTCCGACATCATTTGATGAAATTCTAACGGTAAATGGTCAAAGACATTCTTCTTTTAGAGATGCTTGTTATGCACTCGGGCTATTAGATGATGACAAGGAATACATTGATGCAATTAAAGAAGCAAGTCATTCTGGATCTGGTTTTTATCTACGCTTCTTATTTGCTACATTGTTGATGTGTAATAGTATGTCTAAACCAGAGGTCGTTTGGGAAAGTACATGGGAATATTTGGCAGATGAAATTCTATATAACCAACGACAAAGATTTAAGTAAGTCTGCAGGTATTACATTTTTTTTCTTATTTTTTACTTTATTTCTTTTTTTATAATTAGTAATAAAATTATTAAATATCGACCACATATTTTCTAAATTATTTAATATTTTCGTGCAGAATTGTCACTCGGAGTAGATGAACTTAAAAACTTAACTTTGTTCGAAATAGAACAAATTTTACTTCGAAACAACTCTACTCTCAAAAACTTCAAAAATATGTCATACCCAGATGTTGAATCCGTTTCTTCTTCAAACAATCGACTAATCACCGAGGAGCTAGATTACGACATTCCCGTTTTAAAGAATGATTATGATCGTATGTTTCTTGCATTAACAAATGAGCAACGTAACATTTTCCTAAACATCATGAGTGTTATTCAAGAAAATAAAGGAGGTGTCTTTTTCGTTTACGGTTATGGTGGAACGGGTAAAACTTTTTTATGGAATACAATATCAGCAGCAATTAGATCTGATGGTAATATTGTCTTAAATGTTGCTTCAAGCGGTATTGCTTCCTTATTATTGTCCGGTGGTAGAACAGCACACTCTCGATTTATAATTCCATTTGAACTTACAGAGGATTCTTTTTGTAAAATAAATCCAGATGGTGAGTTGGCTAGCTTAATAAGAAAAACCTCTTTAATAATTTGGGATGAAGCACCTATGGTCCATAAGCATGCATTTGAAGCTTTAGATCGAACTTTGAAGGATTTATTAAGGTGTGGAAATTCAACCATCTCAAATATTCCATTTGGAGGGAAAGTTATTGTCTTTGGAGGAGATTTTAGACAGATTCTACCTGTTGTTTAAGGTGGTAGTAGACAGAACATTGTAAATGCTTCTTTGAGTTCTTCATATTTATGGCAACATTGCAAAGTCCATAGATTAACAAAAAACATGAGGCTAACTATTGGAAGGGATCAATCTGATATACGAAAAATAAGAGATTTTGCAAATTGGCTATTGGATATAGGAGAAGGCAAACTTGGTGGCCCGAATGATGGTGAAACGATTATCGATATTCCTGATGATATTCTCATTAATGATTCACATGATCCTATAGGTTCCTTAATTGAGTTTGTATATCCGTCAATTTTGGAGAACTTCAGTAACACAAATTATTTCCAAGAAAGAGCGATACTTGCTCCAAAAAATGAAGTTGTTCAGGAAATAAACGACCGTTTGCTTAACAAGTTTCCAGGAGATGAAGTTGAATATTTAAGTTCAGACATATGTGAATCCGAATTTGTCCATGATCAGTTTGATTCAAATTTATACTCTCCTGATGTATTAAATGGTCTCAAAGTATCCGGTTTACCAAATCATAAGTTAGTTTTAAAAATTGGTGTTCCAGTAATGTTACTGAGAAATATTGATCAGAAAAACGGCTTATGTAATGGCACAAGACTACAAGTGTTATCATTGGGCAAACGTGTTATTGAGGCACGTATAATAACTGGAACTAATATTGGAAACCGGACTTTTATTCCAAGAATGTCTTTAACTCCATCAGAAAAAAAGATTCCCTTCAAATTCACAAGAAGACAGTTTCCTTTGGTCATATGTTTTGCAATGACTATTAATAAAAGTCAAGGACAATCGTTATCAAATGTTGGTTTGTTTCTCAAAGATCCAGTTTTTTCATATGGACAATTGTATGTTGTCTTATCTAGAGTTCAAAGCAGAGAAGGATTAAAATTATTAATTTTAGATAAAGATGGCAAAGTCACAAATAAAACTTCCAATGTTGTTTATAAAGAAGTTTTTCAAAATTTGTAACCAACTTTTTTGTAGCATATTTTATTCATTTTTAGCAAACTACACTTAATCCATCATATTACTTTATTTATTTATAATTATGTTTTGTTTATTTTATGTTAATTTCATTACACACACCGGTAATGCATCATCTGCGTATGTCTAACAAGAATCATGCACCAAAAATAAGGGTCTCAAAAAACTTCATTTCTAATTAAATACTTATGATTTAGTTTGTAATTAAATACTTACAAATCAAAAAGTTTTTTAAAAATTCAATATTACAATTCATAAGTTGTCAAAATTAATGAAATTTTATTTTATTATTTAATTAATTTTAAAATTCATTTGTAGTTAAATACTTACCATTTATTGTGTAATTAAATGCTTACAAATCAAAAACTTATTAAAAAAATACAATATAAGTTTTCTAACTTAATGGTATATTATTTATTACATAATTAAATTTTAAATTCTATTTAACATTACCACCCATGGGTTCCATGGGTTTTCACCTAGTATATATATATAATCAAGGGATATTCAATACCTCAAATACGAAGTGCTCCTATTGTTTTCTGGAAATTGTTCCTTAATCTTTAGTTGAACTGTTAATTGTTTGAAGCTATTAGCCGGAAAAAGAGGTATGTTTGAGCCGGAAAAAGAGGTACGTATGACTTTACTTGAACCGTTATTTTTTTATTCATTGTAACATATTTTGTTTATAACAATTATTTATATTTCTTTTGAAGGTTGCGTTATTTATGGTGGTAATGTACATTTCGATGAAGATGAATAAGGAAATGAGGTAATAAAACATTATATCCATTTGCAATTTTGCATCAGCTAAACTAGTATAAACAAATGTTTTATTATTATTATTATTATTATTATTATTTATTTAATATATATGTTAATTATGTATATATTTATATGTTGTATAGTCTAGGGGTCCTTATGTAATTATTTCAAACCCTGTATTATTTATACTGATGTTTTCAATGCAAACCCTAAGGGGGATAATTTACACACTCAAACATGGTATCGAGCTTGGACAAGCCGCCGATGACCTAGCATACAAAATTAGTCGTGTTTTTTTTTCGTTCGTTCTTCCTTCTCTGGGTACGATTTCACGCCTGCCTCCTGCCCACGTGCTATGCCACTCATTGACTGCAACCAATTGTCTGCGATCTTACTTTTTGGTCGGCTCCAACCATTCACGTTTGTTATCCGCTGCCTCCATCTCTACAACATTCACGGTTTAGTTCGGTAAATTTACTCTAATCCCTCTTCCGAACGTTAGTTATCTAATTATTATTACGTTAGTTTATTACCTTGTGTTTTTCGATTTTCCACACCACGACCACCGTTGTCGGAACCTCCAATACCGCACCTACTGCACAACAACTTGTTTATGCTGTAACCAACGTATACAATTCCTTCAGTTTCAAACTCACATCTGACGGATCTAAATACAAACTTTGGTGTCGTATTTTTAAAGATATTTGTACCGGGGCTAAGGTTTTGGGTCATATTACTGGAAAATCCGTACTTAAAGATGATGATGATGAAGATTGGCACTCCATTGATGCTCATGTCAAGTCCTGGTTCTATTCCACTTGTGATCCCTCCGTACTACAAGTTATTACCAAGGACTCATGCACCGCTAAAGATATGTGGGACAACCTACATGAATTTTTTCTCAACAATAAAATGCCAAGAATGCTCCAACTTCAAGAACAGTTTCGTAACTCAAAGAAAGGTGCTTCCTCAATTCATGATTATTGTCATAACCTCAAACATCTCGCCGATGCTCTCCATGATGTCGACTCTGAAATATCTGAAGTCGAACTTGTCATGCAAATACTCTGTGGTCTACCGCCTTCCTACCATAGCATTGTTGATGTTGTTACCAACACCAAACCCTTCCCGTCATTCATGGAAGCCAAGAATATGCTTCTTTTACATGAAAACCGCGAATATAACAATGACACGATGCTAGACCCGATGACTATCACCACAACGGCTCTTTATTCCGTCCCTCACCAAACCGGAAAATCGAAAAACAAATGGAATAAAAACCGTAATAATAATCGGAATACTTCCAAAGGGGGGGGGGGGGGTAATTCGGGTATTTTTTCCAACACTAACCAATCTGCAGGTACAAATACAAGCTCTCAATTTGCAGGAATTATGGGAGCACACCCAAATGCACAAGCTACAAATCAATCTCCTTATTTTTTTGGTGTGCAAAATGCTACTACTTACCCTCATGCCCTATTGCAATTTAATGTTCCAACTCAAGATGGCCCACTGCCACTCACGCCTCACATTGTCGGTGCCTATAATCCTCCACTGGCCCATCATGCGTCTTTGGCCCAACAGCCAATTGGACCTACATTTCAGCCCCGACAGATTACTTCAGCGCCGCAGCCACATGCTGCCTTTTTTGGGCAGCCCATCAACTCATCTTACAGGCCCATTTCAGCCGGATTTCAACAGCAGCCCAGCGCCCAAATTTCTTCTCTTGGTCCGAATTTCAAGTTCCATATCAACCCACAGATTTGTCTTCAATTTTCCAAGCAATGTCGATCCAATCTCCACCCGACAATCAACACTACATGGACACGGGGGCTAGTTCACACATGAATTTTAATCAAGGTAATATGCGTTCCCTCACTCCGTGTAATTCTGAATTCATAATGGTTGGTAATGGTGCTATTATTCCGGTTTCTCATATTGGTCAAGCTTTTCTTCCTTATTCTCGTGATAAATTCTCTCTTAAAAATGTTTTAGTGTCAAATCAAATAATCAAAAACTTAGTGTCTGTATATAATTCACTACTGATAATTGGGTTTCTGTCTCTTTTGACCCTTTTGGTTTTTCTGTTAAGGATCTTGACTCCGGTGCCCTTCTTCAGCGATGTGACAGTGTTGGTGATTTATACCCGTGCACTCCTCCCACTCCAGTCACGGACTCCGCTCTCGCTGTAGTATCGCTTCCCACTTGGCATCGCCGCTTAGGACATCCTGGCTCTTCCGTTCTCCAGTTTTTGATGACACATCGTTTTATTTCTAGTAGTAACAATAAATTTTCCATTTGTCATGCTTGTCAACTTGGTAAACATTGTAGGTTGTCGTTTTCTTCTTCTTTGACTAAAACTACTCGTGTGTTTGAGCTTGTTCACTCTGATTTATGGACATCTCCCATTACTAGTTTGGATGGTTTTAAATACTATATTCTTTTTCTTGATGATTTTTCGCATTTTTTGTGGGTTTTTTCCGTTACGTGCCAAATCTGATGTTTATGTTGTTTTTTGCAATTTTTTCATGTATGTCAAAAATCAATTTAAAACTGACATTCAATCTTTTCAGTGTGATAACGGTCACGAATTTAATAATCATATCCTTCTTACGTATCTTCAATCGAATGGCATTACTATTCGCTTTTCTTGCCCTTATACGTCTCAGCAAAATGGAAAAGCCGAACGATCCATACGCTCTCTTAACAACATTGTCCGTACGCTTCTCTTTCAGGCTTCCTTAGTTCCTGCATTTTGGACTGAGGCTCTTCTCACTACTGTTCATACTATCAATCTTCTTCCCACCACCACTCTATCTTTTAAGACACCATCTGAAGTTCTCTTTGGGTTCTCTCCAAAGTATTACCATCTTCGGGTCTTTGGTTGTCTTGTTGGATAAGGTGTCTAAGTCCATAACTATATTTGGTATGTACTTGACCCGACCCGGCATGGTCCATTTGGGTTGCATGGCATCATGCATTTGGATAGACTTAATGAGAGAAATAACACTTGTGGTTTATTAATATATTATAAGTTCTAATATATTAATAGTATTATTTAATTAGTATTGATCAAGAATTAATTTGGAATTAATTAAGTGATTAAAAGATAACTAATTAAATATATGCGTTGATTATGTAAATCATTCATAACTTGTATAGTGGGCTAAAAGGCTCCATGGATTATCAAGTTGGGTTAAACCCATAGGATGCTCCATGGGAGTTACAAACCCATGGGTCATGGAAATGAAGAGTCATGTCACGTTAGGGTTTACATGGTGTAACCCTAGATGTGACACAATATATAAGGGAGATAATACTCACCAAAATCGGCTACACACTAAGAACAAGAGAGGGCAAGCCGATGTATACAAGTGTTATATATACTCTAAAGTTATTCCAAACCATTTGGTGATGTGTGAAGCATTTGAGGCATCACACTTGGGGTGCTAGGCTCTCAAGGTTTTCAAGGAATCAAATCAACTACAAGGTATGTAATTCTAGCCATCTTTTAGATTAAAAGTTCCCCATGTATGCTAGATAGGATTATGAACCTTGGAAATCATATTTTGCATGTATTTTAGACAAACATAGATCCAAGGTTTTCTAGGGTTGCATGTACACTTAGGGGTGTTAGAATGCTCAAAACCCATCAGTGGTATCAAAGCCTAGGCTTGTTTGTTAAATACTTGATGCAAAATAGTGAAAAAAATCGATTTTTGAGCTGTATGCACAGGGGACTCGACGAGTCCAAGTGAAAATGCATCCAACTCGGCGAGTCAGTTCGTGCACTCGACAAGTTGGCCAGGCAGGGTGCAGAATTTCGATTTTTGCTGCTGGAAATGGACTAGAAACATTACCCTAAACTGTTTTGGTGTTGTAAAACTTGTTTTAGATGGTGTAATGGTTGTTCTAATCCATTTTCAATGGATAATATCAATTTTTCATGATCTTATGTGTTCATATGTTCTTGAAACTTTGATATAAATATTCATATTCTTATGAGTTTTTTATAGATCATAGGAATTACTTGTTTAAATGTTTAATTCATGATCTTTATGTGTTTTAATGGAGTCCATAACTTGTCCTCAAGTTATGCATAACCAAAAGTCTCTTTGTGTTAAAAACGATTAAAAGAACACATAAGTTATAAAATGAAGAGTCTTCATTTTAATAACTCATAAGTTATGAATTTGAAAGGTTTTGTAAAGTTACAAAACTTGCCCTCAAGTTTTGGAACATGTAAAGTCACTTAATAAACTTTAGTTCCAACCCTTAGATTTTTAAAAGTTAAAAATCAACCCTTATACTTTATAATATTATAAGTTAATAATATATCTATACCATCTTATAAAGAGTATATATTTGTAGGTCCCACCATTTTTAAGACAATGTCTTAAAAAACAAGGGGAAGAAATAATGACCTTTGATTAGGTCTTAAAGTAATCTAGACCATTAAATTCATTATAAACTATTTATCAAATGTTCAATCAGTGTCAACAAAAATCCACCAATCAAAACAAAGTGCTAGAGAGTATATATAGAATCTATTAGGCTCATTCTTGAGATCACGAATACTCTCACACAGATTACCTAAAAGGCTCTTCTCTATCTTTCTTTACAAGCTACAATTTCCCTCTGAAGAAATCCACGATCTATACAAGCTTCGCTGCATCTTCTATCACAATACAAGCTATTTTACCATTGTACAACATCCATGGAACCATTACCACATCCATCACATTAGCTCTACCAACACCAAAGCCGCCAGATCTACAAGATGACTGCACCAACGCCGACATCATTCACCACCACTTCTGCATTGTTCATTCATCTTATCAGATCTTCCAACCAACAAACATTAGCGTCAAAGATGTAGGATCAAGGGTTTGTTTCAGGAAGTTAAATGTAGTTCTCATTTGTGTAAATAAAATCTAGATTTGTAGTATTCATGTTGATTACTACACAAATGTCAGTTCAGTAATCATGTATATGTTGTAACTATATATATATATATATATATATATATATATATATATATATATATATATATAAGTTTTTTTGAGTAGAAAAAGACGATACACTCTTATTTTTTGTATTTTTGAAAAAAAAAAAGTCAAGAAAAATTATTTGAACCAATCTGACAAGGATCTTAGGCGGAAGTGAAACTTGATCAAGATGTAGATCGTCGTTACATATTCAACTTTAAGTTGTCAAATAAACAAAAAATGATCCAACTATGAAAGATGATGAAAAAAACTAATAAAGAGTTGTATAATATCCTCCACGAGCAGATCATAATCTGGCCAAAAAGATCAGATCGAAATCTAGGCCGCCATTATTACAGATCGATTTTTTTTTATCAAAATAAAAACATTAAAAACAATGAAAGATGAACCGAGTAGAATAGATACAACGAGATTGAAGATCTGATATCCAGATAAAGGCTCTAAAAACTTCAACGCGACTTTTAAACTAAAAAATTGGATCATACATAAACTAAAAAGAAAAAACGAATTTATTTACACCTTACAATTCTATATAAGACACAAAACCAAAAACAAAAGGCATATAAATTTATTCTCATAGCCTAAGATCAGAATTATTACAATAGAAAAAGAAGAATTGTGGTGGGCGGAGAAATATGAGAGGCTGCAGTGAGATAGCACTGTCTAAACTCTAATGAAACAAATCTCTATTTCAATTTTGAACGTATGGGCATAACTAGATTTACTCATAACTGTTTGGACCAGTTTATGGGCTTAACCGTCTCAAATAAAATCAAATCCAAAAGGAATATTAATTTGGTCCATGAAATATAAAGAATATTAAATATCCATTTACTATTTTTAATTTAGTATCCCTTTCTTCCTCTTAATATTAGAATATTTATTTAATTACTAATATTGTTATGAAATATATATATTATCTAATATAGCACATAAAGTCTCTTATCGTTTTTCTTGATTATACTCTGAACATTACACGAATAAAATATAAATTAATTAATTGTAAGATAGGACGATATATATAGTATATTTTCTTCAAAAAGTTGCAATGTAATTAAAACTTTTAATATTTTTTATGGTTAAAATACAATATTTTATATGCATCCGCCTAATTATTTTCTCGGTAGAGAATAGAATTTTATTTATTCTCAATATTTACTTTTGTCATTTGCAAGCTTCTTAAACACAATTTTTTCGAAAGCATTAAGAAAGTCATACATATCTTCAAATTTAATTAACATATAATGGTTTAAAATTATGTCTTTGGATGTAGTATCAGCATGTCATCAAAATTCTTCTAAAAATTATCTCTTTGGATGTAATGTCTACGTTTTTACAACATTATTTAAAAAAATAAAAATAAATAAAGCTTAAATAAAATAGGAGATTCGAAAGAACAACTTAAAATCATTTGAACTAAAGACCCATAAGAAACTATTCGTGGTCCTTGATTTTCACAAGTGCATACGTTATGGATTTGTTTTTATGGTAATAATATAGACTTGCATTGCGTATTTTCTATAATATGAAACTTTTATAAAATAAATTGTTCGTCGAGGGAACACTATTTATGGCGAATTGCCGTTTGAAAGGAATTAATCAACAAAACAAACTAGGGTTGTGTTATAAGTATCCATTTAACTATATTTACCCCTAAAGTCAATCACATCAACTTTTTAACATTTGATTTGACATTATTTTTTTTTGTCTTTTCTTGTTTTTTTTATTGTTTTTAATTCTTTTTTAATTTATATTATTATTATTATTATTATTATTATTATATATTATATATTATTATTATTATTATTATTATTATTATTATTATTATTATTATTAATTTCGCATAAAATTTTAACATTCAGACGAAATTATAAATTCGAATGGCTATATAAAATCGGTTTCTAAATATTTTTTATATTTTAATATTATTATTATTACTGTTATTATTATTATAAATTTTGGACAACATTTTATAAATCGGACATTATAAATTCGAACGGCTATATAACCGGACATTATAAATTCAAACGACTATATAAAATCGGAAACACTGTATAATGCTTAATTAAATGTTTTCAATCCGCATAACGCACGATGCGATTGTAATACCGTATCAATTAATATCCATAATTAATAGGGACAAACTTTGCTTTTGTTCCAATTTTATATAGCCGTTCGAATTTATAATATCTGTTTTATAAAATGTTGTTCGAAATTTATAACAATAATAACAATAATAATATTAATATTAAAATATAAAAAATATTCAAAAACCGATTTTATATAGTCATTCGAATTTATAATGTCATCCGAATATTAAAATTTTGTGCGAAATTTATAATAATAATAAGAATAATATTAATAATAATAATAATAATAATAATAATAATAATAATAATAATAATAATATAAATTAAAAAAGAATTAAAAACAACAAAAAAACAAACAAAAGACAAAAAATCAAATAAGGGGGTGAAATTGGAAAAAGAGGAGGTATACTTATTGAAACCCCAACAAACTATTCCCCGAAATACTATACAAAGTTAGAATCATTTGAAATCAAAAATTCTTGAAACTCCAGAACTTTTCAATTTTTATTTTTTTTACACTTTGACTCATCTTTTATTTTATTTTATTTTTTGACTTTACCGGTCCTTAAGTTGCATCTATTCTTTATTTTTAACCAAAAAGACAATATAACCTATTTTTTAACCTAAACAACAAAATATGTTATTTTTACAAAACAAAGTAATGGTTGAAATAAAAACTATTTGATGTTCGCCAAATTCAAATCAAGTTCCATTTATTATACTTGATTCCAGTTTTTGAAGGAAAGACGATTTAGAAATAGGAATGCATTTTCGAATGCAAAATTTAGCAATCAACTTAGAAATATAAATGTACTTTTTAGAAATAGAAACTCTCCGCTAAAAAGAACAATGAGTCGCTAAAAGAAATTAAATTACTGCATGGAAACTATGCACCAAAATGACCTATTTGGCGTCGCCGCATCGCGCGGGTACACTACTAGTATATATATATATATATATATATATATATATATATATATATATATATATATATATATATATATATATATATATATATATATATATATAAGAGCAAGTCGTCTTACCATTAGTAGGCCTCATTCACGAAGTCGGTCTATAAGGGGGGTATAAGATTGCTGCCTATAAAATGGCAGCTTAATGGGTGTCCACTCTCACCCACCGCTTCCTTGATCGGTGGAGGGTCGTTAGCCGAACGGGTAGGACAAGGACTTATAATTTCTCATTAAAAGTATGATGAATATTATAAAGTAACTAAATGTTTTATTAAATTCTCAATCTTAGTTACTTTAGGAAAATGTGAATAAGGTGTTAATCCATGAAATTACACTTTACACTTTGTTTAAGTCGTTAGTGGAGCGTGTGTGGTTAACCGGCACACTAACCTGGACTTAACAAGGTAGGTAAAGGGTGACTTAAGGTTTATCATAGTATCAGTGGAGCGCGTGTGGTTAACCGGCACATCGATTGAGTGATAAACTTTAAGGGTACCAAGTGATTTGCATGGTTACTTCACACCTCGTTTTGTGATCCTCGGTATCCCAGTCACAAAACTTGGAGGGCACACTCGAGATTGAAACATGCCTTTGAAAAGTTCATTGAATCTCAAAAAGAATCTAGGAATTTCTAAGAACAAATTAAAACCTAATAGTTTATATTTCGTTTTTTGGTGGAAATTGGTGAATCGTCATTCACCTACCTTTCAAATATGTTATAGCTTATATTACGACATACCTCTTCTAAGTTATGACATATTGTGATTGGATCCTAGCCTTAATATTACATTTGAGTGTTTTATTAAGGATTATCTTGATATCTAAACTAAACTTGTTCTCTTCTTTTTCAGATGTCTTCCAACAACACTGCTTCTGGCTCAAACCCTACTGGCTCCTTCTCCCTCATGAACCTATGTGGGAGGGTCATCTTCGATGGTTCCAACTTTATGGATTGGATCCGGAACATCAGGATGGTGACTCGTTACGAGGACAAGGAATATGTCCTCGACAAGGAGCTAAAGGAGATCGATGAGTCCACTGCTATTCTCCAAGAGATCGCTGACTTCCGAACTCATGAAAGAGATGCCACTAAAGTGGCATACATCATGATGACCACCATGACAGCTGAACTCCAGAAGTCCTATGAGGACTACTACCCTTTTGAGATGCACCAAGATATGATGGAAAGATACCATCAGAAAGCCCGTCAAGAGCGGTATGAAATAATCTCCTCCATGATAATAACCAGGATGAAGGATGGAGAATCCGTCACGAGCCACATGCAGAAAATGCAAAGGTATGTGGATCGTTTGTTGAAGCTTAATGTGAACTTCCCCGAGGAGCTTGCAATAGATATTATTTTGCACTCCTTACCCTCGTGTTATGATCAATTCCACATGACATACCACATGAATAAGGAAGAAGTCACACTCAGCAAACTTCAAGGACTCCTAAAAACCGCAGAAACAGGTCTTAAAGGTAAGTCGGTTGTTAACACTCCTACTCCTACTAGGCTTGCACAAACTGGTTTTTTTTTCGAACCGGACCGGTTCAGAAAACCGGTTCGGTTTTGGTCAAAAAAGTCAAAACCGGTTCACCACCAAAATAATCTGAACCTTTACAAACCGGTTCGGTTTTCGTCAAACCGGTTCAGGATAAACCGGTTCAAAAAAACCGACGTGTTTATTTCTTGATTTGCTTTTTTGGTTTTGTTTTTTGGCTACAGAGGGGTTAATATACACATGGATTAATTTTTGTTTTGGAGAATATGCTCAAAACTGATGACTTCACATGCAAAAAAAGAATAAAAAAAAACAGTAAGCATATTGCATATATGTGTTTTCGTGGTTTGCATGCAAAGTAGAGAGAGAAAGAAAAATAAAAAACAAAGAAGTGTTGATACTTGAGACTTTGAGAGTGATTGTGGCAATTCTAAATATTTATGAAGAGTTGGTATGAAAAAAAAGAGTTTACGTATTAATGAAAGAAAAAGAGAAGAAAATTGAAAATAAAGAACACTCATAAGAAAGAAAAAGAGTTTACGTATATATGTATATATATGAGCTGTATAAGAAAAGAAAGCTATCATTATCATTATTAATATTATTTATATATATATATATATATATATATATATATATATATATATATATATATATAGGTGGTTCAATTGAGAAAATAAAAAAGGTTGAGAATGGGGGAATCATTCTCAGCCACTCATTTAATCTAAGCATAAAAAGACACGGTGGCAAACTTGTAAATATGATAATAACCTTTAATCTCAAATACGTAACTGTATAGAAATAGATAACAGTTGAAACCCATTTCTAATCGACCGTTCATCATCCAAATTTCTCCTCCAGCCTTCAACAATCATCCAGATTTCTTCAATTAAACCATCATCAACATCATCCAGTGTTAATCAATCATAGATCTTCGTCAATAACATGTTTATCAACACGATTCAACAGTTAACAAAAATTCGTTTTTGGTTCTTTTAATTCAACCTTCAATTCTGCTTGAATACGATCAGATCTTCAACATCTACGATTAATTATACTCCCAGCGTCATTAGATCAACATCATCGATAATCAACAAAAAATCCACTTCATACCATTCATTCAACATCGATTATCAAATAAAACTTCAAAATTGAGGTTAGAAAAAGATCAAATCGTTTTTTTTTTTGAAAATTTTCATATAATTCTCTATCAATCTACTATTTTGTAAGATTTAAATAGTCAAAGTATCATGTTTTTAACATTTTTTAAAAAGTTAAATTGTATGCACTCCAACTGTTTGATGAAATGCATAAACTAAATTACCATGTTATATTCATATATGAATATGTTTTTCTCACCTGAATGAGTATATGATTATTAAAACAAAAAAACAAATATGCAAGTCTGTATGTTATTCATATGTGAATAACATATGAAAATTATATATATTTGTGAAAATACCTTGTAATATTCATATGTGAATATACTGTGTAATATTCATAAGTGAATATATCATCTAATATTTACAAGTGAATATACTATGTAATATTCACATGTGATATATCATGTAATACTATGTAATATTCAGATATGAAAATATTATCTAATATTCATAAGTGAATATACCATCTAATATTCACAAGTGAATATACTATGTAATATTCACAAGTGAATGCATCGTCTAATATTTAAATATGAATATACTATGTTTATTATATGCTATATTAATATATGAATGATACTTAAATTGAAAAAAAAATCAATCATAGTTTTTATTCATAAGTGAATAACGAATGTACTGTGGTAAAAACATGATTCATTTTTATTCACTTATGAATCATGTAATACTATGTAATATTCAGATATGAAAATATTATCTAATATTCATAAGTGAATATACCATCTAATATTCACAAGTGAATATACTATGTAATATTCACAAGTAAATGCATCGTCTAATATTTAAATATGAATATACTATGTTTATTATATGCTATATTCATATATGAATAATACTTAAATTGTAAAAAAAAATTAATCATAGTTTTTATTCATAAGTGAATAACGAATGTACTGTAGTAAAAACATGATTCATTTTTATTCACTTATGAATAACGATAGCTAAAAATATAAAAAAAAAATTATTTTATCTTAAAACTATATCAATATGGATGTCTATTTGTAGAGAATAAAAAATCATGAATTTTGGTATATTTAAAATCATTTTTCGATAAAAATAGCTTCTTAAAAATTAAAAAAAAAAACGAAAAAACTATGTTTTTATATATATTAAGGTAATGCTTAGCATAGTTTAAGGAAACATGTTTTGTTGGAAAACACATGTCTATTCCTTTCCCATTTCCGCTGGTACGGCGGAGGCTTTTGCGGCAAAAATAAATGAGTGGCTGAGAATGATTCCCCCATTCTCAACCTTTTTTTTTCTCAATTGAACCCTCCTATATATATATATATATATATATATATATATATATATATATATATATATATATATATATATATATATATGAGCTGTCACTTCACTCTCTTCTTTTTGTTTATAGTGAGCATCGGTAAGTAAAAAAAAAAAGAATGATGGAGACATATGCATGCTGGACTTACACTCTTACAGTCTACTTTTTGGAATTATCAACAAAGACACCCATGCCAATGCTAGGAATAATGAACTAACCAAAACATGTTCTAAACCGGTTCAAAACCGGTTCTCCAAGTCGTTTCGTAGTAAACCGGTTCTAAACCGGTTCCAACGTTTGAAAATGCGAATTGGTTTAAACTGACGGTTCGGTTCTGCGGCGGTTCGGTTGTGGGATGAACCGGTTCAGGGGTGAACCGGTTTTCAGTTCAGTGACCGGTTCGGTTTGTGAACCGGTTTTTTTGCCCACGCCTAACTCCTACTCCAAACTTCGCCCCTGTCTTGGCAATCGGGAAAGGGAGAGGGAAGAAGAGGAAGAGCTCTTCGAAGGGTACCAAGGCTAGGACCCTTGATGGCTCTTCTTCAAGTGGAACCAAGAAAGGTTTCGTCACTCCTTCTTCTGACCCAAAAGAGGTTGAATGCTTCTAATGCCATGAAAAGTCGCATTGGAAGCGGAACTGCCCAAAGTACCAGCAAGATGTGAAGGATGGGAAAGTTAAACCCAACCATGCAGGTATTTACACTATTCTATCTAATAACTCACCCTATTCTAACTCTTGGGTCCTTGATACCGGTTGTGGTATTCATATCTGTTCTGATTTGCAGGGACTAAGAAGAAGTGAGAATGTGGAGCATGGAAAGATAAACTTGATCATGGGGAATAGGAAAGCTTCACCTGTCACCAAGATTGGAGTTTATTCTTTGTTGCTAAGTAGTGGGTTTACTTTAGATTTGAATAAATGTTGTTATTCGCCAGAAATGGCAAGAAATATTATTTCCTTTCATGCTTTGTACAAACATGGGTTTACCTTTTCTTTTGATAATGAAAATGGTGGAATAAATGCTTTCTTTAATAATGTTCTTTATTTTAAAGCATTAGCTTGTGATGGTGTGTATGAAGCTGTATCTGTTGTAGATAATCTAGGAAATAATGTGTTGTGTATTGATTCTTCGAGTAATAATAACTTGGATAAAGCATCATTATGGCATTATCGTCTTAGACATGTGAGCAAGAAACGCATAGGCCAACTCCAAAAGGATGGAGTCTTGGAGTCATTTGACCTAAAGTCAGATGATAGTTTGAATCATGCTTACTTGGAAAAATGACAAAGTCACCCTTCACTGGTTCTTGTGCTAAGGGTGAAGGTTTGTTGGATCTGGTACACACGGATGTGTGTGGACCCTTAAAATCTGCCACAAGGGATGCTAATCGTTATTATTTGACTTTTACTGATGATTATAGTAGATATGGATATGTCTATTTAATCAAGCATAAGTCAGAGACTTTTGAAAGGTTTAAAGAGTTTAAACAGGAAGTCGAGAATCAATTGGGCAGGAACATTAAGATGCTTCGATCTGATCGTGGTGGTGAGTATCTTAAGGAATGTGGGATTATCTCACAATTGACACCTCCCAGGACACCACAGTTGAATGGTGTGGCTGAGAGGCGCAATCGAACCTTGTTGGATATGGTTCGTTCCATGATGAGTCGATCTTCGCTACCAATCTCATTTTGAGGGTATGCCTTAGAGACTGCCGCCCATATCCTTAATCTGGTCCCTACAAAGAAAGTTGCCAAAACTCCTCATGTAACATCCAACAATTTCACGCCAAATTCAAACTTATTAAATCACAAATAAAAGTCAAATAGTATTGTTTACAAAATGTTTTCAAATCAATATCCATCAGAGTGTCCCAAAATCATAACATAAGGATGAGGAGCGGTACGGTCACGCCTTCGCCTTGCCACGATCTCCTGAAGTACCTGAAACAATAAACTGAAAACTGTAAGCCCGAGGACTTAGTGAGCTACCCCCAAAATACTAATACCACACTGACAATACCATGTCAGCAACAATCAGTCAATCAATCAATCACTCAACATGCATACTGGGCCATCGGCCTGACTGGACCGCCCTACTGGGCCTACAATCTATCTGAATCTATCCATGCATACTGGGTCATCGGCCTGACTGGACCGCCCTACCGGGCCTACAGTCTATCAGAATCTATCTCGAGCCTTCGACATGACTGGTCCGCCTCGTGGGCCTGCAGTCTCCCCGGACCGCTCATAGGGTATGTTGGCCTTCAGCACGAAACAGGACCGCCTCATCCCAACCAATAAGCAAATAACCAAGTTCGCATAACTATCATATACTGGAACATACAAACATCAAACATATTTGTCATACTGATCATCAACCATAGAATCCTCTCATAACTAGAGTACCGACCTAGCAGGTCACTAACATACCAATCCTTACGGATCATAAAGCATAACATACTGTCTACCCTGATTCCGATCTAGCAGACCAAACCATGTAGCATACCATAACAATAACAACTAAAAGGGTCGGCCTTGGTGCCGTAGAACCTATCGATATAGTGAGGATAACTCACCTCGCAGATGCCGACTCGAAAGGTAAACTCCAATTCTCGGATCACTTGACACAGGCTCCACCACCTATGACCATAGTACAAAATACTCATAAGTCCTTAAATCTATAAGGTACTCCATAACCCACCAGTTAACCCCTGGTCCAAGTCAAAGTCCTCAGTCAAGGTCAACAGTCCATGTTGACCCCCAACTCGCCGAGTACCCTTGGCTACTCGCCGAGTTCCTCGAAGCACATTCCACTCGCCGAGTCATCGGGGTGACTCGTCGAGTTCCTTCGATTCCCGTTCAAACTCTAAGGCCACCCGTCGAGTTCCCTCCTTGCCACTCGGCGGGCACACACGCATACATATCCTAGGGAAAACTCATCCGACTCGCCGAGTTGTTCTTCAACTCGTCGAGTCTTATGGTGATCTTCATCGGACTAGCCGAGTTGTTCATCCGACTCGTCGAGTCCACGGCCATCTTCATGTGACTCGCCGAGTCAACCTTGCGACTCGCCGAGTCCATTCAGTCCTTTTTCCATACAGACTTGTTTTGAGCCATGCAGCGGCTCCAAATCACAGATCCAAGCTTCTAGGGCATGCTTTTCACGTAAAGTTGCAAACTTTACGTGCATGCATAGCTACAAAGGTTCTAAATGTCAAATCTAAGCTCTTAATGGGGCTTCATGTCCAAGAGGGACCTCAATCACGACTAATACAACAACTTTATGATTCTAAAACTTAAGGAGGGTCCAGATCTGAAGTTACAACTTCAGATCTAGCCCATAGCCCACCTTATCAACCTCAAAATCCATGAAAACCCCCAAAACTCAACAAAAGGAAAAAGGGAAGTAAGGATGGCAACTTGATACCTCCAAGGGATGCTAGCTGAGGTAATTTCTGCTTCCCACACCTTCCTTGCTTCAATTCCTTTGCACTTCTAGCTTTTCTCTTCTAGCCAACCTTCTTTCCAAGCTTAGGACACACCAAAAGGGAATACCACACGAATTAGGGTTTTTAAGGGGCTCTCAGAGGCTGCAAAGAGGCCAAAGGAGGCTGAAGCTCCTTTAAATAGGGTGCAAAACCCCGGGATTAGGGTTTCATCTGCCAGCTCCTACTCGCCGAGTCCCAATATGGACTCGTCGAGTAGGTCACTTATCACGCGATCCCACCCCGCTGCTACTCGACGAGTAGGTCAACCAACTCGTCGAGTAGAGCTTCGCCCAATAAATCTTATTTAAACAATACCTGAGAATCGGGGCGTTACAACTCTCCCCCACTTGAACTAGACTTCCCCTCGAAGTCTGTCGGAATAAACAATGCCGGGTAATGCTCGCGCATTTCCGCTTCCGGCTCCCATGTCCACTCGGATCCCCTCCGATGTTCCCACTGCACCTTTACCAAAGGTATTTCCTTGTTCCGCAAAATCTTCTTCTTCCTTTCCAAAATAGCCACCGGCCTCTCCACATAGTTCATGTGTTCATCGACCTGAATGTCATCCAACGATACCACTGCCTCCTGGTCCATAATGCACTTTCGCAATTGCGAAACATGAAATGTGCTGTGGATCCGGCTAAGCTCCTCCGGAAGCTCTAGCCTATAAGCCACCCTGCCAACCCTGGCAACAATCCTGAACGGCCCGATGTAGCGGGGACCCAATTTTCCCCTCTTCCTGAAGCGGATCACTCCCTTCCAGGGTGAAACCTTCAGGAGAACCATGTCACCCACGTGAAACTCCAGCTCAGATCGGCGTCGGTCGGCATAACTTTTCTGCCGACTCTGAGCGGTCTGCAGTCGTTGTCTGATCTGCTGTATCATCTCGGTAGTTTGCAGAACTACCTCTGTCCGACCCATCACTCTGTGCCCAACCTCACCCCAGCAGACTGGGGTCCTACACTTCCGCCCATACAACAGCTCGAAAGGCGGGGCGCCAATACTGGAATGATAGCTGTTGTTGTAGGCGAACTCTACAAGCGGTAGGTGGGAATCCCAACTCCCACCGAAATTAATGACGCACACCCTCAACATATCCTCGAGGGTCTGTATGGTCCGCTCACTCTGCCCATCAGTCTGCGGATGGAACGCTGTACTAAAATGCAACCTCGTACCTAGTTACTCGTGGAACTTCTGCCAAAAACGGGAAGTAAATCGGACATCCCGGTCGGAAACTATGGAAACTGGAACCCCATGGCGAGAGACAATCTCGCGGACGTACAGGTCGGCCAACTTCTCCGCCGACGAACTCTCCCGTATAGCTAGGAAATGGGCACTCTTGGTCAGTCGATCCACGATGACCCATATAGCATCGAAACCCTTTGCCGTCTTTGGCAACTTTGTGATGAAATCCATCGTGATCCGTTCCCATTTCCACATGGGAATCTCCAGGGGCTGCAGCTTACCATGCGGCCTCTGGTGCTCGGCCTTGACCATCCTACAGGTCAAGCACCTCTCAACAAACCAAGCAATATCTCGCTTCATGCCCGGACACCAATAACTCGAACTCAGATCACAATACATCTTGGTGGCTCCCGGATGAATAGAGAAGCGAGACTTATGGGCCTCCTCCATCACTGTCTGCCGGACCCCTCCGGTCATCGGAACCCAAACCCGACCGTAACGGGTCAACAATCCGCGACTATCCTGAACAAACTGGGCGCTTTCGCCCTTAATCTTCTCCAACTTCCAGTTCTCTGGTCTCATACCCTCAATCTGAGCATCCCTGACCAGACCCACCAGCGGGGAATCCACCGCTATCCTCATACACCTGGCTGGGGTCGAGGACCCAGCTGACTTGCGGCTCAGAGCATCCGCAACCACGTTCGCTTTTCCAGGATGGTAAAGGATCTCACAATCATAGTCCTTGACTACATCCAGCCACCTGTGCTGCCTCATGTTCAGGTTTGGCTGATCCATAACGTGCCTCAAAGTCTTGTGATCCGTGTATATGGTACAACGGACCCCGTACAGATAGTACCTCCAAATCTTGAGAGCGAAAATCACCGCTCCCAACTCAAGATCGTGCGTGGGGTATCTCGTCTCATGCGGCTTTAACTTCCACGATGCATAAGCTATCACTCGTCCCCTATGCATGAGGACTGCCCCTAAGCCTGTGATAGACGCATCACAAAATACCACGAAATCCTCTACTCCCTCGGGGAGTGTCAACACTGGCGCCTCGCATAACCGCTGCCGGAGGGTCTCAAACGCCCTCTGCTGCTCAGGGCCCCACCAGAAATCCACTCCCTTCCTCGTTAGACGAGTGAGGGTACGACAAACTTGGAGAAATCACGGATGAATCTCCGATAATACCCTGCTAAACCCAAGAAACTCCTGATGTCTGAGGGAGATCTCGGAGTCTCCCACTGCATAACCGCCTCCACCTTGGCCGGATCGACCAAAATCCCATCCTGGTTAACGAGATGTCCGAGGAACTGAACCTGTCGTAACCAAAACTCACACTTCGAGAACTTGGCATACAGTCGTTCTCGTCGCAGTACCTCCAACAGCTCCCTGAGATGCTCCTCATGCTGCTCTCGGCCCTTGGAATATACCAAGATGTCATCTATGAACACAATGACCGAGCGATCGAGCATCGGTCTGCAGACTCGGTTCATCAGATCCATGAACACTGCTGGCGCGTTGGTGAGCCCAAACGGCATCACCACGAACTCGTAATGACCATAACGAGTCCGAAACGCGGTCTTCTCCACGTCCTCCTCCCTCACCCTGACCTGGTGGTATCCTGATCTCAAATCAATATTGGAAAACCAAGATGCACCCTGCAGCTGATCAAAAAGATCGTCTATCCTCGGAAGCGGATAACGGTTCTTCACCGTTAACTTGTTCAGCTCCCTATAGTCAATACATATCCTGTGTGAACCGTCCTTCTTCCTGACGAACAGGATCAGTGCTCCCCATGGTGAACTACTCGGACGAATAAACTGCTTGCCCAGCAGCTCCTGCAACTGAGACGACAACTCCTGCATCTCTGGCGGTGCCAGTCGGTACGGCGCCTTAGCGATAGGGGCCACACCCGACACTAGATCAATCCTAAAATCAACCTGCCTCTCCGGAGGCACTCCAGGCAACTCCTCCGGAAACACATCAGATAACTCTCTAACCACTGGAACCTCTGAAACCGAGAGCTGCTCCCTAACCCGCATATCTACTACATACGCCAAATAACCGGCACACCCGTGCTGTATATACTGTCGAGCCCTGGCTGCTGAACAAAACCCTGATCCCAACCTGGTGCCCTCGCCATATGCTACCAGTTCTCCCCCACTTGGGGTTCGAACCACCACCCGCTGCCTCTCACAGTCGATCATGGCGCCGAAACGGCTAAGCCAATCCATCCCTACAATCACGCATACATCCCCCATGGGAATAAGAATCAAATCTATCGGGAAGGACACCCCGAAAATCTCCAACTCGCATCCCCGGTAAACCGAAGAAGCAGAAACCCCGTGCTCGTTGGCGATCGAAACTCGCAACGGACACTCAAGATCACCTATCGGCACACTGAACCCTCTAGAGAAAGTCTGATATACAAACGACCGACTCGCCCCCGAGTCAAATAATACCAAAGCGGGCAAAGAATTCACTAAAAACGTACCAGCAACCACATCTGGTGCTGCCTTGGCCTCCTCGGCCGTGAGCTGGAAGGCGCGACCCTGAGCCTTCGGAGGCTCCACCCTGCCTGGCCTCCCATCTCCAATCCTCACAGTGGCTGGCGCGGGACCCTGCGCCGACTTGGCGGCGAGCTGCGGACAGTTGGTCTTCACATGACCAACCTGATGACAATGGTAACAAATCCTCATATCCGCTGGAGGGGCGGACTGACGGCAGTCCCTGGCATAGTGCCCCTCCTTGCCACATTTGTGGCACCCCCCTCCTGCTCTATACACTCCCGAATGAACCCTGCCACACTTTCCACAAGTGCGGCTCTGCTGACCCCCAGACCGTGCATCAGCGGTCTTAGACCGCTTAGGCGCCGGCTGAGACTGTGTCGGTGCCTAATGCTGCTCCTTCAGCTGCAGCTCTATCTCCAACTCACGCCGCCTTGCGGCTTCCTGTAGATCCAGGAGGGTCTCACAACGCTGTGTAGCCACAAACTGTCGTATATCCGTCTTGAGCATACTTAGATAACGAGTCATCTGAGACTGCTCCGACGCAAACTCCGGGCAAAACATAGCCCTCTCTGTGAACATCCGGGTAATCTCCATCACAGACTCACCATCCTGTCTCAGTGTCAAAAACTCCTGAGCAAGCCGCTCCCGTTCCACGCGCGGAACGTAGCGGGTGCGAAACATATCCCGGAACTGCTCCCAAGTAACAGCAGCCCGCTGATCATTAGAATATGAGCCTGTCGTCAATCTCCACTAGTCCTTTGCCCCGAGCCTAAGCAGGTTCAGAGCACACCTAACCTTCTGGTCAGCAGGACATGAGCACGTGAAGAAACAGCCCTCCACGTCAGACAACCACCGCATAGCCCTGATCGCATCCTGAGTACCATGAAATGTCGGGGGCTTCGTATTATCGAAGTCCCGGTACTGGAAAGCCCTGCCGGCTCCTCCTCCAACCCCTGCCGCAGTTACAGCCGAAGTGGCTGCAGTGGCTGCTGTCTCTGCCAGAGCTGCATATCGCTCATCAAAATACTCGACCATCGCGGTCTTGATCGACCCAAACATATGTGGTAGCTGCGCTCGGAAAGCCGTAGCGACCTCATCGTGCAGAATCTCCCGGATCCTGGCATCCAGCTCCTCAGTCCCTATCTGAACCACGGGCTCAGGTGCTACCGGCACCTCTGGCCCTCCGTCCCCCTGTCCTGACCCTGATCCAGATCCCGATCCTGATCCGGACCCAGCAGCAAAACGTCTCGTCACCACCATACTGAAAGATACGTTCAAGACATCAGATACACAACACAATATCGGGAGACCAAAACTCACAAATCCTAGGGGTTGTGACTTCCTTGCTACGCGTATGGGTCCTATGCTTCCATTAGTATGGGCCCATACTACCTTCCACACCTACCCATATTTGTCTCAAGTATCACCACAACTCCCTAATACTATACTCAAAATAATGTGCGCTCAACCCTCACTACCAGGGGACATCGCCTATCTCACTACTGATCCCACAGCTCTGCACAACTCACACCTCCATGGAACTTCCATCAGCCCCTGCAGCGCTAGTGTATGCTAGCTGCACATAACGCTGGACCCGATAGACTTTCGAATATCCAATCCTACCCTAAGGTCGAGTCAGACATTCTCAGGCTATAAGATCTTAACTATACACGGTCGTGATGCATACACTAGACATCTACAGTTATGATGTCAATCCCATATACAAGAAACCCTAGGCTAATAGGTATCATATAATCAAGCAAATCTATCATGCGATTCCTGAAGATCCCTAGCCTAGCACTAGCATGCTGTTCTAACATATCAGAATATCAAATAACTGTATGGTATTTTGGGGTTTACTTACAGGCTCCGGCTGATCGTACCCTCTGCATCCTCCATCCTTTCTTTTGAAAACCATTTTTAAAACTTACTTCCCAAAAATCTCCTTGGTTTGAGACTGGATTCACACGAGTGTTCCTCCAATTCACTCAAACCAAGGCTCTGATACCAACTTGTAACATCCAACAATTTCACGCCAAATTCAAACTTTTTAAATAACAATTAAAAGTCAAATAGTATTGTTTACAAAATGTTTTCAAATCAATATCCATTAGAGTGTCCCAAATTCATAACATAAGGATGAGGAGCGGTACGGTCACGCCTTCGCCTTGCCACGATCTCCTGAAGTACCTGAAACAATAAACTGAAAACTGTAAGCCCGAGGACTTAGTGAGCTACCCCCAAAATACCAATACCACACTGACAATACCATGTCAGCAACAATCAGTCAATCAATCAATCAATCAATCACTCAACATGCATACTGGGCCATCGGCCTGACTGGACCGCCCTACTGGGCCTACAATCTATCTGAATCTATCCATGCATACTGGGCCATCAGCCTGACTGGACCGCCCTACCGGGCCTACAGTCTATCAGAATCTATCCCGAGCCTTCGACATGACTGGTCCGCCTCGTGGGCCTGCAGTCTCCCCGGACCGCTCATAGGGTATGTTGGCATTCAGCACGAAGCAGGACCGCCTCATCCTAACCAATAAGCAAATAACCAAGTTCCCATAACTATCATATACTGGCACATACAAACATCAAACATATCTGTCATACTGATCATCAACCATAGAATCCTCTCATAACTAGAGTACCGACCTAGCCGGTCATTAACATACCAATCCTTACGAATCATAAAGCATAACATACTGTCTACCCTGATTCCGATCTAGCAGACCAAACCATGTAGCATACCATAACAATAACAACTAAAAGGGCCGACCTTGGTGCCGTAGATCCTATCGATATAGTGAGGATAACTCACCTCGCAGATGCCGACTCGAAAGGTAAACTCCAATTCTCGGATCACTTGACACAGGCTCCACCACCTATGACCATAGTACAAAATACTCATAAGTCCTTAAATCTATAAGGTACTCCATAACCCACCAGTCAACCCCTGGTCCAAGTCAAAGTCCTCAGTCAAGGTCAACAGTCCATGTTGACCCCCAACTCGCCGAGTACCCTTGGCTACTCGCCGAGTTCCTCGAAGCACATTCCACTCGCTGAGTCATCGGGGTGACTCGTCGAGTTCCTTCGATTCCCGTTCAAACTCTAAGGCCACCCGTCGAGTTCCCTCCTTGCCACTCGGCGGGCACACACGCATACATATCCTAGGGAAAACTCATCCGACTCGCCGAGTTGTTCTTCAACTCGTCGAGTCTTATGGTGATCTTCATCGGACTCGCCGAGTTGTTCATCCGACTCGTCGAGTCCACGGCCATCTTCATGTGACTCGCCGAGTCCATTCAGTCCTTTTTCCATACAGACTTGTTTTGAGCCATGTAGCGGCTCCAAATCACAGATCCAAGCTTCTAAGGCATGCTTTTCACGTAAAGTTGCAAACTTTACGTGCATGCATAGCTACAAAGGTTCTAAATGTCAAATCTAAGCTCTTAATGGGGCTTCATGTCCAAGAGGGACCTCAATCACGACCAATACAACAACTTTATGATTCTAAAACTTAAGGAGGGTCCAGATCTGAAGTTACAACTTCATATCTAGCCCATAGCCCACCTTATCAACCTCAAAATCCATGAAAACCCCCAAAACTCAACAAAAGGAAAAATGGAAGTAAGGATGGCAACTTGATACCTCCAAGGGATGCTAGCTGAGGTAATTTCTGCTTCCCACACCTTCCTTGCTTCAATTCCTTTGCACTTCTAGCTTTTCTCTTCTAGCCAACCTTCTTTCCAAGCTTAGGACACACCAAAAGGGAATACCACACGAATTAGGGCTTTTAAGGGGCTCTCAGAGGCTGCAAAGAGGCCAAAGGAGGCTGAAGCTCCTTTAAATAGGGTGCAAAACCCCGGGATTAGGGTTTCATATGCCAGCTCCTACTCGCCGAGTCCCAATATGGACTCGTCGAGTAGGTCACTTATCACGCGATCCCACCCCGCTGCTACTCGACGAGTAGGTCAACCAACTCGTCGAGTAGAGCTTCGCCCAATAAATCTTATTTAAACAATACCTGAGAATCGGGGCGTTACACCTCATGAGATGTGGACTGGTAAACTTCCTAAACTAGACCACATCAAGATTTGGGGTTGCGAGGCTTTTGTGAGGCGCGGGACTCATGATAAGCTCGAACCCCGAAGTGAGAGGTGTATTTTCATCGGCTACCCACTGAAATCCTTTGGTTACCTCTTGTACAGACCTAGTGACAATGTGGTCTTTGTAGCAAGGAGGGGTGTCTTTCGAGAGAGAGAGTTCATAAGCCAAGGAAACAGTGGGAGGCAAATTGACCTTGAAGAAATTCAAGAGTCAAGTGGTGAAGGAACTTCAAACCCTAGCACTAAACCTGAGGAGGAAACTCCTGTTGAGCCAATTGACAAGTCTATACCTCTGAGGCATTCCACAAGGGTTAGGAATTCACCTGAGCATTATTATGGTATCCATATTACTGCGGAAGGTGAGACACTTATCAGTGATGAGACATTAGTAAGTCTGGATGAACCTAACAGTTACGCGGAAGCCATGGCAGGCCCCGAGTCTGCCAAATGGAAAGAGGCAATGGACAGCGAGATACAGTCCATGTATGACAATCAAGTTTGGAACTTGGTTGACAATTTACCAGGTCGTAAGACAGTTGGGTGAAAATGGATCTTCAAGAAGAAGACCGACATGGATGGTAATGTACACACATATAAGGCATGACTGGTTGCAAAGGGCTTTTCTCAAACTCCGGGAGTTGATTATGATGAGACCTTTTCAGCAGTTGCAAAGATTAAGTCCATTAGGGTTCTGTTAGCCATCGCTGCATTTCATGATTATGAAATATGGCAAATGGATGTCAAAACCGCCTTCCTTAATAGAAGTTTGGCTGAAGATGTTTACATGAGTCAGCCAAAGGGTTTTGTCAGTACAGAATACCCTAATAGAGTGTGTAAGCTCGAGAAATCCATTTATGGATTGAAACAGGCACCTCGCAGATGGAATCTTTGCTTTGATGAGAAAGTCAAAGAATTTGGCTTTTCGAGGAGTGAAGATGAATCTGGTGTCTATGTCAAGGCTAGTGGGAGTATAGTCAGCTTTTTGGTACGGTATGTGGATGACATACTACTCATAGGAAATGACATCCCAACCCTGCAGGAAGTAAAGTCCTAGCTTGGGAAGTGTTTCTCTATGAAAGACCTAGGAGAAGCTGCATATATTCTAGGGATAAGGATTATGAGAGACCAGAGTAAAAGACTGATTGGACTTAGTCAGAGTACCTACTTTGATAAGGTGCTGAAGAGGTTCAACATGCAGGACTCCAAGAAAGGAGAGTTAGCCATCCAGAGTAACGCCATACTGAGTAAAACTCAGAGCCCGAGTACTGAGGCCGAGATAGCAGAAATGAGTCGAGTACCTTATGCTTCTGCAGTAGGTTCGATCATGTATGCTATGACCTGCACTCGACCTGATGTAGCCTTTGCTTTGAGCATGGTTAGCAGATATCAGGGGAACCCTGGCAAGGCACTCTGGACGGCGGTAAAGAATATCCTCAAGTACCTGCGGAGGACTAAGGACTGCGTCCTTACCCTCGGTGGGAGTGATGACTTGAGAGTTGTAGGGTGTAGTGATGCTAGCTTTCAGACTGATATGGACAATTTCCGCTCTCAGTCAGGCTGGGTCTTTACCTTAAACGGAGGAGCAATTACTTGGAAGAGTTCCAAGCAAGAGACAGTGGCTGATTCAACTTGCGAATCAGAGTATATAGCAGCAAGCGAGGCAGCAAAGGAGGCGATATGGCTGAAGAACTTCATTGGAGACCTTGGAGTTGTACCAACTATAAAGGAGCCTACGGAAATTTTCTGTGATAGTGAAAGTGTAGTTTCCTTAGCCAAGGAACCAAGGGATCACGGGAGATCCAGACACATCGATAGAAAATACATTTCATCAGACATCGAATAGAAGAAGGACTCCTCGTGGCAAAGAGGGTATCATCGGATGAGAACCCAGCAGATCCCCTCACGAAGGGACAGACTCGGGTTAAGCATCTCCAGCATGCTCGGAGCATAGGGCTGAAGGATAATATTAGTTTTGGTAGTTAGATAATTTTGAAATTTGTAAAGTGCGATTGACATTCGATGATGAATAAAAGTTGTGTTTATTTATGAGTAAAGTGTTGCTATCTTTTGTCAATCGTTTACTATATTTCTTTTGCATGTTTTGACTTCCAGAATAATTATGTTTGGTATATCATATTATTCGAATCTCCACAGTCGGTCATACGTTGGTAGTAGGTATGAATCAAGACTGTCATGAGATGGTTGCAGGGGTCTAAGTTGTTGGACATGGCTACAACATTCATGAGTGCTCATAAGTTCTGAGCATTGGATTCAACCCACGCTCACAGGTATCACTTCATGGAATTTATCTCGAGTGATCGTGAGACGGTAATATCATATAAGTCTTCAAACCTAGAGATATGACTTGTTGCCTATGAGTTGGTTATGCATTGATCGTACGAAACCGCATTGGTAACTCGATGTTATAAAACGTACTTTTGTGTGTGATTCAACAAGTAGTAGAATAAGCATATGAGTCGAAGTTTATCTGTTCCTTCTTGGATTAGAAGCGATATTTGGGCCCCTCGATGATTTTGTTTTGACCTATGTACAGGGCCCGGTCAGAACCAAATTGACGTGTTCAATTTAGTTCTATGTCAAAAAAATCGGAAATCGAGAAACAAACTGCTAGACAATAAGTAAGACATTGTTCCATGTATTTGTCTGGCTGATATCTAGAACAGAGGATTATATGATCACTTATCTAAATGGCGTATCATCATCTTCTCAGTTCCGAGAGACCTTGAAAGAGCTACGATTACTGATCGGTTCCTGAAGTCATACTTACATATATAGTTATTAGACTTATCCAAGTGGGAGACTGTTGGATAAGGTGTCTAAGTCCATAACTATATTTGGTATGTACTTGACCCGACCCGACATGGTCCATTTGGGTTGCATGACATCATGCATTTGGATAGACTTAATGAGAGAAATAACACTTGTGGTTTATTAATATATTATAAGTTCTAATATATTAATAGTATTATTTAATTAGTATTGATCAAGAATTAATTTGGAATTAATTAAGTGATCAAAAGATAACTAATTAAATATATGCGTTGATTATGTAAATCATTCATAACTTGTATAGTGGGCTAAAAGGCTCCATGGATTATCAAGTTGGGTTAAACCCATAGGATGCTTCATGGATGCTCCATGGGAGTTACAAACCCATGGGTCATGGAAATGAAGAGTTAAGTCACATTAGGGTTTACATGGTGTAACCCTAGATGTGACACACTATATAAGGAACATAATACTCACCAAAATCGGCTACACACTAAGAACAAGAGAGCAAAGCCGATTTATACAAGTGTTATACATACTCTAAAGTTATTCCAAAGCATTTGGTGTTGTGTGAAGCATTTGAGGCATCACACTTGGGGTGCTAGGCTCTCAAGGTTTTCAAGGAATCAAATCAACTACAAGGTATGTAATTCTAGCCATCTTTTAAATTAAAAGTTCCCCATGTGTGCTAGATAGGATTATGAACCTTGGAAATCATATTTTGCATTTATTTTAGACAAACATAGATCCAAGGTTTTCTAGGGTTGCATGTACACTTAGGGGTGTTAGAATGCTCAAAACCCATCATGTCTGTGCTACCCCAACACATCGTCCACCTCACCTCATAAAGTTTCTCCCCGATCCATTGCGTGTGTTTATCTTGGGCCTTCTCCCGATCACAGGGGGCATAAGTGCCTCGATCTAGCCACACAACGTGTCATCATCTCTCGGCATGTCATATTCGATGAAGATCACTTCCCCTATTCTGATTTTCATCCTACTCCTTCCGAGTCTGATTATGCTCAGTTCACTCCGGACGATGATCCCCCACCCGTCATCTCTCCTTCCGTGGCCCCTTAAGCCATCCCCCCCTCCCCAACCGCTGGTCATCCCATGACCACTCGCTCTCGTACTGGGTCCCTAAAACCTCGAGTCATTCTGAATCTCTCTGCTTCCTCCGACATCTCTCCCATTCCCAGATCCACAGCTCAGGCTATGAGTGATCCAAATTGGAAACTAGTTATGGACGCTGAGATGTCAGCTCTCGCTGACAATCACACATGGGATCTTGTTCCGCGACCTCCTTCCGCCAACATCGTTGGCTGCCGGTGGATATACCGTCACAAATTTGACTCCCACGGGAACCTTGACCGATATAAAGGTCGTCTCGTTGCTCAAGGCTTCTCCCAACAACCTGGACTTGACTTCAATGACACTTTTAGTCCGGTTGTCAAACCCGCCACCATTCGTACCGTTCTCAACATTGTTGTTTCTCGTCGATGGCCGATTCATCAACTAGATGTTAAAAACGCCTTCCTTCATGGCGATTTAACAGAAGAGGTTTATACAAAGCAACCTCCTGGCTATGGTCATCCTTCTTTCCCTGATCACGTTTGTCGACTTCGCAAGGCTTTATATGGCCTCAAACAGGCTCCTCGTACCTGGTATCAGCGATTCGCCGTCTTATCTCCTCGCTTGGATTCTCTAGCCGTCGTTCGGACACGTCTCTTTTTACTTTTCACCGTGGCACCGAAACCATCTATCTTCTTCTTTATGTGGACGATATCATCCTTACTGCTTCCAACCCATCGCTTGTCACGCGTGTAATCACTCGTCTCTCGTCTGAGTTTGCCATGACAGACTTAGGTCCCTTCTCTTTCTTTCTCGGCATTACTGCTACTCGATCCTCAGACAGCCTGTTTCTTTCCCAGACTGCCTTTTCCAAGGAGATTCTCTCTCGTGCCAATATCCTCTCATGTAACCCGTGTAGCACTCCAACAGACACTAAATCCAAGCTCCCTCCCTCTGGAAAGCCGGTTTCTGATCCAACCCTTTACAGAAGTCTTGCGGGAGCGTTACACTATCTGACTCTCACTCGTCCAGATATTGCGTATGCTGTTCAACAGGTCTGTTTGTTCATGCATGATCCTCGCGAACCACACTTCCATGCCCTTGAGCGAATCCTTCGTTATTTAAAGGGTTCTCTTCATCATGGTCTGTTCATCCGTCCGTCTCATGTCGATCGTTTGGTCTCTTACTCTAATGTTGATTGGGCCGGCTGTCCTTCGACTCGTCGGTCCACCTCTGGGTTCTGCGTTTATCTAGGTGATAATGTTGTCTCATGGTCCTCCAAACGTCAGCACGTCGTCTCTCGGTCTAGTGCCGAAGCTGAGTATCGGGGGGTAGCTAATGTGGTTGCTGAAACTGCTTGGCTTCGAAACCTTCTCCTTGAGCTTTCCTTCCCCTTGACTCGCTCTATGGTTGTGTTCTGTGATAATGTGAGTGCCATGTACCTTGCTTCTAACCCGGTTCAGCACCAAAGAACCAAACATGTGGAAATAGATTTGCATTTTGTCAGGGAACGTGTTGCTATTGGTCAAGTTCGTGTGTTGCATGTTCCTTCAGCTCATCAGTTTGCAAATATTTTTACTAAAGGACTTCCTACTCAGCTATTTCTGGACTTTCGGGACAGTTTAAGCATTCGGGAACCTCCCGCTCAAACTGAGGGGGAGTGTTAATTATGTATATATTTATATGTTGTATAGTCTAGGGGTCCTTATGTAATTATTTCAAACCCTATATTATTTATACTGAGGTTTTCAATGCAAACCCTAAGGGGGATAATTTCCACACTCAAACAATATATATATATATATATATATATATATATATATATATATATATATTACGAAGGATATTCAAATGTCAAACAATGAAGAGTTGAAAGCAATTGATGTAAATTGGTGATGTAGTGAATTGGTTATGTTTTTTTTTTTGGACATATCGTACTATTTTGGTTGTAAATGTTATTTTATATTTTTGAATTTTAAAATGTTGGATTGGTAATTTTTTTAGTTGCTCAATACTAGATTTTTTTAAGCTTTCAAAATTATAAAAAAAAATAGTTTTTTAGCCCAAAATATAACATAGTCCTAGCAAAGAAGTCATTTTTAAGCCAATGAGGCATTCAGGAGTAGAACCGGGGACTATAGAGGCATTTAGGGGGCATGATCAGGGCAATTGAGGCATTCAGGAGTAGAACCGGCAGTTCGGATACCGGGGTTTGAGGGGCGGGAGTGTGAGAGGATATTTCCTACTTTGTTTGGTCCCCAAGCAAGTTCGATGGTGATCTCTAACTATTTTTTATGCATATTTAGGATTTTTAGGGTTTTTTAGTTTTCCATATTAGAGGTGAGCATAAGCGGGCACCCGGCCAAATTTAATGGAACCGGAACCAGCGGTTCCTAGGAAGTCAGAACCAGAACCGGTTACATCGGTTCTTAAAACTTTGGAACCACCCTCGGAACCGCCGGAACTGGTTCCGGTTCCGGATACCCGTTTGTTGTTTTGAATTCAAACTATTTTAAGACAAAAATTATGAAATTCTTCATAATTGTGTATTTAGAGAACTCATAATTAACGTTCTAAAAACATTACAACCTATTTAAAGATTTTATAGAAACTTTCGGCTCTACAGGTAATGGAACAAGGGGTATTCTCCTTTTATAGGCTATATAATTATTGATGTTTTGTTAAACCAAGCGATGTGGGATAACTTGCTTACACATTATCTTTATTTGTGAGCATTGAGCAACATGTGGAATGAATAAAGAAGAAAACCACATCTGTCGCTATCCATTTCTGTATTTTATTTGAAACACAAGATAATTACAATACGATTTAATTGTTTTTCTTATTAGTTCTTTTTAAATATTGATACCTTTTTAAAAAAAAATTAAAGCCAACTCAAATACAGTAGGTATCGATTTGAGTTTAATCTAAGTATAAACAACTTAATAGTTTTATTAGTAGATTCTTTTTATAATAGATATCTTTTACTAATATGTTTGCCGTTTGTATATATAAATCCCCAAGACCATTCGTGCTTTGTGTATATTATTTGGAGAGAACAACAAACTCCATAAATTCATATTAAATATAAACAAATATATATATATATATATATATATATATATATATATATATATATATATATATATATATATATATATATATATATATATATATAACGGTTCCAACGGGTACCCAGCGGGTCCAAAAATATGAAAACCGGAACCGGAACCGCCTTAGGCGGTTCCGGTTCCGGAACAGGAACCGCCTAAGGCGGTTCCGGTTCCGTAGGCGGTTCCTGTTCCGGAACAGGCGATTCTGAGGTGGTTCCGGTTCCGAAAGCGGGTACCCTGTTCCGCTGCTCACCCGTATTCCATATAACACTTCCCTATATATATATATATATATATATATATATATATATATATATATATATATATATATATATATATATATATATATATATATATATATATATATAAAGGAATCATTTTTCCTTTCACCACATTCATTTGAAACTCCCATGCATTTTTCATTTCACCATATTCATTTGAAACTCCCACGACTTTTCAATTTCTTTCTAATAGTGATTATAAGTTGGTTAATAAGGTTAAATAAATATCAAACGTAAAGCGTAATCATATATAAACTAAATTTAAATATTAAAAGAACATATTTTTTGTTCTACTTATAAAGTTATGTTTTTAACTTTTAACATATTTTACTTCATGTATTAAGTCTAATATGTTGTTGTATGTAAACCATTATCATTTTAAAGCTACAACTTTTGAGCAATTTGTATAAAATACTTAAATTGTTAATTTAAATATAACCTTACAGGATCAACTTAAATATAAATTTTAGTTCAACTTAAACAACCCAAAGAATTTTTTGTAAACGGTTAAAAGTGATAAATTGTAGTGTCTTTCTAATAATGATTATAAGTTGGTTAATAATTTTAAATAAGTATCAAACCTAAACTGTAATCATAAATAAATTAATTTCAATATTAAAATAATATTTTTTACTTCTTCTTATTAAGTTATGTCTTAAACTTTTAACATATTATATTTAATTTATTAGATTTAATATGCTGTTGTATGTAAACCATTATCAGTTTAAAGCTACAACTTTTGAACAATTTGGATAAAATACTTAATTTGTTAATTTAAATATAACGTTACAAGGTCAACTTCAATATAAATTTTAGTTACACCTTAAAAACCCAAAGAATATTTTGTGAATAGTAAAAAAAGATAAATTGTAGTGTTAAATGCAAAAAAATTGTAATATCAATTTAACTAAAATATTTCCTAAATATATTTTTATAATCTTTAAAAGTTTTCAAATAAGTTGTTTAAAATAACTTACAATAACAGTTTTTAAAAATAACTCTATATAAATGATTATATTGTTACCTTTAAATAAAAAAAATTGTTTGATGTTTTAAATAATTACACTAATAGAAATTAAAACGTTAAGCAAATAAATCTTAAAAAATTTATTAACAATAACAACAACTATAAATAACATTAAACCATATATTATATTTAATTTTATTAATGAGTAACCCGCAGAAAGAGGTCTTTTAAAAGATTGAGATTATCTTGTTTTAATAGATGTATATATATTATCATATAATTCAAAATAATCAATATATTATATCAATTTAGTATACGAGTTATTATATCAAATTTTACAACAACATTATTGTTATATTTAAACAAAACTTATATTTGTAAAGATTTCATCTATATAGATGTTTCTGTGCAACGCGCGAGCATTCACCTAGTGTGTGTGTGTATATATATATATATATATATATATATATATATATATATATATATATATATATATATATATATATATATATTGACGACAATTCTTTTGAAAATCAAAAGATTTGCGAGAACTTAAGAACTCCTAATTCACTCGTCATAATTCAAAACCAAAACAACCAATATTAACGAAATGCATTGTCTAAGCCATATCTAGGCAAAACAATAAAAAGATTTAACGAATTTTTTTGAAAAATTTTATCGTAAATATGCATATATATATATATATATATATATATATATATATATATATATATATATATATATATATATATATATATATATATATATATATATATATATATATATATATATATATCGATGAACAGTCATTTCTGCTTCCACAGTCCATATGATTGTTTATCAATGTATATGATTGTGGGCGCATTTTCTCAATTGCGGATGTTTTAGTTTTCAAGTTCCTACATATCTTTATGTTCATACAATAAGTTATCCCTTTCTCTCTTTCCCTCTTTCTATATATATATATATATATATATATATATATATATATATATATATATATATATATATATATATATATATATATATATATATATATATATATATATATATATATATATATACATGTAACGACCCAAAAATTATAAGGTAAAATTTTCATTTTTAGTTTAACTAGAAACACCAATTACCTTTTTCCAAACATTCAAAAGTATATCATAGTAAAACTGTTATTAGAGTACAATCCCAAAATCATCAAGTTGCAGAAACATGGGTGGATGCGCTGCAATCAAGTCGGGCCCTTCACTTCCGACCCGGAAGTACCTGAAACCTTAACCATAAAAATCGTAAGTGCAAAGCTTAGTGATTTCCCCAAAATACCACATACCACACATACATAACAGTCAAAACATAGTTGGATCTATTTCACCCCCTTCGGTCTCTTTCAACCGGTACTGGTATATTTCAACCCCTGTGGTCTCATTCAACCGGTACTGAGTCTATTTCACCCCATTCGGTCTCTTTCAACCGGTACCGGGTGTGTTTCAACCCCTTCGGTCTCTTTCAATCGGTAATGGGTCACAAAGACAATAACTATTGGATTTAGTGTCTAAGCGCATAACTATAATTGGTATGTACTTGACCCGAGAGTAGCATGGTCCATTTGAGTTGCATGGCACGGGAGCAATTTGTAAGGATGGATGTTTGAGAAGAGGATATTCATGATTTATTAATATATTATAAGTTCTAATATATTAATATGAAATCATATTATTTAATTAATATTGATCAAGAATTAATTTGGAATTAATTTTGTGATCAAAAGAGACTAATTAAATATAAGAGGTTGATTTGGTAAAATCATTCATTCTTATGGTGTGGGCCAATGATCCATGATTCCTTAGGTTGGGCTAAACCCATGGATGATCCATGGAGGTTTAGACCCATGGAGCCTAAGAAATATGGAAGGTCATGCACATTAGGGTTTACATGGTGTAACCCTAACTATATAAGAAACTCATTAGCTCCTAAAATTGCACACTAATGTTCTTGGAAGAGCAATAGCCGATTTTAGGTTGCAAGTATTCTCTCTCAATGTACTCCATTGTTGGTGGTGTTGTGTGATTCCACTTGAGGTGCAACACTTAGGGCACTAAGTTCTTAGAGGCCAAACTCAAGAAGTTCTACGAGCTACAACAAAGAGGTAATTCTATAACTCACTTTTATGTTGATTATGTCATTTGTATGCTAGTTGTAGGCTTAATGCTTTGGAAACAATATTTCATGTATAATTAGAGAAAACATAGATCCAAAGCATTTAGGGTTGTATGTGCACCATATGATGTTGTAGTATACTAAAACCCATCAGTGGTATCAGAGCCTATGCTTGTTTTCTATTATACTTGATGTTTTACTGTTTTTCAAGTGAAAAAATCAAATTTCTGCCTTCTGCCCAGTGAACTCGCCGAGTCCACTGGGTGACTAGTCAAGTCCCTCTTTAAATGGCCAACTCGACGAGTCCAGTTCATGTACTCGTCGAGTTGGTGCTCCAGTGGGCAGTTTTTTCGAGTTTTTTTTGGCCTGTTTTGGGTTAGAATCATTACCACAAAATGTTTTAGTTCATAAAATTTGATTTTGTTGTTATGGTAATGATGATTCTCATCCAAATAAAAGATAATTGTCAAAGTTTCATGATTTGTATTAGTTTATATGATTATGCTAATTTCTTGAAACTTGTTTGATATGAATTATCTTGACTTATGAGTTTAATCTAGATCATAGGCAATTTGTTTGATTTTGTTAGTTACAAATTTTGATCTAAATGTTTTCGATGAAATCCATAACTTGTCCTCAAGTTATGGAAAGTGAAAAGTCTCATTTTTAAATGTCATCATAAAATGGTTTTAAGTCTTCCATAATTTGTCCTCGAGTTATGGAACTTGAAGAGTCTTTCACATAAATGTTTTATGAACTCCATAACTTGTCCTCAAGTTATGGAATGTCAAGAGTCTTTTAATAAAACTTATATTAACTCATAAGTTATGAAAATTCAAGAGTTTTGAAAAGTTTTGAAACTTGCCCTCAAGTTTTGGAATTTGTAAAGTCTCACATTTTGAATACTTTAGTTCCAAACCCTAGAGTTTTAAAAGTTAAAATTCTACCCTTATACTTTATACTATTATAAGTTGGGAAAATTTCATATATACCCTAAATAAACAAGGAAATATCATATTTACCCTAAGTAATATCTAAATATCATATATATCCTACATGAACAACCATAATATCATATTTTACCTAATTTTAAATTTTAATACTTTTATAATCAGTAATTATTATTTAAAATCATTTTAATTATAAAAAAATAAATAAATTGACCATAATACCCCTTTCCAAACACATTACCAAAGCCCTATGTTGTTGAAAGATGCAATCAACGCACGTCGCCTCCATCATTCTTGCCCCGTCATCATCTGCTCCAGAAAACCTCGACTGATCATAGCCAATTAGTGATTCTGATCATTAGCGGCTTCGACAAAAGGTAATATGTCATTCATATTTCTAGTGATTTCATCTCTGGTTCTTGATTATACCTGTGTGGAGTGTGATAATACATGTGTGTAGTGTGTTTTATGTGATTATACACCTATGTGTCGAGTGTTTCAATACCATTGATGGTTGTGTTGGGTGTTTATATGTCATTGATTATCTACTTTATTTTTGAAAACTGAAGCTTTTTAGTGTACATTAATTACAAGAATTATGACCAATAAAAACATGTTGTACATACATTCATGCATAATCACACAAAACAACTACTTGCTTTAAAGCTCTAGCAGCTTGTTCGAGAGGGTTTCTTGCTGGTTGTCGTCCTTATACTAGTCTTGATGCTTGCCATTTAAAAGGAAAATTCAACGGTGTATTGGCCCCTGCAATTGGTGTTGACGCTAACAATTTCATCTTCCCGACAGCCTATTGTGTGCTTGAATCAGAGAACACACAATCATGGACATGGTTTCTTGAATCACTTCAAAAAGAAATTGGGACACCAAGTGGTCTTGTTATCTCATCATACATGCAAAAAGGGTTAGAAGTTGCCATCATGCATGTTTATCCTAATGTTGAGCATAGAGAATGTATACGACACTTATATAGCAATTTCAAGAAACATTTTAGTGGCAAATTCTTCAGCAAGAAACTATAGAGGGCGGCAAAAACCTACTTGCCTACCAAGCATGATAGATTATTGAAGGACATTGGTGATGTAAGTCAAGACGCCATCTCATATCTAAATACCAACCACAAAAAGGTATGGAGTAGAAGCAAGTTTGGCATAACTTTGAAGTGTGATTACGTCACTAATAATATTTCAGAATCATTTAATTCTTGGATTGGTGTATTGCGCTATCAACGCGTGCTTGATCTACTTGATGCAATTAGAGAAAAACTTATGAAAAGATTTGATAAGAAGAGAATTTTAGTGAACAAATGGAATGGTATATTGGTTCCTATTACTAAGAATCATGTTAACGACATTTCAAAGGTAAGTATGTAAAATTATAATTTAATTACATATCTATAATCTTCTTAACAATATTTTTTTTATTTGTATGTAGAACTTGGGTGAATATGAAGTTTGTAGAAGTTGTGACAATAAAGTTGAAGTGAAATGCAAGGGACAACGTTAGGAGGTCTACCTAGATGAAAGAAAATGCAGTTGTCGGGTGTGGCCAGTTACGGGCCTTCCATGTGTACACGCAGGAGCTTTTATTGCTTTTACGAGGGATGTTAATTAGGACAAACATGTTGATTCGTGTTACACTATAGAGAAATTCAAAGAAGCATATGCTTTTGAAATTTCTCCGATGCCTAGAGCGGATCAATGGATGCAAAAAATGGGGAGAAAAATATATCCACCTATTATTAAACGCCCGGTTGGACGACCCAAAAAAAATAGGATCAAATCATCAGATGAGTCGAAAAGAAGGCACAAATGTCCACGATGTGGGGACTACGGACATCATGAAAAGACATGCAAGAACCCCGCACTTCAAGGTTTAGATCCAAGTGAAACATCAACCTCAAGAAAAAGGAACCGGTGTTCGTGATAGTTGGTTGTTTTCAAAAGTTTTTATTGTTAGTTAAAATTATTTTGTTTTTGAGAACTTTGTAAACTTGTTTGAGACAAACAAGGTTAAGTGTCCACATGAAAAAAATATGTCATTAGTTTTTAATTTTTTAAACTTGGTAAACTTGTTTATTAGTTGAATTTGGTAAACTTGATTTCTTGTTCTTAGATGTAGTACTTTTGATTTTTTTAAGATTGCATGAATATATATATATATATATATATATATATATATATATATATATATATATATATATATATATATATATATATATATATATATATATATATATCTCAATGGTTTTTCTTATAGACTAATAGTTTAATAATTACCTTTATTGTTATCATTTCTCGTCTTTATTATTTATCTTTCTAATGACAAATATAATCATTTAATTTTTTTAATAACAAATATATAAAATAAGGTCTTAATGGATTAAAACACTATTGTTTATATTAAGTCATAAAATGATTATTTTGGGTAAATATGATATTTTGACAATTTAAGGGTATATATGAAATTTTAAATATAGTTTTATAAAAGGCGTATAATAGTCAATGAATAAAAATAATGATTTAAAATGGTTATAAAATATTAAAAAAAAATATTTAGGGCAAATATGATATTATAAATGTTTATTTAGGGTATATACGATATTTAGAAATTAAATAGGGCAAATATGATATTTCATTGTTTATTTAGGGTATATATGAAATTTTCCCTACTTTTATTTTTCTCTATGGTTTTCAACAACCTTTTTTAATAGTTCATGCATTTCAAACTAATCACAATAATCTATTTTTTATACTTCCCATACTGTTTTAAAAAATTAGACACGACATAAATCGCTATGTTTAAAGAGACATTAGTTACATTTTTTTGAGGACTCTGGATTTTTTAATACTCATGTGAGCTTAATTATGAAAACTGCACCAAATATTTTCTCTTCAAACCATTAAACCAAAAATCAATATTTTCAAGTTCATGGGTTTATCAACAACTCAAATAGTGGATGTGGTTTCATCTTGCACAAGGATACTAAATAGTTCAGATCATTCTATAAAGCGTTCGGTTTTGGCAATAAAGAAAATTTTAGGTGATAAGTTTTACGATTAAGAACTTTGGGTGGTTTCTTAATGTTCATTCGGAAAAGACTTTGGTGCCCAATGTTAAGCTTATGCAAAGTTGTGGAATTGAGGAGTGTGGATGGGCCTGTTTTGCTTAAAGAACTCTTATTTTTAAAGTCGATTTCAATAAAGCTTTTGATTATTTAAGTTTGGAGTTTTTGGATTCGGTCGTGGAGCAAATGGAGTTTGGATGGAAGTGGAGAAGATGTGGATTAGAGGTTGTCTCTCTTCTAGTAGGTCCTTGGTGTTAGTTAATGGTTCGCCAACTAAAGAGTTTGATATTAAACGTAGTGTGAGACAAGGTGATCCCTTGGCCCCGTTTCTCTTTATTATTGCCATGGAAGGTCTACATGTTTCTATGGAGGCAGCTTGTGATCTTCATTAATTTAACAAGCTTTCTTTTCCTATTAATGGGAAGGATTTTTCACATCTTATGTATGCCGATGACGTGATTTTTATTGGCGAATGGTCGGAAATTAATTTTGTGAATCTTAATAGACTACTTTGTTGCTTTTTTCCTTGCCTCGGGGTTGAAAGTAAATTTGCATAAGAGTAAAGTATATGCAGTTGGCGTTAATGATTTAGAAGTGAATAGACTTGCTCATATATTAATGTGTGAGCCCCCTCTTTTCCTTTGGTGTATGTTGGCGTTCCGGTGGGTTGAAACATGAAACTTGTCAAAAATTGGAGTCCGGTTATTGACAAGTTTAAGAAAAAATTATCCATTTGGAAAGCAAAGACGCTTTCGTTTGGAGGTCGTCTTACGCTTGTTAATTCTGATGGGGTTTGAGCATTACAACATTCCTATGGTGCACATGCAACCCTAATTGCTTTGGATCTAGGTTTTTCCCAACTTATACATGCAACAAAATTTTCCAAAGCAAAACCCTAATCTAGCATACAAGAAAATGAAATCTAATCATATTAGGGTTTAGAAGAATACATTTCTTATTGATGCTTTGATCTTGATCTTCAAGAGCTTAGTGCATCAAGCGTTGCACCTCTAATGGAGTCACAAACACCACTTAGCAAAGGAAGAAGAAGAGAGAGGATGGAGGCTCTATGAAATCGGCTAGGGTTCTCTAAGAAAGCATATAGTCGATTTCAAGGAGCAAATGATTCCTTATATAGCTGAGGATCTTAGGGTTTTAGATGGAAACCCTAATCTGATTGCTTAAGCCTTAAACAGCCCATGGAAACCCTCTGGAAGAACCCTTAGACGAAATCTTTTATGGGCTTCCTATAGATTTCGTCCAAGCCTTTCCAAGGTGATCCAGCAGCCCAGTTTGCAACTATCAATGATTTGCATAACCAGTCCCCTTACTTTTAATCGGTTCCTTTAATCCCAAAATTAATTCCAAATTAATTTCTGATTAATACTAATTAAATAATATGAATTTTCAATTAATATATTATTCTTATAATATATTAATAAATCATAAATTAACCTCTTCCCTCTAAATTCATCCTGTCAAGTTGCTATGGTGAAGGCAACCCAAAAGGAACATGCTACTATCAGATCAAGTACATACCAATTATAGTTATGGGCTTAGACACCTAATCCAACAGTCTCCCACGTGGATAAGTCTAATAACTATAACTGTCAATGTAAATTCAGAATTTGACTTAGCAATCGTAGCTCTCAAAAGCCGTTGTCGAACTCTGACCTAGTCAATGACGCGTCCTTTAGATAACTGATCATATAATCCTCCGTTCTCAAGATATCGTGTGGACAAAGACGTGGAATAGATTCATACTTAATGTCCAACAGTTTGTTTCCCGATTTCTGATTTGTTTGACATAGAACTTAATTGAACACATTAACTTAGTCCTGACTTGGCCCGACACATAAGTCAACACAAAATCATCAAGGGGCCCAAGATATCGCTTTTATCCTCTTAGGATAAAAGGAACAGATAAACTTTGACTTATATGCTTGTACTATTTACTCATCAAATCGTACACAACAACACGTTTTATAACATCAAGTTATAGATGTGTTTTCGCATTATCAATGCACAACCAACTCGTAAACAACAACTCATATATCTCGATTTAAAGACTATACGATATTATCATCTCACAATCACTTGTGATAAATTTCATGAAGTGATTCATATGAGCGTGTGTTTAATCCAATACTCAAATTCCTATTTCAGGAGTACTCATGAACGTTGCAGCAAACCTTTGCTATGTCTAAACACTTAGACAATCTACAAACCAATTCATGACAGTCTAACCTCATAGCTTACTTCCAAAGTATGATTGACTGTGGATAATTCGAATAATCCTATTATTCAAGAAGTAAAACATGCAAAATGAAACACAAAACAAACAATTGGCAAAAGATAGTAAACTTTACTCATAAATAAATCTTCCATTACTTAATCATCAAATGCCAATAACATTTAAATTGTTACAAGTTTCTAACTGTCTATCTAATCACTAAAACTAATATTGTCCTTCAGACCAAGGCTCCTCGCATGCTATAAGTGCTTAACCCTACTCAGACCCTTTGTGAGGGGATCTGTTGGGTTCTCTTCTGACGATACCCTCTTGACTATGAAGAGTCCTTCTTCTATCCGATGTCTGATGAAGTGATATTTTCTATCGATATGTCTAGATCTGCCATGATCCCTTAGTTCCTTGGTTAAGGCAACCGCTCCTTCGTTATCGCATAAAATCTTCATAGGCTCCTTTATGGCTGGTACAACTCCAAGGTCTCCAATGAAGTTCTTCAACCATATCGCCTCCTTCGATGCTTCGCTTGCTGTTATGTATTCTAATTTGCACGTTGAATCAGTTACGATCTCCTGCTTGGAACTTTTCCAAGTCACTGCTCCTCCATTCAAGGTAAATACCCAGTCTAGCTGAGACCTGAAGTTATCTCTGTCTGTCTGAAAGCTAGCGTCACTATACCCTATCACTCTCAAGTCATCACTTCCACTAAGTACGAGGACCCAGTCCTTCATCCTTCGAAGATACTTAAGATTGTTCTTTATTGGTGTCCAGTGAGCTCTACCAAGGTTCCCTTGATATCGACTAACCATGCTTAAGGAAAAAGCCACATAAGGGCGAGTACATGTCATAGCATACATGATCGAGCCAACTGCGGAAGCATAAGGTGCTCGACTCATCTCTGCTATCTCAGCATCAGTACTCGGACTCTGAGTCTTACTCAGTTTAGTACTGCTCTGGATAGGCAACTCTCCTTTCTTGGAATTCTCCATCTAGAAACGTTTCAACACCTTATCCAAGTAAGTACTTTGACTAAGTCCTATTAGTCTACTACTCCTATTTCACAAAATCCTTATCCCCAGAATATAAGTAGCTTCTCCTAGGTCCTTCATAACGAAACACTTTCCAAGCCAGGACTTAACCTCCGGCAAGGTTGGAATGTCGTTTCCTATGAGTAGTATGTCATCCACATACAATACTAGAAAGCTAACTATACTCCCACTAGAATTCACATATACGCAAGACTCATCCTCGCTTCTCGAAAAACCAAACTCTTTGACTTTCTCATCGAAACAAATATTCCATCTGCGAGATGCTTGTTTCAATCTATATATGGATTTTTCAAGCTTACACACTCTATTAGGGTACTTTGCATCTACAAAACCCTCTGACTGACTCATGTAAACATCTTCATCCAGTTTCCCATTGAGGAAAGCAGTTTTGACGTCCATCTGCCATATTTCATAAACATGAAACACAGCTATGGCCAGCATAACCCTTATATATTTGATCTTTACCACTAGTGAGAAGTTCTCGTCATAGTCGACTCCCGGAGTTTGAGTAAAGACCTTCGCAACCAATCGTGCCTTAAATGTGTGTACTTTCCCATCCATGTCGGTCTTCTTCTTGAAGATCCATTTGCACCCGACCGTCTTACGACCTGGTACATTGTTAACCAAGTTCCAAACTTGATTGTCATACATGGACAAAATCTCCCTCTCCATTGCCTATTTCCACTTTGCAGACACTGGGCCCGCCATGGCTTCCTTGTAGTTATTAGGTTCATCCAAATTTATCAATGTACTATCATTGATAAACATATTATCTTCAACAGTTATATCAAAACCATATAATACAGGTGGAACACTAACTCTACTGGAACGTCTCAGAGGTAAGGACTCGTCAACTGGTTCAACAGGAGTTTCATCCTCAGGTTGAGCGCTAGTGTTAGAGGTTCCTTCATCGCTTGACTCTTAAAGCGCTTCAAGATCCATTTACCTCCCACTGTCCTCTTGGCATATGAGTTCTCTCTCGCGAAAGACTCCTCTCCGTGATACGAAGACCGCGTTCTCACTAGGTCTGTAGAACAGATATCCAAATGACTTCTGTGGATAGCCGATGAAAATACAACGCTCACTACGAGGTTCAAACTTGTCGTGAGTCTCTCATCTTATGAAAGCCTCACAACCCCAAACGTTGATATGTGCCAACGAGGGAACCTTCCATGTCCACATCTCATGAGGTATTTTGGCAAAATTCTTAGTTGGGACTAGATTAAGGATATGGGGGGCAGTCTCTAAGGCATACCCCCAGAATGAGATAGGTAACGAAGCTCGACTCATCATAGAACGAACCATGTCCAACAAGGTTCGATTGCGCCTCTCAGCCACACCATTAAGTTGTGGTGTCCTAGGTGGCGTCAATTGTAAAACAATTTCACATTCCTTAAGATAGTCGTGGAACTCGATACTAAGATACTCCCCACCTCTTTCAAATCTGAGCATATTTATCTTCCTCTCCAATTGATTTTCCACTTCTTGCTTAAAATCTTTGAACTTTTCAAAGGTTTCTGACTTGTGCTTGATCAAGTAGATATATTCATATCTACTATAATCATCAGTAAAAGTCACATAGAAGCGATTTGCATCCCTTGTGGTGGATATGAAGGCCCCACACACATCTGTGTGTATAAGATCCAACAATCCTTCACCTCTTTCACAAGAACCAGTGAAAGGTGATTTAGTCTCTTTCCAAGTAAACAAGATTCGCACGTGTCATCTGACTTTTGGTCAAATGACTCCAACACTCCATCCTTTTGGAATTGGGCCATGCGCTTCTTGTTGACATGTCTAACACGACATTGCTACAAGAATGCCTTGTCTAAACCATTAGACGAATCAATATGCAACACATTATTTCCTAAGTTGTCTACAACCATCACAATTTCATATACACCATTAAAAGGAAATGCTTCAAAATAAAAAATACCATTATAGAAATCATTAATAGAACCAACTTCATTTTTAAATGAAAATCTAAAACATTGTTTGTACAAACCATGAAAATAAATAATATTCCTCGTCATCTCTGATGAGTAGCAACAATTATTCAAATCTAATCTTAACCCATTACTAAGCACTAAAGAATAAATCCCGATCTTGGTGACAAACGACGCTTTCCTATTCCCCATTATCAGGTTCATCTTCCCATGCTCCACATCCCTACTTCTTTTTAGACCCTGTAAATCAAAACAAATGTGAAAACCACATCCTGTATCAAGGACCCAATAACTAGCATGTGATGAGTTATTTGACAGAATAGTATAAATACATGCGAATGTGGGCTTTATCTTCCCATCCTTGATATCATGTAGATACTTCGGGCAGCTTCGTTTCCAATTCCCTTTGTCGTGACAGTAGAAGCACTCTACTTCTTTTGGATCAGATGAAGGAATAGCAGAACCACCTTTTACTTTGGACCGACTTGAAGAAGATCCATCATGAGACTTTCCATTGTGATTCTTAGAGGGATCTTTCCTCTTCTTCCCCTTCCCATGTCCAATAGCTAGGACTGGGGCAGCAACAATAGGAGTGGATGCGATACATTTCCCTTTCAATCCACCCTCAGCAGTTCTCAACAACCCTTGAAGTTTGCTCAAGGTGACCTTGTCTTTGTTCATATGATAATTCATCTTGAACTGGTCATAACAAGGAGGTAAAGAGTAGAGGATAATATCAATAGCCAGCTCTTCATCAAAGTTGACATTCAACTTGAGCAAACGATCCACATATCTTTGCATTCTTTGCAAGTGGCTCGTGATGGACTCTCCATCCTTCATTTTGGTTGTTATCAGCGAGGCAACAATCTTGTACCTTTCTTGACGCACACTTTGATGGCACTTTTCCATCAAATCTTGGCACATCTCGTAAGGCCAGTAGTCATCGTAGAACTTTTGTAGCTCAAGGATCATTGTGACCACCATAATACACACCACTTTGGTTGCGTCTTTTTCGTGAGCCTTATACTCAGCTAGTTTTTCTAGAGTAGCTTTGGTTTCATCAATCTCTTTGAGTTCTTTGTCGAGGACGTATTCTTTCTCCTCGTATCGCAAGGCCATTCGTATGTTGTGAATCCAATCATTGAAATTGGATCCATCGAAGGTGACCCTACCACAAATGCTCATAAGAGAAAAGGAGTTTGAGGAGTTGGAGTTGGAGCGAGAAGCGTTGGTAGACATCTAAAAAAGAACAAATTTTATTAGATAGGAACTCCTTAATATAACACCCAAATGAAATATTAAGGCTAGGACCTGACACAATAATTCACAATTCAGAAAAAGGATGTCGTAATCCAATTGTAAATTATTTGAAGGTAGGTAAATGACGATTTACCAATTTCACCACCAAAAACAAAATTTAAAAGAATTACATTTTATTAGATGAAATTCCTAGATCTTTTGAGATTCATTAAACATTTCAATGGCATGTTTAATCTTGATTATACCCTTCAAGTTTGTGACTGGGATACCGAGGATCACAAACAAGGTGTGAATAACCATGCAAATGTGTTTGGAACTCTCGATGGCATTTACCACCTAATCAACGTGCCAGTTAATCACACACGCTCCATTGATCTATGATAATTATCTACCTACCCTTTGCCACCCTTTTTAGTCCAAGTTAGTGTGCCAGTTAACCACACACGCTCCACTAACGATTTGGCAAGGTGCAAAGTGCAATTTCATGGACTAACATCATATTCACATTTTCCTAAAGTAACTAAGATTGGGATTTTATGAAAAACATTTAGTTACTTTATAATAATCATTATACTTATTAATGAGGGAACTAATGTCCTATCCTACCCGTTCGGCTAACGATCATCCACCAATCAAGGAAGCGGTGGGTGAGAGTGGACACCCATTCACCCATCATTTTATAGGTTGTTTCCTCATACACCCCTTATAGATCGACTTCGTGAATGAGGCCTACTAACGGTAAGACTGACTCATCTTATACATGTATATATATATATATATATATATATATATATATATATATATAAAAAAATTAAGCTTTTAATATTATAATATTATACGGGTTGTATTTTAAACTTTTAAAATACTAGGGTTTTAGAATTTAATATTTCAAAATTAAAATTTTAAATTACAAAACTTGAGAGAAAATTTTGAAACTTTTCAAAAACTTTCTAGATCAAATTTAAAACAGTTAAATTAATCACATAATTTTATCCTTATCATAAATTTGACCTAATCCATTTTATTTGGTAAGAAAATTCAAACAATTTTTTTTAAAATAATAAATTAATCACATAATCTCATAATTATCTTAAATATTTGATCAAATCTCTTAATTAGATGAGGATATCCATTACCATATCAGAACATTCGATTTTAAAAAGTTAAAACAATTTATGGTAATTATCGTTGTCTAATTTAGGCTTGAAATCCGAAAATTCTGCCAACAGACGAGTCAACTCGTCGAGTCAGGGCTTGGACTCGTCGAGTTTGTCCAACTCGTCGAGTTCAACTTTGAACTCGTCGAATTCATCATGCAGACAGCAAAAAACGATTTTGTTCCAACTTTGGCAAAAGACATTTGCATGAAATATAACAGAAAAACACCCTAAGCACTGATACCAATGATGGGTTTTGAGCATTAGAACATTCCTATGGTGCACATGCAACCCTAATTGCTTTGGATCTAGGTTTTTCTCAAGTTATACATACAACAAAATTTTCCAAAGCAAAACCCTAATCTAGCATACAAGAAAACGAAGTCTAATCGTATTAGGGTTTAGAAGAATACCTTTCTTATTGATGCTTTGATCTTGACCTTCAAGAGCTTAGTGCATCAAGCATTGCACCTCTAATGGAGTCACAAACACCACTTAGCAAAGGATGAAGAAGAGAGAGGATGGTGGCTCTATGAAATCAGCTAGGGTTCTCTAAGAAAGCATAGGGCTGATTTCAAGGAGCAAAGGGTTCCTTATATAGTTGCGGATCTTAGGGTTTTAGATGGAAACCCTAATCTAATTGCTTAAGCCTTAATCAGCCCATGGAAACCTTCTGAAAGACCTTCTTGGACGAAAACTTCTATGGGCTTCCCATAGATTTCGTCCAAGCCTTTCCAAGGTGATCCAGCAACCCAGTTTGCAACTATCAATGATTTGCATAACCAGTCCCCTTACTTTTAATCAGTTCATTTAATCCCAAAATTAATTCCTAATTAATTTTTGATTAATAATAATTAAATAATATGATTTTTCAATTAATATATTACTCTTATAATATATTAATAAATCATAAATTAACCTCTTCCCTCTAAATTCATCATGTCAAGTTGTTATGGTGAAGGCAACCCAAAAGGACCATGCTACTATCAGATCAAGTACATACCAATTATAGTTATGGGCTTAGACACCTAATCCAACAAATTCGGTGCTCAATAGTTTACCTCTTTATTATTTTTCTCTATTTAGAGCTCCAACGAAGGTAATTCATCTACTTAATGCCATTAGAAGAAGTCTTTTGTGGGGAGGTGATGAGAACAAACATAAGATCAATCGGGTGGCTTGGGATTTGGTGCTTAAACCGAAGAATCAAGGTAGTCTTGGTGTGGGATGTTTTGACTCGGCGAATTTGGTGCTTCTTTCCAAGTGGTGGTGGCGATTAAAAAATAGGCATGATTCTTTTTGGTTCTTTTTTATAAAATCTATTCATAATCTTAAATTTGTTGATGGAAGACCTTTAGCAAAAAAATCTATTAAAGGTGTTTGGTTTAATATATCTCTAATTGACATGGAGTTGACTGATAAAGGGGTTATCTTAAGCAATTTGTTTAAAAGAGTGGTGGGTGTTGGGGATAAGACTTATTTTTAGAAGTAAACATGGTGTGGTGATGTTGTTTTGAAGAACTTGTATCCCATTTTATATAGTTTGGAAACAAGTAAAGATTGTCTTGTCATGGGGAGAATAAAAATTGATGTTGGAGTAGATTTAAGTGGAATTGGATCTGGTCTTGATAGCCTAGAAGAGGAAGAGTGCAACGTCCCATTTTCACGATCATTTTTTTTTTAATTTTATTTAAAGTAAAACATCCCAATTATAAAACCATTTTAAGAAACCCTCTGTCCCCAATTACAATTATTATTATAATGAACGCAAAATCCTCGATGATGTTGATGAGTGTGTACAGTCTCACATTCGCCTTCCCATAGCCACCGATGATACCTAAAACAATAAACAACTAAGTAAGCATAAAGCTTAGTGATTTTCCTCCAAAATACCCCATACGGTAAACATACAAGCATGCATCTGGTCCAATCAGCCCTCGGGCTGGAATACCCAGGGTTTGTTGGCCTACCGCCTCAACCCAACCGCTTTTCCCGAGCCTCTGTGCCTACGGCTTACAGCCGTCCCGCACCGGGTATCTTGGCCTAAAGCACAAAGCATGACTGCCTCAACCCACTACTACCATATGTCGACATATAAACAATCAGGATGATGTAGACACATAATACATGCAAACAACAATCATAAAGCTCACCACCGCCTACTAGTCCTCACACCGCACACTCTCTCGCTACTAGATATCCTCCATGAAATGAGTAACCATAAGTAACCAGAGGTGAGATAGCCACCCGAATAGATGATCCTACTCTAGATCCACAACCAAACAAGGAACAGGCAAGAAAGCCTAGATCAAGAGTTCTTAGGTTATCCTACATGACCACATACAATCCCTGGGACACTTCACTAGATGATAACCAATAAGTAAATATAGACATACAAATCTACAGATTATTACCGCATAGCAACATCCTAAATACCAGGATACAAATCTAACAGATCAATACAACAAAGCAACATACCAACAAGTCACTACAACATAGAAATATACCAACTACTAGGATACAGATCTAACATGTCATTACAACATTGCAACATACTAAATACCAACATCCAAGGAATGCATGCCCGTATATACTCAGAGGTGAGATAGACACCTAGACAAGTGATCCTACTCTGGAACCACAACCAAACAAGGAACATATAAAATAGCCTAGATCAAGAGCCATCAGTCTGTCCTACATGACTATATACAGTCCCTATGGCATCCTTCTACAAAAAACAACCAAAACTAGTAGGTCGGCATTGGTGCCTTCGACCCACAAGTACAATGAGGCGAAACTCAACTGAATCGAAGAACCTTGAAAGATTACGATATGCTCCCTTCTGCACTGCTTGCTCCCGCGAATCCACTAACACCAGAACCAGATAATATCTTAATCAATATCCCAAAATCCTCAAGGTTGAACTTGGTCAAAAGTCAACGGTCAACGGAAGTCAACAAAAGTCAAAGTCTAAAGCAGTTGAGTACGCCCAACGTACTCAACGTACGCCCATCGTACACATCCTGATCCCACTCCTTCATTAAGCCCTTAATCCCTTAAGGACTTTTCACTCAAACTCAAATCTAGCCTCAAAACATTGTCTTAAGTCATAAATTTTCCACCTTTATGACTTTCCATGGCTAGGGATGGTCCAAAAGCTAAAACCCTAACTTCTTAATCCATTAAGACAACTCAACTCTTGCATGGTGTAACATCCGGATTCCCAGGTATCTTATTTTAATTATTTATATTGAATTTTAGAGAGGGACTCGGCGAGTAGGCGCTCAGACTCGCCGAGTGGGATCGCGCATTTCTGGTCTGATTTAATGAAGGACTCGACGAGTCGATGCGTGGACTCGGCGAGTCCGCGCTGTTAAGTGAAACCCTAATTCTCGGGGCCTATGCCCTATATAAAGGCCTTTATAGCCTCCATTGCGGCCACTTCACCCCTGAGAAACCCTAGAGAGAGAAAGAGAACGTTTGTGGTGCAAGAGGAAGGCTAATTGTGACAACCGTCAAAATTCGAGTCGGTTCTAGGTTTGAATAAACTTAGTTGCACATATAGGCACGACACATAATAGACTTAGTAACTAGAAGCTAAGTTATAACCTACTAGAAACATGGAAACAAGTAGGATCGGATGATAGTGTGCTTAGATTTCACATTGATATGTGAATTCTACTACTACTTAACTGTAGTGACTATCCATATTTGGGTCACTCTTTGACTCAAACACCTTTTCATAAATCATATACACACATTATGCACTTGACCTAGCAGTAGAAATGAGGTTGGAGCCTCATAGAAACTTAAGTCAGAGTTGAAAACTATGACTAATATACTTGATTCCTCAATTTCGTTTGAATCTCGAAACCACTACATAGAATGCCAATAAACCGATAAAATAAGTTACAAATATTATTTATAACTATAAAAGAGTTATAATACCATAAGATAAATTGAAGTCTAAAAGATTCTATTGATTTTGATATCTAAAGATTTATTAATTCTCAAAACCCTAAAAACCCTAAAACCTAAATTTTATAAAATTTGACATCAAGAATTCTATAAAAATAGTTATGAAACTCATAATATTATCCTAAAACAATTAAATTCAGGGAAATATAATCAAGGAAAATAAAATTTAACTCATTAACATTTACCCTTAATTTATAAATCAAAAATCAAGGTTTTATGAATAAAAACTTGATTTTAGTGCACATTTTATATAAAAATTGAGATATTTTATAAAAGAACTTAAATTTTATAAAAGAAAATGAATGAGAAAGGGGTATTATACTAAAAAATTTGGATCCCTCTCTCCCCATATCTCTCTCTCACACTCTCATTCTCCAACACACACACATCTCTCTTCTTTCTCTCTCTAGAAAACTCTCTCTACCTTCTCTCTAATTTTTCTCTCCAAACACCACTCCATTCTCTCTTCCTCCCTCTAAGAACCATGAAATTTTCCAGAAAACAAACCCAAGAACACTCCTCAAACTCGAAATCTTCATCATCTTGTGGTATTCTTGAAGGTAAAATCGATTTCTACTTCACTTTTCCTTCAAGTTTTGCTCTTTTTCTTACACTTTCTCCTTCTTCATCTTCTTCAAACTTGTTTTCTTTTTGTTAAAATGGTTTTTAGAACATCATGGATGTGTTTTAACACCATGCATGTATGATAAACAAGGTTGCATGTTCATGATCTTAGTGCAAAAATCGATTTTAAGGATTAAAACATCAAACTCAAGTTAAGAGTTTTTGAGAAACAAAATTTTGTTCATGAATGAATGTATACATTTTGATAAGTTTTAATCTTTTGATCTCTGGAAACATGACTAGAATATAAGTTTATCATGATATCTTTTAAAATATTTCAAAAGATTTACTCAAAGAAATGATGAAAACTCATTTTTCTAACCAATCACCATGCATGCAATCTGCCAGATTTCTTTACCTCACTTTAAACTGTCATATCTCACTCATTTCTTAACCAAAATTCGGGATTCTTTTTCTTAAATATAATATTTTGAGTTAGCTTTCAAACCCATCTGACCTCACTGGAAAATTCAAATATTTCGATTTTTAGCAATTTTTACAAAACTATTGCTCAATCAGCACCTTTTTGTGAATACTAGTTTTGTATTGCATGTTCAAAGATCTTATTCATCACTAAAAATCAAGGAAAAATTAATTTGAGCACTTAACATCATGTATTAAGAGTTATAAAAATATATTGATTCAAAAGCCTTTGGAACATGTTGCAAAAATTCTCAAAGTAACATCAATAATTTTTACCAAAATCACAAGAATCAAGTTTTCTCTATAATTGTTTGAGCCTTTAGGCATGTTTTTCAACATCAAAAATAAGAAAACAATTTTTCATTGTTATTAAATTGTTTGAAGTTGCATTCTGGAAATTTTCAGCTCAATATATATTTTCTTTATTTTTACATGAAAATAATAATAAAATAGAGTGTTAAAGCATATAAAATACTTAAACTTGTAAATAAATTCTGGAAGTATTTGTGGATGACCCTTTAAGTTAATAAACATCTCTCATGAAGTTTCATCGATTTTTGTTACTGTTTAGTATGGTTTTTATTTTTCTTTTTTATTTAGCTCTAATAAATCATAAAACCACTTTAGGGAATGTGAAAATATTATTTCTTATTTTTCACAGCTTGTACCCTGCATTTAAGACTCAGAAAAATATTTTGGGAATTTTTCAAAATGTATATCTATTTTTCCATGATTTTTGTGTTTATAATGGATTAAAAACAGGAAAAATAGTTTTACTCATCCAAAATTAATAAAAATTTACCAGAAACTCTTATAATATGTTAGGATGATAAATAAAATTTTTGATGATTTTTATCTTCTGTATGCTATTTTTCTTCTATTTTCCCAAGATTTAATACACTTAAATGTACAAAAATCATAAAAATTGTGTTAAACTTTTTGAAAACACATATTAATAATTTTCCCAGATTATGTACACTGTAAAACAGTTACACAAAAATTATAAGAATTTTTCATGATAATTTACTATTTTTCCATGATTTTATGATTATTCAAGGAATTAAATGGTAAAAAATAGTTAGATAAATCAAAAATTCAAGAAAATTTATCTTAAAGTCTTTGACTTCAATTAAAACTGAAATACAAAGTTTGGGAAATTTAGAACTAAATTGATTTAGTTTTTGAATATTTAATCATTAGAACACTTCTTAAAATGTTAAATATTAACATTTCAATAATGAGAATTTTCCACTTAAATTGTTATATAACAATTGATCCATTGAAATTTAATTTTCACAGAAAAATGTTTGTAACTTATCAATATTAAATTTTGACACAATATTGGCATAATTCTATTGTAGTAGTAAGTATACTAGTATTAGATTTCGATTAGAGACTCACTAGCGAATACCATTATTGTAGGAATCGGTAGTGGTACTCGTGGAACGTAGTTCAAGGCACCATTTGCATCATCTCAATGTATTGTGAGTATTCACCACTCCCTTATTTTCGGTTTTTAAATGTTTTGGGGTGGAAAAGCATGTCCTAAACTATTTATGTTCGTTGTATTTAATTGACTCGTATAAACTTGGTTGCTATATTTTGCATATTGTGAGTATTCATGCACTCCCCTATTTTCAGTTTTTATGTTTTGGGGTGGAAAAGCATGTCCCGAAAAACTATTATTTGAATGTTGTATTTAAATTGATTTGTATCAAACATGATTGCTATTTTATTGCTATGTCTCTCTATGTATGTCTATGCAACACGGAACATGAGAACTTATCGTACTAAGGCCCTTCCCTTATCTCTAACCATTAACTCTTTGAGCCAATGGTCATTATGGATAGCGCTATTAGGAATTGACAACTCCTCACTCGCCCTATTGCTGGAATGCATGATACCATATTCATCTATGGAACGATAAGCATAGATCTTGATAGGGCTTCAGTCATAGGTTTGGTTGAGACTCATTGTTTGCTCATACACATACAAACTCGTTTCTCGTTATAGCAATAAACTTGTTTATTAATTATAGCAATGAACTTTGTTTCTCATTACAACAACGAACTTTTATTACTGAAAACTTATATACATGTTTTAGCAATGAAATTGTTTGCTCCTTGTAGCAACGAAATTGATTGCTCATTTTAGCAATGAAACTTGTTTACTCGTTTGAGTAACGAACTTTATCTTCCATGAGAATATGAATGTTGCATCTTATTTGGGCAACATACCTTATCTCTCATGATGACAAAGAACTTTGTTTTTACAAACTTATTTACTCATTTTAACAATATACTTTTATTATTGGAAACTTTTATCAAAACTTTGATTTCAATTCATGGAACCAATATTATTTTGTTTATCTGTGAGTACTCACCAACTATTTTTATAGTTGACGCTCGTTTTACATGCTTTTTCAGGAATCATCGAGTAAGTGGCACTTAGGGACACTTCACTTTTAGGAGCATTCGCATGTGTTGTATTTTAATTTACATTGTAATTTCTTTTAAAAGTTGTTCAAACCCATTGTGAAATTGTAATGATTTTTAATACTATGGTTGGTGTTGTCTTTTAACTTTTGCGATGAAACCCTTTGTACTGCCACGCCCTGTGTTTCCGCTTTAGCGGGGTGTGACACTAATTCACCATTTCTTGTGTGTTTTAGCAAAAGAGAAGTAGTTTCCAACAAGAGGAGGTCAAGGGAGCTGTGGATCCAGGGTTTTCAAGTTCAGATCTACACTATTGAGGTATCAAATCGAACTTCCCTTCTGTTTTGGGTTAAGATCTATGATTTAGGGTTTTCTATAAACCTTTTTAGGCTTGAAAGGTTGAGGTTATGGTCCCTTGCTGGGTTAGACCTCAGATCTGGACCCATAGAGGTCCAGAGAACCTTTCCCATTCTGCTTTATGCTTGTTCATGGAGGATTGGAGACTAGGTTGCCATTTTTAGAGTTATTTCTCCATTTATGACTTGATGTGGGTTGCATTTACGTAAAGGTTGCACCTTTACGTGACCTTTGAGCACTTGAAGGCCATATCTATAGTTTAGAGAAGCAGATCTCACCTCAGAAGGTCATTTGAGAGTTGTTATGGGAGCAACTCGTCGAGTCCATAAGTGGACTCGACGAGTCGAGTCGGGGTTGCCCCGCGATTCGTGACAGGTGTAACCCGTCGAGTGGAAGGATGACTCGACGAGCCAAGAGAGGCTGAAAGGATTCAGAGGACCCGCATGGACTCGCCGAGTCGCCCTTGTGCACTTGACGAGTCGGGTCAAAGTTTGACCGTTGACTTTCGTTGACCTTAGGGTTCTGGTCAAGACTGATTCAAGAGAGTTCAGGGAAGGGTAGAATGGCCTTCTACCCAATCTGTAGAGATGATATCACGAGAGAATATTAATCAGGGATGTTATTTGAATAATAGGAGGAGGCTAAGTCGGGACGTTGAGCACGAAAGTTTATCCAACTTCATTGAGGCGAGTCTTCTCACTATATTGTACCTGGAAGGGTACCTATGTGTGACCGGAAGGTCTTATATGCTATGAGATGTATGAGCTGTATGTTGTTATGTGATATGTATGTGTTATGTATGTTATGTACGATAAGGACCGGAAGGTCAAGATGATATGGACCAGAAGGTCAAGATGATATGGACCGGAAGGTCAAGTGGTTACGGACCGGAAGGTCGATACGGGTAGGACCGGAAGGTCTACCGGGATTCGGGACGGAAGTCCCCTGAGACACATGGATCGGAAGATCCTACAGAGTTATGGCCTGGAAAGGCATATGTGTTGTATGTGGTATCTTGGGGAACTCACTAAGCATTTATGCTTACAGTTGTTATATTATGTGTTTCAGGTACTAGTGATGATCGCGGGAAGGCGCCGACATGATCCGTACACACTTATAGAGTTTATGTTATTGAGATTCCGGGACATGTTTTATTATGACACAGTGGATACATTATGTTTTGCGATTATCGTGTAATTGAAAGTATGATTTAAAAATGAAAAATTGTTTTGGAAATTTACGTTGTTACACATGGAAGGGATAGAAGGACCAAGATCACATTTTTATGGTTCTTAATAGCTCCATAATGGATAAAGTTTGTGACATCCCCATTTTCACGGCCAGAAAAGACCGATTTGTTTATGCTTTATTTTGAAAATCAGAGTAACCTTTTAAAGAAAAGTGTTGCGGAATTTGTTCCCAGAAAAACATGATAAATACGTTATCAAATCATTTCCAAAGAAATGTATTTTATTCATTTTAAAACATTGGGACGTCATTGTCAATACAGAAACATAAGCATAAACAGAACTTACATTCATTATCACTAGTGATTTATATCTCCTTAATCTCTCAGTATAATGTAACTTCATACTGACACCTGTGATATAAATAAACTTGAGTGGGTCAGGTTGGGAAACCTGGTGAGTATATAGGGTTTTCAACCCACAATAATATAATTATTATGTTTAAACATCAAACAATTAACCCAATTACCCATCCCCATTTTCTTCTTTACTCTTAAGGATCTACCGTAAGAATCGACTATTCCTCGTTAATTCATTCCTAAGGATTGTCCTAAGGAGTAGGCATGAAGTCCATCGTTGCCATTAACACAGCTGTCAATGTCATCTATTAAGCACAACTGCTAATATTATCAATTAGGCGCAGCTGCCAGAATTATGACATTCTCTATTTAGGCGCAGCTGCCGCTATTGTCCTCTAGGCGCAGCTGCCAGGGTTTAGGCACTAAGTCTGCATAGTCGTCAGGGTTTATCTCGTTTATTGACAGTATCGTTTTCGAGAATCCACTCGCAATACAGGTCAATGGGTTTTTAGAGTACAACGGTGAACATCTCGTTCACAACACCTACAGGTTGCGAGCCTGCTAGTGTTCCACTAGATTGCCTAGAATAGTCTGTGGTTGTCATCCATACTCTGCTAGATGACGGGGCCAACACTTGGGTAATAGGATTCTCTCATTGTTCACTTATCACCCTTATCTCATGGTCTATATCACCTCTCACCTCATCATCCAGCTCATATTTCATCTACCCATGTTTTACCCACCATATTTTGTAGATATAAAATACATATACAGTTTAAATCATTTAAAACATGTATAAAATCGTTCATTCAGCATAGATAGCAAGTATACAGATAATATGCACACATAGCACATAATTTATATAAAATACTTCATATCTATGTGTAAGATGAAAGTAACTATGCACTCACCTGATAAGGTGGTGACTCGGCACTCGGACATCACTTCGTTTACTTAAAACAATTTCCTTTGACAAAACCTAGTATCTACCACTAGAGTTTAGTCTAATATTCACCGAGACTAATTAATAGTCTAAGCATTATTACTATTATATAAGCGCTAAACAATATTTCTCAACCACTATGTACAGACAGGGGCCAAACATGAAACACGGGAGGGTAGGATCATTTTGGCATATAGCACTTCTGAATCCAGCAACCCAAGCGGCCATTCAAAACAGATTCCCCATACCGCGAGTAGTTAAAAGGATATTATAACGACACTTATATAACTCATAATAATAGCCCAAATATTTATTATAAGGTCCTAATAACATTACTATATTTAAACATAAGCTATACTTAAGTAAGGTAAGCATATCTTACTTACAGCGGGTTTTTCTCAAAACCGGGCTTCGCTGAAGCAGCGTTTCTGAGCCGAAAGCTCTTATTCTCGGGGCCGTCGGGCGCTCCGGGGCTTCCTTCTCGTGCTAGGGAGGTTCCCTAGGCTTTTTTTTTTGGGGGGGGGGGGGGGTTGGGGGTGTTAGAGAGAGAGTAGTGAGAGAAAGAGATAATGAATTTGTGAGAAATGAAGGCTGGCTTTGGCCTCTATTTATAGGTTGTCTTAAGGCTAATCACGTCGTGAGACATTAGTGCTCACATCATGAGCTTTCTTAGGCTCCAAGGCAAAGCCTGGTGCTGACACGTGGCGCCGAACAGCAGGTAAAATAGCCAATCTTTGAAAATTCATAGTATTCGCATACGATATCCGTTTTCGACGTTCTTTATATTCACTCGTAGGTAATGACAAGATCTACAACCCTCATTTTGACTCCGTCGGCTAATTCTCGATCGATATTAAATTAAACAGTATGAGGAGATTATACTGTTAAATGACTGCGTAAAATTCATAACTTCTACATACGGACCTCGTTTTCGTCTGTCTTTTTATCGTTGAGTCCCTATTAATGAGATCTTCAATTCTCATTTAGGTTGCGTTGGCCAAAAACCGCTCGATCTAAAATTCGAATTACGGGTTGTGCACTGCTATGCCAAATCTTAGAAAAAATCATAACTTCCTCATACGAAGTCAGATTTGGGCGTTCTTTTTATGCATGCTCTCGGTTTAACGTATACTACGACTTTTGCTTATATTGCTAAGACTAAAAATCATTCTATCGTAAATTCACTATTTACGCCACGCAGTGTCGTGCCGGTTTTGTCACGAAACTTCGACGGGCCATAACTTCTTCGTTATAACTCGGATTTCGGCGTTCTTTATACGTATGGAACCCTTGTGACACATTCTACAACTTCGTTAAGATTACTCCTTCTAAATAATATTCCGTCAAAAACTCATTTTTGATGCTCATTGCCTCTAAATTGACTAGCCCGAATCTGCGGGCGTTACAAAGTTTCCAACTTTATCCACTAGAATGGTCCCAAAAAACAAGATCTATTCTTTATGTCTCAAAGGGACAAAAGTGCATCCTTTTTAACTTAATCCAATAAGTCCAAGTCTCCAACCTTGAGATCTGAATCAATATGATGTTTAGATGGATAAAGTTTCCAAATTTATCCATAACAAGGTCACAAACTTTGAAGATCTAAACTTTATGCACTTAAAGTGACCAAAAGCTCATAACACCTAACACTAGCTAGATCTAACAATTTCATCATCAAGATTCAAACTTTATACCTCCACAAAAAAGATCAAGGTGATCAATATCTGGATCTACAAGCTCCAATGCAACCAACACTTATTCAATGAGTTCCTTCTTCTCCAAAGTGCACCAAGAATACTCCAAAACACTTAAAAACTAGGGATGTCAATGGGGGCAAACGGGACGGGGAGTGCATCCCCCGCCCCCGCCCCTGATTGATTTTGGGATGCTTTTTTGGACTGAAAAAAGTTGTTGTTTGGGCTAAAATAAGCTATTTTTAGGTAACAAATAATTATTTATAGCAAGATTTTAAAAAAGTTATGGAATCTTAAAAACATTATACTAACAACTTAAAAACATGTTTTTTTGTTGAATTTTGGAAGCTCAAAATCATGTTATTGTTTATTATATTTATATAATTAATATATGTATAATTAATTAACGGGGTCCCCATGGGGGTTTCGGGACAGGGTTGCCCACCCCTGCCCCTACCCCCGAAATTAAAACGGGGGTTAACCTTGCCCCCACCCTCGATTTTTTTAATAAATACCCCCAAACGGGACGGGGGTCCCACGAGAACAGGATCCTACGTGACTTTTTGACATCACTATTAAAAACACCTTCTTTTTGCTCACAAGGCTCAAACTAGGGTTAGGGTTTCAATAGATGGTGTTGGAAAGGTGTAGGCTGAGAACGGAATGGGTTTGGGGAAGTTAAGGAGCTTAAATAAGGCTCAAACCAAGAAAATAGGGTTTGGGCACTGATTGCGTACGTCCAGCGTACTCTTGGTACACCCAACGTACTAGGGATGCCCTAGTACACCAAGCATACTCCTACGCCCAACGTACGCGGCTAACCCAAAAATCGTCCTAACTTCAAACGGTCGTAACTTCTTCGTTCCAACTTCGTTTTCGACGTTCTTTATATCCACATAAATGTCTTGAAGAGCTATACAATATTATCTAAATATCTTGGACTAAAAACTTCTCGAACAAAAATCCATATTTCATGCAAGAACCCGGCCTATGACTTTTCCCTTTCTACCCTTTGGCCCATTACACAATTCAAGGGTTAAATCCCTTAACTAACATTACATCCTTCCACAACGTCTAATCTTTACCTCCTTAAGGCCCAAATGCTTTACACAATCGACTTCCGACCCACGACCCTAAAATAAGATGTAACATCCGGGAATTTGGGTATATCTGTTTAACCCTTCCTCTTCTCCAAATTGTCAAGAGAAGCCCCTTTATGGAAATGTTGCAAAGGAGTACGTTGGGCGTACTGAAGAGTACGTTACACGTACTCATTCACTTTTAATAAACGCGGACTCCATGAAGTACGCTGGGCGTACTAAAGTTACGCTGGGCGTAACCGACCCAGATGCAAAACCCTAATTTAGACTTGAGCCCTATATAAAGAAGATTATGGCCTTATCCTCAGCCACCATTTGAGTGAGTGAAACCCTAAAAAAGAGCCAACCTTCGTTCTAAGCTTGTGTGAGTGTTTTTGGAGCTAAAGTGCCTTTGTGTGTTAGTAAAGAAGAAGAGGAGATTCTTGTGAAGGCTAAAAGTTGGAGTGCAAGCTTGGATCTGAGTTCTACAGAGGGAGAAGCTTCACTTGGAGGTAAAAAGCTTAGAACTTTCCTTGTTGTTATGGTTGTGTGCTTCTTGGACCAATTTTAGGGTTTTTGGTCCCAAGCTTGAGGCTTTATGAGTTGATGCACTCCAGAGCTTAATAACCTGTCCTTTTAAGTGTTTCTTGTGGTGGAGAACCATAAAAATAAGGCCTTGATCGTGTGAATCTACCCATGCATGAGTTATGAGCACTTTGGGTTAAGAAAGCAAGAGTTTTCATGTGTTGTGGCCTTATCGGCCATGCAAAGGCTTAAAGTTGTTAACTTTATGGAGTAAGAGATGTTAGGAAGTCCAGATCCAAGAGTTGAGCTAAGGTCTTAACGGGTTAAGACCCAGAAAATGGATTAAGCAAGCCTGATGATACGCGCCGCGTAATTCCAATACGCCCCACGTACTGGGTTGAGGTCCCCGATCAGTTCCTTGAGTGTTTGGGTACGCTGAGCGTACCAGGGGGGGTACGCCCCGCGTAACTCCTTCTGGGGGTTTTTGGGCTAATCATTTTGTTGGGCCTTGAGTGTTGGGCCGGGAGTTTGGACCTCATGTAATAGAGTCTTGGACTAGAGAAGTGTATGTATGTGCTTTGGGCCTTTGGTTTGGACTTGCCTTTTTGGTTGGGATTTGGGCCGTGTGAGGGCCCATTTATTATTGGGCCTTGGTGGGCCCAATGGACTTAGGGCATTAATGGGCGGATAGGTGGTCTATCTTTAGACCCAATAAGTGAGAGGTAGGACTTAGCTCCTAATTGAGATTATTGTGGGTTTGGCACAGAGTTAGAGTCCGGTGCGTAGCAGCAGTTATTGTAGGAGCTGTTCTTCATCCGAGGTGAGTCTTCTCACTATACATTACCTAGAGTGGTATCTATGTGTAGACCGGAGGGTCTTGTGTGCTATGTGTATGTATGAGATTATGTGCATTGTGATATATGTATGCTATGTGTTGTATAGACCGGACCGGAGGGTCCAACGATATAGACCGGACCGAAGGGTCCAACGATACAGATCGGACCGAAGGGTCCAACGAGCTATGACCGGACCAGAGGGTCCAACGAGCTACGGGACTGGAGGGTTCCGCTGAGACACATCGACCGGGGGGTCGTACTGTAGCCTCGAGTGGCGTATGTGTTGTATGTGGTATTTTGGGGAACTCACTAAGCTTTGTGCTTACCGTGTTATGTGTTTTGTGTTTCAGGTTTTCTCGAGATAGCGGGACGGCACCGACTTGATTGTACACACCAGAGAAAGAGTTATATTTTGAGGATCCTGGATTATTAATGGAGTTGTGCTCTGTAATTTGAATAAACGAGATTTTATACAATTTGTTATGAAAAGTATGCGGTTTTAAAATGAAAAATTTGTTTGAAAATTTACGGCGTTACATAAGAAATGATGGGAAAATGGATGTTACAAACAAAAACTGTTCAATTATCCATTTTAATGAAAGTCTTAAATGATTTTCAGTTTGCTAATGTTTGTGACTAGTGGTTATGGAATGGGGATTGCTATGATTTCTTTGCAGTCAAGGCTGTCAGGCTCCTCATTAGAGTCTCGAATGATGACATTGGTATTCCATTCAAATGGGTGAAGTTGATACCATTAAAGGTGAATTGTTTATGTGGCGTAGAAATAGAATTCTTCTTTCATCAAACTTATTGAAGCGTATGATTGTTGTTTCTTCAAATCTTTGTCTTTTTTGCTGGGATGAAGAGGAGAGTCTTGATCACGTTTTTTTTCTCCTGCTGGGTTGTTGGGTTACGTCCAGATTGTGGAAATGATTGGTGGATTGGTCATGTATTCTTAAAAAAAAGTATGTCTCCTGCTCAGATTTAATGATAATGCTAGATACGGGTATTGGGAGCTAAAATTCTTGAAAAAATGCAACTGTCTCTTATTTATGTGACTTTATGGATGATTTTGAAGGAAAGAAATGCAATTGTTTTCATATCCAAAAGGCTGGCTACAACGTTTTTGGCTGATGACATAGTTTTAGCACTTTCAATTGGATTAACAATAAGTCCAAATCTTGTAAACTTGATTGGTCAACTTGGTCTACTTTTCCTATTTCGACTTTATTTTATAATACGGCTTGAGCTACTCGCTTAATGCTTTATGTTTCTTGTGCTAATAATATTTGCTCGCAGTAAAAAAATAAAAAAAAATTAAAATTAAAATTATAAAATTATAAAAACAAACAGGTTTTTACTGCACGAAGTATAGTGTGTTGATAAAGAATCAAGAATTGTATGTTTATGCCAGACTATTAATTTATATATAAGGGAACAAAGTTTATATATATATATATATATATATATTTTGGTCATACTGACATTTTTGGTCATTACAATCAAACTTTTCCCCTCAACTTTAGCCATACTGACATTTTTGGTCATTACAATCAAAAGTTTTCATTTTTTTGGAACATTTTAATATTTAAAGTTTGGCCACAAAACTTTAAGAAATTGACAACTTTGATCCTTTTTCTAAAAACTTACAAATTTCATCCCCTTTATTTTTTAGCCATTTTGACACTTTTAGTCCTTACAGTCAAACTTTTACATTTTGACACTTTTGGTCATTGCAATCAAAATTTTTACATTTTTAGGAACCTTTTAATATTCAAAGTTTGGCCACAAAACTTTAAGGACTTGAAAACTTTGGTCCCTTTTCTAAAAACTTGCTAATTCCAAACTCTTTAATTCTTTAGCTATTTTGACACTTTTGGTCCTTACTGTCAAAACTTTTACATTTTTTCATAAAAAACACAAAAAACGGTACGGAGCAAAGCCCGGATTTTTCCGCTAGTTGAATATAATTATTGAGAAATACTGATTTTGATAAGGGACTACTCATTACACATTCTTTTCTTTTCCATTTACTTACGATTTTTTGTTTTTTATATGTGATGATGTAAACACAAATAAAATATCTTATCTAAATTGATCATAAGAGAAGTATTCATTTTTCTACTTACCACTAGACTTTGCTTTAGCTTTTTACTAACTCTAGATTCGTTTAATGATGCGTAGTACAAAAAGTCTCCTCTAAAATGTGGAATTTAATATGAATTTTATATATTAAATTAAAAAGATTAGCATCTAATCAATCAATCTTAATCCAAATATTTCTAACAGTAAACTTATATTATGACTTAAAATTAAGGCATAATTCGTTTATATCCTTAGAAACTTTAAATAATACATTTATATCTACTAAAGGACTTCTAGCCCAGCAGTATTAGGTGTTGTCCTTCCTCCTTTAAGTTGAAAGTTCAAGTCTCGTCTGAAACATAGATGAATTTAGGAGTACTTTAAGATTTGATTAAATTTGTTATTCCGAAAAAAATATTTAAAAAAAATACATCTACATCCATGCAAATTTTAAAAGTATATATATATATATATATATATATATATATATATATATATATATATATATATATATATATATATATATATATATATATATGTCTGAAACTATAAAACTCATATTTAATTTATTAAAAGTCAATAATATATATATATATATATATATATATATATATATATATATATATATATATATATATGTCTGAAACTATAAAACTCATATTTAATTTATTAAAAGTCAATAAAAATATATAAGATTAAAGAATTGTTTCTAGGTTTAATCATAATTCAACATTTAATTTAAAGAGGGCATTTTAGTACAATTACATGGAAATTTGATTTTTAAACAAGGTTTTTTAATATTAAATTAATTTAAACTTAATTAAATTATGAGCTTGGATATATATATATATATATATATATATATATATATATATATATATATATATATATATATAGAGAGAGAGAGAGAGAGAGAGAGAGCTAGGTTCAAGTATTCTAACTAATTATTGTGCGGATATGCTATAAGAATGATAAAGAAAATATGTTGTTTGATAATATAAATACGTTCAATCTTACATAACTATTGTCATTAACACACATTCTCACTAATTAAATCGTCTATAAGGTTATTATACACTTATTATTATTATTCTCATTTCTGTCAGAATGTTGTCAGAATGTTTTATTGGATCGTATTCTGTCAGAATGAAAATGAGTAAAAAACGATGTGTGAGAACAAAAATAAATAATAATTAGCAAGAATGCATGAAAATGACAATACTTTTGTAAGGTTGAACGTATTCGCATTGCTAAACAACTTATTCTCTTAGTAATTCTCATAGCATACGATATCCACACAATAATTAGTTAGAATAGAATAACCTAAGCCTATATATATATATATATATATATATATATATATATATATATATATATATATATATATGTGTGTGTGTGTGTGTGTGTGTGTAACATCCAAAAAATTTACGCAAAATTTAAACTTTTCAAGCATAAATAAAACCCAATAGGGTGTGTTGGACCGCCCTGACTGGACCACACTGATAATACCATATCCGTAATAATCAATCAATCAACATGCATACTGGGCCATCGGCCTGACTGGATCGCCCTACAGGGCCTACAGTCCAATTGAATCTATACCGAGCCTTCGGCATGACTGGACCACCACGTGGGCCTACAGTCTCCCCGGACCGCTCATAGGGTGTGTTGGCCTTCAGCACAAAGCAGGATCGCCTCAACTCAAGCAACAAGCAAATAAGCATGTGCGCATAACTAACATATACTGGCATATACAAACATCAAACATATCTATCTCACTGAGCACCCAACATAGCAATCTCTCATAACTAGAGCACTGACCTAGCAGGTCTCTAACATATCAATCCCTACGGATCATAAGAGCATGACATATTGTCTATCCTGATTCCGATCTAACAGATCATATCCACATGTAGCATACCATAACGATAACAACTAAAAGGGTCGGCCTTGGTGCCTTAGACCCTATCGATATAGTGAGGATAACTCACCTTGCAGATGTCGACTCGGTAGATAAACTTCAACCCTCGGATCACTGCCACAAACTCCACCACCTATTACCATAGTATAATCATACCCATAAGTTCCAAACCCTTCAAGGTACCCCATAAGCCAACTAATCAAACCTTGGTCAAAGTCAAAGTCATCAGTCAAGGTCAACAGTCCATGTTGACCTTGACTCGCCGAGTACCCCCGGCTACTCGCCGAGTTCCTTGAAGTACTAACCCACTCGCCGTGTCACCTGAGTGACTCGTCGAGTTCCTTTGGTTTATGATCGAGACCCTAAGGCCACTCGTCGAGCTTCCTTCTTGCAACTCGACAGTTACCCGCGCATACATAATTTGGGGCAACCTCATCTGACTCGCCGAGTTGTTCATACACACGTCGAGTCTATGACAATCTTCATCGGACTCGCCGAGTTCATGCCTATCTTCATGTGACTCGCCGAGTCGACCATGCGACTCGCCGAGTCCCTTCAGTCCTTTTTGCCATACAGACTCATTTGAGCCATGCAGCGGCTCCAAACTACAGATCCAAGCTTCTAAGGCATGCTTTTCACGTAAAGTTGCAAACTTTACGTGCATGCATAGCTACAAGGGCTCTTAATGTCAAATCCAAGCTCACAATGGGGGTTTCATACTCAAAGAGACTTCATACATGACCAAATTCGGAGCTTTATGACTCTAGAACTCAAGAAGGGTACAAATCTGAAGTTACAACTTCAGATCTAGCTCATATCCCACATTACCATCTAAACCAACCCATAAAAACCCTAGATCTCAACCAAAAGAGGTCTAGAAAGAAAAAGGAGAAAAGGTGACGAATTGATACCTCCAAATGATGCTATCTGAGGTAGATTTCTGATTTCCCACACTTCCTTGCTCCTAGCCTTTTATTCTCCAAGCTCTTCTTCTCCAAAGATCTCCTCCCCAAAGCTTTAGACACGCAAGAATGAAGCACCACACGAATTAGGGTTTTCAGGGCTCTCAAAGGACTGCAAAGAGGCCAAAGGAGGCTTATGCTTCCTTAAATAGGGTGCAAAACCCGAGGATTTAGGGTTTCATCTGCCAGCTCCTACTCGTCGAGTCCCTTCATGGACTCGGCGAGTAGGTCACTAAATACGCAAACCAACCCGCTGCTACTCGACGAGTAGGGCAACCAACTCGTCGAGTAGGCCTTGAAACCAATTAAATTCTTATTTAAACAATACCTGGGAATCGGGGCGTTACAATTCTCCCCCACTTGAACTAGACTTCGCCCTCGAAGTCTGCTGGAATAAACAACGCCGGGTAATGCTCTCCCATTTCTACCTCCGGCTCCTACGTCCACTCGGATCCTCTCCGATGCTCCCACTGCACTTTTACCAAAGGTATTTCTTTTACCAAAGGTATTTCTTTGTTGCGAAACATGGAACGTGCTATGAATTCGGCTGAGCTCCTCAGGTAGCTCTAGCCTATAAGCCACTCTACCAACCCTGGCAATAATCCTGAATGGCCAAATATAACGGGGACCCAATTTTCCCCTCTTCCTGAAGCGGATCACACCTATCCAGGGCGAGACCTTCAGAAGTACCATGTCACCAACCTGAAACTCTAAATCCGATCGGCGTCTATCAGCGTAACTCTTTTGCCGACTCTGAGCGGTCTACAGCCGCTGTCTGGTCTGCTGGATCTTTTCGGTAGTCTGCAAGACTACCTCCATCCGACCCATCACTCTGTGTCCAACTTCACCCCAACAGACAGGGGTTCTACATCTTCGCCCATACAACAGCTCAAAAGGTGCGGCGCCAATACTGGAATGATAGTTGTTGTTGTAGGCGAACTCTGCCAGCGATAGGTGAGAATCCCAGCTCCCACCGAAATCAATAATACACGCCCTCAACATATCCTCGAGGGTCTGAATGGTCCACTCGCTCTGACCGTCGGTCTGCGGATGGAATGTTGTACTAAAGTGCAACCGCGTACCCAGTTCCTCGTGGAACTTCTGCCAAAAACGGGAAGTAAACCTGACATCCCGATCGGAGACAATGGAGACTGGAACCCCATGACGGGAGACAATCTCGCTGACATACATATCAGCCAATCTCTCAGCCGATGAACTCTCCCGTATGGCCAAGAAATGGGCACTCTTGGTCAATCGATCCACGATGACCCATATAGCATCAAGCCCCTTCACCGTTCTTGGCAACTTGGTAATAAAGTCCATCGTGATCTGTTCCCATTTCCACATGGGAATCTCCAGGGGCTGCAGTTTACCATGCGGCCTCTGATGCTCGGCCTTGACCATCCTACAAGTCAAGCACCTCTCGACGTACCAATCGATTTCTCGCTTCATGCACGGCCACCAGTAGCTCAAACTCAAATCCCGGTACATCTTGGTGGCCCCCGGGTGTATAGAAAAGTGAGACTTATGAGCCTCCTCCATCACTGTCTGTCGGACCCCTCCGGACATCGGAACCCAAACCCGACCGTGTCGGGTCAATAATTTGCGGCTATCCTGAACAAACCGGGCGTTCTCGCCCTTAATCCGCTCCATCTTCCAGTTCTCTGGTCTCATGCCCTCGACCTGAGCATCCCTAATCAAGCTCACAAGCGGGGAATCCACCGCTATCCTCATACACCTTGCCGGGGTAGAAGACCCAGCTGACTTGCGGCTCAAAGCGTCCGCAACCACATTCGCTTTACCAGGATGGTAAAGGATCTCACAATCATAGTCCTTGACTACATCCAGCCACCTGCGCTGCCTCATATTCAGGTTCGGCTGATCCATGATGTGCCTCAAACTCTTGTGATCCGTGTATATAGTACATCGGACCCCGTACAAATAATGCCTCCAAATCTTGAGAGCGAAAACCACCGCTCCCAACTCAAGATCGTGCGTAGGGTATCTCGTCTCATGCGGCTTCAGCTGCCGTGATGCATAGGCTATCACTCGTCCCCTCTGCATGAGGACCGCCCCCAGACCTGTGATGAACACATCACAAAATACTATGAAATCCTCGACTCCCTCGGGGAGCGTCAACACTGGCGCCTCACATAAACATCGCCGAAGGGTCTCAAAGGCCCTCTGCTGCTCAGGGCCCCACCGGAAATCCACCCCCTTCCTCGTTAGACGAGTGAGGGGTACTGCAACCTTGGAAAAATCTCAAATAAATCTCCAGTAGTACCCTGCTAATCCCAAGAAACTCATGATGTCTGAGGGAGATTTCGGAATCTCCCACTGCATAACCGCCTCGACTTTGGCCGGGTCGACCAAAATCCCCTCCTGGTTAACGAGATGTCTGAGAAACTGGACCTCTCGTAACCAAAACTCACACTTCGAGAACTTGGCATACAGTCGTTCTCGTCGCAGAACCTCTAGCAGCTCCCTAAGGTGCTCCTCGTGCTGCTCTCGGGTCTTGGAATACACCAAGATATCATCTATGAACACAATGACCGAGCGATCGAGCATCCGTCTGCAGACCCGATTCATCAAATCCATGAATAATGCCGGCGCGTTGGTGAGCCTAAACGGCATCACCACGAACTCGTAATGACCATAACGAGTCCGAAACGCGGTCTTCTCCACGTCTTCCTCCCTCACCCTGACCTGGTGATACCCGGATCTCAAGTCAATCTTGGAAAACCAAGATGCACCTTGCAGCTGATCGAAAAGATCATCTTTTTGGATTAATGTCTAAGTCCATAACTATAATTGGTAAGACTTGACCCGACCCGACATGGTCCATTTGGGTTGCATGGCATCATGCATTTGGATAGACTATAATGAGAGAAATAACACTTAAGGTTGGTTAATATATTATAAGTTCTAATATATTAATAAGGTTATTTAATTAGTATTGATCAAGAATTAATTTGGAATTAATTAAGTGATCAAAAGGAGACTAATTAAATATATGGGTTGATTGTGTAAATCATTCATTCTTATATATGTGGGCTTGTGATCCAAGATTCCTTATGTTGGACTAAGTCCATGGGGTGACCCATGGATACTCCATGGAGGTTAAAATCCATGGAGCATAAGGAATGGGTAAAGTTATGAGTTACATGGTGTAACCCTAATAGCCACCATATAAAAGAATCCCATGGCTCAAGAAATCGTGCACTAATGTGTGAATATGAGAGCTAGACGATTTCAAGGAGTGTTCCATTTCTCTCAAGTCATTCCATGTGCATTTGGTGTTGTGTGAACCATTTGAGGTGTCACACTTGGGGCACTAGGCACTCAAGCTTCATGGAGACAAGCTAAATCAAACAAAGGTATGTATTCTATCCATTTGATTACCCAAGTATCAAGTATTGTATGCTAGATAGGGTAATACCTTGGAAAGTTCATAATTGCATGTATAATAGAGAAAACATAGATCCAAGGTATTTAGGGTTGAATGTACACTTAGGAGTGTTAGAATGCTCAAAACCCATCAGTGGTATCAGAGCCTAGGCTTGTTTTCTTGTTATACTTGCAAAATTGGCTGAAAAATTGAGTTTTTATGCTGTCTGCTCAACAGACTCGCCGAGTCCACTGATGGACTCGCTGAGTTGATTCCAAAGTGTGTTTTTGTAACTTGTCCTCAAGTTATATGAAAAGTCACATTTAAGAATCATAAAACTCATAAAAGTTGGCAAAGGTTACAAAATGAAGAGTCTAGTTCTAATTAAATGGTTTTATGACTCCATAACTTGTCCTCAAGTTATGGAGGTTCAAGAGTCTCTTCATTAAATTAAAAAAAAGTGTAACCTTAATTAGTTCCATAAGTTATAATAAAAAAAAGTTATTTTTTTTATTAATTAGTTTAAAGTCTTCCATAAATTGTCCTCAAGTTATGGAACTTGAAGAGTTTTTTTTTTTTTTTTTTTAATTAAAACTACTTTAAACACATAAGTTATGGAATTAATTAGTTTTGAATAGTTTCAAAACTTGCCCTCAAGTTTTGGAATTTGAAAAGTTTTCACTTATGAATACTATAATTCCAAGTTAGCCCTTAGAATTTTAAAAGTTAAAATTCAACCCTTATATTTTATAATATTATAAGTTAATAATATTTATATATATGTATAAGAGTAAAGTCAGTCTTACCGTTAGTAGGCCTCATTCACGAAGCTGGTCTATAAGGGGGGTATAAGGTTACTGCCTATAAAATGGCAGTTTAATGGGTGTCCACTCTCACCCACCGCTTCCTTGACCGGTGGAGGGTCGTTAGCCGAACGGGTAAGACAAGGACTAGAATTCTCCCTTCATTAAAAGTATTAATGATAAATACTAAGTAACTAAACTCTTATTAATACCCAATCTTAGTTACTTAGGACAATGTGAATTTGGTGCTAACCCATGAAATTACACTTTGCACTTTATTTAAGTCGTTAGTGGAGCGTGTGTGGTTAACCGGCACACTAACCTGGACTTAACAAGGTAGGCAAAGGGTAACTTAATATTTATCATAGTATCGGTGGAGCGTGTGTGGTTAACCGGCACATCGATTAAGGGGTAAATAATTAAGGGTACCAAGTATATTTGCATGGTTACTTCACACCTTGTTTTGTGATCCTCGGCATCCCAGTCACAAAACCTGAAGGGCACACTCGAGATTGAAACATGCCATTGAACAGTTCAATGAATCTCAAAAGAATCTAGAAGTTTCAAAAACCAATTAAAACCTAATAATACATTTCGTTTATCTTGGTGGAAATTGGTGAATCGTCATTCACCTACCTTCAAATATTTTATAGCTTAGATTACGGCATCCCTCTTCCGAGTTATAAAATAGTTTGTAGGGTCCTAGCCTTAATATTTCATATTGGGTGTTATATTAAGGACTTTTAATCAACTATCTTGAATATCTCCCAAAATATGTCTAGTTCAGACATCTATGATCCTCCCAAATCTCTTGGAATGGCATTTGAGGAAAAAAATTGTTGCTTATATGATTCTATTAATAGCAAGAGTGGAAATATGAAATTGATTCTTTCATTTGTAGTAATGTCTAAATTTACCAAATAAGGAAAGATCCTCATCACCCAAGTTTCAATTGGACCGAAACTTGGAATCATGCAAGTTGTATAGCATGATGAATGAGAATTTTTCATCTTTGGAAAATTAAGACTAGTTCCTTGTTCACATGTATATGTGATTCAAGTGAAGGACTAAGGGATCGAGTACACATTCTTGTGCCCGGGTCAAATCCACCACAAAAGATCGATAAGACTATTCGTCATAATTTACTAAAGCTCAGTAAATATGGTTATACTTACAAGCTTAAGTGTAATTCTGAGACATTGGAAAAGGTTCCAATGTATGGCAGAGCGAATAAGAAGAATCAAATTAGGCAGAAGGATAAAAGTTTCTCAAATCTGAAAAGATGGGAGAGTACTTTAGTATCATATCATATGATCATCTTAACGATTAAGAGACCTTATCGCAATTCATCCTCTAAGTGCATTCTGATAGCTAAGAAGAGGAGCTATGAATTGTTGAAGTGGTTAAATCAAGAAGATGAGTCATATTTCATTCCAAAACAATTCTTAGAGTCATACTCCAAGATTGTAACTTGAGTGACATGTCTTAAAGAAGGTTTAAAAACACTTGTCAAATGTAAGAGTAAAAGTTTCCTACTCTTGTACATTTGAAATTGGTAAGTTGTGATGTTTTGGATAAAACAAAGACCAACTAAGGCCAATTGTGTAAAGTGTTTGTCTTGATAAAGAATCCAAACTATCTCTTGAATATTTGGCAAGTGAGTCTTATGTGTCAAGAGGATAGTGGGAGTCTTAAAGATCCTGAAAGGATAATCAAGAATAAAAACCTGTAAGTTTATCACTAGCACACGACTTGAGGTTTATAACCTATCGTGTTGACATATTTTGTGCTCATTCCAGTTAAAGTTGGCTTTGCATATGAGTTCTTAGAGTTCTCAATTGGTTGCACAACAACTTGGAAGCAATGGCAGGCCCTTGAGCTGCCAGATGGCAAGAAATTAAGATTAAGTTCAGTCCATATGAGTTTGGATTTGTCATTATCCTTGTCTTGTGACTATGGTTTTGACAATTCACATGGATAAGAACACATACACCATTAAATCTAAGTGTCACAAGGTTTCTCTCCGATTCATGAAAATGATGGTGAGGAAACACTTTCACTAAGTAGATTTTAACTAGATAGCAATTGTGATATTTGCTTTCTCAAAGTCGTGTGGTTAACCGGCACACTAACCTGGACTTGTGAGAAGTGGCAAAGGTCTAAACAATTGAGACTATGATTACGACATCCCTTTTCATAGTTCTTAAATTGTTTAGACACACCTGTGAGCTATCTAATGAAAGGTGTATGATTTTGATAAAGTCTTATCAAAGCAATCTAGTATCAGAAATCTGAACTTTGGTAAGAAAGTCAATAAAGTATAGATTTCTAGAAGTCCAGCTGATTTCTGAGTACATGTCAAAGCTAGTGGGAGCATAAGTGTTATGCTAATAATCATCATGTTAGTGGGAGCATGATAATTATGATAAGTATTGCAAGTTAGCAATGTTAATTATAGAAAAAACAAAAGTTTCAATTCGTGATGCTGCAGAGGTTGAAAAAGTTGTTTTGCTATAATTAAGGGAGAGGAAATTATACTTCATTTCAATTCTAAAAGCTTAGATTGAGATTTTAATCAAATTTAGTCAAGAATATATATGAATTTCATGTTGGAATGGCTCAACATAAGGAAATTCTATATATGGGTTCATTATTTGCGTTCTAAAATTCGATTATGATTACGGCATCCCTTTTTATAATCTGAATTATGAGAACTTGGCAAATAGAAATGGAAATATTATAGCAAAAGACTGGTTTAGTCTTTATGTGAGACATCATGAATCGTGTCCCATATGCTTCGGATATAGGATCGATTACATGTGCTATATTCATCCTTTCTAAAATTTTCCAAATGCCTGGGGCATTAAGAAGGGAAAAGGTATAGAACTGGATATGACTAAAACGATTAAGCAATTGTCGAGGACAATCTAAGGTTTACCAAAGATTGGTTGCTCAGGGACAGTTGGAAGTATAGTGTTAATTGTTGGAAGGACCATATTGACATATTCTGAAAAGAGGCAACTCTTGTTCAGAAGTGATAGTCAAAAAGGGAATGTGGAAATGATCCCATTGGTGGAAGTTGTTCAATAAATCTGTGTAATATTAGGAAACTTAATGCAAGAAGGATGTTTCCAAGGAGTTGATCTCCTTTGGAATGCTCTGTAATGCTTGTTGTCAAGTCTTTGTGACTTAGTGCATAATCATTACAAGAGAATCATTGCATATAAGTTGAGAATCTAACAGATTTCGGTAAAATGGCATGAATTTGGAATCCCTGCATTTGCCATAAGAATTCAGGAGTGTGAAATTAGAATCATTGAAAGTTTGGTCAGTTGGTTTATTTCACAAAGTAAGGGTCATAGACAAACATAGAGTGCATACTTGGTGTAAGGCAAAGCTATTGTTTAGAAAAACATAGTGTACATGCTCGGAGCATGGGACAACTATTGTTTTCATTCAAGAATAAAGTTGATAGCTGAAACAGTATGCAATGAATAATGTGTAATCATATGGTGATAAATAAAAGGTGTTTTATTTATGTTCATAGGTTTTGATACCTAATTAGATTCAATTATTCTTGTGTTTCATTTTGCATGTTTTGACTTCCAGAATAAACTAGGTTGTCCTTCCGGAATGACTAAGTTATTCAAACCATCCACAGTCGGTCATATGTTAGAAGTAGATATAAATCAAGACTGTCATGGGTTGGCTTGTAGAGGTCCAAGTTGGTGGACAAAGTTGTGCTACAACACTCATGAGTGCTCATAAGTTCTGAGTATTGGATTCAACCCGCGCTCATTGGAATCACTTCATGGATTTTATCACGAGTGATCATGAGACGATAATATCTTATATTCTTCAAACCTAGAGATATGAGTTGTTACTATGAGTTGGTTGTACATTGATTGCACGAAAACGCATTCGGTAACTCGATGTTATAAAATGTGCCTTGTGTATGATTCAACAAGTAGTAGAACATGCCATATGAGTCGAAGTTTATCCATTCCTTTTACCTTCGGGATAAAAGTGATATCTGTGGGCCCCTCGATGATTTAATGATGATACATGTGAGTGCTTGGCCAAGCCAGGACTGATTTGATCTGTTCAATCAGTCAGTCATCATGAATCGGAATTCGGGAAACAACAAATGGACAGAGAGAATGATTGTAATCCATATCTCAGTCCATATGATATCTAGAATGGAGGAATATATGATCCCTTATATAATGGACAAGTCATTGACAAAGGTCAGAGTTCATCGACAAGGTCAGAGTTCGACAGAAGCTTTTGAGAGCTACGTTGCTGATCGGTTCCTGAAGTCATACGCAATAATAGTTTTAGACTTATCCAAGTGGGAGACTGTTGGATTAATGTCTAAGTCCATAACTATAATTGGTAAGACTTGACCCGACCCGGCATGGTCCATTTGGGTTGCATGGCATCATGCATTTGGATAGACTATAATGAGAGAAATAACACTTAAGGTTGGTTAATATATTATAAGTTCTAATATATTAATAAGGTTATTTAATTAGTATTGATCAAGAATTAATTTGGAATTAATTAAGTGATCAAAAGGAGACTAATTAAATATATGGGTTGATTGTGTAAATCATTCATTCTTATATATGTGGGCTTGTGATCCAAGATTCCTTATGTTGGACTAAGTCCATGGGGTGACCCATGGATACTCCATGGAGTTTAAAATCCATGGAGCATAAGGAATGGGTAAAGTTATGAGTTACATGGTGTAACCCTAATAGCCACCATATAAAAGAATCCCATGGCTCAAGAAATCGTGCACTAATGTGTGAATATGAGGGCTAGACGATTTCAAGGAGTGTTCCATTTCTCTCAAGTCATTCCATGTGCATTTGGTGTTGTGTGAACCATTTGAGGTGTCACACTTGGGGCACTAGGCACTCAAGCTTCATGGAGACAAGCTACATCAAACAAAGGTATGTATTCTATCCATTTGATTACCCAAGTATCAAGTACTGTATGCTAGATAGGGTAATACCTTGGAAAGTTCATAATTGCATGTATAATAGAGAAAACATAGATCCAAGGTATTTAGGGTTGCATGTACACTTAGGAGTGTTAGAATGCTCAAAACCCATCACATCTATCCTTGGGAGTGGATAACGGTTCTTCACCGTTAGCTTGTTCAACTCCCTGTAGTCGATGCACATCCTGTGCGAACCGTCCTTCTTCCTGAGGAAGAGGATCGGTGCTCCCCATGGGGAACTACTCGAACGAATAAACTGCTTACCCAGCAGCTCCTGCAACTGAGATGACAACTCCTGCATCTCTGGCGGTGCCAGTCGGTACGGCGCCTTAGCGATAGGGGCCGCACCCGGCACCAGATCAATCCTGAACTCCACCTGCCTCTCCGGAGGCACTCCGGGTAACTCCTCTGGAAACACGTCAGCAAACTCTCTAACCACTGGGACCTCTGAAACTGAAGTCTGATCCCTGACCCGTGTGTCCACCGCACACGCTAAATAACCTGCACATCCGTGCTGAATATACTGCCGATCCCTAGCGGCCGAACAAAACCTTGATCCTACTCTGGTGCCCTCACCATATACCACCAGTTCTCCCCCACTTGGGGTTCGAACTACTACTCGCTGTCCCTCATAGTCGATCATGGCGCCAAACCGGCTGAGCCAATCCATCCCTACGATCACACATACTTCCCCCATGGGAATAGGAATCAAATATATTGGGAATGATACCCCGAAAATATCCAGCTCGCATCCCCGGTAAACCGAAGAAGCAGAAATCTCGTGCTCGTTGGCGATCGAAACTCGCAACGGACACTCAAGCTCATCTACCGGCACACTGAACTCTCTACTGAAAGTCTGAGATACAAACGACCGACTTGCCCCCGAGTCAAATAAAACCAATGCAGGCAAAGAGTTTACTAAAAACGTACCTAAACACAGGTACCAACGATAAGCACAACATAGATAAAATAACCGAGACAGAAAATAGAAACATACCAGCAACCACATCCGGTGCTGCCTTGGCCTCCTCAGCCGTGAGCTGGAAGGCGCGCCCCTGAGCCTTCGGAGGCTCCGCCTTGACTGGCCTCCCATCCCCAATCCTCAAAGTAGCCGGTACGGATCCCTGCGCCGACTTGGCGGCGAGCTGCGGGCAGTTGGTCTTCACGTGACCAACCTGATGACAATGATAACAAATCCTCATATCTGCTGGAGGGGCAGACTGGCGACAGTCCCTGGCATAGTGCCCCTCCTTGCCACATTTGTGGCAACCACCTCCTGCTCGACAAATCCCAGAATGACCCCTGCCACACTTTCCACAAGTACGGCTCTGCTGACCCCCGGTCCGAGTATCAGCGGTCTTGGACCGCTTAGGTGCCGGCTGAGACTGTGCCGGAACCTGACGCTGCTCCTTCAACTGCAGCTCTATCTCCAACTCGCGCCGCCTCGTGGCTTCCTGAAGATCCAAAAGAGTCTCACAACGTTGCGTAGCAACAAACTGTCGAATATCAGTCTTGAGCATACTCAGAAAACGAGTCATCTGAGACTGCTCTGAAGCAAACTCCGGGCAGAACATAGCCCTCTCCGTGAACATACGAGTGATCTCCATCACTGACTCCCCATCCTGTCTCAATGTCAAAAACTCCTGAGCAAGCTGCTCCCGCTCAACGCGTGGAACGTAGCGGGTGCGGAACATATCCCGGAACTGCTCCCAAGTAACAGCAGCTCGCTGATCATCCGTGTACGACCCTGTCGTCAATCTCCACCAGTCCTTTGCCCCAAGCCTCAGTAGGTTCAGGGCACACCTGACCTTCTGGTCAGCAGGACATGAACACGTCAGATAACCACCTCATAGCCCTGATCGCATCCTGTGTACCATCAAACGTCGGGGGCTTCGTGTTATCGAAGTCCCGGTACTCGAAAGCCCTGCCGGCTCCTCCTCCAACCCCTGCCGCAGTTACAGCCGATGTGGCTGCAGCGGCAGCTGTCTCTGCTAGAGCTGCATATCGCTCATCAAAGTACTCAACCATCGCGGTCTTAATCGACCCAAACATCTCTGGCAGCTGCGCTCGGAATGCCGCAGCAATCTCGTCGTGCATAATCTCCCGGATCCTGGCATCCAACTCCTCTGTCCCTATCTGTACCACGGGCTCAGGTGTTATCGGCACCTCCGACCCTCCGTCTCCCGATCCTGATCCTGATCCTAATCCTGACCCGGATCCAGTAGTAACACGTCTCGTCACCACCATACTGAAATATATATTCAAGTCATCATATAATAACATACTATCGGGAGGCCAAAACCCACAAACCCTAGGGGTTGTGACTTCCTTGCTACGCGTATGGGTCCTATGCTTTCAGTAGTACGGGCCCATACTACCTTCCACACCTACCCATATTTGTCTCAAGTATCACCACAACACCCTAACACTATCATCAACATAATATGCGCTCAACCCTTACTCCTAGGGAAACATCGCCTATCCCACAACTGATCTCACAGCTCCTCACAACCCACACATCCATGAAACTTTCATCAACCCCTGCAGTGCTAGTGCAGTCTAGTCGCACATAACACTGGACCCAATAGACTTTCGAATATCCAATCCTATCCGTAGACTGGATCAAACATTCTCAGGCTATAAGATCTTGATTACGCACAACCGTGATGCCTACACTAACGACTACAGTAATGATGTCAATTCCATATACAAGAAACCCTAGGCTAGTAGGCATCATATAATCAGGCAAGTCTATCATGCGATTCCTAAAGATCCCTAGCCTAGCACTAGCATGCTGTTCTAACATATCATAATAACTGTATGGTATTTTGGGGTTTACTTACAGGCTCCGGCTGATCGTACCCTCTGCATCCTCCATCCTTTATTTTGAAAACCATTTTAGAATTTATTCCTAAAATTTCCTTGATTTGAGACTGGGTTCACACGTGTGTTTCCCCCAATTCACTTAAACCAAGGCTCTGATACCAACTTGTAACATCCAAAAATTTTACGCCAAATTTAAACTTTTCAAGCATAAATAAAACCCAATAGTATTGTTTACAAAAATGTTTTCAATTCATTATTCAATCAGAGTGTCCCAAAAGCCAGATCATAAGGATGAGGAGCGGTACGGTCACGCCTTCGCCTTGCCATGAACTCCTAAAGTACCTGAAACAATAAACTGAAAACTGTAAGCCCGAGGGCTTAGTGAGCTACCCCCAAAATACCAATACCACACTGATAATACCATATCTGTAATAATCAATCAATCAACATGCATACTGCGCCATCAGCCTGACTGGACCGCCCTACAGGGCCTACAGTCCAACTGAATCTATACCGAGCCTTCGGCATGACTGGACCGCCACGTGGGCCTACAGTCTCCCCGGACCGCTCATAGGGTGTGTTGGCCTTCAGCACAAAGCAGGGCCGCCTCAACCCAAGCAACAAGCAAATAAGCATGTGCGCATAACTAACATATACTGGCATATACAAACATCAAACATATCTATCTCACTGAGCACCCAACATAGCAATCTCTCATAACTAGAGCACTGACCTAGCAGGTCTCTAACATATCAATCCCTACGGATCATAAGAGCATGACATATTGTCTATCCTGATTCTGATCTAACAGATCAAATCCACATGTAGCATACCATAACGATAACAACTAAAAGGGCCGGCCTTGGTGCCTTAGACCCTATCGATATAGTGAGGATAACTCACCTTGCAGATGTCGACTCGGTAGATAAACTTCAATCCTCGGATCACTGCCACAAACTCCACCACCTATTAACATAGTATAATCATACCCATAAGTTCCCAACCCTTCAAGGTACCCCATAAGCCAACTAATCAAACCTTGGTCAAAGTCAAAGTCATCAGTCAAGGTCAACAGTCCATGTTGACCTTGACTCGCCGAGTACCCCCGGCTACTCGCCGAGTTCCTTGAAGTACTAACCCACTCGCCGTGTCACCTGAGTGACTCGTCGAGTTCCTTTGGTTTATGATCGAGACCCTAAGGCCACTCGTCGAGCTTCCTTCTTGCAACTCGACAGTTACCCGCGCATACATAATTTGGGGCAACCTCATCTGACTCGCCGAGTTGTTCATACACACGTCGAGTCTATGACAATCTTCATCGGACTCGCCGAGTTCATGCCTATCTTCATGTGACTCGCCGAGTCGACCATGCGACTCGCCGAGTCCCTTCAGTCCTTTTTGCCATACAGACTCATTTGAGCCATGCAGCGGCTCCAAACTACAGATCCAAGCTTCTAAGGCATGCTTTTCACGTAAAGTTGCAAACTTTACGTGCATGCATAGCTACAAGGGCTCTTAATGTCAAATCCAAGCTCACAATGGGGGTTTCATACTCAAAGAGACTTCATACATGACCAAATTCGGAGCTTTATGACTCTAGAACTCAAGAAGGGTACAAATCTGAAGTTACAACTTCAGATCTAGCTCATATCCCACATTACCATCTAAACCAACCCATAAAAACCCTAGATCTCAACCAAAAGAGGTCTAGAAAGAAAAAGGAGAAAAGGTGACGAATTGATACCTCCAAATGATGCTATCTGAGGTAGATTTCTGATTTCCCACACTTCCTTGCTCCTAGCCTTTTATTCTCCAAGCTCTTCTTCTCCAAAGATCTCCTCCCCAAAGCTTTAGACACGCAAGAATGAAGCACCACACGAATTAGGGTTTTCAGGGCTCTCAAAGGACTGCAAAGAGGCCAAAGGAGGCTTATGCTTCCTTAAATAGGGTGCAAAACCCGAGGATTTAGGGTTTCATCTGCCAGCTCCTACTCGTCGAGTCCCTTCATGGACTCGGCGAGTAGGTCACTAAATACGCAAACCAACCCGCTGCTACTCGACGAGTAGGGCAACCAACTCGTCGAGTAGGCCTTGAAACCAATTAAATTCTTATTTAAACAATACCTGGGAATCGGGGCGTTACAATTCTCCCCCACTTGAACTAGACTTCGCCCTCGAAGTCTGCTGGAATAAACAACGCCGGGTAATGCTCTCCCATTTCTACCTCCGGCTCCTACGTCCACTCGGATCCTCTCCGATGCTCCCACTGCACTTTTACCAAAGGTATTTCTTTTACCAAAGGTATTTCTTTGTTGCGAAACATGGAACGTGCTATGAATTCGGCTGAGCTCCTCAGGTAGCTCTAGCCTATAAGCCACTCTACCAACCCTGGCAATAATCCTGAATGGCCAAATATAACGGGGACCCAATTTTCCCCTCTTCCTGAAGCGGATCACACCTATCCAGGGCGAGACCTTCAGAAGTACCATGTCACCAACCTGAAACTCTAAATCCGATCGGCGTCTATCAGCGTAACTCTTTTGCCGACTCTGAGCGGTCTACAGCCGCTGTCTGGTCTGCTGGATCTTTTCGGTAGTCTGCAAGACTACCTCCATCCGACCCATCACTCTGTGTCCAACTTCACCCCAACAGACAGGGGTTCTACATCTTCGCCCATACAACAGCTCAAAAGGTGCGGCGCCAATACTGGAATGATAGTTGTTGTTGTAGGCGAACTCTGCCAGCGATAGGTGAGAATCCCAGCTCCCACCGAAATCAATAATACACGCCCTCAACATATCCTCGAGGGTCTGAATGGTCCACTCGCTCTGACCGTCGTTCTGCGGATGGAATGTTGTACTAAAGTGCAACCGCGTACCCAGTTCCTCGTGGAACTTCTGCCAAAAACGGGAAGTAAACCTGACATCCCGATCGGAGACAATGGAGACTGGAACCCCATGACGGGAGACAATCTCGCTGACATACATATCAGCCAATCTCTCAGCCGATGAACTCTCCCGTATGGCCAAGAAATGGGCACTCTTGGTCAATCGATCCACGATGACCCATATAGCATCAAGCCCCTTCACCGTTCTTGGCAACTTGGTAATAAAGTCCATCGTGATCTGTTCCCATTTCCACATGGGAATCTCCAGGGGCTGCAGTTTACCATGCGGCCTCTGATGCTCGGCCTTGACCATCCTACAAGTCAAGCACCTCTCGACGTACCAATCGATTTCTCGCTTCATGCACGGCCACCAGTAGCTCAAACTCAAATCCCGGTACATCTTGGTGGCCCCCGGGTGTATAGAAAAGTGAGACTTATGAGCCTCCTCCATCACTGTCTGCCGGACCCCTCCGGACATCGGAACCCAAACCCGACCGTGTCGGGTCAATAATTTGCGGCTATCCTGAACAAACCGGGCGTTCTCGCCCTTAATCCGCTCCATCTTCCAGTTCTCTGGTCTCATGCCCTCGACCTGAGCATCCCTAATCAAGCTCACAAGCGGGGAATCCACCGCTATCCTCATACACCTTGCCGGGGTAGAAGACCCAGCTGACTTGCGGCTCAAAGCGTCCGCAACCACATTCGCTTTACCAGGATGGTAAAGGATCTCACAATCATAGTCCTTGACTACATCCAGCCACCTGCGCTGCCTCATATTCAGGTTCGGCTGATCCATGATGTGCCTCAAACTCTTGTGATCCGTGTATATAGTACATCGGACCCCGTACAGATAATGCCTCCAAATCTTGAGAGCGAAAACCACCGCTCCCAACTCAAGATCATGCGTAGGGTATCTCGTCTCATGCGGCTTCAGCTGCCGCGATGCATAGGCTATCACTCGTCCCCTCTGCATGAGGACCGCCCCCAGACCTGTGATGAACACATCACAAAATACTATGAAATCCTCGACTCCCTCGGGGAGCGTCAACACTGGCGCCTCACATAAACATCGCCGAAGGGTCTCAAAGGCCCTCTGCTGCTCAAGGCCCCACCGGAAATCCACCCCCTTCCTCGTTAGACGAGTGAGGGGTACTGCAACCTTGGAAAAATCTCAAATAAATCTCCAGTAGTACCCTGCTAATCCCAAGAAACTCATGATGTCTGAGGGAGATTTCGGAATAAATCTCCAGCAGTTTACCATGGAACCCTTGTGACACATTCTACAACTTCGTTAAGATTACTCCTTCTAAATAATATTCCGTCAAAAACTCATTTTTGATGTTCATTGCCTCTAAATTGACTAGCCCGAATCTGCGGGCGTTACAAAGTTTCCAACTTTATCCACTAGAATGGTCCCAAAAAACAAGATCTATTCTTTATGTCTCAAAGGGACAAAAGTGCATCCTTTTTAACTTAATCCAATAAGTCCAAGTCTCCAACCTTGAGATCTGAATCAATATGATGTTTAGATGGATAAAGTTTCCAAATTTATCCATAACAAGGTCACAAACTTTGAAGATCTAAACTTTATGCACTTAAAGTGACCAAAAGCTCATAACACCTAACACTAGCTAGATCTAACAATTTCATCATCAAGATTCAAACTTTATACCTCCACAAAAAAGATCAAGGTGATCAATATCTGGATCTACAAGCTCCAATGCAACCAACACTTATTCAATGAGTTCCTTCTTCTCCAAAGTGCACCAAGAATACTCCAAAACACTTAAAAACTAGGGATGTCAATGGGGGCAAACGGGACGGGGAGTGCATCCCCCGCCCCCGCCCCTGATTGATTTTGGGATGCTTTTTTGGACTGAAAAAAGTTGTTGTTTGGGCTAAAATAAGCTATTTTTAGGTAACAAATAATTATTTATAGCAAGATTTTAAAAAAGTTATGGAATCTTAAAAACATTATACTAACAACTTAAAAACATGTTTTTTGTTGAATTTTGGAAGCTCAAAATCATGTTATTGTTTATTATATTTATATAATTAATATATGTATAATTAATTAACGGGGTCCCCATGGGGGTTTCGGGACAGGGTTGCCCACCCCTGCCCCTACCCCCGAAATTAAAACGGGGGTTAACCTTGCCCCCACCCTCGATTTTTTTAATAAATACCCCCAAACGGGACGGGGGTCCCACGAGAACAGGATCCTACGTGACTTTTTGACATCACTATTAAAAACACCTTCTTTTTGCTCACAAGGCTCAAACTAGGGTTAGGGTTTCAATAGATGGTGTTGGAAAGGTGTAGGCTGAGAACGGAATGGGTTTGGGGAAGTTAAGGAGCTTAAATAAGGCTCAAACCAAGAAAATAGGGTTTGGGCACTGATTGCGTACGTCCAGCGTACTCTTGGTACACCCAACGTACTAGGGATGCCCTAGTACACCAAGCATACTCCTACGCCCAACGTACGCGGCTAACCCAAAAATCGTCCTAACTTCAAACGGTCGTAACTTCTTCGTTCCAACTTCGTTTTCGACGTTCTTTATATCCACATAAATGTCTTGAAGAGCTATACAATATTATCTAAATATCTTGGACTAAAAACTTCTCGAACAAAAATCCATATTTCATGCAAGAACCCGGCCTATGACTTTTCCCTTTCTACCCTTTGGCCCATTACACAATTCAAGGGTTAAATCCCTTAACTAACATTACATCCTTCCACAACGTCTAATCTTTACCTCCTTAAGGCCCAAATGCTTTACACAATCGACTTCCGACCCACGACCCTAAAATAAGATGTAACATCCGGGAATTTGGGTATATCTGTTTAACCCTTCCTCTTCTCCAAATTGTCAAGAGAAGCCCCTTTATGGAAATGTTGCAAAGGAGTACGTTGGGCGTACTGAAGAGTACGTTGCACGTACTCATTCACTTTTAATAAACGCGGACTCCATGAAGTACGCTGGGCGTACTAAAGTTACGCTGGGCGTAACCGACCCAGATGCAAAACCCTAATTTAGACTTGAGCCCTATATAAAGAAGATTATGGCCTTATCCTCAGCCACCATTTGAGTGAGTGAAACCCTAAAAAAGAGCCAACCTTCGTTCTAAGCTTGTGTGAGTGTTTTTGGAGCTAAAGTGCCTTTGTGTGTTAGTAAAGAAGAAGAGGAGATTCTTGTGAAGGCTAAAAGTTGGAGTGCAAGCTTGGATCTGAGTTCTACAGAGGGAGAAGCTTCACTTGGAGGTAAAAAGCTTAGAACTTTCCTTGTTGTTATGGTTGTGTGCTTCTTGGACCAATTTTAGGGTTTTTGGTCCCAAGCTTGAGGCTTTATGAGTTGATGCACTCCAGAGCTTAATAACCTGTCCTTTTAAGTGTTTCTTGTGGTGGAGAACCATAAAAATAAGGCCTTGATCGTGTGAATCTACCCATGCATGAGTTATGAGCACTTTGGGTTAAGAAAGCAAGAGTTTTCATGTGTTGTGGCCTTATCGGCCATGCAAAGGCTTAAAGTTGTTAACTTTATGGAGTAAGAGATGTTAGGAAGTCCAGATCCAAGAGTTGAGCTAAGGTCTTAACGGGTTAAGACCCAGAAAATGGATTAAGCAAGCCTGATGATACGCGCCGCGTAATTCCAATACGCCCCACGTACTGGGTTGAGGTCCCCGATCAGTTCCTTGAGTGTTTGGGTACGCTGAGCGTACCAGGGGGGTACGCCCCGCGTAACTCCTTCTGGGGGTTTTTGGGCTAATCATTTTGTTGGGCCTTGAGTGTTGGGCCGGGAGTTTGGACCTCATGTAATAGAGTCTTGGACTAGAGAAGTGTATGTATGTGCTTTGGGCCTTTGGTTTGGACTTGCCTTTTTGGTTGGGATTTGGGCCGTGTGAGGGCCCATTTATTATTGGGCCTTGGTGGGCCCAATGGACTTAGGGCATTAATGGGCGGATAGGTGGTCTATCTTTAGACCCAATAAGTGAGAGGTAGGACTTAGCTCCTAATTGAGATTATTGTGGGTTTGGCACAGAGTTAGAGTCCGGTGCGTAGCAGCAGTTATTGTAGGAGCTGTTCTTCATCCGAGGTGAGTCTTCTCACTATACATTACCTAGAGTGGTATCTATGTGTAGACCGGAGGGTCTTGTGTGCTATGTGTATGTATGAGATTATGTGCATTGTGATATATGTATGCTATGTGTTGTATAGACCGGACCGGAGGGTCCAACGATATAGACCGGACCGAAGGGTCCAACGATACAGATCGGACCGAAGGGTCCAACGAGCTATGACCGGACCAGAGGGTCCAACGAGCTACGGGACTGGAGGGTTCCGCTGAGACACATCGACCGGGGGGTCGTACTGTAGCCTCGAGTGGCGTATGTGTTGTATGTGGTATTTTGGGGAACTCACTAAGCTTTGTGCTTACCGTGTTATGTGTTTTGTGTTTCAGGTTTTCTCGAGATAGCGGGACGGCACCGACTTGATTGTACACACCAGAGAAAGAGTTATATTTTGAGGATCCTGGATTATTAATGGAGTTGTGCTCTGTAATTTGAATAAACGAGATTTTATACAATTTGTTATGAAAAGTATGCGGTTTTAAAATGAAAAATTTGTTTGAAAATTTACGGCGTTACATAAGAAATGATGGGAAAATGGATGTTACAAACAAAAACTGTTCAATTATCCATTTTAATGAAAGTCTTAAATGATTTTCAGTTTGCTAATGTTTGTGACTAGTGGTTATGGAATGGGGATTGCTATGATTTCTTTGCAGTCAAGGCTGTCAGGCTCCTCATTAGAGTCTCGAATGATGACATTGGTATTCCATTCAAATGGGTGAAGTTGATACCATTAAAGGTGAATTGTTTATGTGGCGTAGAAATAGAATTCTTCTTTCATCAAACTTATTGAAGCGTATGATTGTTGTTTCTTCAAATCTTTGTCTTTTTTGCTGGGATGAAGAGGAGAGTCTTGATCACGTTTTTTTTCTCCTGCTGGGTTGTTGGGTTACGTCCAGATTGTGGAAATGATTGGTGGATTGGTCATGTATTCTTAAAAAAAAGTATGTCTCCTGCTCAGATTTAATGATAATGCTAGATACGGGTATTGGGAGCTAAAATTCTTGAAAAAATGCAACTGTCTCTTATTTATGTGACTTTATGGATGATTTTGAAGGAAAGAAATGCAATTGTTTTCATATCCAAAAGGCTGGCTACAACGTTTTTGGCTGATGACATAGTTTTAGCACTTTCAATTGGATTAACAATAAGTCCAAATCTTGTAAACTTGATTGGTCAACTTGGTCTACTTTTCCTATTTCGACTTTATTTTATAATACGGCTTGAGCTACTCGCTTAATGCTTTATGTTTCTTGTGCTAATAATATTTGCTCGCAGTAAAAAAATAAAAAAAAATTAAAATTAAAATTATAAAATTATAAAAACAAACAGGTTTTTACTGCACGAAGTATAGTGTGTTGATAAAGAATCAAGAATTGTATGTTTATGCCAGACTATTAATTTATATATAAGGGAACAAAGTTTATATATATATATATATATATATATATTTTGGTCATACTGACATTTTTGGTCATTACAATCAAACTTTTCCCCTCAACTTTAGCCATACTGACATTTTTGGTCATTACAATCAAAAGTTTTCATTTTTTTGGAACATTTTAATATTTAAAGTTTGGCCACAAAACTTTAAGAAATTGACAACTTTGATCCTTTTTCTAAAAACTTACAAATTTCATCCCCTTTATTTTTTAGCCATTTTGACACTTTTAGTCCTTACAGTCAAACTTTTACATTTTGACACTTTTGGTCATTGCAATCAAAATTTTTACATTTTTAGGAACCTTTTAATATTCAAAGTTTGGCCACAAAACTTTAAGGACTTGAAAACTTTGGTCCCTTTTCTAAAAACTTGCTAATTCCAAACTCTTTAATTCTTTAGCTATTTTGACACTTTTGGTCCTTACTGTCAAAACTTTTACATTTTTTCATAAAAAACACAAAAAACGGTACGGAGCAAAGCCCGGATTTTTCCGCTAGTTGAATATAATTATTGAGAAATACTGATTTTGATAAGGGACTACTCATTACACATTCTTTTCTTTTCCATTTACTTACGATTTTTTGTTTTTTATATGTGATGATGTAAACACAAATAAAATATCTTATCTAAATTGATCATAAGAGAAGTATTCATTTTTCTACTTACCACTAGACTTTGCTTTAGCTTTTTACTAACTCTAGATTCGTTTAATGATGCGTAGTACAAAAAGTCTCCTCTAAAATGTGGAATTTAATATGAATTTTATATATTAAATTAAAAAGATTAGCATCTAATCAATCAATCTTAATCCAAATATTTCTAACAGTAAACTTATATTATGACTTAAAATTAAGGCATAATTCGTTTATATCCTTAGAAACTTTAAATAATACATTTATATCTACTAAAGGACTTCTAGCCCAGCAGTATTAGGTGTTGTCCTTCCTCCTTTAAGTTGAAAGTTCAAGTCTCGTCTGAAACATAGGTGAATTTAGGAGTACTTTAAGATTTGATTAAATTTGTTATTCCGAAAAAAATATTTAAAAAAAATACATCTACATCCATGCAAATTTTAAAAGTATATATATATATATATATATATATATATATATATATATATATATATATATATATATATATGTCTGAAACTATAAAACTCATATTTAATTTATTAAAAGTCAATAATATATATATATATATATATATATATATATATATATATATATATATATATATATATATATATATATATATATATGTCTGAAACTATAAAACTCATATTTAATTTATTAAAAGTCAATAAAAATATATAAGATTAAAGAATTGTTTCTAGGTTTAATCATAATTCAACATTTAATTTAAAGAGGGCATTTTAGTACAATTACATGGAAATTTGATTTTTAAACAAGGTTTTTTAATATTAAATTAATTTAAACTTAATTAAATTATGAGCTTGGATATATATATATATATATATATATATATATATATATATAGAGAGAGAGAGAGAGAGAGAGAGAGCTAGGTTCAAGTATTCTAACTAATTATTGTGCGGATATGCTATAAGAATGATAAAGAAAATATGTTGTTTGATAATATAAATACGTTCAATCTTACATAACTATTGTCATTAACACACATTCTCACTAATTAAATCGTCTATAAGGTTATTATACACTTATTATTATTATTCTCATTTCTGTCAGAATGTTGTCAGAATGTTTTATTGGATCGTATTCTGTCAGAATGAAAATGAGTAAAAAACGATGTGTGAGAACAAAAATAAATAATAATTAGCAAGAATGCATGAAAATGACAATACTTTTGTAAGGTTGAACGTATTCGCATTGCTAAACAACTTATTCTCTTAGTAATTCTCATAGCATACGATATCCACACAATAATTAGTTAGAATAGAATAACCTAAGCCTATATATATATATATATATATATATATATATATATATATATATATATATATATATATGTGTGTGTGTGTGTAACATCCAAAAAATTTACGCAAAATTTAAACTTTTCAAGCATAAATAAAAACCAATAGGGTGTGTTGGACCGCCCTGACTGGACCACACTGATAATACCATATCCGTAATAATCAATCAATCAACATGCATACTGGGCCATCGGCCTGACTGGATCGCCCTACAGGGCCTACAGTCCAATTGAATCTATACCGAGCCTTCGGCATGACTGGACCACCACGTGGGCCTACAGTCTCCCCGGACCGCTCATAGGGTGTGTTGGCCTTCAGCACAAAGCAGGACCGCCTCAACTCAAGCAACAAGCAAATAAGCATGTGCGCATAACTAACATATACTGGCATATACAAACATCAAACATATCTATCTCACTGAGCACCCAACATAGCAATCTCTCATAACTAGAGCACTGACCTAGCAGGTCTCTAACATATCAATCCCTACGGATCATAAGAGCATGACATATTGTCTATCCTGATTCCGATCTAACAGATCATATCCACATGTAGCATACCATAACGATAACAACTAAAAGGGTCGGCCTTGGTGCCTTAGACCCTATCGATATAGTGAGGATAACTCACCTTGCAGATGTCGACTCGGTAGATAAACTTCAACCCTCGGATCACTGCCACAAACTCCACCACCTATTACCATAGTATAATCATACCCATAAGTTCCAAACCCTTCAAGGTACCCCATAAGCCAACTAATCAAACCTTGGTCAAAGTCAAAGTCATCAGTCAAGGTCAACAGTCCATGTTGACCTTGACTCGCCGAGTACCCCCGGCTACTCGCCGAGTTCCTTGAAGTACTAACCCACTCGCCGTGTCACCTGAGTGACTCGTCGAGTTCCTTTGGTTTATGATCGAGACCCTAAGGCCACTCGTCGAGCTTCCTTCTTGCAACTCGACAGTTACCCGCGCATACATAATTTGGGGCAACCTCATCTGACTCGCCGAGTTGTTCATACACACGTCGAGTCTATGACAATCTTCATCGGACTCGCCGAGTTGTTCTTCCAACTCGCCGAGTTCATGCATATCTTCATGTGACTCGCCGAGCCGACCATGCGACTCGCCGAGTCCCTTCAGTCCTTTTTGCCATACAGACTCATTTGAGCCATGCAGCGGCTCCAAACTACAGATCCAAGCTTCTAAGGCATGTTTTTCACGTAAAGTCGCAAACTTTACGTGCATGCATAGCTACAAGGGCTCTTAATGTCAAATCCAAGCTCACAATGGGGGTTTCATACTCAAAGAGACTTCATACATGACCAAATTCGGAGCTTTATGACTATTGAACTCAAGAAGGGTACAGATCTAAAGTTACAACTTCAGATCTAGCTCATATCCCACATTACCATCTCAACCAACCCATAAAAACCCTAGATCTCAACCAAAAGAGGTCTAGAAAGAAAAAGGAGAAAAGGTGACGACTTGATACCTCCAAATGATGCTATCTGAGGTAGATTTCTGATTTCCCACACTTCCTTGCCCCTAGCCTTTTATTATCCAAGCTCTTCTTCTCCAAAGATCTCCTCCCCAAAGCTTTAGACACACAAGAATGAAGCACCACACTAATTAAGGTTTTCAGGGCTCTCAAAGGACTGCAAAGAGGCCAAAGGAGGCTTATGCTTCCTTAAATAGGGTGCAAAACCCCGGGATTTAGGGTTTCATCTGCCAGCTCCTACTCGTCGAGTCCCTTCATGGACTCGGCGAGTAGGTCACTAAATACGCGAACCAACCCGCTGCTACTCGACGAGTAGGGCAACCAACTCGTCGAGTAGGCCTTGAGAATCGGGGCGTTACAGTGTGTGTGTGCGTATGTGTGTGTGAGAGAGAATTTTATAGTTTGACACGAATATATATACACACACACACTAGCCATTCATCCATGTCAAGCGATGGGTGCAAATAGTGTTTTGAATAAATTACATGAATGGTCCTTTAGGTTTTGGTTTTTTCCCTAAAGTAGTCCATACAATACTTTTTCCCTCAAATAGTACCTACGGACGATAAGTTGCACGCGTTTGGTCCCCGAGTTGGATGTTTGTCCATTCCAACGTTAAGCTACCCCCATGTGACTTGCACATGAGGGTATTCATGTCATTTTACCCTAAATGACCTTTTCTGAACATTTTATTAATGCCTATATTACTTGTTCTTGTTCTTCCTCCCAATTCAATAGATCACTACTACTATTAGAGAAAGAAAGCTGCAGAAAATGCCGATATGTGCTAGTGGAAATCGTGATCTAGCCATCGTCACTTCCTGGTCAGATCGCAACCCTGGAAGGCGATTTTGGTATTGTCTTCATAATGAGAGAAGGTGTGGTTGGATTGGGTGGTTTGATGAGCCCATGTGCCCTAGATCAGTGGAAGTGATACCTGGGTTACTCAAGTCTATGAACAAGCTCCAAGAATCCCTTCAACAAGTTATCATGTAAGCTAGGATGTATAAGTTAATCATTCTCTTCAGTTGAGGTCTTTTTGTAATTCTTTACTTGAAGCATGGTTGAAGTTGCGTCTGAATGTGGTGTCTGAATGCAGGAAGTATTATCGTGGTCGTAGGGTTAATGTACTGGTGGTCTTATTTTGAGTCAGAGAGCAAATTGTAGCATGGTTTATGTAGGTATTGTGTCTGTTTTGAGTTTGAATGCAAGAAATTATGTTGTTGTTAATGTTTTCTGAATGATTCTTTGTGTAATCAAATGGTTTAATTTCAGAACAAGGTTATTGTATCATGGCTTATGTGTATTGTATTGTTTCCATTTGTCCATACACTTTGAATATCCTAAATATTATTTGACAAGAACACCAATTTAACAAAAATGCTATTGTATATGACAACAACAGTTCATATTGTTTCATAATTTACCAATGTGTACAAAGATTCAAGGTTAACATGCATGACCATACAAAAATAGGACCCCAAAGTAAGTATTGTTTGTTACATAAACATAGGTGTTAACACAACCATAAAAATGAGTTGCAAATTACATCAAAAGACCTAACATTTAACAACAACACCCCTATCCTCACTTTTTTCCTTCTGTGTCTCCAATTCTTTTGTCATTCGGGCCACCTTGACCTTTACGAGTTCGTGGATTATGCCCTTTGTTGTTGCACTTTCCACATGTGATAGTGGTCCATTTCTTGGACAGTTTTTGCCCCTGTGTAGCAGGTTCATCATATGCCATCTTCCTTTTCTTCTTGGGCCTACCCACCTACAAATGTACATAAGATTAAATTGTTGTTCTTCTGAAACTGCAGTTATATTAATATATGAAGACATACCCGAACAACATGTTTGGGTGGAAGCAACTTGGTTGGGCATGGTGATTTGGGCCACATCAATCTACCATTTATAGGTTCAATTTTGTGTTTGTACACTTTAACCCATGTAAATAGCCAGTAGCATGGGTGGACCCACTGCTCCAACGCAGGAACATTCTTTGCTCCATGTTTAATCTTGTCACATATTGCACTTATTGCATGTGAGCATAACATGCCTGTAATTTCCCAATGTCTACATGTGCATGTTTTTTCATCCAAATTCATAATAAACTGATCACCCGAATGAGTAGTGACTTGATTTTTAACCCCACTGGAAATACACATGTGTTTTTGTGCTTGTCTTTTCATTTGATCAAGAAGAGTAGTGGTAGTTGGTGCCAGAGGACCATGAGATTTATCAATCTCTCTTTGGACATTGCAAATTCTCTTCATCAAATACTCTCTAATATACTCCAAACAATAAATGATAGGTTTATCCCTACCACATTGTATTTTTCCATTCATAACCTCACACATGTTATTCAACAAGATGTTAGTATGTGCCCTCCCTGTTTAGTGATATAATACAAAATGAGAACAAAACCTAACAGTGACAAGTAAATGTAAACATCATTGAAAGATGAAGTGCTAACCTGAGAAATTAGATCTTTCCCAATGAGTTGGAGGAATCTGTATCACCCAATCATGAGCTTCAACATTGAATTTTTTTAGCACTTCTAATGCTTTCTCAAAATGCCTTACAGTAGTAGCAGTTGCACATGCCCACACAAAATCTTTGAGCTCTTTATCCTTCCACTGTCTTTTCATATTATCATAAATATGCCTCAGACATAACCTATGCTCAGCTTGAGGGTAAAGTTTGGAAATTGCAGGAATGATTCCCTAGTTAAATATTTCAATAGTTAGTTAAATAAATAACAACAATATCAAATTAAATTGAAGTATATGTACCTTCTGCCTATCTAAGATGAAAGTGAAGTTTGAATTAGCAAAATGTTCCAGATCATCACCAAGTTGTTCCAAAAACCACGTACATGAATCTGTGGTTTAATTTTCAACAAGTGCATATGCAAGAGGATATATCCCATTATTGGAATCTACCCTTACGACAGTCAAAATCTGACCAGGATAGGGACCTTTCATGAAAGTACCATCCAACCCTATGAAATCCCTTAGATTAGCCTTAAATCCTTCCTTCAATGCTCCTAAACAAATGTAAATTCTCGTAAACGTCCTTGTATCAGAATTTATATTTGGCTCATTGTGATAATCAATCTTGACATTAGTACCTGGGTTTCTTTCCATCAACTCTAGTCCATAGTCCCTCAAGATAGCATATTGTTTCTGAAAATCCCCAAAAACATTCTTCTAAGCCAATGCCTTTGCCTGATGTACCTTCATTCTTGACATGTTCATCTCGAATTTCTGGATGAGATCTTCCTGAAGTGCATTGGATGGAATGGTTGGAATACTCTCAATTTGCTTCACAATATTTGTTGCAATGAATTTGTAGTTGCAAGTTTTAATGGTTCTTGATTGCACACAGCGATGTTCATTAACTAGGGTGTTCACCACCCATTCATCTTTCTCTTTAGCTCTAGACACTAGTATAACCCAAGGACATTTACCCTCTTTCATATTTACTTTTTTTGTCCTTGAATCCAGTCATTGACTTTGTCCATGGCCCACCACTCATATCTGGGACCACTCCTCTACACTTAGCCCCAATCCTTGTTTTGTCATTTTTTTTCAAAATGTAAATCCCTTTTGGTTTCTACTGCATGTTTGTTTATATAGTCTTTCACATCTTTTTTTTTTGAACTTATGTCCCAATGTGAAAGCCTTTGGATGAACTACACCCTCAGAACAAGCTTTTACTTTTCCTATGTCTCTCAACATTCTCTCCCTGTTGTTATCTTCACCTATAATAGGTGCATCAAACGATTATGGGTCTATGACCACCAAATCTTCACCTTCAGTAAAGTCAACACCACTACCACTTGCTTCTTTGGTCGTTTTTTGAACCCACTCAACATCTTCATCAACATGTATATGAAAATCTTTCATATCAACACTCACATCATCTACCATATTTTCTAAATCCACAAAGAAGTCTTCATCCTCACGATCATCATCTGTCCTATTACCCTCAATCCTACCACCGTCACTCCAAGCACCCTTACTAACACTTTCCTTACTTCCACTGTATTCATCCTCAAAAAAATCAACATCATGTAGATTTTTATCCCCACCATATTATGCATCTACAACCCCCATTACCTTATAATTATCCACTAGATCAGCATCCCCTTTTGGTTAGTGATCATCCCATGTGTCAACAACTCTTTTACCTTGGTTATCCTCAAACTGTACCCCCTAAAGGGATCATTCTCTCGATCACCTGAGTGTTTTTTGTTGATCACAGGTTAATAGGGTATAATCAACTTTGACAAATCAGTGGGCTCATTCAAATCCAAACTTTTACTACATGACCCAACTGATTTCCTTTTCATTCTAACCCTATTCATTTTAGGAGAATGATCCCCTTCAACTTCCTTAATACGAACCTTCAATGGGGACTTAAAGTAAGGGACTACTCTAATCTTCCCATACTCAATGTACAAATTAATTTCCTTATGATTAGGCGCATACCTTGCCAGCTGAATGACTTCCTGATCGGTGCCAAGGGGTAACAATCCACTACCCAAGTTTGTCTCTGGGATCATGAAATGGTAAAACATTATACCTCCATCATTGTACCCTAAAACTGCCATCATATCATCTCTCTCTATTGAAAACACATCCATGTCCATATTTGTGAACGAACCCCATGATTTATCTTGAATGTGCAAAAGCTTGAAATAGAACCTGAGGTGAAAATTCAAGAACAAAATGTTACTGATGGAGGAAAGCAAAAGTACATGTGTACAACATTTTGTCAAACCTAGCATTACAAGGTCTGTGCTAATCATATTCTTTACATAGCTCAGGTGGTTGGGTGTAGCGTGGACGTAATGACCACAATGTGAGCACCATTTTCCTTGACACTGTTGGATTAATGTCTAAGTCCATAACTATAATTGGTAAGACTTGACCCGACCCGACATGGTCCATTTGGGTTGCATGGCATCATGCATTTGGATAGACTATAATGAGAGAAATAACACTTAAGGTTGGTTAATATATTATAAGTTCTAATATATTAATAAGGTTATTTAATTAGTATTGATCAAGAATTAATTTGGAATTAATTAAGTGATCAAAAGGAGACTAATTAAATATATGGGTTGATTGTGTAAATCATTCATTCTTATATATGTGGGCTTGTGATCCAAGATTCCTTATGTTGGACTAAGTCCATGGGGTGACCCATGGATACTCCATGGAGGTTAAAATCCATGGAGCATAAGGAATGGGTAAAGTTATGAGTTACATGGTGTAACCCTAATAGCCACCATATAAAAGAATCCCATGGCTCAAGAAATCGTGCACTAATGTGTGAGTGTGAGGGCTAGACGATTTCAAGGAGTGTTCAAGTTTCTCTCAAGTTATTCCAAGTGTATTTGGTGTTGTGTGAACCATTTGAGGTGTCACACTTGGGGCACTAGGCACTCAAGCTTCATGAAGACATTCTACATCAAAGAGGTATGTATTCTATCTTGTTATATTTATTATTTTGTATGCTAGATTAGGATAACACCTTGGATGTTCATAATTGTATGTATAATAGAGAAAACATAGATCCAAGGTATTTAGGGTTGCATGTACACTTAGGAGTGTTAGAATGCTCATAACCCAACAGTGGTATCAGAGCCTAGGCTTGTTTTCTTGTTATACTTGCAAAAGTAGCTGAAAAATCGAGTTGGATGCATATATTCGATTGTTTTGGCTGGAATTGGACTAGGAACATTACCCTAAGATGTTTTTGGACTTATAAACTTGTTTTTGATGTGGTAATGTTCATGCTAATCCAATTTCTAAGATAATTGTCATAATTTCAAGATAATTGTCAATCCATTTTAATCTAAGAGTTGATTCCAAAGTGTGTTTTTGTAACTTGTCCTCAAGTTATATGAAAAGTCACATTTAAGAATCATAAAACTCATAAAAGTTGGCAAAGGTTACAAAATGAAGAGTCTAGTTCTAATTAAATGGTTTTATGACTCCATAACTTGTCCTCAAGTTATGGAGGTTCAAGAGTCTCTTCATTAAATTAAAAAAAAAGTGTAACCTTAATTAGTTCAATAAGTTACAATAAAAAAAAGTTATTTTTTTTTATTAATTAGTTTAAAGTCTTCCATAACTTGTCCTCAAGTTATGGAACTTGAAGAGTTTTTTTTTTAATTAAAACTACTTTAAACTCATAAGTTATGGAATTAATTAGTTTTGAATAGTTTCAAAACTTGCCCTCAAGTTTTGGAATTTGAAAAGTTTTCACTTATGAATACTTTAATTCCAAGTTAGCCCTTAGAATTTTAAAAGTTAAAATTCAACCCTTATACTCTATAATATTATAAGTTAATAATATTTATATATATGTATAAGAGTAAAGTCAGTCTTACCGTTAGTAGGCCTCATTCACGAAGCCGGTCTATAAGGGGGGTATAAGGTTACTGCATATAAAATGGCAGTTTAATGGGTGTCCTCTCTCACCCACCGCTTCCTTGACTGGTGGAGGGTCGTTAGCCGAACGGGTAGGACAAGGACTATAATTCTCCTTTCATTAAAAGTATTAATGATAAATACTAAGTAACTAAACTCTTATTAATACCCAATCTTAGTTACTTAGGAAAATGTGAATTTGGTGCTAACCCATGAAATTACACTTTGCACTTTGCTTAAGTCGTTAGTGGAGCGTGTGTGGTTAACCGGCACACTAACCTGGACTTAACAAGGTAGGCAAAGGGTAACTTAATATTTATCATAGTATCGGTGGAGCGTGTGTGGTTAACTGGCACACTGATTAAGGGGTAAATCTTAAGGGTACCAAGTATTCACACCTTGTTTTGTGATCCTCGGCATCCCAGTCACAAAACCTGAAGGGAACACTCGAGATTGAAACATGCCTTTGAACAGTTCAATGAATCTCAAAGATCTAGGACTTTCAAATCCAATTAAAACCTAATAAATTATTTCGTTTTCATGGTGGAAATTGGTGAATCGTCATTCACCTACCTTCAAATATTTTATAGCTTGGATTACGGCATCCCTCTTCTAAGTTATAAAATAGTTTGTTGGGTCCTAGCCTTAATATTTCATATTGGGTGTCATATTAAGGACTTTAAATCAACTATCTTGAATATCTCCCAAAAAGATGTCTGGTCTAGACATTTATGATCTTCCCAAATCTCTTGAAACAAGCTTTCCTAAATGAAGATGATGTCCCATGGATATCATACTTCTTTCACCTCCTCCAATTATTCTCCCTAACCCACAAGTTCCTAAAAAGTTTAAGGTCACTCAAGACCTATTGGCAAGGCAAGGTCTAGGTGTGATCACATCTTGGAGATGTAGTCACATATTGACAAGCCGGGAGAGTTGAGTGTCAAAGTCTTGAGAAAGTTGGTGGCTCAACTACTTTCTAAGTCACATAGTGAGTTCTTTTGGGAATCCTATGAAACAGACTAAGACAAGACCCTTAATGATCTTATCTATTTGCTAAGATCAACTTCGTAAAACGCTATGGACATTGACAATGATGCCATTGGATATCCAGTAAAGCTCTCTCTTCCCAATGGAAAGGGATCGGCCATAGTCAACTCTGTTGACCCAATGGTAAAGAGAGAGGCGAAGTCTGAGATAGTCCCATTATCAAGGATCCATAGGTAACTATTGCCAAAGGAAGGGGCATTGGTTACGAAGCTGCCAAATTTACCTAAGGATGTTAAAGTCAATAAGTTTGGCTCTACTTCAGGTAAAGTCCATTGTCTAACTCTATTAAGTACATGCTGATTCTGATTGCGAAGATGGATTTCAATCGCATGGTTCGGTGATCAGAATTTTGGGCTATTACTTAAGAGTTATGATATTTATATTGCTTAGGAATAGATAACAACAAGGTTTTCATATGGATTGTAAGGATAAGTTTTTCCGCAAAGTTTTAAAATAAAAGAAAAAACGTTTTGATTTTATTTATTTTAAGTATCCTTACAATGGCATTTGTGAAAAGTTGTTGCTTATAAGATTCCATTGATAGCAATATTGGAAAAATGGATTTGATTCTTTCGGTTGTGGTAGTGTCTAATATTACCAAATAAGGAAAGATTCTCATCACCCAAGGTTCAATTGGACCGAAACTTGGAATCATGCAAGTTGTATAGTATGATGAATGAGAACTTTCAGCTTGGAAAATTAAGACTAATTCCTTATGTGAATAAGGAAAGGACTAAGGGATCGAGTACACATTCTTGTGCACTGGTCAAGTCCACCACAAAAGATCAAGAAGACTATTCGTCATGATTTACTTAAGTTCAGTAAATATGGTTATACTTATAAGTTTAAGTATAAGTCTGTAGCATTGGAGAAGTTTCAATGTGAGACAGAACGAATAAGAAGAATCAAAGTATGGCAGAAAGATAAAAGTTTCTCAAATCTGAAAAGATGGGAGAGTACTTTAGTATCATGTTTATGATCATCTTAATGATTAAGATACCATATCACAATTGGTCCTCTAAAGTCAAGAAGAGGAGTCATGAATTGTTGAAATGGTTAAATCAAAAAGATGAGTCATACTTCGTTCCAAAACAATTCTTAGAGTCATACTCCAAGATTGTAACTTGAGTGACATATCTTAAAGAGGGTTTGTTAACACTAGTCAAATGTAAGAGTAAAAGGTTATCTACTCTTGTACATTTGAAATTGGTAAGTTGTGATGTTTTGGATAAAACAGAGACCAACTTAGGCCAATTGTGTAAAGTGTTAGTCTTGATAAAGAATCCGCACTATCTCTTGAACATTTGACAAGGGAGTCTTATATGTCAAGAGGACAGTGGGAGTCTTAAAGCTCTTGAAAGTTTCAAGACTTAATCAAGAATAAAACCTAAAGTCCTTCACTAGCACACGACTTGAGGTTTATAACCTATCGTGTTGAAATTTTTGTGCCTATTCAAGTTGGCTTTGCATAGGAGTTCTGAGAGTTCTCAATTGGTTGCACTACTACTTGGAAGCAATGGCAGGCACCTGAGCTGCCAAATGGCAAGAATTTAAGATTGCACAAGTTTAATCAATATGAGTTTGGATTTGTCACTAACCTTGTCTTGTGATTATGGTTTTGACAAATTCACATGGATAAGAACACATACACTATTAAATCTAAGTGTCATAAGGTTTCTCTCCGATTCATGAAAATGATGGTGAGGAAACACTTTCACTAAGTAGATTTTAGCTAGATAGCAATTGTGATATTTGCATTCTCAAAGTCGTTAGTGGAGCGTGTGTGGTTTACCGACACACTAACATGGACTTGTGAGAAGTGGCAAAGGTCTAAACAATTGAGACTATGATTACGACATCCCTTTTCATAGTTCTAAAATTGTTTAGACACACATGTGAGCTATCTAAGAGAGGTGTATGATTTTGATAAAGTTTTATCAAAACAATCTAGTATCAGAAATCTGAACTTTGGTAAGAAAGTCAGCTGATTTCTGAGTACATGTCAAAGCTAGTGGGAGCATAAGTGTTATGCTAATAATCATCATGTTAGTGGGAGCATGATAATTATGACAAAGGTTGCAAGTTAGCAATGTTAATTATAGAAAACAAAAGTTTCAATTCGTGAGGTTGCAGGGGTTGAAAAAGTTGTTTTGCTATAATTAAGGGAGAGGAAATTATACTTCATTTCAATTCTAAAAGCTTAGATTGAGATTTTAATCGTATTTAATCAAGGATATATATATATATATATATATATATATATATATGAATTTCATGTTGGAATGGCTCAACATAAGGAAATTCTATATATGGGTCCATTATTTGTGTTCTAAAATTCGATTATGATTACGGCATCCCTTTTTATAATCTGAATTTTGAGAACTTGGCAAATTGAAATGGAAATATTATAGCAAAAGACTGGTTTAGTCTTTATGTGAGACATCATGAATCGTGTCCTATATGCTTCGGATATAGGATCGATTACATGTGCTATATTCATCCTTTCTAAAATTTTCCAAATGCCTGGGGCATTATGAAGGGAAAAGGTCTAGAATTGGATATGACTAAAATGATTAAGCAATTGTCGAGGACAATCTAAGGTTCACCAAAGATTGGTTGCTCAAGGACAGTTGGAAGTATAATGTTAATTCTGGAAGGACCATATTGACATAATCTGTAAGGAGGCAACTCTTGTTCAGAAGTGATAGTCAAAATGGAATATGGAAATGTTTCAAAGTTAGAAATTAGTCAATCTATGTAAGATTAGGAAACTTAATGAAAGAAGGATGTTTCCAAGGAGCTGATCTCCTTTGGAATGCTCTGTAATGATTGTTGTCAAGTCTTTATGACTTCGTGCATAATCATTAAGAGGATCAATGTATATAAGTTTAGAATCTAACAGATTTCAGTAAATGGCATGAATTTGGAATTCTTGCATTTGCAATAAGGATTTGGGACTGTGAAAAGAGGATCATTGGAGTGATGTTCAATTGATCTATTTTACAAAGTAAAGATCATAGACAAACATAGTATGCATACTTGGTGTATGGCATGACTAGTGTTTAGAAAACATAGTGTACATGCTTGGAGCATGGGACAACTATTGTTTTAAATTCAAGTATAAAGTTGATAAAACCGAAATATGGTGATAAATAAAAGTGTTTATTTATATTCATAGGGTTTGATACCATATTTGATTCATTTATTCTTGTGTTTCACTTTGTATGTTTTGACTTCCAGAATAACTAAGTCGCTCTTCCTGAATGATTAAGTTATTCAAACCATCCACAGTCGGTCATATGAGTTCATCGACAAGGTCAGAGTTCGACAGAAGCTTTTGAGAGCTACAATTGCTGATCGGTTCCTGAAGTCATACGCAATAATAGTTTTAGACTTATCCAAGTGGGAGACTGTTGGATTAATGTCTAAGTCCATAACTATAATTGGTAAGACTTGACCCGACCCGACATGGTCCATTTGGGTTGCATGGCATCATGCATTTGGATAGACTATAATGAGAGAAATAACACTAAGGTTGGTTAATATATTATAAGTTCTAATATATTAATAAGGTTATTTAATTAGTATTGATCAAGAATTAATTTGGAATTAATTAAGTGATCAAAAGGAGACTAATTAAATATATGGGTTGATTGTGTAAATCATTCATTCTTATATATGTGGGCTTGTGATCCAAGATTCCTTATGTTGGACTAAGTCCATGGGGTGACCCATGGATACTCCATGGAGGTTAAAATCCATGGAGCATAAGGAATGGGTAAAGTTATGAGTTACATGGTGTAACCCTAATAGCCACCATATAAAAGAATCTCATGGCTCAAGAAATCGTGCACTAATGTGTGAGTGTGAGGGCTAGACGATTTCAAGGAGTGTTCAAGTTTCTCTCAAGTTATTCCAAGTGTATTTGGTGTTGTGTGAACCATTTGAGGTGTCACACTTGGGGCACTAGGCACTCAAGCTTCATGAAGACATTCTACATCAAAGAGGTATGTATTATATCTTGTTATATTTATTATTTTGTATGCTAGATTAGGATAATACCTTGGATGTTCATAATTGTATGTATAATAGAGAAAACATAGATCCAAGGTATTTAGGGTTGCATGTACACTTAGGAGTGTTAGAATGCTCATAACCCAACAGACACACCCTTAAATTACTTGAACTATGTTGTCGGGCGACGATAAGAACTCACAATTAAAGAAGAAGGGATGATCAAAAGGTTTTCTTGGGGAAAGAGATAGAGTATGAAAGTCAATGTCTGAAACTAAACCCCACCACCTTAATGGTTAGAGCTATTAAGTTAAATGTTCAGAAAAGGTCCTTTAGGGTAAAATGACATAAATACCCTCATGTGCAAGTCACATGGGGGCAACTTAACATTGGAATGGACGGACATCCAACTCGAGGACCAAACGCGTCCAACTGGGGGACCAAAACCTAAAGGACCATTCTTGTAATTTGTTCTATTTTTTCATTAATTAGTTTATATAGATTATCAGTTCTTTTGTGCAAATGGTTTACTACATCTAAACAATTATCAATAAGAGTCATGCTATCAGAAACGAAATCAATAAGAATTGAAAATAAAAAGTTGGGATTATTATTATATATATATTAAAACCCAACACGTCTGTGAACAGTATACTTCAAAAGTTTCAGACTTTCTTATACATAATGACTATTTCGTCCTTCTACTTTTTACATCTTATTTCGTAATCCACAAACCCACCGCCATCACTTTACAAATTCTTCCATCCCTTTCTTTCTTCGTTTCCACGACTATCTTTCTTCGTTTCTGACTATCTTGGTTTGAGTCTCCCGACGACTTCTCATCCAAGAATTTAGGAATTCAATTTCTCTCACCAAGAACCGTGGGCGCTGTATTGACGCCAACAACCACCTGTACTGTGTTGATGTGAGGAATTTTGGTTTATGTTATCTCAAATTTATTATGATTTTCTGTTCAATTTCTGTTCTTTCTGATCCTCCCAACGACTTCTCATCCAAGAATTTAGGAATTTGATTTCTCTCAACAACAATCGCCTGCACTCTATTGCCACCACCAAACGCCCGCCAACAACCGTGTGTACTGTGATGTAGTGAGGAATTTCAGTATGTAGTATGTTGTTTCAATTTTATTATGATTTTCTGCTCAATTCCTCTTCTTTATGATCCTTCTGTGTTTTTTGAACGATGTCTCCGAATTTAAGGGTTTGACGTTTCCGAATTTGTGGGTTTGACGTTTCCGATGATTTCCCATCCAAGAAATCAGGATTTTGAATCTATCGCCAACCAAGTCTCCTCTTAATTGCCACCACCAAACATCAGCCACCAACCGCTTGTGCTCTGTTAATGTTGTTTGGAATTTCGGTATGTCATATATTGTTTCTAATTGATTTTGATTTTCTATTTAATTACTCTTGGTTCTATGTTTTTGTCCGCTGCCTCCCACTCTTATTTTAGGAAAAAGAATTGGAACTTAATTTCATTTTAGTCGTGTATAATTCAAGTCATTTAAAAGAAAAAAAACACACCTGCATCTTTGGTTTTTAACAAGTTCATACATTGCCCATTCTGTGGAGATCATGGTAGTATCTGATACTTCGTGATTGGCTCCCATAGACATCAAAAACCTGTTTATCTATAATTGTTTGTGCTTCTGATAGCAAGTAATCAATAGCAAGGAAGCCATACGATTTTTAATGTTCTTGAATAAGGGTTTTCATTACAGCTTCTCTAATTGTGTACATTATTATTAACATTTCAGTCTTGCTAAAAACTAATTAGAACTTTGAGCTTCCTTTGAGGGCAAAATGGTCAAAAAAATCTTGATGAATTGATGCCTAAAGTTTTTGTTTCAGAAGTAGCTAAAAGACTTAACATTTTGTACTGTTTAATGCTATCTTAGGTCGTTCGTGTGGTAAAATGATGACATTCATATGGTTTTTTAGTTAAATAGATAAACTTTATTGTGGTTCTTCTTATTATCTCACCGGAATGAAGAGTTTTTTGTCATATGTTAAAAACAATTTCATATCAAGTCATCAATATTTTTTGACCATTTTACCCTCAAAGAAAGCTCAAAGTTGTTATTAGTTTTTACTAAGACTGAATTGTTAATAAATCTGCCAGAAAACTAGAAACTGATAACGAAAAATGATTGTTGGATAAACCTTAAAACTAATGTGATAACATATAATGCTGGCAAGAGTGGCGGCGTCACATCAACATATATAAGAGAATTAGTGAAAGTCATATTCGTTATCATACAGTTAATCTCGTAAAGAATATTTGATCTTTTCAAAACATTGGCGAAGTGGACGAAAGAACACATGCCAAAAAGCAATAAAAATATTTGATCTTTTCAAAACATACATTGACTTATACTGTAGTCCCTTTGTTGTATCACTTTTCATCGATATGGTAGACTAACTTGCAACATATTATCTTTATAAACACTAATCTGTAAATATTCAGTAAAACTATGTCATCTTGTGACAAACATATGCATAACAGTTGTTGTAATCTTTTATTGTATCTAGAAATTGTTTGATATCAAAAAAAATTTACTTTTCAATTTTTTGTATTTGGTTTCTTTATTGTTCATGATATGGTTCATGTATGTTAGAAATGTTGCTATATGTTGGAGAATCCTTTGGTTCATAATGTACAGAGTAGAAAGTTGTTATGGGTTGCAACAATGGTCCTCGAAAAAATCACCTCCAATTTAGGAAACCTAACCCCAACCTAGTGAAGAAATTGCGACGTAGAAGCAAGACCTTTAGGAACTATTTTGAATTTTGGACCGTCTCATATTTGCACCTACATGCACGTAGCGGTTTCACAATTTACAAACTTTCATGGGTAAGTATTCTTTCTTTAATTTTCATTATCTATATGGGTGTTACATAATCATAAGACTATTACTTCATTTTTTGTTTTTCTCATGCTTTCTAATTTCTACCTTACTTAAAAATGATGGATTTTTAGAATGCATCCTTAATATATCGATTTCTGTTACGTAAGCTTCCTAATTTACGTCCTAATTTCAAGAGTTTCATAATTTTTTGGCCTCTCTTTCAAGGTTAAAGGAACCGAAATGAATATAAAACCTTCAATCCAGGAGTCCAATAGTAAGTAGTTTCAGAGTATACTGCTATTATGGGCTTACTTTGCTACCAATTGTGACATTTTTTTTAAAAGTATAATGCTATTATGGGCTTAGTTTGCTACCAGATATGACATTTTTTTAAAGAATAATGTCATTCTTTTTTATTTTTAAAGTGTAATGCTATTATAGGCTTACTTTGCTACCAATTCTTATATATTTTTTAAAGTACAATGTCATTCTTGTATGTTTTTAAAAGTTTAACTCCATACAATCTGAACACTTCGATTCATAGCATAGGTGTATTTCAGTTTAGTATTTGTTAATGTAGAATACGATAAAAGGGATGTGAAATTGTTCATCAATTCACTCATTTGTTTTGAAATTTCGGATATGATATCCTTTAGTTAGAGTTTTTGATTTTTGCTACTATTTTCAAGATGGACGTTGTAAATAGTCTTTCGCCAATTAAACACATATTTGAATTATTGTGTTTAGGAGCATCTGCTACAATTTAAATACTAATCCATCAACCACTAAACATCCAAAACATGCACCCAACTACTAAATTAGAAAGAAGCCAAATTTGGTAATAAGGAGAAGAGCATAAAGGTCTAAGGGTAAAAGGGGAAATGAAAATTTCCAACTGGGAAAAGCCCACTTTCTTATAGGGAAATCGTGACTTTGATCTTCATCGCAACAGAAACCAAACTTTCATCCTTCAGATTACCCATTTGACAAGTTCGTTGCATTATATTGCACAAAATGTAGTTCTTGACCATTATTTCAAAATGAGATCTCCTCAATGGAAATGAACTTTATCAAATAAACTAATTATACAACAGTTTCGGTTAGTGGATGGAAGAGGTTTTCATTTATTAAATACCATCTACATCATGCCTTTTACTACCTTCTTAAGTGTAAAATACGCAACACTAATAATCGAAAGCATTTATCATTTAGAAAACGATGAAAAAATAAAACAAATAACGTGACCCGTGGTTCACCACGAGTTCCTACACTAGTTTACAAATATACATGAAGACATGATTGATTGTGCATTATTAATCGTGCAATACTTGATGCATAGACTTCACTGCCGTTGAATAGTCTCATTTTCATCGATTTGTTTTCTTTCACAAAAAATGTTGTTTTCCAAATAACAAGTAATAAATTATAGGCGTTAGTTTGCATTTTATCGACATACTTGTAATGTGAAAAAAAAATCATCTTTTAATTTGTTTGTAAAACCAAATATAGACAACTTTAATACAATGTCTTTGGCTAGAACAGGCGTGGATGTGGTCATTATTGCCACTATTTCGACAAAGTTTTGTTTCGGTGATTAGAGTTTATACTTTTTAAAGGAGGGGTACCCATGAAATACGTTGCAAATTTGATTAACTGTTGTTTTTGACGTCTAATTTAGCAATGTTTGAATTTTTAGTACCAATTTGCAGCACTCCTAATACTTTTATTGCCAATTTTGTCATTAACCATATTATTTGTAGTTAGAAAAAATTATATCTACAAATATTTGTATTCAAATACTATTTGTTTAAAAAAATTAGAAGATTTTTATTAAGGGAAGTAATATTTCCACTTAATAATTTGATCCATCCACATGAGATACAACACCTTTACAACTATCATACAAGTTAGTAAAACATACATTTCAAGTGGATGAATCAACCTTTTATTAATTAAAGATTTACTAAAGTAAAATAGATGTCTTGTGTAAATATTGATTCTTTTTTCATGTCCAAATTTAAAATGGGGACTTGGAAGGTTGTTTGGTTTCATATGACAACATTTATCTTAAATACCCTCAAACCATCGAGAACAAACCAATTACCCATTTTAAAGAATCTTTGACAGTAGGCTTCATGTCTTTAAAAATAAAAATGTCCGGAAAATCCTCCCTAATAAATGAAAATAATTTTGTCACTTGTCAATCTCTCATCAATTTTGACACTTGTCATTTTATGATATTTTCTAAATAAATAATATTCACATGCCAATTTATGGGTTTTTTCAAATTTTAAAATTAAAAAGCCACATAATACTTTTGAATATATATGTAAAGTATTAAATGTAATAAATATGATAGTAATTGTAATTAATATGTTTATTTATTTCTTATTTTAAAACTTTATTTTAAAAAATATTTATTATATAGATTTTATTATTTAATCAACCCGTATAATATACGGATCTTCCACCTAGTATACCAATAAGTTATCAAGGTATATAAAAAAATTCCAAAAAAACATTTAGCTCACATCTAAAAACAAATATAAAATACTTAAATATCCTTTTTATACTAAATGTATTTGATTAGATGGTCATTGTTTTTTAATTTACAAATTTCATCCTAAATGTTATGTAAAAACAAAAAATAAATAAATAAATAATTCAGGCAAGCAAAATACTCCACGTTATTTGGTTACATGACAATAAACTTTTGATTTTATATCATGTAATTAGACTTTAAGTTCGTTTTTTATTTATAATCATATATCGATTGTGCATTTATATCATATATCATTTGTCCATGTATTGTGACTCATGTAAGTTTGTTTCAACAACTTGGATCTTTGCTACAAACAGTCAAAATACCCCCCATGAGTAACTGTAAGAATATTAATTTTATTATCCCAGGGCAAGATAAATAACAAAATTAGCTATAGCACATACTTACTACATAGTAGTACCAATTATTTACTTGCCAATATTATACCAAAAATGCATAACCAACTGTGATCTTATGTTACTTTTAAGCTACAATTTTTAAAATCGGTACACCTTGTCTACTTTTTTTTAACGACAAATAATTATTTTTTTCTCCTCTCTTGGGGATTGAACCCAGGACCTGCTAATTATTTGTTAGTTTAACATATCCTTGTTAACCAAGTAGGCTAGCCCCAAATCTACTTATAGTTAAAAAGCTAAATGCATAATAATAAATACACAAATATGACATAAGTGGATTGCTGCAGGGCCTAATTTAGAAAGCCGCCCTATAATAGAGGTTCCATCCTAATTGTTGCATTACACCATCCTCACGTTGCCTTAAAGATTCAGAAAAAGATTTATTAAAATTTGCTTATTTACAAGCATGAAATTATATTTATTTCCAAGCATCAATAAATACATTCAAATTACAAAAACAACACTGGATAAATGATTATTGCAATGTGAATAAAGAGAAAATATTTTAATATTTAAAACTATAGATTATAGCATAGTAGTTTAAAGTATAGTGTTATTGTAGAATGGAATAAAAGTAAGACGGTACAATAAAATAAAAAATAAAAGTACATTGCCCTTTCTGATTTTTAATCCTAAAAGATACTAAAAACTTACCCGGTTGCAGCAACATTAAAGAAATCACCAACAACTAACTTTTTTGTAGTATATATTTACATCTTTCCCTTTTACTTCATGTTCTCACTGCTATAACCCTTTTATGACATCCTCATTTCAGTTATTTGCCTCTAGTTGCTTTGATTTTTAAATTAATAAAAAACATAATAGTGGAGGTTAAATTTTACGTTTGATCATATCCAACTCATACGCTCCGGCTTAACCAATTAAAAAAACACTTACAAACATATTTTTTATTTTTCCATCCAAAAGACCCAAAACATGGGATTATGATTGAAACTTGTACTCTCCAAATTAGTTCATCACCAAGACTAACAATACATATAATCTACAACCTTGTTTCAGGAAGGTTGTGCATCATCGATACCCAAAGAGATGAATTATGACAATCCTAATATTCATATACCCAACATTAGACTTTTTACTGTGGGTCCTTTAATAGAAACTAAATGGGAACTTTCTAGTTGAGTTACCATTCAAGGCATCTAAACACTTGTTGTGGCAAAATTGTAGAAGAAAAGGTATTTAGTACCTTTCCAAAATTTGGGGGGAACAGAATGTATATAGTGCATGTATAATAGCATTTTCACTTATTACATGGACACAAGACCTGGACATGAAAATAAATCCATATTATTAATAGATGGTTTCAAGATGATTAATATTTGGAACTAAGAGATGTTATACATTTTTTACGACATGAAGTATCTTACTTGTATCCATTTTTATGCTCTATGGGTATCCACATCAAACACATATTATTCAAGAGACCTAAACCTTTCACTGCTAATAGATTATATACCTTAAATGGCAAAACCGAATACTATGCCTCATGATGCTTCAGGAGAAATGCCAAACAAACAATTAAAATAAAGAAAGAAGACAAAAAAAATTACATCTGAAATAATAAACTAAATCTTAATAAGTACCTTCCCAGTTTGATTGTTGGTAAAACAAAAATTCAGTCAATGAAACATATCCAGTGCCACTAAATACTTTATGGTTAAATATAAACATATGGCATCATAAAAGAGAGTAATAAACATTAAAATTCATCACATTACTTGTTCACATCAGGAAATTCAAAATATAATGACAAAGGTTGCTCAATCTTATTAACGTTGATCTATATGATAGGGAAAACTCATCGCCAACCCTTGTTTGCAACTGCATACAAAGTAGATTTTTGTGATAGTCACAATCCATCTTCAAGATATTAAAAAAAAACATTTCTTGAATACATCTCTTTGTCCGACCCTTCTTTTCCATCTGTTTCTTCTTCCTTTCTTTTTCCCCTTGTAATATGGTATGGTCCCTCTACGGTTATTTAGAGAAGCAAATTGTAAGAAAGAATATTTCTTGATCACAATCATAAAGAGATAAACATTACAAAAGAACAAAAAAAGAAAGATATGACATGAAATTTTATAAGTGAAAACAAGTAGCAAACCTGATGAATCTGTTTGATCGTTCTCCCTATTCATTAGGGACCCTTTATTCCAAATGGTCAAAAAAACGAAAAAAATTCAAAATACAGAAGCAAACCTGCAGAGATCGTGGGTTAAAAGAGGAAGAAGGAGAAACAATGAGCGTACTTGTGGTGTTTTAACAGATCTAGGATTTTCTTTTTTGACATCAATATCTTTTTGATAGATCTAGGATTTTTTTTGTCACATGTCGAGATTACATTCAAAGGGATTTGATATACCTTTTATTTTGCTTTCAATTTTATGTGATGTACCTTGTGGGACGACTGAAGGGTTTAGCGGCTGCAGTGGAGGCTGAGAGAAATGACGACGGTGTTTTTGGGTCTAGGGTTTTAGAGAGAGAACGAAAATGTAAATGCTAAATGGAATTGAATCTGTAATTTGAGCTGGAGATGAACAGTTCAACTAAGGAGATGAATAACACCTGATAGAGGGGATGATATCCAGCATTGAGAGATTTTCGCCGGGATTTCATGATTCAAGAGACTCCATAAAGGATTCAATGACCAAGTCAAAAACCTAGGAGAGATATGGAAAGGGACCTGGTCAAATCCGATTTAAGGTTTAAAACCTATTATGACCAAATAAGATTTTTATTTCTTTAATGCATAAATTTGTTGTACATGATGCATAAAGGGATTGTACCTCTAAAAATTCAGAATTTGACCAAAGATATATATATTAAGGTATTAATATATATATATATATATATATATATATATATATATATATATAACATACACGTTTTGAAATCGTGTTTTAAGTAAATAATATTATGAAATATTATGTGATATTGAGTATTGAGTTCTAACAGATAGTTTTTACTAGAAATGAAGTAAAACTATGTTTAGAATCACTCGGAAAATATTGGAAGTCTTATGAGATTCCAATTAAAAGTTAAAATATCGAAATTTAACAAAAATATAAAATTTGAAATAAGTACAATTTTATTATTTAAAGTTGTAGATAATTTCATTAGAAGCATTTAGGCGAAAACCTCATCGAAATCTGATTTATAACGAAGAAGTTATGACCAATCGAAGATCCGCGACAAAACCGGCACGGCACTGAATGACGTAAAAAGTGAGTTTTTGATAAACTACTTTTTAGCATTGGTGATCTAAATGAAAGTCGTAGTATTTGTTAAACCGAGAATTTTCATAAAAATAACGTCCAAATCTGACTTCGTATGACGAAGTTATGATTTTTCTAAGTTTCAGCTTAACAGTAGACAACTAATAACTCGAATTTTAGATCGAATGATTTTTAGCCGACACAACCTAAACGAGAATCGAAGGTCTCGTCAATAGTAGTACAACGGTAAAAAGACTGATGAAAACGGACGACAGATGAAGAAGTTATGAATTTTTAACGGATTTTCCTGTCCCGGTCTGTTAAAAATAATAATATTAAAATTAAGTCAAAATTAGCCAACGAAGTCTAAACGAAAGTTGTAGAATATATTCCCGCCTACGCGTGCATATAAAGAACATCAAAAACGGAGCCTGTATGCGAAAGTTATGGATTTTAGAAGTTTGGGGCACATTTTCCGAGAATTTTCGCATGGATAAGACCGGCCACGTCACCCTCGCCGGAACTCGCCCCGTGTTCGATCTCGATGAGTCAGCAGCCGCGTGTCTGTGTCATGGCGCATCCGGGGAGCTACGCGTGTGCACCTCCGTCTAAAGCTGCCTCCGTCTAACGCGTGTCGCGATGACTCCTCGCATCCGGATCCGAGCCTCGCATCTGCGCCGCGTGTCCTCCTTCCCTTCGGCCGAAGCTCCGGACCTCGCTACTATAAATAGTAGCTGCGAGACTTGCTGTGTAATTTTAGGAATTTGGCACTTTTTCACCCCTAAACTCATATTTCTACTATTTCAACTTCCCCCGAAGCCACGAGATTATTTCCAACGCCCGAAACACGCCCCGAAGTTCCCGAAGACCCCGAAAAATTTATCTTTTCGGTTTTGAAGTCCAACCCTCGCAAGGCCCGATTATCAAGAAAACTCCCGGTTTTCAACGAAGAAAGCTAATTATAGTAACGAAGTGCTGCCCAAATTACTATTTTAACCCCCGATTATTTCACAGTGAGTTCAATATATATGAACAATTGTATGTTATGTGTTATATGTGTTATGTGCTTTTCAGTGTTATTATTCCGGGTTATTTTCCCGTGTTATTTTTATTCCTGCTATTTATGATAGCAAAGCTATACCTTTGACCATGTGATCAGTGAAAAGACTTTGATTCACGGTGGTACTGGTACGTAGCCTCTGGCCATGTAGAACATGTCTCCGTAAGAGAATGACTTCTATTCTATGGCATTGGCAGATGGTTAGACAGGGCTATAAGCCTGAAATCTACCGAAATGTTTAAATCAGAAAGTGTATGTCTTCTGTGCCATTTGGGCAGAAACTTTATTGATGTATATCAAGTAAAGAAGTTGTCATGTCTCATTGATCGTATATCTTTGAATCAAATCATTGATTAATATGGAAAGTTTGTCACATGATTCACATATGCCTTTGTTGTTCCTTGTTCCTCTTTGCTTCTGTCATATTGAAGTATATATATGGCATAACGTTATATTGTATCTATTATTGAACTCACTAAGCGTCACCGCTTACCCCTCTCAATGTTTAACAATTGCAGGCAATAAGCAACCAATATAGTTATATACTCATAGAAGATTTTGAATAGTTTGAAACTATTGTATATAGTAATCATGTATGTATTATAGTATCCTGGGAAGTTATGTAACATATAAAAATTTGTAATAGTCGGTTTGTATCCAGTAAACAAGTTATCAATGAAAAATATTGTTTTTATGAATATGCAAGTAGCATGTTTTGGAGTAACAATTGTTGAGTCTGAAAGTTGGGGTCTCTCAGAAATACGAAAGTTTAGAAAGGGTTCTTTCCATATATATATATATATATATATATATATATATATATATATATATATATAATATCATATCATATCATCATATCATATCATATCATACTATATTATAAAGGAAGCATTTTTCCTTTCACCACATTCATTTGAAACCCCCATGACTTTTCAATTTCTTTCTAATAATAATTATAAGTTGGTTAATAAGGTTAAATAAATATCAAACCTAAAGTATAATCATATATAAGCTAAATTTCAATACTAAAATAATATATTTACTTCTACTTATTAAGTGATGTTTTTTTAACTTTTAACATATTATGCTTAATTTATTAGTTTTAATATATTGTTGGATGTAAATCATTATCATTTTAAAGATACAATTTTGGAACAATTTGTATAAAATACATAAATTATTAATTTGAATATAACATTACAGGGTCAACTTAAATATAAATTTTAGTTTAACTTAAACAACCCAAAGAATATTTTGTAAATAGTTAAAAATGATAAATTATAGTGTTTTTCTAAGAATGATTATAAGTTGGTTAATAAGGTTAAATAAATATCAAACCTAAAGTGTAATCATAAATATACTAAATTTCAATTTTAAAATAATATATTTACTTCTACTTATAAAGTTATGTCTTTAACTTTTAACATATTATACTTAATTTTATTAGATTTAATAGTTTGTTGTATGAAAACCATTATCAGTTTAAAGCTACAACTTTTTAACAGTTTTGACAAAATACTTAAATTGTTATTTTAAATATAACATTACAATGTCAACTTAAATATAAATTTCAGTTCCATTTAAAAAACCAAAGAATATTTTGTAAATAATTAAAAGTGATAAATTGTAGTGATAAATGCAAAAACTAAATTGTAATCTCAATTTAACTAAAATATTTCCTAAAAATATTTTTATAATCGTTAAAAGTTTTCAAATAAGTAGCTTAAAATAACTTACAATAACAGTAGTTAAAAATAACTCTATATAAATGATTATATTGTTACCTTTAAAATCAAAAAACAATGTTTGATGTTTTAAATAATTATAATGGTAGAAATTAAGACATTAAGTAAATAAATTTTAAAAAATTAAGTAACAATAACAACAACTATAAATAACATTAAACAATATATTATATTTAATTTTATTCATGTGTAACTCGCGGGTAGAATTCATTCAAACGATTGAGATTATGTAGTTATAATAGATGTATATATTATTATATAATTCAAAATAATCAATATATTATATCAATTTAATATACGAATCATTATATCAAATTTAACAATAGTGTTATTGCTATATTAAAAAATATATATATTTGTAAAGACTTCAACTATATAGGTGTTTCTGCGCAACGCGTGTATATAAATCATTATCAGTTTAAAGCTACAACTTTTGAACAGTTTGGACAAAATACTTAAATTGTTAATTTAAATAGAGCATTATAGTGTCAACTTAAATATAAATTTCAGTTCCACTTAAAAAACCAAAAAATATTTTGTAAATAGTTAAAAGTGATAAATTGTAGTGATAAATGCAAAAACTAAATTGTAATATCAATTTAACTAAAATATTTCCTAAAGATATTTTTATAATCGTTAAAAGTTTTCAAATAAGTGGCTTAAAATAATTTACAATAACAATAACTCAAAATAACTCTATATAAATGATTATATTGTTACCTTTAAAATAAAAAAAAATGGTTGATGTATTAAATAATTATAATGATAGAGATTAAAACATTAAGCAAATAAACTTTAAAAAATTAATTAACAATAACAACAACTATAAATAACATTAAACCATATACGTGTTTCTTCGCAACGCGGGGGCATTCGTCTAGTATATATATATTCCTAATAAAAACCTCTCTAAGGTGCCACATGTCACCCTTTTACAGCATCTTTCCACGTGTCATTACCACACCTCTATTTAGCCTGTTTTTCCCGCTCTTTTGACTCCATCACTTTGTAACCCAAAAAATCAGCAAACATTCCTCAATTAGTCAATTATTGATTGTTATCCCAAAAAGTTAGCAAATTTTTGTGAATTCCTTTTATTTGCAAGAAATTAGAATCCAGATCCTTAAATTTTAAAGATGGAGCTATGTCATCTAAAACCCTAACCACCTCGAGCTTGAAGTTCATCAGATTGATGCAATAAGAAAGCAGTTAGATGTGCCGATGGGATCAAATCGGAATGGAGATTCCAGAAAAGTCAGTTGGAATACTATGATCGTGATGCTCGCCGTCTTTTCTTGGTCGACATTTTTCCTCATGAACTTTTTCAACTCATTGTAAGCGAATCGAAATCCTTTCTCTTTTTTATGCCACACAAGTCAATTGGTATTCAAATCTTTATGTGTTTTTATTTGATGTGAATTTTTAATATTTTTTTGGTCTGCGATTGTTGAGTTTTTCCTTCCTACATCACTAATTGATGCCCATTCCTTTTAAAGACACACAATAAAGAAGAAACCCCAACCTGTATGACGCTTCCACCTCTAAAAAGTAAGGTATTCAATTATGTTTTAACAAGTATTGGAAACTCTTATTTTCTTAATTAACATATTAAAAAAATGTGAAAGGAAACTGGAATTAACATTGTTATTAATCATACTTGGATCTTTTTTCTAGGTTTGGGACGTATTACTTTTACATCCGTGATTTCTTTGACAGGAAATTGAGACAAGTGTCAAAGAATCTGAAAGGAGCAAACCTAAATGACACCAATCGTGTGCATTATAGAAAGAAATCAACATGGTAATTTGTCGGCTTCTTTTCATTCACATCTTGATTTTTCATTTCAAATAGCCATTGATTTTCTATCTTAGGCTTAGCCTGGTTTTGAATCAAACCGATAAGACTTTTATAGCAAAGTTGAAACACTTCACTTGTGATTTTTTTATTATTATTATAAAATATCTTATGTTTGTTTTCAGTACATTTGTTTTTATTGTTATATTAGTTAAGACACAATGAAAGTTATTCAAATATGTGTATTATGAATGCAAGGATGTCATTCAACAATGGAGTTGGAGAAACCTATCTTTGTGTTGATCGATATGCTATGGATGTTGTTGCGGTGATGAAAGATAAGCTGATCCATCTGTTAATTGGAGGAAACATTACAAGTTAATTACGAATGCATTTGTGGATATATTGAAGTTACACATGGTTTTGTGTATACATTGGCAATATTTACATATCCTTTAAATATGGATAAGGTTTTAATTACCGAAGAAATTTGATTGACTGCTACATACATTGGAAATAAGATCTGTTGTCATATCAAATAAACTTTAATTTTGTAATGCCCGTAGATCCGGGCTAATCAATTTAGAGATAATAGGGGTCGAAAATGACTTTTCGACAAAAGATTATTTATAATAAATAATCTTAACCAAGTGTTAGAATATGTCTCAAGGGTTCCGTACATATAAAGAACGCCGAAATCCGATTTATAACGAAGAAGTTATGGTCTGTCGAAGTTTTACGGCAAAACCGGCACGACACCTGGAGACGTAAATAGTGAATTTATGGTAGAAGACTTTTTAGCCTTAGTGATATAAACAAAAGTTGTAGTATATGTTAAACCGAGAACATACAAAAAAAGAACGCCCAAATCTGACTTCGTATGAGGAAGTTATGAATTTTCTAAGATTTGGCATAGCAGTGCACAGCCCGAAACTCGAATTTTAGTTCGAGCGGTTTTTGGCTTACGCGACCTAAATGAGAGTTGAAGATCTCATTAATAGGAACTCAACGGTAAAAAGACAGACGAAAACAGAGTCCGTATGAAGGAGTTACGAATTTTTCACGATCATTTAACAGTCTAATCTCCTCCTACTGTTAAATTTAAGATCGGTCGAGAATTAGCCGATGGAGTCTAAATTAAAGTTGTAGATCTTGTTTTTACCTACACGTGGATATAAAGAACGTTAAAAACGGAGCTCGTATGCGAAAGTTACGGGGTTTAGAAGTCGGCAGGGTGCTGTGCGAAATCGGGTGACGTGGCTGATTATGGGCCAAGGCTTTCTCCCCAAGGCAATCCACCAGAAGGTGACATGTGTCATGGACTCGATGAGTAGGAGGACCTACTCGACAAATAGAGCTGTTTTCCAGCCTATAAATAGAGGTGCCGGGTTCCCTCATTCTTCACACCATTCCAACCTCTTCCTTCTCTCTCTAGCCCCCAAAACCCCCCCTAAAGTCTAGGTAAACCCCCTAGCACCCGAAGGAAGCCCCGAGGCTCCCGAAGCCTCGAGAAAAGAGCTTTTCGGCTCGGAAACGCTGCTCTAACGAAGCCCGGTTTTCGAGAAAACCCGCTGTAAGTGAGCTATACCTACCCTATCTTTAATATAACTTATGTTTCAATATAGTAATGTTATTAGGACCTTATAAGGAGTATTTGGGCTATTATTATGGGTTATATAAGTATTGTTTAACGCTTATATAATAGTAATAATAGCCAGACTATTAATTAGTCTCGGCGAATATTAGACTAAACTCTAGTGGTAATGATACTAGGTTTTGTCCGAGGAAAATTGTGTTGAGAGTAACGAAGTGTTGTTCGAGTGCCGAGTGACCACCTTATCAGGTGAGTGCATAGTTACTTTCATCTTACATATAGATATGAAGTATTTTATATAAACTACGTGCTATGTGTGCATAATATGTGTATACCTGCTATCTATGCTGGATGAATGATTTTATACATGTTTTAACTGATTTAAACTGTATATGTATTTTATATCTACAAAATATGTTGGGTAAAACATGGGTAGATGAAATATGAGTTGGATAATGAGATGAGAGGTGGGATAGACCATGAGATAAGGGTAAGAGGTGAACAATGAGAGAAACCTTTTTCCCGAGTGCTGGCCCCGTCATTCAGCAGAGTATGGATGACAACCACGGACTATTCTAGACAATCCAGTGGAACACTAGTAGGCTCGCAACCTGTAGGTGTTGTGAACAATGTGTTCACCTGGTGTACTCTAAACCCTGGCGACCATGCAGACTTGGTGCCTAAACCCTGGCGATCATGCATACTTGGTGCCTAAACCCTGGCGACTATGCAGACTTAGTGCCTAAACCCTGGCGATCATGCAGACTTGGTGCCTAAACTTTGGTGACTATGCAGACTTAGTGCCTAAACCCTGGCGATCATGCATACTTGGTGCCTAAACCCTGGCGACTATGCAGACTTAGTGCCTAAACCCTGGCGATCATGCAGACTTGGTGCCTAAAACTCTGGCGACTATGAGACGTAGTGCCTGTTGAGTAAACCATGGCAACGATGAAATTGGTGTTGATTCCTTAGGATAATACTTAGGAATAAATGAACGAAGAATAATTGATTCTTAGGATAGAATAAAGAAGATAATGGGGATGGGTAATTGGGTTGATTGTTTGATGTTTAAACATAATAATTATATTATTGTGGATTGAAAACCCTATGTACTCACCAGGGTTCCCACCCTGACCCACTTCGTTTATTTGTATCACAGGTGTCTATATGAAGTTACATTACACTGAGGGATTAAGGAGATATAATCACTAGTGATAATGAATGTAAGTTCTGTTTATGCTTATGTTTGTGTATTTACGATGACATCCCAATGTTTTAAAGTGAATAAAAAGTACATTTCTTCGAAAATGCTTTGATAACGTATTTATCATGTTTTTTTGGGAACAAATTCCGCAACATTTTTATTAAAAGAAGTACTCTGATTTTTATAAAGCATAAACAAAATCGGTCTTTTCTGGCCGTGAAAATAGGGATGTCACAAATTTTAATAGTTTTGTATCTTAGTTGTTGAAAAATCTGATTTGATAGATTATGTTAAAACTTTCATTAGATATTTTAAGCTAAAGTTAATTTTTAGAAACTTTATCAACCTGTTAATAACTTGTGCCTGAATGTTAGTCATTTATATATTATAAGTTGAAGTTTATTTTTTATTGGACATTATATTTTTTATTAGAAAAATATTGGTTTCCTAATTTGTATTTGATTTGGGATAGGTTTTTGGTGAAAGTCACCCGATGAGTCCATTGTTGCGTTTCTTCCTCTGATTCCGATTATCTCACCATTTAAGTTTCTTTTCAATTTAAGGATTCAAGTAATTTAATCATGTGTTTGATTTTAAATTTTTTGGGATTTTGTTTGTTACAGATGGAAGAGACTAGGTGAAGGGGTATCTCTAAAAAAGATCTAGCACTAATATTATGACATTTTGTGTGGTAAAATAGTAATTTTGGCCAAAATCAATATTGTTTTCTTAAAAATAATTTGTGCTTTTTTTTATGAATCAAATACCTTCAGAAGAATAGGAAAAGACACAGACATTGACGTAGAAAAACTCCAAAGACTGGAAGAGTCAGGTATCACACTTTTTTCCAAGTTTAAATCATATTATGATTTAACCAACATAGCAACAAAATTTGAATTACAAGGAATGTTTTGTTTTTCTTTAATTTCGTCTCGATAATATGTTTCGTTTGCAACTTTTTTTTGGAAATCTATATATTATTTTGTGTTGTATGTTGGTCCATGGATGATCTCATGATCATTTTGGCTATTGAAAAATTTTAAAGGTCTTTTGGGGGAAATGGCATTTTCTCTCGTGAGGTTCTACTGGATAGGTAGAGACTCTTACCTCAATGTTAAAAACTACACTACCCATTAACATACTTTACATGTTCCTTTTAATGCAACCCACAACAATAGCAACAAATTCTTCGTACCTTTTTAATGTAATTAACAAAAATATGTATGGTAATAATAGGTATGGTTGACCTTTTAATGAATTTTTTGCAACTTTATGTTTTAGGCATTATTGAAATTGAGATCAAGGGTAATGTGTTGTCTAATGATAGTCTTTTTTAAGTTCAGGGTCTGGTGATGCTTCTAGGACATATGTTCCTCATTTAGGACAATTAGTTTTCTTTTGATGAATCGAATCCAGGTAATTTGTTACTTTGTACTAAACCTTGTGCTAATGATTTGTTAGTAAATATTAATTATATGTATGATGTTCTTTTGTGTTTCTACATACATGCCCGTATGGTCGTATTAGAGTCCCCACCAAATTTGGATGGTTTGAAATATGTCCATGTCGGTCATGATTCCTTAAAAGCTAACAAAGATACAACCCCATCGGTTCCAAAACAACAATTACCACAAAGATGATGTTGTCGATCAGGTTTATGCCCCTCGGGTTCATTTTATCCCAAAATCCAAAGTTATATTTAAGTATGAAAGTGTATGTTGAAAATACTATTATCATGGATAGTGTTGGCGACCATGAAGTGCAGTTATAAATATCAATGTATCTTAATTTAGTCATTTTTCTATAATGCCTTACATTCATTTATTTGAATACAACTTTGTACATTCAATTTCTTTATTTTTCTATTAGGGCGTTATACTTCAAAAAATCAAATTGTTTATAGCATTTGTATTTCAAATGAAAGGTGCCTATATAAATATAGCAAATGAATTTCAACATGTTTCCATTTATTTATTTAACTTATGCTTAATATGTTATTTATAAGTTGTAATGTCTATCTCTACCTATTCTAATATGCGAACATAAAAATGGCACATGTCTATTTTCTAGCATGCCTCTTTGACATGTGGTATTTTCTATGATTTCTACCATATTTTTGTTTGTTGTTAACAAATCAACTTCAATTCAATTTTTGAAAATACAAAGTCCTATCTTAATAATATGTTCGAAATATATGATAAAGTATTATGTTTATTTTACCTAACAAATTAATTTAGAACTACTTACAATGGACAATACGTTGATTTTTTTTAGCATTTATTACTTTTTATCTAATATAATAGTTTTAAACATACCGACCGTGGTTTCCACGGGTTATAACCTAGTATATATATAATTTTAAAATTTATATGGATATATGTGTAATATTTAAAGTTTCTAAGTATATAAATGAAATTCTCCCTAAAATTAAAATTTTAATTTTCATATACCTTTTACTTATTATACATCCATTTGATTTCATAAAAAAACATCAAATCAAGGTATATAATAAGTAATTAAGGATGTTAAATAAGCCCTTGAATATATTGTTTTTGTACACATTAAGTCTTCATGACCAACTATTCCATGTTAAGTTCTCTGTTTGTATATATTTAGCCCTTAATATATTGTTGCAAATTAAGTCATTTTTGTACACATTCGGTCCTTATGATGGGTTTCTTTAGGTTTTGCTCACGTGACATCCTATATTGGAAAATCATTATTGAAGTGTTTTCATACGTGGCTCCTCTGGGCAGTGGAATCATGTGTTACTTGTCTTGGTTTTGGTAAAGCATTGTAGTTTTGATATTAGCAACTATTATAGTACAATATCAACTATATTTAATACCAATACAAACTTCATTCAATAGCAATACCAAGTACATTACATCATGAAGAAAATACATTAGTCATAAGATTTTAATTGTTGGAAATAGTATCCACAATCACAACAATTGATCATATTACTATTAATAGCATATTCTTTTTGGGTTACGCAAGGAAAAATTTAAGCAATTATTGACATGATAGTTTATTGGGGATCTAGTTTGTTAATTTATTAGTGATTAATAAATTAATATAAGTTTATGATGTGTCTCATTAGTGCTCACTACAAAACCCTAATAGTTCGCGGGTTTTAGTATTTTGCGATTCAAGGTGGTTGAGACATGAAACGTCCTCTTTAATAACCGCAAGAGTATCTTCAAAATACAGGGTCAGTTTGACAAGTTCTTCATCAACCTATTGCCAAAATTTTCACTTTTTACCTTGTTTATTGTAACGTCCCGAAAGCTACAAAGATGTTTTTCTTCATAAAATAGATCAACCAATTAAATCTTTATTCCAAAAACCATTGAATAATATTTGAATCGTTGAAAACCATACATTATCAGAGTTAAATTTACAAAACCGCGGAAACGAATATCTTTGATGCATGCGTAAAGTCCCATCCAGCTCTTCTCACGAACGACCTACAAAATATTTTATCCACAACTGTAAGCATAATGCTTAGTGAGTTCATCAGAATACCACATAATCCATCATATATACAATGCATCCACATAAAGTCCTCGGTTCTAGCACTGACATGCCAAATCTCCTATCACCATGCATACAACATCCATAGCAATCATACATAAATAACGGGTCTACACCAACCCCAAACGAATATTATGGGCCAAATCATATTCTTATAGTCACATGGCATGGGCTACCTCCATCGTCTTTCCTTGCAATGTCAAGGGTCAAATCTTGGTCTTACATGCAGGTATCATGGACTACCTGTGGGTCCTTAACTAGTCCATTCTGGAAAATAGGTGTTACATTTATTCAATAACAAAAAACAAAAAGTAAGAAAGTAAGAAAGAAGATTAATATGAAAAGAACAAAAAACTCATTTGCTGAAAAATGGTCAAAATTGATCTACCAAGGAATTATGGAAGACTCTAAATTTTTTGTCAGAGTGTTATTTTGTCTTTGGAGTGTAAGTTCGAGTTTGGAGAAAACATTCACAAAGAATCTCGTTGTCTGCTATGGAGATAGATAAAACTGAAGTCGAATGCATCTTCTTCTTAGAGAAAACTAAGACACCAATATTATTTGACCGATTTGTGAATTATGTTACTAATATAAGTGAATGACGAGCCACATATGAGAACATCTATTTAATGATTGTCCCACATAGGATTCCACATGAACAAAACCTAAATAAACCGGTCATAAGGAATGAATGTGTATAAAAACAATAAGGACTTATTTTGCAACAAAAAACATTAAAGACTAAATGTGTAAAAACTGAGAACTTAACCCGGAGTAGTTAGTCAGAAGGACTGAATGTGTACAAAACAACAAGATCAAGGGCTTATTTTACAAAATATAATAAAAAAAACAATGATGACTGAATGTATACAAAATGAGAACTATATTACCCTTTTAATTATTTTCCCACTTTATAATACAACTGAATGGTAATAAGTGGTCAATCAAGTTTGCAAACTTATTCTTCGTCTCTTACTTCTTGCGTCTGTTTTTCATCTCCAAATACTTTTCCTCTATCTCTAAAACCGGTTTCATATGTTTTTCATCTCTAAAAATGTTCTCCATATCCAAAAACTTGTTTTCAGTTAAGGTGTAGATCACATATACATGACCCCAACATTTGTCTTTTGATATGAACACACAAATCTTGAACCTGACACAATAACACACACATCATGTTGATTTTGGGCCTCTTTCTGCAAGAACAAACTTAAATCCTTGAAGTTCAATTACAAACAAGAACAAATTCATACCAAATTGTGCTCGGAAAAGATGATCGGTGATGCAAGAAAACTGGCTAAATCTACGATGCCTAACGATGATGATATTTTTAAACATGATAAAAGAATGCAATGGTAAATTATTAAATCATATAAAATAAAATAAATAATTAAACATAAATGACTAAATATTTACACTATGAAAAATTTATTAATTAATCCTAAAATATACTAATATTTATAAGTTTATTAGGGTACTCGTTCCAAGTCGTTCGCGTTTTGCAAAGAAACACAAAGACACATTAAATAAAATTTACTTATTAGTTATTAACTTATACTTTCGTTGAAGCATCAATTGCGTAATTTTTAGCATTCAGAATTAAATTACCAAAAAAAAAATCATCAATAACTTTTGATGTGATTGATAACCTAATTCACCCAGTTGTTTTCCATTCGCATTGTTGTCCCGATTAAGCATTCATATTAACAAACGGGTTCTACTTTGCACACACCAACCTACAACACCATCCTATACCATTGAGCTTACTTTTTAGGTAAATGATGCTATATAATTATCATTTGCATTACTTTTTAGGTTATGATTACAATATAATTATTATTTTGATCAACCTTTATCATTATTTCATTATAACAAAATCAATAAATTTTTATTATTTAATAATTATATTTTTATTGCTAACTTTATTAATATTAATAATTTTAAACTTTTTTTTATTAAGATAAAAAACAATAATAATTTTATTTTTATAATATAATAATATAAATAGTATTATAAAAAATAAAATTCAAAATAAATTTTCATCAATATTTTTTTTACCTTATCCACGACAAAAACAAACAACAATAATAATTTTGTGCGGCTATGCCCCTACGAAGAATTTGGGTGTGTTAATGCCCAACATTTAGTAAATAAAAAGGGTTATAAATGTAATATTTGGAGATATCATTTCACTTCATCAACAAATTTGATTTAACAATTTAATTGCTTGATATAAAAATATAAAAGATTAAATAAACACATGATTAAAAAAAATAGTCATAAACTCATATAAACTCATATGTTAAAGAATAAATGCTTTTATTAAATGTTAATACATTATTATTTTATTTCAAAAATCATATATATATATATATATATATATATATATATATATATATATATATAAAACTAAAAAAGATCAAAATAATGATACTTAATGTTAAAAAAAATAGAAACCAATATAACTAATGAAGTATCATGTCGAATTTGTTTATATGTGAGATAGATTATTTATATTAAAAATAACACGAAATAAATATATTCAAAAATAAAATTAATAAAAGATAATATGTTGTATATGTTTGTAAAGTTAAAGGGAGGAAAATAGAAAATAATGTATAAATAAAGGGGCATAAAGGTAATATTAAATGTATTTTATTGTTTTCCTATTGCGTCACTAGTATTAAAAGCTGTGTTTAAGAAATAAAGAGAAAGTTAGAATCAAATATATAGGTCAACACAATATTAGGTTGATGTGAAGTAGACTTGGAATAAGATGGTGTGTAAAAAGTAAAACCCTTAACAAATTTGGTTAAAATTACTCAAACAAGTAATGCGATCGATATGATGATGTAGATATTGGGAAGAAAAAAAAAACGTGTGTTAGTGTGTTACCAAATAAGAACAATCGCAAATTCATTATTTCATTTGATTCTCTTTGATTTGTCTTTTTATTTATTTTTTTAATTAAAGAAGGTAAATTATTAGTACAAATTTAACTAACTTTGATTTTTTGTGTTTTCATAAAAGGTCGACTCATTATTGAATTTTGACTTACGTGCTAGTGTAGTACTGTTGTCATGTTGACCCCTTCCAATAAATCCTTTCACCAACCATTCAAACATCACCGTGTGTACACCGACCCCAGCCGTGTTAATAAAGTGTTCGTTAAATACGAGTTTGAAATCTCGAATGTGGATAAGACTAAACTAAGACCAGTTGGTATTGTGATGGTGGTCAACAATGATCATAAATGAAAAGATATATGAAATAAGTTACTGTCTATAAACTATGAGATTATTTCATTTTATCATGTAACAGGACATTAAAGTTTAAACCATATAAACATATGGTTCTTGGACTTATTCTGTTAAAAAATATATATATCAAATAAAAAAAACGACCTTCATATAATTACGTTTCTAATTGATGAATTACGATTTGGCCTGGATTTTTGTTATGATATCTATAAGTAGTTTGAAAGCCTTCAGAGAGACTCTGTGTTCAGCTTTGTATAGTGTTATTTATTCTAAATAAATAACGATTATTTTATTAAATGTATTTTCAGAATACGATATAAATGATGTTTGAATTCAGCAATGGCCTATGTGTTGATTAGCTATTTTAGCGGTTCCTAGACTTCCCAGTTTCAAATAAAACAGGTCTTGCGTCAAGGATATCCTTTTCCTATATTTTTATTCCGCCTAGCTGTGGAAAAGTCGTACAGACTACAGAGCATGGAGTGTTTCGTGGAACTAAAGTAGGCCATGAAGGTTTTTCTTATTTCGCACTTATTTTATTCATCTTGGCATCAACTTCTTAAAAGTAACTTGAAGTCTTGGTATTTGGATAGAAAGAAGGTTAAAGAGGAAAAGAAAGACGAGTTGCAAAAGAAACTCAAAGACATTGATGATGGGATGGATAAAGGAATTGCTACAAGGGCTGGTGAGGATCTATTCCATGAAAAAGTTGGGTGTTATAGAACGAAATGAAAGTATGGATTTAACTCAAAAGACTAAAGTTACTAGGGTGATTGAAGGCGATGAAAATTCTGAATGTTTTCATAGAATTATTAATCGAAATAGAAGACAAATTACAATTAACAACATTATGGTGGATGGGGAATGGGTTGAAAGTATGGATTTAACTGATATGCCATCGTGGGTCCCAATAACAAGCCAACCTATTGAGGTTCATTATATTTAGGGATAATGACTTGAAAGGGTAACAAACTTTCGACTTTGTTTACATTTACTCACTAAACTTTTTTGTTATCTATTTGTCACTGAACTATTGAAACTGTTCACATTTTACCCTTATGACCGGTTGTTACTGGTCATAAGGGTAAAATGTGAACAGTTTCAATAATTCAGTGGCAAATAGATAATGAAAAAAAGTTTAGTGACTAAATGTGAACAAAATCGAAAGTTCGTTTCCCTCTAAAAAAAATCAATGACTAAATGTGAACAAACTTCCTTTTGTATTATGTTTTAGCAAATTATTTATTTTTGTTAAATTCTAGCAACATTTGTTGATGAAGAAATCTATGACCTCCTAGGATCGATATAGCACGTAAAGTCACGAACTTTACGTCCATGCATGAGTCTTCAAGCTCAAAAGACCCAAGCTTCTTCTTCCTTCCCAAGCTTCAAAATCACCAAAAATGGCACAACAAACTCAAGAATACTCAACAGTCGATTAGGGTTTCGTGAAGAGGGTCTGAGGGTGATGGAGGCTGGAGTGGAGAACCTATAAATTGTTTAAATAGGGTGAAAACCCTAAAATTTAGGGTTTCGTCCAGACAGATCTACTCGTCGCGTCGCGGCTTCCAACTCGGCGAGTAGACTTTTCCACCCCCGTCCAAAATTCGCATCTACTCGACGAGCTGAGGCATCCAACTCGTCGAGTCCCAATGTAAAAATGCAAAAACTTATATTAAAAATACGTATCGGGAACCGAGCGTTACAATGAACTCATCTTATATAGAGGTGTTTACATGTCTCTCTCTCTCTCTCTCTCTCTCTCTCTCTATATATATATATATATATATATATATATATATATATATATATATATATATATATATATATATATATATTATGTCAGAAGGCTACTTTACCACATGCAAGTGGGTCTACAAAAGTCAAACCATTTACAAAGTCATACATGGATAACTTTGTACCCAACATTCACCCCCTCAAAGTTAGGAATGGATGACCCACTTCAAATCTTCCAAACTCGAACAACTTCACGATCCGAGCCTCAAACGTGACACATGTAGAGATGAACATCAAATCTTTAATTCTTCCATGACTTTTCAATCTGGGTTCTAGAACGTGAGACCATACAAATCGAGCATCAAAAGGTAATAGGAGTTTCTCATTCTCCAAAAAAATTACCCAAAATTTGAGCATTTGTGCACACTCCAAAAATCTTCAATAAGTCCAAACCCATTATGAACCGAAATCACTTCCGAATCTCCAATCGAATCATTTCATAAACTTCAAATACTCGAGGTCACTTCGGTCTTCAAGTCCGCATAATAGGAAAAATTCAACTTTTGAATTTCCATATCTAAATCTCTCCCTATTTTTATAATCGAAAAATGATTATAAAACCAAAAAGGAAATGAGAAAGCGCTCAATTCAGAATTTTTCTATTCAAAACTCCCCCTTAACACATGACATAAACATTTTGCTTCAATCCGGAAAATTCAAAAAATCTTCAGTTTTTAGCTTCGTTCACGTACCGCTTTTGACATAATTATGAAATTGACAATTTCTACCCAAATTTTTGTCAAAGGCGGTCCGTGAACGAAGCTAAAAATTGAAGATTTTTTGGATTTTCTGGATTGAAGCAAAATGTGTATGTCATGTGTTAAGGGGGAGTTTTGGATAGAAAATTTCCGAATTGAGCGCTTTCTCATTCCCTTTTTGGTTTTATAATCATTTTTCGATTATAAAAAGGGGGAGAGATTTAGAAATGAAAATTCGAAAGTTGAATTTTTGTAAAACCAAAATCAGATTGGAAATTTTGATTTTTTATTTTGGAAAATACCAAACCATTGGTTTTTTATTTCGGTTTCGGTTTTTCGTTTTTTTTTAATATATTTTTCGGGGTTTTGTTTTTTTTTTTATTTCATAGATTTATTCATTAACAAATGTTGCTAGAATTTAACAAAAATAAATTATTTGCTAAAACATAATACAAGAGGAAGTTTATTCACATTTAGTCATTGAACATTTTTAGGGGGAAACGAACTTTCGATTTTGTTCACATTTAATCACTAAACTTTTTTTCATTTTCTATTTGTCACTGAACTATTGAAACTGTTCACATTTTACCCTTATGACCGGTAACAACCGGTCATAAGGGTAAAATATGAACATTTTCAATAGCTCAGTGACAAATAGATAACGAAAAAAAGTTTAATGACTAAATGTGAACAAAATCGAAAGTTCGTTATCCTTTCAAGTCATTATCTCTTATATTTAACTCCATCCATCTTATATATTCAAACCAAATCGAGAACCTCATCCATATAAATCAACCAATTTATATATCATCTTTTTTTTACAACCAAAAGTTTCTAACTCACTTTTAAATTTACACTTGTAAAAAGAAAAAATCGTACGATCCGAGCTTAAAGTTTTTATTTAAAAAACAGTCCAAACGCTTGAAAGTTTTTTTATGTTTTTTTGTTATTTTATATTTTTTAAAAGCTTATGATTATTTTTGTCAAACATATTTATATAAATAAAGCTACAACATGTGGTTTCCACATATCTATTTGGCAAACATACTCTTAGGTGTATTTGGTCCCGATATCTATTTGGCAAACATACTCTTAGGTGTATTTGGTCCCAAAGTCAAAGATTTCTTGTGTATTTGATCCTGATGGATTTAAAAATACTATTTTACCTTTATTATTTATTTTTTACATTTATTTATTTATTTTAGTATTTTAATAATTATAAAAAAATAAAAAAAATAGAATCTCACCCCACCCATCTCCATCGTACCCCATTTTCTCTCTTCCTCTCTCTTTGACTTTCTTTCCTATCTTCTTCTTCATCACCCATCAACTGCAAATCAAAACTAACACACATATGAAAAGAACCAACTAAACCCAGATGACTCGATTAAAATAATTGGATCACATCGTAAACCACCATTGATATCAATCTGCAATGCTTTAGATGGATTTTGACCATCGATTGTGTGTGTGTGAGAGACAGAGAGAGAGAGAGAGAGAGAGAGAAAGAGAAAACAGAACTGGATCCCTCTATATCCATCTACCATCGATCTGGAATGCAGATTCCAATCGCCACCAACACATTCTCCTTCCTTGATAATAGAGATCGGAGTGGATAAAAATTAAACCAGATCTGTAAATGTGTGTGGGTTTATGTGTTTGAAGAAAAAACCCAAATTGACGAAAATCGAGAGAGAGAGAGAGAGAGAGAGAGAGAGAGAGAGAGAGAGGGGGGGGGGTGAGAGTCGTTTGAAATACTTAGGTCCGACAAAAAGGGCATCGACTCTGGTGTTTAGGAGGGTTTTGTGGTGATTTTTGAACTAGATTAAAGATATCGATTGGGAGGGGGAAGTGGTCGTCAAATGTTATGTGTCTCCATGGGTTCACTATGAGAGAGACAGTGGAGTGTGGGTTCACGATAGTGGGCAACCATAGATTTAATTTCATCGGAGAAAGGAGATATGAGTGGTGAAAATGAAGATAATGGTGGTTCATGGTGAGCGAGACAGTGGAGTTTGGAGTTTTTCAATATGTGTGTTTTAGTGTGTGAAAATGAAGATAATGGTGGAAGAACTTAAAGAACACAAAGAAGATCATATTGGTTAAATGTCGTATGTGTAAGAGAGAGAGAGTGTGAGAGAGAGGGGGAGGTCCTTTCTTTATTTTATAAATATTTAAATAATAAAAAAATGTAAAAAAACAGATAATAAGGGAAAAATAATCCTTTCAACTTTTTTAAGATTAAAACCACGGAAAATTTTTGATTTGGATCTTTCATATAAGTTGTGTTTGGTGCGCCACAGCTAGCTGATAATCTAGCTTATTTTTCGAGCTTTTTTATGTTGTCGTGTTTGATAAGCCAAAAAGTAGCTTATAAGCTAGCGTTTTGAGAAGCTACTTAAACTAGCTTTTTAGGAGCTTTTTTAAAAATTTCCAAATACACCCCTTAATTAATTATAAAAACACATACTCTTACAAGTCATTTTATGTAATTTTATATATTTCAGCTAGTTTTACCAAACGTTATTTTTTATCAGCTAGCTTTTCAGCTATCAGCTAGCTTTTTATTTAACAGCTAGTTTTTCAGCTATCAGCTAACTTTTCAGCTAACAGCTAGCTTTTCAATTAGTACGCCAAACATAGTCTAAAGTTGAAAACTTTTTTGACACTATCCCCGGTTTTTTGCAAACCAAATGGACCAATTTTGCAGTTTGTCTAAAATATTCTATAAACTTTTACAGGATGTCCATTTTGTATAAAAAGGTTTCTATGGTTAATTTAGTTTTTTCATTGGAAGATAAGAATGGAATTTTAATTTTTGGGTTTATGTAACATTCCAAAAATACCAATAAATTTTTCATTTTCAAACCATCAAATCCATACAACATTTCTTCCCAAAATAAATCATAGTAAAATGTATCTCAAACATCAGAGTCAAATGATAATAAATAGTGTGAAAAAGTCATCGGGGGATGTTGTACAGTCATGTCAGGCCCTTCCCTTTGGAACTGGAAATACCTGCAAATGTTAAACCACAAAAATGTAAGCACAAAGCTTAGTGAGTTCCCTAAAATATCACATATCATACATAACATCGGGCACCCCCCACATATCCGGCCCCGCCCATCTTATCAGGCCCCGCCCAACATACAAACAGGTCTCGCCTTGCATGCAAACGGGCCCTACCCAACATACAATGCATGAGTCACAAAGACAGCTAGCATTAGAGGTGAGTATGGTTCAGTTTGGTTCAGTTTTTAACTAAAACCGAAACCAAACCGATATTTTCGATTTTTTATTTAAAGAAACCAAATCATTGGTTTTTTTTTCAGTTTCGGTATTTCGATTTTTATTTCGGTTTTCATTTTTTTCGTTAACAAATGACATAAATACAACTTTTGGTGGGCATCAATAGATACTCCCCTACATGTTTATGAACTATTCAAAAAACCTTTTAATTTATGACGAAACATCTTTCATATGTTAGAATTACTCACTAATATGTAACTAGATAACCTTGCAAGTTGTGTACATTTTTTATACTTTATTTTTTACTTTACTTATAACCTCAACAAAAATGAGACAGTTTTATGCAAGTATTACACAACATACGTTCAATCTATATACGTGTAACGTGCTCATGAATATTTTATTCAAGTTTAATATAAAAATAATTTTGATATTATAAATACTTTAATGCATGAAGTCGACGGGATGCCTGATAAAAAAAACATTGTCATATTTTTTGAAGAACATCACGGTAACATTTTCATGAAAAACATCACAATCAAATCCATCGTCGGAGTAAACTAAACCATATATATTTGGTAGTTCGGTTCTATTCGGTTTTTTTGGTTTTTATATTTAAAACAACCAAACCGAACCGTAAAAAATCGGTTTTTATAAATAGGAAAAACCAAACCGTTTGTTTTTCAAACGGCTCGGTTTTTGGTTTTTGGTTCGGTTTCGGTTATTTTGCACATCCCTAGCTAGTATCCTATATAGTATGGTGAGCAGACTCATCTCAATCTGCAAGCATGACAATCACATACCCGAGCTGATGATACCGAAACTCCTCACATTAAACATATACACAATAAAACCCTAATCAACAATTAAGGTAATAACCAACACTCAAAGGGTCTTGGTTCATAGCTAATCCTCTTTGCAACCACGTCCATCATCTCCTTCATTTGGTTAGTTCCTTCTAGCCACACGAGGTTCTACACGACTGACAGTCCTACTATAGTTTCGTTCTTCTGACTGTTTCCCTTCCAGCCCTCCTTGCACAAGGGGTACAATAGGTTTTCTCCCATTCTCCATAAGTAGACACCTTGTCTCCTCCATCTGACAGTCTAACATCATCTGCATCATCGCCTGAATTCCGACCATTGTTATTGGCTCGGGTGCAGCTGCTACTTCTGGTGCACGCTCAATCACTCGTGGCTCAGGCTGCTGGTCATCGTTGACGTTTCCTAATCCACTGTGTGTTCTAACCATGGCGTTCTATACACCAAAGCAGACGTTCAGTGTATAGTGACGAGAATATAGATAGAGAAAGATTTTATAGACGATAGACGTATAATCCCCCTTTATCACTTCAAAATATTATATGCTAGTTCTAATACCATACTTACACGTTTAGAAATCTAAACACATAAATTTTCAAATCCGGTCGGCAGTAGACCATAGATCCGAACATCCTAAGCCTGACAATCGTGTCGTGTTCGGGTTGGTGGGTAGCGGGTAGGTGGGTTGGCGTGTCAAAATATACCAACCCAAAAACAACTCATTTAATTATACAGGTCACGGGTTGTCGGATTTGGCATATAAACCCATATATGACCCATCAACCCACTTATTTATACGGGTTCACAGGTTGACGGGTTTGTGGGTCAGATTTGGGTCCATATGTTAGTGAGTCGCATTCCATAAATAAAATTGATAATTAAATATGAATAAATTCTTGATGCAAACATGTCCGAATTTTAGAAACTTAAGTCTTCAACATCCAAATGAAAACTATAAATATTCATGGAAACATGTTCAAACTAAAATATTAATATAAACATTAAATAAATTCAATCACATGCGTCGACGTCGTTCGATAATGATTCAATCGTCTATGTCGTCATTTTTGTGGGATATTTAGATTATTTAGGGAAAACACTGAACGCGTTGCAATGCAAATCAGCAGATGGTTATCCACGGGTCAAATGGTCAATGATATTGGGTATCCTATCATAGTATAAACTATAAAATGTATAGTGTATAATACTTAATACATTTAAAAAATATATAATTTTTTTATTAAAATTCTAAACGGGTTGGCGGGTCAACCTGTATATTTTTTGAGAAACCCACATATGACCTGTTTAATAAACGGGTTGACGGGTTGGCAGGTTGAAAAACTCAACCCAAACTCGTTATTTTGTGTCGTGTCGCGGGTCGTGTCGAGAACTGACATGTGTATCGCCCCGATTCTCGAATATCAATATATGGTGATAAATTCTCATGAATTTAAGGTCTACTCTACGAGTTGGTTGCCTGACTCATCGAGTAGCAGCGGGTTAGGCCGCGCACTTAAGTGATCTACTCGCCGAGTCCAAGAAGGGACTCGAAGAGTAGGAGCTGGAGGGTGAAACCCTAAATCCCGGGGTTTTGCACCCTATTTAAAGGATCGTTTGCCCCTTAGCCTCCCTTGACAGCCTCTTGAGAGTCCAGAAACCCTAATTTGTGTGTGTGCTCCATATTAGTGTGAATTTCAAGCTTGGAAAGAAGATTTTGTTGCTAGAAGCTTGAAGATCAAGAAGTTGGAGGCAAGAACGTTTAGGGATCTGAAGTCTACCTCAGTTTAGCATCATTTGAAGGTAACAAGTTGTTACCTTGACCTTGTTCTTCCTAGATATCTTCATGTTGAAGATTAGGGCTTTTATAGCATGGGTGATAACCATTTTCGGGTATGGGATAGGATCTGAAGTTGCCACTTCAGATCTGAGCTCATCTTGGACTCTAGAGCCATAAAGTCTCCAGCTTTAGCAAGTATGAACCCTTCCTTTTGAGTTAAACTCCATTTCAAGTTTAGTTTTGGCATTATGAGTCATTAGAGCCTTGCATGCACGTAAAGTTTGCAACTTTACGTGATAAACGTGCATTGGGAAGCTGGATCTAATTTTTGGAGCCTTAGCATCGCTTAAAATCGTCTGTATGAATGAAGGAATGAAAGGACTCGGCGAGTCGCATGGTAGACTCGGCGAGTCATATGAAGATGGTCTTGAACTCGACGAGTTGGATGAACAACTCGGCGAGTCCGATGAAGATTGCCTTGGGCTCGGCGAGTGGCATGGTGACTCGGCGAGTTGGCAAGTTATGCAAGGAACTCGGCGAGTAGCTAAGGGTACTCGACGAGTTAAGGTCAACATGGACTGTTGACCTTGACAGTTGACTTTGACTTTGACCAAGGGTTGACCAGTTGACTTCTGAGGGTATTTTGATAAATTGGATATTTATAGCAAAGGACATTGGTGAATATAGGTGTTGGAGTTGGAGCTACATTTGGAGGAGTTTGACACTACCTTCCGAGCTACTTGCGAGGTGAGTTATCCTCACTATATCAACAGGGTCTACGGCACCAAGGCCGGCCCTTTATCGGATTTGTATCCGGATATATTGCATGATATGTTTATTGATTTGTTAGATCTACGTCCTGGTAGTTAGGACGGTATTGTGTTTAGTGACCTGGTTTAGGTCGGTATCCTGGTATATAGGATGAAGCTATGTTAGTGACCTGGTAGGTCAGTATCCTGGTATATAGGATGATGCTATGTTAGTGACCGGTTAGGTCGGTATCCTGGTTATAGGATGTTGCTATGCTATATGATCTGTTAGATCGGTTTGCTTGCCTATAGACTGTTATGTGATTATATGTTATATGTGCTCATGGTTGTTTGATTGAGGGTTGGGTTGAGGCGGGTCCTGCTTCGTGTTGTAGGCCAACATACCCAGGGCGGACCGGATAGACTGCAGACCCGGGAGGGCACATAGTCAGGCCGAAGGCCCGGCGAGCGATCGGGATAGGCTGAAGGCCCTGAGAGGGCGGTCTAGACGTGCCGAGGCTCGGAGAGTGGGCTAGATAGACTGAAGGCCCGATGCGGGTTGACCAGTTATACTATAGACTCAGAGAGTGGACCAGGTGGACTGAAGGCCCGATGTGGGCGGACGAGTCACACGGTAGACTCGATATGCATGGTTGTTCTGTATTTGTTGATATGATATGGTTATGGTTATATGAGGTTGGTATTGGGGGGGGGGGGGAGTAACTCACTAAGCTTTCGGGATTACAGTTTCAGTTTATTGTTTCAGGTTCAGCGGATGGCCGCAGGTAGGCGAAGGCGTGACCGTACACTTCCTCGATTGATGATTATGATTTCTGGGAACTCTGATGTATAAACTCTTTTGAAAACTAATTGTAATAATTGAATGGCTTTAAATGATTCAAAAAGTTTTAAATTGACTCGAATTTTATGGGTGTTACACAGGCCTAGAACATCCTAAAGCATCTAACGACATCATATAAATCAATTAGCACATAAAAGCAATTTTAGGCATCTTTCCTTGAATAAGCTAGTGCTAGTGTCTATTCTGGCATACTTCCTAAATATAGCAGACACTCATCTCACGATCATCGCTTAACATTCTAATTTTAAGTCAAGAAATCCTATAATATTCCTAGTTCTCTTAAACTAGTGCTCTGTTACCAACTGTGACATCCCCAATTTCACGTCCAGAAAAGACCGATTTATTTATGCTTATTTTGAAATCAGAGTATCCTTAAAAGAATAAAATTGCGGAATTTGTTTCCAAAAACATGATAATGATATTATCAAAACATTTCCGAAGAAACGTATTTTATTTATATTTAAAACCTTGGGATGTCATTTTCGATACAGTACAAAAGCATAAATGAAATAATACATGCCTTACACTAGTTTATCTAGACTACTGGCCTATAAGCATCCATAAATCTCTAATCATATCATCACACATGTGCTCTTGTGTCACTACCTGTAATATAAGAAACTGAGTGGGTCAGGCTTAGGGGGCTAGTGAGCACATAGGCCACAATAATTAAATCTTTATTTATTATTATCAAATCATCATCCCGATTACCTCTTCCCGATATCTGTTGGATTAGTGTCTAAGCCAGTAACTATATTTGGTAAGTACTTGACCCGGTTGTGCATGGTCCTTTTGGGTTGCCATCACCATAGCAACTTGACAGGGTGATTTATGAAGAGAGAAGAGATATTATTATATTAATATATTATGAGAATAATATATTAAAGGAATAATAATATTATTTAATTAATATTAGTCATAAATTAATTAGGAATTAATTTGGTGACTAAAAGAGGTTAATTGAATAAAGGGGCTTAAACTGTCAAATGTGTGATAGTTGAGTTTTGGGCTATGAATCCTTATAGATCTTAGGGTGGCCGAATTTAGGGTTATGGACTCCTTGAATTCGTCCAAGCCTTAATCTAGAAGGATCCTTGGATTGCTTAGTGCCTAAGTTATTCAATTAGGGTTAAGGATGTATCCCTAGTAGCTCATAGTATAAATAGACCCCATAGGTGAGGGAAATCGGCCACCTTATTACATTGGAAACCCTAGAGCCGATTTTCTCATCCCTCCTCTCTCTCCAAATCATCCTCTTGCTAGTTGGTGTTTGTAAGCCATTAGAGGAGTGACAATTGTGACTCTAAGCTCTAAGAACAAGAAGATTCAAGCAAGCAACTTAAGGTATTCTTCTAGATCTGGTTTCATATGTTATGATTCAATTGTTTTTTCACTAGATCTAGCAATGTAAGCCTTGGATACATTGCATGTTCAATTAGAGAAACCTAGATCCAAGCATTAGGGCCTGTATGTGCACATAGGAAAGTTCTTATGGCTCAAACCCATCAGTGGTATCAGAGCTTAGATTGGTTTCTATTGAATTGATGCTTTGATTGATTGCTTTTTACATGAAAAATCGTTTTTTTTGTGCCCCTGACTGACAGACTCGGCGAGTTCCATTGTGGACTCGGCGAGTAGGATGAACTCGGCGAGTCCATAATGGGACTCGGCGAGTCCGAGCGTCAGTCAGAGCAGATTTCGGGATTTCTTGCTGTTTTGCTTGAGGATACTTGCCTTAATTGTTTTGGGTCATTAAAATCCGAATTTTATCATATATTTGAGTATATCTTTGACCAAACAAAAGATAATTACCATTTGATTGAATAATAATTTCCTTATATGATAATAATTGATTATTTGAATTAATTGGTAAATTGTCTTGCAAGTAATATTGACTAGGTCAAATTTAGATAATCATTAAATTAATTAGTTGATTTATATTATTTGCTATTTGATCCTTTATGTTTTGAAAAGTTCAAAAACTTGTCCTCAAGTTTTGAAATTTAGGTTTTGTGATTAAAAGTTTAATTTGAACTAATTAAATTTCAAACCTTAGAATTTTACAAGTTTTAAAATTCAACCCTATACTTATAATATTATAAGATTAATATATATATGTATAACTTAAATGCTAGTTTACCGTTAGTAGGCCTCATTCACGAACCCAGTCTATAAGGGGGTATAAGGTTATGGCCAATAAAATGGTCGTTTAATGGGTGTCCATTCTCACCCACCGCTTCCTTGATTGGTGGAGGGTCGTTAACCGAACGGGTAGGATCGGGCAAACATTTCCTCATTAAAAGTATAATGAATCTATATAAAGTAACTAAATGTTTTTTACAAAATTCTCAATCTTAGTTGCTTTAGGCAAAAGTGAATTGATGCGATTCCATGAAATTACACTTTGTACCCTTGCTAAGACGTTAATGGAGCGCGTGTGGTTAACCGACACATTAATTGGGTTCTAAGCAAAGGTGGCAAAGGGTGACTCATTGTTTGTTATAGTTCGATGGAGCGTGTGTGGTTAACCAGCACATCGAATAGGTAACTGTAACAATGAGGGCACCATGTACATTTGCATGGTTATTCACACCCACTTTGTGATCCTCGGTATCCCAGTCACAAACGAGAGGGGCAGATCGAGATTTAAACATGCCATTGAAAAGTTCAATGTATCTCAAAGGATGTAGGAGTTTTCAATACATTTAAAACCTAATTTCTTTTTCGTTTTTCATGGTGGAGAATTAGTGAATCGACATTCACTTGCCTTCAAATTATTTACTTATTAGATTACGACATCCCTCTTCTAATTTGTGAATAATGTTGTTGGTTCCTAGCCCTAATTTTTCATTTGGGTGATTAATTTGGGAAATTCATTTCTAATCAACTTTGTTCTTTTTCCTTTTCAGATGTCGAACGCAAACAACAACGCTTCTGGGTCAAACTCCTCTGGTTCATTCTCACTCATGAACTTGTGTGGGAAAGTGATCTTCGATGGGACCAATTTTAGTAATTGGATCCGCAACATTCGAATGGTCACTCGCTACGAGGACAAAGAGTATGTCCTCGACGAGAAGCTTAAGGAGATTGATATCAAAACTGCTACTGCCGATGAGATCGCGGCCTACGAGGCCCACGAGGGTGATGCCACAAAAGTCCATTGCATCATGCTCGCGACTATGACTGCTGAACTCCAAAAGTCCTTTGAGGACAAGCACCCCTATGAGATGCATCAGGATCTGCTGGAACGCTACCACCAGAGCGCTAGGCAAGAGAGGTATGAGATCATCACTTCGATGATCACTACCAAAATGGGCAATGGAGAGTCCCTTACTGCCCATCTGCAAAAGATGCAGAGATATGTTGATTGCCTGCTGAAGTTGAATGTGAACTTCGATGAAGAGCTAGCAATTGACATTATCCTTCACTCATTGCCTTCCTGCTATAGCCAGTTCCGCATGAACTACCATATGAATAAGTAAGAGGTCTCCTTGAGCAAGCTTCAGGGCTTGTTGAGGACTGCTGAGAGCAACCTCAAGGATAAATCTGTTGCATCACCTCCCACTCCAGTTGCTGCCCCTGTCTTGGCAATAGGGCAAGGGAAGGGTAAGAAGAGGAAGGCCTCCTCAAGGGGCCACCACAAGGGAAAGTCTCAAGATGGCACCTCTTCTAGTGGAACCAAAGTTGGTTCTGCTAAACCCAACTCAAACCCCAAAGAGGCAGAGTGCCACCACTGCCACAAGATAGGGCATTGGAAGAGAAGCTGCCCAAAATATCTGCAGGCCATCAAGGATGGAAAGATCAAGCTATCTTTCGTAGGTATTTACACAATTAAATCTAATAGTTTATCACATGCTACTTGTTGGGTTCTTGATACAGGATGTGGTTTTCACATATGTTCTGATTTGCAGGGACTAAAAGAAAATAGGGATGTGGAGCGTGGAAGGATGAATCTGATCATGGGAAACAGAAGATCGTTGCCTGTGACCAAGATTGGAGTTTATTCCTTAGTGCTTAGTAATGGTTTAGATTTAAATTTGAATAATTGTTGCTATTCGCCAGATATGGATAGAAACATCATTTCATTTCATGGTTTATATAAACAAGGCTTTAGATATTCATTTGATAATGAAAAGGGTTCTATTTATGCTTATTTTAATAACAGTTTATATTTTGAAGCATTGCCTTGTAATGGAATATATGAAACTGTGATGGTTGTAGATAACTTAGGAAATGATGTGTTGTGTGTGGATTCTTCCAAAAGTATGGATAAAGCATGCTTGTAGCATTGTCGTCTTGGACATGTCAACAAGAAACGAATAGCCCAACTCCAAAAGGATGGAGTGTTGGAGTCATTCGACCTTAGGGATGATGACATGTGCGAGTCTTGTTTACTTGGAAAGATGACCAAGTCACCATTCACTGGTACTTGTGCGAAAGGTGAGGGTTTATTGGATCTCATACATACAGATGTATGTGGACCCTTTAGATCCACCACAAGGGACCCGAATCGCTTCTATGTGACTTTCACAGATGATTATAGCAGATATGGGTATATCTACTTGATCAAACACAAGTTAGAAACCTTTGAAAAGTTCAAAGAGTTTAAACAAGAAGTGGAGAATCAATTGGGCAGGAAAATCAAGATGCTTCGATCTGATCGAGGTGGAGAGTACCTAAGTCTTGAATTCCACGACTACCTCAAGGAATGTGGAATAGTTTCACAATTGACGCCACCAAGGACACCACAATTGAATGGTGTAGCTGAGAGGCGTAATCGAACCTTGCTAGACATGGTTCGTTCCATGATGATTCGTGCTTCACTACCTATCTCATTCTGGGGGTATGCCTTAGAGACTGCCGCCCATATCCTTAACTTAGTACCTACGAAGAAGGTTGCCAAAACACCTCACGAGATGTGGACAGGGAAAGCTCCCTCGTTAGCACATATCAAGGTTTGGGGTTGCGAGGCTTTCGTAAGACGAGATACTCACGACAAGCTCGAACCTCGTAGTGAGCGATGTATTTTCATCGGCTACCCACAGAAATCCTTTGGATATCTCTTCTACAGACCGAGTGACAATGTTGTCTTCGTTGCGAGGAGAGGGGTTTTCCTAGAGCGAGAACTCATAAGCCAAGAAGACAGTGGGAGGCAGATCGATCTTGAAGAGCTTCAAGAGTCGAGAGATGAAGGAACCTCTAACACTGGCGCTCAACCCGAGGAGGAAACTTCGGTTGAACCGATTGACGAATCCTTACCTGTTAGACGTTCTGAAAGAGTTAGTGTTCCACCCCAGTTTTATGGTTTTCAGATTACTATGGAAGGGGATACGTTCATTAGTGATAGTACACTGGTGAATATGGACGAACCTAACAGCTATAAGGAAGCCATGGCAGGCACAGAGTCTGCGAAGTCCATGTATGACAATCAAGTTTGGATAGCGAGATCCAATCCATGTATGACAACCAAGTTTGGAATTTGGTTGACAATGTACCAGGTCGTAAGACGGTCGGGTGCAAGTGGATCTTCAAGAAGAGGACTGACGTGGATGGAAACGTGCACACTTATAAGGCGCGATTGGTTGCGAAGGGTTTCACTCAAACTCCTGGAGTTGACTACGACGAAACCTTCTCACCAGTTGCAAAGATAAAGTCTATCAGGGTGATGCTGGCCATTGCTGCATTTCATGACTATGAAAAATGGCAGATGGATGTCAAAACCACTTTCCTTAATGGAAAGTTGGTTGAGGATGTTTACATGGCTCGGCCAGAGGGTTTTGTCAATGCGAAGCATCCCAACGAAGTGTGTAAGCTTGAGAAGTCCATTTATGGACTTAAGCAAGCGTCTCGCAGATGGAATCTTTGTTTTGACGAGAAGGCCAAAGAGTTTGGCTTTCTGCGAAGCGACGATGAATCATGTGTATATGTCAAAGCCAGTGGGAGTGTAGTAAGCTTCCTTATATTGTATGTTGATGACATACTACTCATAGGAAACGACATCCCGACACTACAGGAGGTTAAGTCCTGGCTCGGGAAGTGCTTCGCTATGAAGGACCTCGGAGAGGCTTCCTATATTCTGGGAATAAGGATAGTGAGAGACAAAAGTAAGAGACTAATAGGACTTAGTCAGAATACTTACTTGGACAAGGTACTAAAACGTTTTAGTATGGAGAATTCAAAGAAAGGGGAGTTACCAATCCAGAGTAATGCCAAGTTGAGTAAGACTCAGAGTCCGAGTACTGAAGTCGAGATAGCAGAGATGAGCCGAGTACCTTACGCTTCCGCAGTTGGCTCGATCATGTACGTTATGACTTGTACTCGCCCTGATGTGGCCTTCGCTTTGAGCATGGTCAGCAGATATCAAGGGAACCCTGGCAGAGCGCATTGGATCGCAGTCAAGAATATTCTTAAGTACCTTCGGAGGATCAAGGAATGGTTTCTAGTCCTCGGTGGGAGTGATGACTTAAAGGTGCGAGGGTACAACGACGCCAGCTTTCAGACCGACATGGACAACTATCGTTCGCAATCGGGCTGGGTCTTTACCCTCAACGGAGGAGCAGTAACTTGGAAGAGTTCCAAGCAGGAAACTGTAGCTGATTCAACGTGCGAATCAGAGTACATTACAGCAATCGAAGCGTCAAAGGAGGCAATATGGTTGAAGAACTTCATTGGAGACCTTGGAGTTGTGCCATCCATAAAGGAGCCTATGGAGATTTTCTGTGATAATGAAGGAGCGGTTGCCTTGACCAAGGAACCAAGAGATCACGATAGATCTCGACATATCGACAGAAAATATCATTTTATTCGACATCGGGTGGAATAAGGACTCCTCGTAGTGAATAGGGTATCGTCAGAAGATAACCTAGCAGATCCGCTTACGAAGGGACTGAGCAGGGTTAGGCATTTGCAGCACGCTAGGAGCATTGGGCTGAAGGACGATATTATTTTAGATTAGATAGTTTGGAAACGTGTAATAAATTAGTTGTTATTAACATTTGATGATTAAATAAAGGAGTATTATTTATTAGTAATGTTACTGTCTTAAGTTAATCTTTTACCTATTGTTTCATTTTGCATGTTTTGACTTCCTGAATAATTAAGTTATTTAATAATAATCGAATTATTCGAACGGTCCACAATCGTTCATATGTTGGAAGTAGATATGAATGAAGACTGTCATGAATTGGTGTGTAGATTGTCTAAAGTGTATTAGACATAGCAAAGGTTTGCTACAACGTTCATGAGTGCTTATGAACTTGATTTGAGCATTGGAATAAACCCACACTTGCTGGAATCACTTCATGGAATTTATCACGAGTGATCGCAAGATGGTAATATCATATGGTCTTAAAACCAAGATATATGGTTTATTGCTTGCTAATTGGTTGTGCATTGATAATGCGTAAATGCATCAGTAACTTGGTGTTATAAAATGCATTGTTGTGTATGATTTGATTAGTGGATATTAAATGCATATAAGTCGAAGTTTATCTGTTCCTTTTATCCTAAGAGGGTAAAAGCGATATCAGGGCCCCTCGATGATTTGATTTGACTTATGTGTCGAGCCCGGTCAGGACTGAATTGATGTGTTCAATTAAGTTCTATGTCAAATGAATCTGAGATCGAGAAACCAATTGCTGGACAATAAGTATGACAATGTTCCATGTAATTGTCCGCACGATATCTAGAACAGAGGATTATACGATCCCTTATCTGAAGGACAGGTTACTGATAAGATCAGTGTTTGACAGCGTCTTTGAGAGCTACGATTGCTAATCGGATTGTGCTTGCATAGTTACTAGACTTATCCAAGTGGGAGACTGTTGGATTAGTGTCTAAGCCAGTAACTATATTTGGTAAGTACTTGACCCGGTTGTGCATGGTCCTGTTGGGTTGCCTTCACCATAGCAACTTGACAGGGTGATTTATGAAGAGAGAAGAGATATTATTATATTAATATATTATGAGAATAATATATTAAAGGAATAATAATATTATTTAATTAATATTAGTCATAAATTAATTAGGAATTAATTTGGTGACTAAAACAGGTTAATTGAATAAAGGGGCTTAAACTGTCAAATGTGTGATAGTTGAGTTTTTGGCTATGAATCCTTATAGATCTTAGGGTGGCCGAATTTAGGGTTGTGGACTCCTTGAATTCGTCCAAGCCTTAATCTAGAAGGATCCTTGGATTGCTTAGAGCCTAAGTTATTCAATTAGGGTTAAGGATGTAACCCTAGTAGCTCATAGTATAAATAGACCCCATAGGTGAGGGAAATCGGCCACCTTGTTACATTGGAAACCCTAGAGCCGATTTTTTCATCCCTCCTCTCCCTCCAAATCATCATCTTGCTAGTTGGTGTTTGTAAGCCATTAGAGGAGTGACAATTGTGACTCTAAGCTCCAAGAACAAGAAGATTCAAGCAAGCAACTTAAGGTATTCTTCTAGATCTGGTTTCATATGTTATGATTCAATTGTTTTTTCACTAGATCTAGCATTGTAAGCCTTGGATACATTGCATGTTCAATTAGAGAAACCTAGATCCAAGCATTAGGGTTTGTATGTGCACATAGGAAAGTTCTTATGGCTCAAACCCATCACTATCCTCGCTCTCTGTCCCTAACATCTAATCTCAATGGACCTATCTTAAGGATCATCTTCGGGATAGACAATAATGCTTAGGGGAGTCCATAGCAATATATGGGGGGGATGGAGTACACCTGGTGAACACTAAGTTCAAAAAGACCTACAGGTTGTGAACCTACTAATATTCCACTGGATTGTCTAGAATAGTCCATGGTCGTTATATATACTCCGCTAGACAACTGGATCATATTTAAAGTCAAGGCCTCTAATCATCTATACATTATTTCAACTATCATCATTTATATCACCTTTCATCTCTCATCATCTAAGTCATCTTATATCTACCCATCTTTACCCAACATATTTATAGGTAACAAGATACATATACAGTTCAAAATAAAGTAAAACATGTATAAATCGTTCATCTAGCATAGATATCAGGAACATAGATACTAGGCACATGTAGTATGTAATTATATTAAATACTTTATATATGTGTGTAAGATGAAAATAACCATGCACTCACATGATAAAATAGGTGATTGGTGATCTGGACAGAGCTTCGTCTAACACCTCAGATATTCCTTGACGTGGTCTAAGTATAATTACTATAGAGTTTTAGTCTAATGATCCTAGAGACTAAGAATAGTCTAGATACTCACTAATCCCAATGTCTACATCAAGATCTATCACGTAAGGATCAGTCAGGCATGACAGTTGGGAGGCAGGATCATTTCGGCATAATAGCTTTTCTGAAATCCAACAACCAAGCCAACATGACCATTCTAGACACCTCTCTTGTAAGGAGATCAAACAGTATAACGACATGGAATTACTGATAAATCTTATTAATAAGTTCATAATGACGACTTATGACTATAAATATAAGTTACACATAAAAGACTAGAGTGTAGCTTAACTTACAGAGGTTCTTCCTAACAGAAGTTAGGAAATTGAACCGGCAGAGCTTCTACTCACTAGCTACTACTTCTTTAGGGATTGCAAGCCTTCGTCGAAGGCTAAAACTATGCGAAATGGGCTAAAATCGAGAGAATTTCGAGAGAGCGAGCGAGAGAGAGAGAGAAAGAGAGAGGATGGGGTGTAATGCTCGTGTTTCTAGGCTAGGCATTAATATTGATGTGATAGTCTAGGGTAACCTTTGTAACTCATTTTGAGGAAATGAAAAGGAATTATGTGAGTATTATGTGAAAATTATGTGTTTTTTTTGGGATTAAAACCCTAATTGAGATTTGATGAACAAGATGCGGAAAATAAGAACAAACACAAATATGAAGATTAGGTCGAATGATCACTCGATTTATTCAAATAAGAGGAATAAATTACACTTTCAGCATAGACTAAAAAATCTAACACTACATAAGAAACCTCACGTGGCGACTACATTTTGCCTCACTCTTAACCCTAATTGTGAATAATACATGACTATTTATAGGGAAAAGACAAGTCTTGGGCTTTTAACCTAGAATTCATCAAAGGGGCCCATTGCCATCATCCATGGAGTGCTTTGAAACCCTACAATCTCCCCCTCAAAGTATGGAATGGATGACAATGCTTTAACTTCCAAAACAAGCATCTAGCGAATAAAAAGATCTTGCAACGAGGAATAGATGAAGCAATCCACGAATCTTGATTCTTCAATAGTCTTCAAATACGGGCTCTAGGATATATAAATCAAGCACTGAAGTAATGTCTTTAAACTTCATTTTCGAATGTAATCCCAAAAAAAATCTTCATGGAAACCAAGCCCGCCATAAAAACCCATTTCAGAACAAAGAAACCGAATCAATTCTTGTCTTTGAAGAGCTCCCCCTCCAAGTCACAATGATCTTCAAATAAGCTAATGATATAAGCCATCAAAAAATATCATGTAACAACCCAAATTTTAAGATTCGTAATGCCACTTGATCGAGAAAATACTAGAAGTCGGAGATATAACAAGTCCTTAGCAGAGCTCGATAAAGAACTTCCGCTGTAAAGGATACTTCTCTGTAAAAGCTTTAGTAGAGCTCGATGAAGAACTTCCACTGTAAAAGCTACCTTCATAATTCTACCACAAGTTTTATCAAAAATCTTCAAATTTTAAAAAGTTACAAATCCAATTTCGAATGACCATACCAAATTCTCCCCCGATTTATAATCAAAAACATGATTATAAAGCCTTCAAATGGTCATAAGAATGATCTTGAATGGATAAAAATTTACTAAGCTCCCCCGCGACAAAATGATATACACAATGAAGTATAAAACCCGAAAAAGTCGTGAAAAATTTGACGTTATCACGAAAAATGACTTTTCGAACCGCCAAGACTTGATGGGATCTTTAATTTGCTGTTCACGAAAAAACATGTGCGTTAAAAAATTCAAAACTATTCACCGGCCCTCAAAGTTGTAAACTTTTCTGAATATTGGGCCAAAACTGTGACTTGCTGAAAGACAGGGGCTGGAATTGTAATTCAGCATCAATATACCCCTTAATTTGAAACAAAATCTGGAAATTGACCATTACAGCCAAGTCACGAAAAATTCAGGGACCAGAACGGTCAAATCTTTGAAGTTGAGGGGACCAGAAGTGAAACATAAGCTTTCTTCCCCACTTTATCTGTGATTAAAAGAACAACTGGAACGAATCCAATCGTAGACGAAAACCAAAGTACCGATTCCAATCAATTCCATCGTTTCCTATCATAAAGACGCGAATCTGAGTCACTTTCGTTTCAAGCACAAGCAACCGAACCTAGATTCGTTCCAGGTTCATTGAACCGAAACCATGTTCGGTCCGAGCACAGGTTCGCTTTCGGTTCATCCCCCTTTCGTTCCATTACTTTTGTTCCAAGTGCTTTCGTTCCAAGAGCTACCAACCGAACTCAATTTCGTTCCAGGTACATTCCAAAGCCATTGATACAAAAGCGAAATCAAGCATGACGATGCGAACAAAGAGCGAAACATTAGCCAACCGAATTCACAGATTTGCTTTCCTCTCTTTCTTTCCAAAGCTAACAAATGAACCCAAATATTCCAAACTCCGAATCAATTGGCTACGAGTGTTCGTGAAAAGGAATGCAAGCACAGACAAACAACCTCCAATCGTTCACAGGGAGATGTTCGCAGTATCTCAAATTTTGACTTTTATAGTTTGACTATACAAAACAATGTCAGTTGACTGCGAGACCTGAGTTCTGATTCCGAGTACCAGTCATTACAATACGAATCCTCAAACGTATATTCTGATTGCGAACCCAATTTATTTTGATTGTTCTAAGCACTGATTGAAAGACCCATTATACAGCGAACCAAGAGTATGCGAAGCACCAAATAACGAGACTATTCAATTGAAACTCCGAGAGTCCAATTTAAGCCTCAACGTCGATCGTTGTTTAATTGAACAAATCTGATAGCTTTTCGATTACATTCATAGATGAGAGCATCACCCTAAAATTCCAATTTTGACTTTCCAGTTTGACCAATGTTCATCCGTTCGTTAACAGTTCATCAAATGACATCAAATATTTGCGTTCAACAAACATACAATCGCTACTTCCAAAAATCGATCGCAATAATTTCATCGAAATTTCAAGTTCAATACGAATACTTCAAATCGACTTTATGAATAAGAAAAAGAAAATTGATGAGAAGTATGATCTTGGATTAAAACAAACTCAAATCGATTCATCAAGATTGATGAATACATATCAATATCCTTAGCCGATAGTGATATAAGCAGCGATTTGAATCTTGATAGACCTTGAGAGAACGAGCAATTGGATGAACTAAGTAATCGATATGCAAAGCAAATGACGCACACAAGAACTCGAATATAATATTAGGGCTAAAAGAAAAACTGGATCGTCAAAATACACGCATCATGAACAGTGACAGACTAAATAATTGGGCCAAATCAAAAGAAGATTCAAAGAGATCCAATTGGCTTAAAACAAAAAGATAAAATCAATTGATTTGGGATTAAGCAAATGATCTGATCCAATATGAACAGAAAAACGAATCAGATTAAATAAAATACCAGATGAACAGAAGAAGAACATCATAAAACTCCATGAACAGTAACTTGAACAAAAATCTTGATTCCATACCGCCAAAGCACCAAAATCTTCAATAACTTGTGCAGAAAATCATCAAATCAAGAACCGATACTTCAAAAATCAATAGATCTTCAAAGACCCGCTCTGATACCACTTGTTGGGATTAAAACCCTAATTGAGATTTGATGAACAAGATGCGGAAAATAAGAACAAACACAAATATGAAGATTAGGTCGAATGATCACTCGGTTTATTCAAATAAGAGGAATAAATTACACTTTCAGCATAAACTAAAGAATCTAACACTACATAAGAAACCTCACGTGGCGACTACATTTTGCCTCACTCTTAACCCTAATTGTGAATAATACATGACTATTTATACGGAAAAGACAAGTCTTGGGCTTTTAACCTAGAATTCATCAAAGGGGCTCATTGCCATCATCCATGGAGTGCTTTGAAACCCTACAGTTTTATGCTTAATTATTAGGATTTAAATAATTAAGAATAAAAATGAGTGTCGAAAATAAATATTAGATAAAGGCGATATCTATTAAGAAAGTTGTAGTGGTCGTGAAAAGGATTACGGATATATAAAGAATACCGAAATCCAAGTTATAACGAAGAAGTTATGACCTGTCGAAGTTTCACGACAAAACCAGCACGGTGCCGAATGACGTAAAAAGTGAGTTTTTGATAAACTACTGTTTAGCCTTAGTGATCTAAACGAAAGTCGTAGTGTTCGTTAAACCGAGAGTATGTATAAAAAGAACGTCCAAATCTGACTTCGTATGAGGAAGTTATGATTTTTTGAAGTTTCAGCTTAGTAGTAGACAGCTAAAAACTCGAATTTTAGATCGAGTGATTTTTAGCCGACACAACCTAAACGAGAATCGAAGGTCTCGTCAATAGTAGTACAACGGTAAAAAGACAGACGAAAACGGACGTCAAATGAAGAAGTTATGAATTTTTAACGGATTTCTTGTCCGGTCTGTTAAAAATAATAGGGTAAATTACACCATTCGTCCCTCGTGCACATGCCAGAAAGCGTGTTTGGTCCCTATTTTCAAAAATTAACTCGGATCGTCCCTCATTCGTTTAAAACTTTCACGTTTCGTCCCTATGGACATAAAAAGACCATTTTGCCCTTATTTATTTCTTTTTTAATTTTATTTTTATTTGTTTATTATTTTTAGATTAAAAAAAAGAAAGCAACAATAAATAAACATACATGAATCCACCCCTCCCCGCTTCCCCCTCCTATGTATTCCTCTACCTTTGTCCCCCATTCTCAGCCACTCCCAACGCCGACGAAGCCCCATCAGCCCCACCTTCACCTTCACCCAAATGCGATAAACCAAAATCGGACTAGTCGATCTTCATCCTCCTCCAATCGCCTCTATAAAACCCTAGATCTCAAGAAGGAACTGTACATGGAATCATCAACAGCACCACCATCGCGGGTGGAATCATCAACAACACCACAATCACCACCACCATCTCATATCTCGACTCAACCCTAAGTCGCCTCTCGTTTTAACTGTTATCAATTTGCAGCAAATTAGAAGATCGAAAAGAGAGAAGTAAGTTGCGATTTATCCTTTCCCCAATTTCCTTTCTGCTTCTTTGAATTTAATCGGTCATCTCTCTCACTCTGTCTCATAGACTGCCAGCACCTCCTGCAATCACCACCAGTCATTACTCAAACCTCAAAAAATGAAACCTGAACGTGCAAATGAAACCAAACTAAACCCTAAACTTATAAATCGAAGATGATGGAGATTCAGATCGGAGAAGTGGGTTCTGATCGAACAAAAATCTTCTCCATCGACAACGGAGACGGAAATGTGATCACATTCCGGGCGGTGTTGAAGATGGTTTTTAGGGGCTGATTTGGTTGTTTTTCCAGGCGGTTTTGGTAAAGATATAGTTCAGAAACTAGGTGGATAGAGATGGTTAGCTTCGAGAGTAATATAAGGCAAGTGGTAGTTGTTGTTTGGAGTCAATGAACTGATGATGTTCGAATGGTGCAGGTTGTACGAATGTGGTTCCGACTGTGGTGGGTTTTCTAATTTTGAAGGTATGGTTTAAATTGGGTGTTGGTTGCGGTTTGTGATGATGAACAGGGGTGCAACAAGGGTGTTCCGATGGTGATGTAACCCGACAAAGGAGGAGGTAGGAATTTGGTGGTGGGTTTTAAGGTATTATAAGGTATATGTTTGACGAAGAAGGGTTGAATTGGGAAGTTGGCGATGGATGTATGGTGTTTGAGAGATGCAGGTGGTGTTCATCCGATGATTTGTTGGGGTGGGGGCATGAAATGGGGACATATTGTTTTTTCTTTTATTTTTTAATTAAAAAATAATAATTATAACATTAAATTAAATGTAAAAGAAATATAAAAGGGCATAATAGTCATTTTAGGTCTTGCAAGGGATGTAGCTCGCAAATTAAAAGTTATGAGGGATGTAGCGTGCAACTATTAACAAAACAAGGGACGGTCCGAGTTAATTTTTGAAAATAGGGACTAAACACGCTTTCTGGCATGTGCACGAGGGACGAATGGTGTAATTTACCCAAAATAATAATATAAAAATTAAAGTCAAAATTAGCCGACAAAGTCTAAACGAAAGTTGTAGAGCATAATTTTACCTACGCATGCATATAAAGAACGTCAAAAACGGAGCTTGTATGCAAAAGTTATGGATTTTAGAAGTTTTGGCACAAAAATCGAGAAAAATTGCCAAATCCGAGAAATTTCGCAAGGTGGACTTCGGCCACGTCACCTTCGCTGCATGCGTGCCACATGTCCGATCTGCTGAGTCATCCGAGGCCACCTGTCGACGCGTGTCGCACCCTCTTCAGACCGAAGGCTCGGCCAATCAGAAGCTGCCTCGTGTCTTCTCCGTGTCCTCGCCTCGCATCCGACGCGTGCCCTTGCTTGACGTGTCCGAGCTTCGCACCAAGTGCCACGACCGAACCCTCAGACCTAGAGCTCGGTCCAATCAGAAGCCTCCAGCAGGACCCTCGCACGTGCGACCCATGTGACCCCTCTTCGGATCTGCTGACGCGTGGAGACTTCTCAGCCCTTGGATCAGGAGCATCGCCCCTATAAATAGAAGGGTGCGAGACCTCCCCGGTATATTTTGAAAACTTGTCATTTTAACCCCTTTTTCAATATTTCTTTCATTCCAACTTCCCCCAAAGCCCCGGTATTATACCAAACACCCAAAATACGCCCCGAACTGCCCGAGAAGCCCGAGAAATTTATCTTTTCGGTTTTGAAACCCAACCTTCGCAGAGCCCGGTTTCTGAATAAAATTCTCGGTTTTATTAGAAACGATCGTTTTAGGAAACGAAGTGCTGCCTGATTATCAGTAAATCATGTGAGTGTATAGTCACCTTCATCTTACACCTAGATATGAAGTATTTTCTATAAAATACGTGCTATGTGTAATTATATTAATTGTTTAATTGAGGTGACTGTTGAATAGATGTTTTATACAAGTTTTAAACTGTATATGTATTTTTATCTACAAATATGTTGGGTAAAACATGGGTAGATAGTTGATGTGTGATGAAATAAAATGATGAGATGCCTCGATGTGATAGTGATCCAGTCATCTAGCGGAGTATGAATGACGACCACGGACTTTTCTAGACAGTCCAGTGGAACGTTGGCAGGCTCGCAACCTGTAGGTGTTAATGAGCTTGGGTGTTTATTTGTTGTACTCCATCCCCCACATGGTTGCCTTATTTGACATAAATTGTTGGGAAACCCCCAAAGCAGTGTTGTCGCCCCGATGAAAATCCTTAGGCTAGGTCCCTTGTGATAGGTGTTTAGGGACGTAAAGTGAGGATAACGGAAATGGGTAATCAGGGTTATTGTTGATTGATGAACTTAATAAGTTTATTATTATTGTGGGTTGAAAACCCTATATGCTCACCAGGCTCCCAAGCCTGACCCACTCAGCTTTTTATGTTACAGGTAGTGGACCCCGAGCATAGTCGGAGGAAGATAAGAGATTTTTGGATTATAGGCCAGTAGTTGTAAAGAACTGTTGAAAGGCTTATAATGTCTTGTTTATGCTTTTGATCTGTATCGGAACATGACATCCCGAGGTTTTGATATGAAATGAAATTATATATTTCTTAAAGAAAGGTTTTGACAATCTTTTATCATGTTTTGTTTTGGGGACCAATTCCGCAACATCTTTTAAAAAGGATTTCTCTGACATTATTTTAAAAAGCATAAATTAAATCGGTCTTTTCTGGCCGAGAAATTTGGGGATGTCGCATGGGGAGTAAGGAAACTAATGATCAGGCGAAGCCTATTTATAGCACAACTACGCGTAGTGCCTTGTGTGCGCACTGCGCACACCTGATACGTTGCTCCTATCGTTTTCTACCATGTGTTGCAAATATGGTGGTCCACGCCCCACCTTCTAGACGGTGTGCGCCGTGCAACCCTCCTGTGCATGACGCTTCTCGGAAAACTTCAGAAATCGTATCTTCTTCATACGTGCTCCGTTTTGACGTTCTTTATATCCCCAGAAAGCTCTCAAAAAGATCTACAACTTTCGTTTAGTCTTCGTCGGCTAATTTTGACTTTATTTTTTAAACTATATTTTTAACAGGCTTAGACTGTTAAAGTCTGTTAAAAATTCATAACTTCCTCATATGATATCCGTTCGCGACTGTCTTTATATCAATGGAATACTAACAATGAGATCTTCAACTCTCGTTTAGATTGTTTTAGCTAACAATCTACCAATCCAAAATTTGATATCATTGCGCATACTGTCGCGCCGAATTTTAGAAAAATCATAACTTCCTCTATTGAAGTCATATTTAGAATGTACCTATACGTACGAATTCGCTTTTGCGATGTCTACGACTTTTTCTTAGATTACTGAGGCTAATAATCGTCCTAACCCCGATTTGCTATTTACGATATCGTAGCCATGCCGGTTTAAACGTGAAACTTCAATGGGTCATAACTCATCCGTTATAAGTCCGTTTTGAGCGCTCCTTATACCTCCAGAATCCTTATTACGACTACTTCGTCTCACTCATAAGCTATTCATCCTAATCTTTAATCTATTTAGACGTAAATTCTATCCCTAATTTATTACGTAGCTATAAACACACAATGTATACATATATATATATATATATATATATATATATATATATATATATATATATATATAAATGAATTGGGAAATTTTTGCCAACAATGTGGACAATACCTAAAACTAATGTTAATACAATATATAGAATAGGAACTTTTGACTATTTTCAAGGTTATTCTATTAAAATGACAGAACAAACTTTGTCTATTGGTCAAAACCAACAAAATTTACATTTATTATCATATATAATGAAATATAAATTTTTACATGTTTGTTTAGTCCAAATTGCTATCAAGCCTTTATTTAGACTTGGAATAGATGCCTCTGTTCTCCTTATTTTAAGAGACAAGAGACATAAAGATTTTCAAAATTCTATTTTAGCTATGGCTGAAACAAATATTGCTAACGGACCTATTTATTTCAATTGTTATCCAAATTTTTCTGTAGGGTTATTTGATAAAAGTATTTTAGATACTTTAGTGTTAACAGTAGAAACAAAAAATTTAGAATTTAAAGATGATACAAAGCCTTTAGCAATAATTTATCGTATTTGTTACAAAACTATGACAACTACACTTGAACCGAAAACACGTTTATCGAGTTCGAAAAATGAAACAATTATTTTTGAAGCAAATACTAACCATACCAAAGTTCACACACCAAAAAGGTTAAAATGGTCTGATATAACTCAATCATGTAACTGGAATTTACAAAATGTTATCGATCCAAAACCACTAGACTCTTCAAAACAAATCTCAAATATTATAGAATATAATGATGGTTTAGTAGATATAAATTTTTCTTCCTTAAAAATTTCATCATCCAGATTATCGACTTCTTTTATCTCGGAGACAAGTTCTTCAAAATCTCCGTTATCAAAGTCAAGATCTTTAAAACTAAAAACTGTTGACTATACTAATTCTATTCCCAAACCATTATATCAAGATGACTAAAATAGTGAAAATAGTTTACCTAGTCCTACTAAATCAGATTTTATTGATGAACTCCAAAATTTTAAACAACAAATATGAGTTCTAAAGTACAAATTAATTGTTCAAAAAATAATAAGCTTTGGGCTAATATGTTAAAAAGACATTGGAAGATAAATTCTAATATATGCAAAACCATTCAACGTTTAGAAGAAACTAGAATTCATGAAGATTATAATTTATACAAAATACTTCCATATACTAATGAATATAATAAACAAATAGAAAAAATTTCTAGGCTAACAATAGGAATAAAAAAATACGAAAAATCACGAAGTCATAATTTAGAATCAATAAAACATATTTCTTCAATCCTAACAAAAACAACCTGTGAAAATGAATTTCTCAAATTTAGAATATCAAGTTGACTTTGATTACTTAAAAAATATTGAGTATTACAAAGATTACAATAATAAAAAAAGAGTTTGGCACGAAGAAAATTTTTCATACTACTTAAGATCTCTTCATTTAGGCATTTGGGAAGATTATGTTTTATCAAATAAAATTCATTCTCCTTTTTTTCAATGGTTTGAGTTAATTTATGCCCCTAAACATAAAATAAATTACTCATTTAAAAATAATTCTATCACTCCCATTTTAGAGAAAAAATATAAAGATATTATTTCTAATAAAGAAATTATTGCTAATTTTCCACCAAAAGGAGAAATTATTATTAACGATATGTTTATTGCGACTCCTTTAGTTCAAGCCCCAAATCAATTAACTACGGAAAAGGGTCTTCAAAAAATTATTTACCAAAATAATTATGCAAACGAAACCTTATCTAGTATTACCGAGCATTTAGTTAAAATTGAAGAAAAAATTTTCAATGACAAGAATGATAATAAGCAGAATATGGCAAGCACTAGCAATATAAGTTTTGTTCCTTGTCAAATCGATGGTAATTTTAATCTAGGAAATACGGATTTAATTAACGAATTAGAAAAAAAGACTTTCAAAACTTCATATCTCAAACACTAACAGTATTAATACCCTTACAAATGATGAAGCTGAAAATAGTGATATTAATTGTAAAACAAATTTTGAAACCCTTGCTCAACAATTTGATAATTCAAATAATGATATTAGTCAACTCACTAATGATTTTTCAAATCTTAATAAAATTCATCAATCAAAACGAAGCTCTTTCGGAAAGAATCCAAAGTCAACCATAAGAAATTATTGGAATAGGCCCTTTCTTCCAGATGTTCAACTAGAAGAACGAACTTTTCAATTTGATCGTTCTCAATATGATGGTAATTCTGTTTATGAATGGAATGTTGATGGCCATTCTGAACATCAAATTATGAATATTGTACAAGAAATGACTATGGCTGCTAATGCTTATAAAGCCCATAATAATACTCAACTTCAAATTGTTAATATTATTACTTCTGGTTTTACTGGTAGTCTTAAAGGATGGTGAGATTTCTATATTTCACAAGAAGAAAAAGATTATATTTTATCTGCTAAGAAAACTATTATAAAACAAGAAAATAATCAACAAATACAAACGTTTGAAGATGATATGGTTAATACTTTAATTTTTGCTATTATCAAAAACTTTGTAGGAGATCCTACTACTTTTCAAGAAAAAACTTCAGAAATTTTACTGAATTTACATTGCAAAAAACTTACTGATTTTAGATGGTATAAAGATAATTATCTTGTTAAAGTTTTTTCGAGACCTGATTGTAAAGAGTCTTATTGGAAAGAACGTTTTATTGCTGGCCTTCCAAAACTCTTTGCAGAAAGAGTTAGACAAAAATTAAGATAAAAATTTTAATAATACCATCCCTTATCAAAATTTAACTTATGGAGATCTAATAAACTACATTAATAAAGAAGGATTAGCAGTTTGTGCTGATCTTAGGTTTAAGGAAAAGCTCAAAAAAGATAGAATTAACAGTAAAAATGAATTGAGAAATTTTTGCCAACAATATGGTTATCAGCCCTTGAATGGTCCGTCTACTTCAAAATCTAAAGTATATAAGAAAAGACCTTCAAAATATTTCAGAAAAAAGAATTATAATCTTCCAGAAAATTATAAAAAATGCCAAGATTATGCGTCAAAATCCAAAAAACCTTATAAACCAAATTATAAAAAATCTAAGAGAAAATCAAAAGACATTATTATTTGTCATAAATGTGGGCGTAATGGTCATACAGCTAATAATTGTTATGCTAAGACAAAAATAAATGAGTTAAATGTTTCTGATGATTTAAAAGAACAAATAAGAAAAATTATTTTAAAAACTGATTCAGATTCCGATCAAAGTATTTCTGATTTTCAAACAAATGATTTAAATATTCTCGAAAATACTACTTCAAGTTCAGAAGATTCTGATGTTTGCGAATGTATTGGTAAATGTCATTGTAAAAATTTAATCAATGTAATTACTAGTAGTTCTATTAACGTTCTTTCACAAGATGATAAAGATCTTTTAAACTCTCTTGATTCTATAAAAGATAAAAATATCCAATAATTATTAATAAAGCAGATGCTTAATAAAACTAATAACATAACTCCTGATAATAATGAAAATTTTAATTTAAAAAATATATATGAAAGATTTACTGAAGCAAAACCAATCTCTATGCAAGAACTTCAAGAAGAATTAAAAATAGTAAAACAAGAGATAAAAGAAATAAAAAATAAAATTTTAATTTTAGAAAAAGAAAAACCTTCTATTTTTAAAAACAAAAATATAGAAATTAATAAAGAAGAAGAAAATAAAATTGAAAATGTAACTATTGGAAAAATTATAAATAATCAAGTTTCCCAAAAATGGAACACTCAAATTACTTTAGTCAAAGATAATTTTAAAATCAACCTAACTGCTTTAATTGATAGTGGTGCTGATATGAATTGTATTCAAGAAGGAATTTTTCCTACACAATTCTATGAAAAAACTGCATCTAGACTAACTGGTGCCGGAGGTACAAAATTAATTGTAAATTATAAAGTTTCCGATGTTCATATTTGTAATAACCAATATTACTGTTATAAAACTCACCTAATTTTAGTAAAAGATCCATCTTCTCCTTTAATTCTAGGAACACATTTTATTACAAAACTATATCCTTTTATGGTTCATGATGATGGTATAAGAGCCAATGTTTTTGGAAAAGAAATTATATTTAAATTTTGTGAACCTCCTCTATATTCAACAATTAATGTTCTTAATTATAAAACACAACAACCTAAATATCTTATTAACGAAATAAATAATGTTCGAATAACTAATCAATTAAATGACAATAATATTCAAAATAAAATAATAGGTTTAAAATTAAAATTTGAAAAAAATATTTGTTCTAATATTCCCAATGCCTTTTGGAATAGAAAACAACATATTGTAAAACTACCGTATATAAAATTTTTTGATGAAAAGGATATTCCTTCAAAATCTAGAGCCATTCACATGAATAGTGAACTAGAAAGTCATTGTAAAAATGAAATTCAAGATTTAATAAATAAAAAACGTATAACACCTTCTAAATCACCATGGTCTTGTTCAACATTTTATGTTATGAATGCCGCAGAATTAGAAAGAGGATCACCAAGACTAGTTATCAATTATAAACCTTTAAACAAAGTTTTAGAATGGATTTGTTATCCTATTCCTAATAAACGAGACTTGCTAAAAAAACTTTATGATTCAAATATATTTTCAAAGTTTGATATGAAATCAGGATTTTGGCAAATACAACTTCATGAGGAAGATAAATACAAAACTGGTTTTAATGTTCCCTTCGGGCATTTTGAATGGAATGTAATGCCTTTTGGATTAAAAAATGCCCCTTCTGAATTCCAAAATATTATGAATGATATCATAATTCCTATAAGTAGTTTTGCTATTGCTTATATTGACGATGTCCTAATTTTTTCAAAATCAATTGATCAACATTTCAAACATTTAAATCAATTTTATGATTTAATTTATCAAAATGGTTTCGCTGTCTCTGCAGCAAAAATGCATTTATTTAAAGATGAAATTCGTTTTTTAGGGCATGATATTGTCAAAAACACTATTAGACCTATTACAAGAAGTTTGCAGTTTTTTACTAAATTTCCTAATGAAATTAAGGATAAAAAGCAACTTCAAAGATTTTTAGGATGCTTAAATTATATCCATGATTTTTTCAAAGATTTAGGGATATTATGTAAACCACTTTATAACAGATTAAAAGATAATCCTGAACCATGGACTCAAAAACATACAGATATAATTAAATATATAAAACAAAAGGTTCCTACTTTGCCATGTTTAAATTTACCTCATCCCAATGCCAATATCATAGTTGAAACCGATGTTAGTGATATTGGATTCGGAGGAACTCTAAAACAAAATTTTGTTAATTCAAAAGAAGAACAATTTGTTCGATATTACTCTGGTGCATGGAATGATACACAAAAAAAATTATTCAACTGTTAAAAAAGAAATTTTAAGCATTGTTTTATGTATTAAAAAATTTGAAGATGATTTATTTATGAAAAGTTTTTTATTAAGAATAGATTGTCAATCTGCAAAAACTATTTTAGAAAAGGATGTGAAAAATATTATTTCCAAACAAATTTTTGCTCGATGGCAAGCCCTTTTAGGTAACTTTGATTTCGAAATAGAATTCATAAAAGGCGAAAATAATTCGCTTCCTGACTTTCTTTCTCGAGAATTTTTGCAAGGAAAATGAGTTCATCGTCCTCTTCCAAACATGATGACAAGAAACCCGTCTATCAAAAGCTTGTTCCATTTCAAAATCAAAATCGTTTTTCTCCTTTAACCCCTACTTCTAAGAATTCACAACTTTATTCTAATATCCTTCAATCAAAACTTGTTACTCCAAAAGTTACTTCAACAAACACGATAAGCCCTTTTGTAAGACCTTTTACTCCTCAAACTCAAAATTCTGTGACTCCTAGCCCTCCTACAAAAACTCCTTATGTTCTTAATCCAAATTTCTTAAGAGTTCAAATTCTTGAAGGTTTTCAAATCCATAAGTTACATCAAGGTTTTCATATTCTCACAAATCATCTTTTTGGTCAAGGGAAAACCTTTTATGTTGATTCATATAAAACTCGAGAATATTATCAAGCTATTTTGCAAGAATCTGGTTCGGTCAATTTTGTTCATCGTTCTAATTCAAAAGAAGGAAACATTGATTTTAGCAAAGCTCACATCATCAAAATCATTTCTCCAGAAAGTTGGGTTCCAAACCTTCATTCTGAAAAACCTCTTATAAGTTATCCTGCTTATCCCAGATTTTCTTACTATGATTATCAAGATGCCTGGACTAAGGCGTTCTTTATTCGAAATTATTCACACTCATGGTTTATCTTCTTTGATTTAAACTTCAATTGTGAATACCCAAGATGGTTTATCAATTGGTATAAATATATGGGAATTCTTCCAAATTGTTTACCAAAAGAAATTTACGATAGATATCTCAAATTTAAGGAATTGTTTATTCAACAAATTCCAGAATTTGAATATATGCTACAATTCACTATGATATTCAGAGTTCCATGGATAATGTCTTGGACTTTTCATTATCAAGAAGCAAAGGATACCTCTCCTCCCTGGCTTAATCGACAATTTCGCTCAAAATGGTGGGATAAAATGCAGATTTCTCAAGCCAGTGAACAAGCAGTAATTAAATATTATCAAGAAATATATATTCAAAAACCGGAGGTTGAAGCCACTTTTATCAAAAGTCTTCCTCAAAGTGATGTGGATTTAATTTCAAGAATTAAAGATGCTGCTACCTCTTCTCCTGAAGAACTTCAAAACTTACTTCAAGAAATTCGCCAAACTCCATCAGTTTCTAACGATTCTCCAAAATCTATAAAGAATGGTTTATTTCAAGACGCTCAAGACCCTTTTGATGATCCTTATGAAGAATAAGAAATTCTTAAATTTGGTGTAATACCTTCAATGTAGGGTATTTCGTTTCTTCTATTTATCAAATCCATTATTTTCAAATACGAGTGTGTATATACTGTGTAATTATACACTATATGTATTTATAGTGTATAAAACAAATATTATCAAATTTATTATCAAAATTATTTAGTCTTATCAGCAATAATAATATGAAGACAAAAAACTTTACAAGATGCTCCATAATGGATAATATGAAGACAAAAAACTTTAGAAGATGCTCTATGATGATATGCTTTATCAAAAGTTGATATTTACTGATTACAAAAGACAATTTCTTCAAAAGATGATAGTGACAACCACTTACAAATAATTGATTGGCCATTGAATCATACGGAAAGATTTCACTACAAGATTTCAAGGTTTTGAAGACTTCGAGAGGAATATAAATAGACATCATGTGTTAGTAGAAGAAAGCAAGCAAAAATATTCATTCTCTAAAAAATGTTCATTCTATGTCTAAAAAATCTCCAAGAGTCTCTCTTTCTACTAGTAGATGTTCAAAGTCTCTAGATTTTCAGATAATTCTTTCTCCAGATGTATGTACTGATTGTAATCAAGCTTAATTCAAGAAGGTATTAACTAAAATATTTTATTCAATTGTTGTATTGCTTCTATTTCTCCATGATAGTTTCATTTCGAGTTGTTCTAACCATTAATTCTACAAGATTTAAAATATTTGTTAAAATAGTAGTCGTTTTTAATAATCAAATTAACCAAATTCATGCTTGAATTATTTAAATATGTCTAACAAGATCTTGATGAATTGTATTCCTAATAGAGATATTCTTGTAAGAATACAACAAATCCAAGAATCTATAAATAATTCTGAGCAAAATCTTAAGGATTCTTACAAACCTAATAATCTAGGTACGATTTTAAACAATAATCATATTCATGATGTTAGACAGTTCATAAGAGCTAGTATTAAAATTCGTTACAAGCAAATACGTTATCTAAAAGCAAAACTATTTGTATTTTAATATGAAATTTATTTGTATGAAATTCTATGTCTTTTAATTAAACTGAAAGAAAATGGTATCAGAGCCAAGACAAGTTTTTGGGGTGGTTATGCATGAGATATTTATTTCATATTTATTTAATTTGGGTTTAATATTCTCTAAGAAATTTATAAGTTTTAATAAGTATGATTCAGAGACAAGACCAGTGATTGGTTGGATTAGCGTAAAACGCGCAGATAAGGACGTAAGTCGCGGTGCCTGACCACAATCATCGTCGGGACAATTTGCCTCTGTTCATCGTAATTAAAACAAGTAAGTTTTCTTAAAGAATTTTAAAGCAAAATTATTTAAATATGAGTAAATTTTCACGCATACTATCTAAAAAATATATTCCTGGTAAAAATATCGATAATGAACAAGATTATGATAATCAAATAAATTCTATTGAAGAAACCGTTAATGGCATAGAACAAAGTTTGAATGATTGGACAATACCTAAAACTAATGTTAATACAATATATAGAATATGAACTTTTGACTATTTTCAAGGTTATCGACTTCTTTTATCCCGGAGACAAGTTCTTCAAAATCTCCGTTATCAAAGTCAAGATCTTTAAAACTAAAAACTGTTGACTATACTAATATATCAAGATGACCAAAATAGTGAAAATAGTTTACCTAGTCCTACTATCATAGAGCATATCATCATTATGAAGAATGGTTTATTTCAAGACGAATCCATTCTAAAAAATACAACTTCATGAGGAAGATAAATACAAAACTGGTTTTAATGTTCCCTTCGGGCATTTTGAATGGAATGTAATGCCTTTTGGATTAAAAAATGCCCCTTCTGAATTCCAAAATATTATGAATGATATCATAATTCCTATAAGTAGTTTTGCTATTGCTTATATTGACGATGTCCTAATTTTTTCAAAATCAATTGATCAACATTTCAAACATTTAAATCAATTTTATGATTTAATTTATCAAAATGGTTTGGCTGTCTCTGCAGCAAAAATGCATTTATTTAAAGATGAAATTCGTTTTTTAGGGCATGATATTGTCAAAAACACTATTAGACCTATTACAAGAAATTTGCAGTTTTCTACTAAATTTCCTGATGAAATTAAGGATAAAAAGCAACTTCAAAGATTTTTAGGATGCTTAAATTATATCCATGATTTTTTCAAAGATTTAGGGATTATATGTAAACCACTTTATAACAGATTAAAAGATAATCCTGAACCATGGACTCAAAAACATACAGATATAATTAAATATATAAAACAAAAGGTTGCTACTTTGCCATGTTTAAATTTACCTCATCCCAATGCCAATATCATAGTTGAAACCGATGCTAGTGATATTGGATTCGGAGGAACTCTAAAACAAAATTTTGTTAATTCAAAAGAAGAACAATTGGTTCGATATTACTCTGGTGCATGGAATGATACACAAAAAAAATTATTCAACTGTTAAAAAAGAAATTTTAAGCATTGTTTTATGTATTAAAAAATTTGAAGATGATTTATTTATGAAAAGTTTTTTATTAAGAATAGATTGTCAATCTGCAAAAACTATTTTAGAAAAGGATGTGAAAAATATTATTTCCAAACAAATTTTTGCTCGATAGCAATCCCTTTTAGGTAACTTTGATTTCAAAATAGAATTCATAAAAGGCGAAAATAATTCGCTTCCTGACTTTCTTTCTCGAGAATTTTTGCAGGGAAAATGAGTTCATCGTCCTCTTCCAAACATGATGACAAGAAACCCGTCTATCAAAAGCTTGTTCTATTTCAAAATCAAAATCGTTTTTTTCCTTTAACCCCTACTTCTAAGAATTCACAACTTTATTCTAATATCCTTCAATCAAAACTTGTTACTCCAAAATTTACTTCAACAAACACGATAAGCCCTTTTGTAAGACCTTTTACTCCTCAAACTCAAAATTCTGTGACTCCTAGCCCTCCTACAAAAACTCCTTATGTTCTTAATCCAAATTTCTTAAGAGTTCAAATTCTTGAAGGTTTTCAAATCCATAAGTTACATCAAGGTTTTCATATTCTCACAAATCATCTTTTTGGTCAAGGGAAAACCTTTTATGTTGATTCATATAAAACTCGAGAATATTATCAAGCTATTTTGCAAGAATTTGGTTCGGTCAATTTTGTTCATCGTTCTAATTCAAAAGAAGGAAACATTGATTTTAGCAAAGCTCACATCATCAAAATCATTTCTCCAGAAAGTTGGGTTCCAAACCTTCATTCTGAAAAACCGCTTATAAGTTATCCTGCTTATCCCAGATTTTCTTACTATGATTATCAAGATGCCTGGACTAAGGCGTTCTTTATTCGAAATTATTCACACTCATGGTTTATCTTCTTTGATTTAAACTTCAATTGTGAATACCCAAGATGGTTTATCAATTGGTATAAATATATGGGAATTCTTCCAAATTGTTTACCAAAAGAAATTTACGATAGATATCTCAAATTTAAGGAATTGTTTATTCAACAAATTCCAGAATTTGAATATATGCTACAATTCACTATGATATTCAGAGTTCCATGGATAATGTCTTGGACTTTTCATTATCAAGAAGCAAAGGATACCTCTCCTCCCTGGCTTAATCGACAATTTCGCTCAAAATGGTGGGATAAAATGAAGATTTCTCAAGCCAGTGAACAAGCAGTAATTAAATATTATCAAGAAATATATATTCAAAAACCGGAGGTTGAAGCCACTTTTATCAAAAGTCTTCCTCAAAGTGATGTGGATTTAATTTCAAGAATTAAAGATGCTGCTAACTCTTCTCCTGAAGAACTTCAAAACTTACTTCAAGAAATTCGCCAAACTCCATCAGTTTCTGACGATTCTCCAAAATCTATAAAGAATGGTTTATTTCAAGACGCTCAAGACCCTTTTGATGATCCTTATGAAGAATAAGAAATTCTTAAATTTGGTGTAATACCTTCAATGTAGGGTATTTCGTTTCTTCTATTTATCAAATCCATTATTTTCAAATACGAGTGTGTATATACTGTGTAATTATACACTATATGTATTTATAGTGTATAAAACAAATATTATCAAATTTATTATCAAAATTATTTAGTCTTATCAGCAATAATAATATGAAGACAAAAAACTTTACAAGATGTTCCATAATGGATAATATGAAGACAAAAAACTTTAGAAGATGCTCTATGATGATATGCTTTATCAAAAGTTGATATTTACTGATTACAAAAGACAATTTATTCAAAAGATGATAGTGACAACCACTTACAAATAATTGATTGGCCATTGAATCATACGGAAAGATTTCACTACAAGATTTCAAGGTTTTGAAGACTTCAAGAGGAATATAAATAGACATCATGTGTTAGTAGAAGAAAGCAAGCAAAAATATTCATTCTCTAAAAAATGTTCATTCTATGTCTAAAAACTCTCCAAGAGTCTCTCTTTCTACTAGTAGATGTTCAAAGTCTCTAGATTTTCAGATAATTCTTTCTCCAGATGTATGTACTGATTGTAATTCAAGCTTAATTCAAGAAGGTATTATCTAAAATATTTTATTCAATTGTTGTATTGCTTCTATTTCTCCATGATAGTTTCATTTCGAGTTGTTCTAACCATTAATTTTACAAGATTTGAAATATTTGTTAAAATAGTAGTCGTTTTTAATAATCAAATTAATCAAATTCATGCTTGAATTATTTAAATATGTCTAACAAGATCTTGATGAATTGTATTCCTAATAGAGATATTCTTGTAAGAATACAACAAATCCAAGAATCTATAAATAATTCTGAGCAAAATCTTAAGGATTCTTACAAACCTAATAATCTAGGTACGATTTTAAACAATAATCATATTCATGATGTTAGACAGTTCATAAGAGCTAGTATTAAAATTCGTTACAAGCAAATACGTTATCTAAAAGCAAAACTATTTGTATTTTAATATGAAATTTATTTGTATGAAATTCTATGTCTTTTAATTAAACTGAAATCAAATGCTATCAGAGCCAAGACAAGTTTTTGGGGTGGTTATGCATGATATATTTATTTCATATTTATTTAATTTGGGTTTAATATTCTCTAAGAAATTTATAAGTTTTAATAAGTATGATTCAGAGACAAGACCAGTGATTGGTTGGATTAGCGTAAAACGCGCAGATAAGGACGTAAGTCGCGGTGCCGGACCACAATCATCATCGGGACAATTTGCCTCCGTTCATCGTAATTAAAACAAGTAAGTTTTCTTAAAGAATTTTAAAGCAAAATTATTTAAATATGAGTAAATTTTCACGCATACTGTCTTAAAAATATATTCCTGGTAAAAATATCGATAATGAACAAGATTATGATAATCAAATAAATTCTATTGAAGAAACCGTTAATGGCATAGAACAAAGTTTGAATGATTGGACAATACCTAAAACTAATGTTAATACAATATATAGAATATGAACTTTTGACTATTTTCAAGGTTATCGACTTCTGTTATCCCGGAGACAAGTTCTTCAAAATCTCCGTTATCAAAGTCAAGATCTTTAAAACTAAAAACTGTTGACTATACTCCATTAATTTACAATTAATTTTGTACCTCCGGCACCAATAAGTCTAGATGCAGTTTTTTCATAGAATTGTGTAGGAAAAATTCCTTCTTGAATACAATTCATATCAGCACCACTATCAATTAAAGCAGTTAGGTTGATTTTAAAATTATCCTTGACTAAAGTAATTTGAGTGTTCCATTTTTGGGAAACTTGATTATTTATAATTTTTCCAATAGTTACATTTTCAATTTTATTTTCTTCTTCTTTATTAATTTCTATATTTTTGTTTTTAAAAATAGAAGGTTTTTCTTTTTCTAAAATTAAAATTTTATTTTTTATTTCTTTTATCTCTTGTTTTACTATTTTTAATTCTTCTTGAAGTTCTTGCATAGAGATTGGCTTTGCTTCAGTAAATCTTTCATATATATTTTTTAAATTAAATTTTTCATTATTATCAGGAGTTATGTTATTAGTTTTATTAAGCATCTGCTTTATTAATAATTCTTGGATATTTTTATCTTTTATAGAATCAAGAGAGTTTAAAAGATCTTTATCATCTTGTGAAAGAACGTTAATAGAACTACTAGTAATTACATTGATTAAATTTTTACAATGACATTTACCAATACATTCGCAAACATCAGAATCTTCTGAACTTGAAGTAGTATTTTCGAGAATATTTAAATCATTTGTTTGAAAATCAGAAATACTTTGATCGGAATCTGAATCAGTATTTAAAATAAATTTTCTTATTTGTTCTTTTAAATCATCAGAAACATTTAACTCATTTATTTTTGTCTTAGCATAACAATTATTAGCTGTATGACCATTACGCCCACATTTATGACAAATAATAATGTCTTTTGATTTTCTCTTAGATTTTTTATAATTTGGTTTATAAGGTTTTTTGGATTTTGACGCATAATCTTGGCCTTTTTTATAATTTTCTGGAAGATTATAATTCTTTTTTCTGAAATATTTTGAAGGTCTTTTCTTATATACTTTAGATTTTGAAGTAGACGGACCATTCAAGGGCTGATAACCATATTGTTGACAAAAATTTTCCAATTCATTTTTACTGTTAATTCTATCTTTTTTGAGCTTTTCCTTAAACCTAAGATCAGCACAAACTGCTAATCCTTCTTTATTAATGTAGTTTATTAGATCTCCATAAGTTAAATTTTGATAAGGGATGGTATTATTAAAATTTTCTCTTAATTTTTGTCTAACTCTTTCTGCAAAGAGTTTTGGAAGGCCAGCAATAAAACGTTCTTTCCAATAAGACTCTTTACAATCAGGTCTCGAAAAAACTTTAACAAGATAATTATCTTTATACCATCTAAAATCAGTAAGTTTTCTGCAATGTAAATTCATTAAATTTCTGAAATTTTTTCTTGAAAAGTAGTAGGATCTCCTACAAAGTTTTTGATAATAGCAAAAATTAAAGTATTAACCATATCATCTTCAAACGTTTGTATTTGTTGATTATTTTCTTGTTTTATAATAGTTTTCTTAGCAGATAAAATATAATCTTTTTCTTCTTGTGAAATATAGAAATCCCACCATCCTTTAAGACTACCAGTAAAACCAGAAGTAATAATATTAACAATTTGAAGTTGAGTATTATTATGGGCTTTATAAGCATTAGCAGCCATAGTCATTTCTTGTACAATATTCATAATTTGATGTTCAGAATGGCCATCAACATTCCATTCATAAACAGAATTACCATCATATTGAGAACGATCAAATTGAAAAATTCGTTCTTCTAGTTGAACATCTGGAAGAGAGGGCCTATTCCAATAATTTCTTATGGTTGGCTTTGGATTCTTTCCGAAAGAGCTTCGTTTTGATTGATGAATTTTATTAAGATCTGAAAAATCATTAGTGAGTTGACTAATATCATTATTTGAATTATCAAATTGTTGAGCAAGTGTTTCAAAATTTGTTTCACTATTAATATCACTATTTTCAGCTTCATCATTTGTAAGGGTATTAATACTGTTAGTGTTTGAGATATGAAGTTTTGAAAGTCTTTTTTCTAATTCGTTAATTAAATCCGTATTTCCTAGATTAAAATTACCATCGATTTGACAAGGAACAAAACTTATATTGCTAGTGCTTGCCATATTCTGCTTATTATCATTCTTGTCATTGAAAATTTTTTCTTCAATTTTAACTAAATGCTCGGTAATACTAGATAAGGTTTCGTTTGCATAATTATTTTGGTAAATAATTTTTTGAAGACCCTTTTCCGTAGTTAATTGATTTGGGGCTTGAACTAAAGGAATCACAATAAACATATCGTTAATAATAATTTCTCCTTTTGGTGGAAAATTAGCAATAATTTCTTTATTAGAAATAATATCTTTATATTTTTTTCTCTAAAATGGGAGTGATAGAATTATTTTTAAATGGGTAATTTATTTTATGTTTAGGGACATAAATTAACTCAAACCATTGAAAAAAAGGAGAATGAATTTTATTTGATAAAACATAATCTTCCCAAAGGCCTAAATGAAGAAATCTTAAGTAGTATGAAAAATTTTCTTCGTGCCAAGCTCTTTTTTTATTATTGTAATCTTTGTAATACTCAATATTTTTTAAGTAATCAAAGTCAACTTGATATTCTAAATTTGAGAAATTCATTTTAACAGGTTGTTTTTGTTAGGATTGAAGAAATATGTTTTATTGATTCTAAATTATGACTTCGTGATTTTTCGTATTTTTTTATTCCTATTGTTAGCCTAGAAATTTTTTTCTATTTGTTTATTATATTCATTAGTATATATGGAAGTATTTTGTATAAATTATAATCTTCATGAATTCTAGTTTCTTCTAAACGTTGAATGGTTTTGCATATATTAGAATTTATCTTCCAATGTCTTTTTAACATATTAGCCCAAAGCTTATTATTTTTTGAACAATTAATTTGTACTTTAGAACTCATATTTGTTGTTTAAAATTTTGGAGTTCATCAATAAAATCTGATTTAGTAGGACTAGGTAAACTATTTTCACTATTTTGGTCATCTTGATATAATGGTTTGGGAATAGAATTAGTATAGTCAACAGTTTTTAGTTTTAAAGATCTTGACTTTGATAACGGAGATTTTGAAGAACTTGTCTCCGGGATAAAAGAAGTCGATAATCTGGATGATGAAATTTTTAAGGAAGAAAAATTTATATCTACTAAACCATCATTATATTCTATAATATTTGAGATTTGTTTTGAAGAGTCTAGTGGTTTTGGATCGATAACATTTTGGGTTCAAGTGTAGTTGTCATAGTTTTGTAACAAACACGATAAATTATTGCTAAAGGCTTTGTATCATCTTTAAATTCTAAATTTTTTTTTCTACAGTTAACACTAAAGTATCTAAAATATTTTTATCAAATAACCGTACAGAATAATTTGGATAACAATTGAAATAAATAGGTCCGTTAGCAATATTTGTTTCAGCCATAGCTAAAATAGAATTTTGAAAATCTTTATGTCTCTTGTCTCTTAAAATAAGGAGAACAGGGGCATCTATTCCAAGTCTAAATAAAGGCTTGATAGCAATTTGGACTAAACCAACATGTAAAAATTTATATTTCATTCTATGTTCTAGAATAGATCGTGATGATAATAAATGTAAATTTTGTTGGTTTTGACCAATAGACAAAGTTTGTTCTGTCATTTTAATAGAATAATCTTGAAAATAGTCAAAAGTTCCTATTCTATATATTGTATTAACATTAGTTTTAGGTATTGTCCAATCATTCAAACTTTGTTCTATGCCATTAACGGTTTCTTCAATAGAATTTATTTGATTATCATAATCTTGTTCATTATCGATATTTTTACCAGGAATATATTTTTTAGATAGTATGCGTGAAAATTTACTCATATTTAAATAATTTTGCTTTAAAATTCTTTAAGAAAACTTACTTGTTTTAATTACGATGAACAGAAGCAAATTGTCCCGACGATGATTGTGGTCCGGCACCGCGACTTACGTCCTTATCTGCGCGTTTTACGCTAATCCAACCAATCACTGGTTTTGTCTCTGAATCATACTTATTAAAACTTATAAATTTCTTAGAGAATATTAAACCCAAATTAAATAAATATGAAATAAATATCTCATGCATAACCACCCCAAAAACTTGTCTTGGCTCTGATAGCATTTGATTTCAGTTTAATTAAAAGACATAGAATTTCATACAAATAAATTTCATATTAAAATACAAATAGTTTTGCTTTTAGATAACGTATTTGCTTGTAACGAATTTTAATACTAGCTCTTATGAACTGTCTAACATCATGAATATGATTATTGTTTAAAATCGTACCTAGATTATTAGGTTTGTAAGAATCCTTAAGATTTTGCTCAGAATTATTTATAGATTCTTGGATTTGTTGTATTCTTACAAGAATATCTCTATTAGGAATACAATTCATCAAGATCTTGTTAGACATATTTAAATAATTCAAGCATGAATTTGATTAATTTGATTATTAAAAACGACTACTATTTTAACAAATATTTCAAATCTTGTAAAATTAATGGTTAGAACAACTCGAAATGAAACTATCATGGAGAAATAGAAGCAATACAACAATTGAATAAAATATTTTAGATAATACCTTCTTGAATTAAGCTTGAATTACAATCAGTACATACATCTGGAGAAAGAATTATCTGAAAATCTAGAGACTTTGAACATCTACTAGTAGAAAGAGAGACTCTTGGAGAGTTTTTAGACATAGAATGAACATTTTTTAGAGAATGAATATTTTTGCTTGCTTTCTTCTACTAACACATGATGTCTATTTATATTCCTCTTGAAGTCTTCAAAACCTTGAAATCTTGTAGTGAAATCTTTCCGTATGATTCAATGGCCAATCAATTATTTGTAAGTGGTTGTCACTATCATCTTTTGAATAAATTGTCTTTTGTAATCAGTAAATATCAACTTTTGATAAAGCATATCATCATAGAGCATCTTCTAAAGTTTTTTGTCTTCATATTATCCATTATGGAGCATCTTGTAAAGTTTTTTGTCTTCATATTATTATTGCTGATAAGACTAAATAATTTTGATAATAAATTTGATAATATTTGTTTTATACACTATAAATACATATAGTGTATAATTACACAGTATATACACACTCGTATTTGAAAATAATGGATTTGATAAATAGAAGAAACGAAATACCCTACATTGAAGGTATTACACCAAATTTAAGAATTTCTTATTCTTCATAAGGATCATCAAAAGGGTCTTGAGCGTCTTGAAATAAACCATTCTTTATAGATTTTGGAGAATCGTCAGAAACTGATGGAGTTTGGCGAATTTCTTGAAGTAAGTTTTGAAGTTCTTCAGGAGAAGAGGTAGCAGCATCTTTAATTCTTGAAATTAAATCCACATCACTTTGAGGAAGACTTTTGATAAAAGTGGCTTCAACCTCCGGTTTTTGAATATATATTTCTTGATAATATTTAATTACTGCTTGTTCACTGGCTTGAGAAATCTTCATTTTATCCCACCATTTTGAGCGAAATTGTCGATTAAGCCAGGGAGGAGAGGTATCCTTTGCTTCTTGATAATGAAAAGTCCAAGACATTATCCATGGAACTCTGAATATCATAGTGAATTGTAGCATATATTCAAATTCTGGAATTTGTTGAATAAACAATTCCTTAAATTTGAGATATCTATCGTAAATTTCTTTTGGTAAACAATTTGGAAGAATTCCCATATATTTATACCAATTGATAAACCATCTTGGGTATTCACAATTGAAGTTTAAATCAAAGAAGATAAACCATGAGTGTGAATAATTTCGAATAAAGAACGCCTTAGTCCAGGCATCTTGATAATCATAGTAAGAAAATCTGGGATAAGCAGGATAACTTATAAGAGGTTTTTCAGAATGAAGGTTTGGAACCCAACTTTCTGGAGAAATGATTTTGATGATGTGAGCTTTGCTAAAATCAATGTTTCCTTCTTTTGAATTAGAACGATGAACAAAATTGACCGAACCAGATTCTTGCAAAATAGCTTGATAATATTCTCGAGTTTTATATGAATCAACATAAAAGGTTTTCCCTTGACCAAAAAGATGATTTGTGAGAATATGAAAACCTTGATGTAACTTATGGATTTGAAAACCTTCAAGAATTTGAACTCTTAAGAAATTTGGATTAAGAACATAAGGAGTTTTTGTAGGAGGGCTAGGAGTCACAGAATTTTGAGTTTGAGGAGTAAAAGGTCTTACAAAAGGGCTTATCGTGTTTGTTGAAGTAAACTTTGGAGTAACAAGTTTTGATTGAAGGATATTAGAATAAAGTTGTGAATTCTTAGAAGTAGGGGTTAAAAGAGAAAAACGATTTTGATTTTGAAATGGAACAAGCTTTTGATAGACGGGTTTCTTGTCATCATGTTTGGAAGAGGACGATGAACTCATTTTCCCTGCAAAAATTCTCGAGAAAGAAAGTCAGGAAGCGAATTATTTTCGTCTTTTATGAATTCTATTTCGAAATCAAAGTTACCTAAAAGGGCTTGCCATCGAGCAAAAATTTGTTTGGAAATAATATTTTTCACATCCTTTTCTAAAATAGTTTTTGCAGATTGACAATCTATTCTTAATAAAAAACTTTTCATAAATAAATCATCTTCAAATTTTTTAATACATAAAACAATGCTTAAAATTTCTTTTTTAACAGTTGAATAATTTTTTTTGTGTATCATTCCATGCACCAGAGTAATATCGAACAAATTGTTCTTCTTTTGAATTAACAAATTTTTGTTTTAGAGTTCCTCCGAATCCAATATCACTAGCATCGGTTTCAACTATGATATTGGCATTGGGATGAGGTAAATTTAAACATGGCAAAGTAGCAACCTTTTGTTTTATATATTTAAGTATATATGTATGTTTTTGAGTCCATGGTTCAGGATTATCTTTTAATCTGTTATAAAGTGGTTTACATATAATCCCTAAATCTTTGAAAAAATCATAGATATAATTTAAGCATCCTAAAAATCTTTGAAGTTGCTTTTTATCCATAATTTCATCAGGAAATTTAGTAGAAAACTGCAAACTTCTTGTAATAGGTCTAATAGTGTTTTTGACAATATCATGCCCTAAAAAACGAATTTCATCTTTAAATAAATGCATTTTTGCTGCAGAGACAGCGAAACCATTTTGATAAATTAAATCATAAAATTGATTTAAATGTTTGAAATGTTGATCAATTGATTTTGAAAAAATTAGGACATCGTCAATATAAGCAATAGCAAAACTACTTATAGGAATTATGATATCATTCATAATATTTTGGAATTCAGAAGGGGCATTTTTTAATCCAAAAGGCATTACATTCCATTCAAAATGCCCGAAGGGAACATTAAAACCAGTTTTGTATTTATCTTCCTCATGAAGTTGTATTTGCCAAAATCCTGATTTCATATCAAACTTTGAAAATATATTTGAATCATAAAGTTTTTTTAGCAAGTCTCGTTTATTAGGAATAGGATAACGAATCCATTCTAAAACTTTGTTTAAAGGTTTATAATTGATAACTAGTCTTGGTGATCCTCTTTCTAATTCTGCGGCATTCATAACATAAAATGTTGAACAAGACCATGGTGATTTAGAAGGTCTTATAAGTTTTTTATTTATTAAATCTTGAATTTCATTTTTACAATGACTTTCTAGTTCACTATTCATGTGAATGGCTCTAGATTTTGAAGGAATATCCTTTTCATCAAAAAATTTTATATACGGTAGTTTTACAATATGTTGTTTTCTATTCCAAAAGGCATTAGGAATATTAGAACAAATATTTTTTTCAAATTTTAATTTTAAACCTATTATTTTATTTTGAATATTATTGTCATTTAATTGATTAGTTATTCGAACATTATTTATTTTGTTAATAAGATATTTAGCTTGTTGTGTTTTATAATTAAGAACATTAATTGTTGAATATAGAGGAGGTTCACAAAATTTAAATATAATTTCTTTTCCAAAAATATTGGTTCTTATACCATCATCATGAACCATAAAAGGATATAGTTTTGTAATAAAATGTGTTCCTAGAATTAAAGGAGAAGATAGATCTTTTACTAAAATTAGGTGAGTTTTATAACAGTAATCTTGGTTATTACAAATATGAACATCGGAAACTTTATAATTTACAATTAATTTTGTACCTCCGGCACCAGTAAGTCTAGATGCAGTTTTTTCATAGAATTGTGTAGGAAAAATTCCTTCTTGAATACAATTCATATCAGCACCACTATCAATTAAAGCAGTTCGGTTGATTTTAAAATTATCCTTAACTAAAGTAATTTGAGTGTTCCATTTTTAGGAAACTTGATTATTTATAATTTTTCCAATAGTTACATTTTCAATTTTATTTTCTTCTTCTTTATTAATTTCTATATTTTTGTTTTTAAAAATAGAAGGTTTTTCTTTTTCTAAAATTAAAATTTTATTTTTTATTTCTTTTATCTCTTGTTTTACTATTTTTAATTCTTCTTGAAGTTCTTGCATAGAGATTGGCTTTGCTTCAGTAAATCTTTCATATATATTTTTTAAATTAAAATTTTCATTATTATCAGGAGTTATGTTATTAGTTTTATTAAGCATCTGCTTTATTAATAATTCTTGGATATTTTTATCTTTTATAGAATCAAGAGAGTTTAAAAGATCTTTATCATCTTGTGAAAGAACGTTAATAGAACTACTAGTAATTACATTGATTAAATTTTTACAATGACATTTACCAATACATTCGCAAACATCAGAATCTTCTGAACTTGAAGTAGTATTTTCGAGAATATTTAAATCATTTGTTTGAAAATCAGAAATACTTTGATCGGAATCTGAATCAGTATTTAAAATAAATTTTCTTATTTGTTCTTTTAAATCATCAGAAACATTTAACTCATTTATTTTTGTCTTAGCATAACAATTATTAGCTGTATGACCATTACGCCCACATTTATGACAAATAATAATGTCTTTTGATTTTCTCTTAGATTTTTTATAATTTGGTTTATAAGGTTTTTTGGATTTTGACGCATAATCTTGGCCTTTTTTATAATTTTCTGGAAGATTATAATTCTTTTTTCTGAAATATTTTGAAGGTCTTTTCTTATATACTTTAGATTTTGAAGTAGACGGACCATTCAAGGGCTGATAACCATATTGTTGACAAAAATTTCCCAATTCATTTTTACTGTTAATTCTATCTTTTTTGAGCTTTTCCTTAAACCTAAGATCAGCACAAACTGCTAATCCTTCTTTATTAATGTAGTTTATTAGATCTCCATAAGTTAAATTTTGATAAGGGATGGTATTATTAAAATTTTCTCTTAATTTTTGTCTAACTCTTTCTGCAAAGAGTTTTGGAAGGCCAGCAATAAAACGTTCTTTCCAATAAGACTCTTTACAATCAGGTCTCGAAAAAACTTTAACAAGATAATTATCTTTATACCATCTAAAATCAGTAAGTTTTCTGCAATGTAAATTCATTAAAATTTCTGAAGTTTTTTCTTGAAAAGTAGTAGGATCTCCTACAAAGTTTTTGATAATAGCAAAAATTAAAGTATTAACCATATCATCTTCAAACGTTTGTATTTGTTGATTATTTTCTTGTTTTATAATAGTTTTCTTAGCAGATAAAATATAATCTTTTTCTTCTTGTGAAATATAGAAATCCCACCATCCTTTAAGACTACCAGTAAAACCAGAAGTAATAATATTAACAATTTGAAGTTGAGTATTATTATGGGCTTTATAAGCATTAGCAGCCATAGTCATTTCTTGTACAATATTCATAATTTGATGTTCAGAATGGCCATCAACATTCCATTCATAAACAGAATTACCATCATATTGAGAACGATCAAATTGAAAAGTTTGTTCTTCTAGTTGAACATCTGGAAGAGAGGGCCTATTCCAATAATTTCTTATGGTTGGCTTTGGATTCTTTCCGAAAGAGCTTCGTTTTGATTGATGAATTTTATTAAGATTTGAAAAATCATTAGTGAGTTGACTAATATCATTATTTGAATTATCAAATTATTGAGCAAGGGTTTCAAAATTTGTTTCACTATTAATATCACTATTTTCAGCTTCATCATTTGTAAGGGTATTAATACTGTTAGTGTTTGAGATATGAAGTTTTGAAAGTCTTTTTTCTAATTCGTTAATTAAATCTGTATTTCCTAGATTAAAATTACCATCGATTTGACAAGGAACAAAACTTATATTGCTAGTGCTTGCCATATTCTGCTTATTATCATTCTTGTCATTGAAAATTTTTTCTTCAATTTTAACTAAATGTTCGGTAATACTAGATAAGGTTTCGTTTGCATAATTATTTTGGTAAATAATTTTTTGAAGACCCTTTTCCATAGTTAATTGATTTGGGGCTTGAACTAAAGGAGTCACAATAAACATATCGTTAATAATAATTTCTCCTTTTGGTGGAAAATTAGCAATAATTTCTTTATTATAAATAATATCTTTATATTTTTTCTCTAAAATGGGAGTGATAGAATTATTTTTAAATGGGTAATTTATTTTATGTTTAGGGGCATAAATTAACTCAAACCATTGAAAAAAAGGAGAATGAATTTTATTTGATAAAACATAATCTTCCCAAAGGCCTAAATGAAGAAATCTTAAGTAGTATGAAAAATTTTCTTCGTGCCAAGCTCTTTTTTTATTATTGTAATCTTTGTAATACTCAATATTTTTTAAGTAATCAAAGTCAACTTGATATTCTAAATTTGAGAAATTCATTTTAACAGGTTGTTTTTGTTAGGATTGAAGAAATATGTTTTATTGATTCTAAATTATGACTTCGTGATTTTTCGTATTTTTTTTATTCCTATTGTTAGCCTAGAAATTTTTTCTATTTGTTTATTATATTCATTAGTATATGGAAGTATTTTGTATAAATTATAATCTTCATGAATTCTAGTTTCTTCTAAACGTTGAATGGTTTTGCATATATTAGAATTTATCTTCCAATGTCTTTTTAACATATTAGCCCAAAGCTTATTATTTTTTGAACAATTAATTTGTACTTTAGAACTCATATTTGTTGTTTAAAATTTTGGAGTTCATCAATAAAATCTGATTTAGTAGGACTAGGTAAACTATTTTCACTATTTTGGTCATCTTGATATATTAGTATAGTCAACAGTTTTTAGTTTTAAAGATCTTGACTTTGATAACGGAGATTTTGAAGAACTTGTCTCCGGGATAAAAGAAGTCGATAATATGGATGATGAAATTTTTAAGGAAGAAAAATTTATATCTACTGAACCATCATTATATTCTATAATATTTGAGATTTGTTTTGAAGAGTCTAGTGGTTTTGGATCGATAACATTTTATAAATTCCAGTTACATGATTGAGTTATATATCAGACCATTTTAACCTTTTTGGTGTGTGAACTTTGGTATGGTTAGTATTTGCTTCAAAAATAATTGTTTCATTTTTCGGACTCAATAAACGTGTTTTCGGTTCAAGTGTAGTTGTCATAGTTTTGTAACAAACACGATAAATTATTGCTAAAGGCTTTGTATCATCTTTAAATTCTAAATTTTTTGTTTCTACAGTTAACACTAAAGTATCTAAAATATTTTTATCAAATAACCCTACAGAAAAATTTGGATAACAATTGAAATAAATAGGTCCGTTAGCAATATTTGTTTCAGCCATAGCTAAAATAGAAATTTGAAAATCTTTATGTCTCTTGTCTCTTAAAATAAGGAGAACATGGGCATCTATTCCAAGTCTGAATAAAGGCTTGATATCAATTTGGACTAAACCAGCATGTAAAAATTTATATTTCATTCTATGTTCTAGAATAGATCGTGATGATAATAAATGTAAATTTTGTTGGTTTTGACCAATAGACAAAGTTTGTTCTGTCATTTTAATAGAATAACCTTGAAAATAGTCAAAAGTTTATATTCTATATATTGTATTAACATTAGTTTTAGGTATTGTCCAATCATTCAAACTTTGTTCTATGCCATTAACGGTTTCTTCAATAGAATTTATTTGATTATCATAATCTTGTTCATTATCGATATTTTTACCAGGAATATATTTTTTAGATAGTATGCGTGAAAATTTACTCATATTTAAATAATTTTGCTTTAAAATTCTTTAAGAAAACTTACTTGTTTTAATTACGATGAACAGAGGCAAATTGTCCCGACGATGATTGTGGTCCGTCACCGCGACTTACGTCCTTATCTGCGCGTTTTACGCTAATCCAACCAATCACTGGTCTTATCTCTGAATCATACTTATTAAAACTTATAAATTTCTTAGAGAATATTAAACCCAAATTAAATAAATATGAAATAAATATATCATGCATAACCACCCCAAAAACTTGTCTTGGCTTTGATACCATTTTCTTTCAGTTTAATTAAAAGACATAGAATTTCATATATATATATATATATATATATATATATATATATATATATATATATATATATATACATATAACTACCACATAATAATGAAATAACCCTCTTTCATCAACCTCAAAAGATTACAAGTATTGACCCTAACCACTTCATCATCTTTATTAATGTCTAGTGGGAAACGCGGGCGTTACAGTCTCCCACTTGGATAAATCTAAAACTAAATTACTGGTATAAATTCTAAATTAAACAACAAATAGTGTTTCCATAGCAACTGCCGAACTCTGAACTTAACAGATATTGACCCTAAGATAAGTGATCAAATATTTCTCCGTTCTTCTAGATATCGTACGGACATGAGACATGTATTATAATCAATCTCATTGTCCAATTTTTGTTTCCCGATTTACCGATTTGTGATGACGACATAAGACTTCAAATTGAATACATCAACTGAGTCCTAGTTGGTACCAACACTATAAGTCAACACCAAATCACCGAGGGGCCCACTGATATCACTTTTTATGTTAAGGCCAAAGGAACGAATAAACTTTGACTCATATGCTTGTATCCTTTACTCACCAAATCATACATGATACTGCAATTTATAACATCATGTTACTGATGCGTTTTCGCAACACTAATGCACAACCGACTTGTAAATTACAACTCATATATATTAGTTTTAAGAATAAGATATTATCATCTCAGAATTACTCGTAACAGAATTCATGGAGTAATTCTCTGAGCGTCGGTTAATCCAATACTTAAATATCCATTTCTAAGTACTCATGAATGTTGTAGCAATACAATTGTTATGTCTAACTCCCTTAGACAATCTACAATCTAATTCATGACAGTCTTAATTTACTACTTACTTCCCAAAGTATGAGCGACTGTGGAGTTTGAATAATTAAATTATTCGAGAAGTAAAACATGCAAATTGAAACACAATAATAAACTAATTAACTTTCATCTCAAATCTATTGAATATAAATAAATCTCTATCATTTAATCACCATAATAATTAGGACTTTATTCATTGTATAATGTCTCGAGTAATCAACTAAACACTTGAATTAAAAAACATCATTTACGCCATGTTATGAACATGCATACTATGTCTCTATAAGGTCCATCCTTTGTGAACAGATCACCTGGACATTATTCCAACGATGCTCATTTCACAATTTCAAATTCTTGTCACTATCTAAAATGTATGAGAATTCCAACTTTACATGCATTGACCTTCTGTGATGTCGAGGCTACTAAATCATAGAGATTGAGCAAACAATATTACAAAATGTTCCATTGGAACTTTATTACTAGAAATAATTCCATGATAATTTCAAATTCACGGTACACTCCTTGACATTAAAGTTTTCAATTCACATGTATATTTTAATAATCAACTCCCTTTATGGAAACTTTTCCATATTACCATTCGACCATCAATTTTAACCAGAAATCATCTTAATCTAAAACATGTCATTATGGTCCTCCCAAACAATATCATACTTCCAACTGCCCACAAGCAACCAATCCATATAATGTTTTTGACTGTTGTTTAATAACTTTAGTCACACAAAATTCTAGTCCTTTTCATGACAATGCTCTGAGCATTTGAAAAATTAGAATAAGTGAATATTATAGCATATGTAATTGATCCTATATCCAAAGAATATGGGACTTGACTCATTATGTCTCACATAAGGATTTCATATATGTTCAGTATCTTGCTATAATATTCTCATATATCGAATCTCCTATGTTGAATCATTTCAACATGATATTCACATATGTCTATGACTAAGTTTTATTAGACTATACGATCTAAACCTTTATATTCAAAACAAAGTATGAGTGCCCTCTCCCTTAATTCTGTCATAGCGAAACAATTTTTAAACTTTGCAACTTGCAAATTGAAATTTTTTGTTACCTACGAATAGTATTTTCAACATGCGATACTGACATAACGATTATGCTCCCACTAGCTTTGACATGTACCCAGAAATCAACTGAACTTTTAGAAATCAATACTCTTGACTTTCTTACTGAAATACAGATTTCTGTTACACGATTCTTTGATAAGTCTCCAAGTAGACTTATTAAGATTATACACCTTCATTGGATAGCATATGTGTGTCTTTAAACCCTTTCATAACTTATAACTATAAGTCTTTGAAAGTTCAAACAATTCCTTGCCATTTCTCACAATTTGAAATATGAAGAGGATGTTGTAATCATATTGTGAATTTGAGAATGTAATTAACACAACCAATAGTCATACTGATCTTTATCGGATCTTTTAAAATCTACTAGCAAAAGTATTTCCTCATAATCATTTTCATGAATTACAGTGAAACCTTTGCCACCTAGATTTTATGTTGTATACATTCCCATCCATGTGAATCTATCATTTCTAACCTGCAATCATAAGACAAGTTTAGGAAAAAATCAAATTCAAATTTATCTTTCCTTCATGGACTGAACTTTGATTATTCTAAATTTATTACCCTCTGTTAGCACAAGGGCCTACCAGTGCTTTCGTGATGTTAGCAGCTTACCCATATTGATCAATGTACTTTCACTGACTAACACGTTATGCTTTTGTAGTTAAATGAAAACATAGAACTCAAAAGCTTTGCCAACTCAACTGGAAGATGCACAAAAATAAGAATGTCTCAATCAAACACGACTGGTTATCAACCTCAGGTCACGTGCTAGTGATAACTAAAAGGTTTATTGTCGGTTGACTCTTGAAACTCTCAAGATCAATACAACTTCTACTGACTTCTTGATATATGAGTTTTTCTCTCAAGGAACATTCCTTGACGAGATAGAATAATTATACAAAAGTTCGTGCAGATTCCCAACAAGAAAACACTTCACAGGATTGGTCTCAGTTTATTTTTTGTTTTAATGAAAACAACACAACTCCAATTCTAAATGTGCTAAAGTAAGAAAGCATTTTACTCCATATATTTCGAGGTGTTTTTTAACCTTCTTAGTTTGAAGGAAGTTTCAAGATACGATTTGCAGTAACTAGAGCTTGGCTCTAAAACTCGATTGGAAACGAAGTATGACTTATCTCTTGATTGAACCATTCCAACAATATTTGATTCATCTTCTTAGTCATACAATTGTACTAATTATGATATAGTTCCATAATTATTAAGATGATCACAAAACGTGATACTAAAGCACTCTCATTTTCTTTCAGATTAGAGAAACTTTTATCTTGAGTAAATTACATGAATCGTCCCTCGTGCAGGTGCCAAAAGGCACGTTCAGTCCCTATTTTCAAAAATTAACTCGGACCGTCCCTCAATTGTTTAAAAGTAACATACTTCATCCCTCCGGACATAAAAAGACTATTTTACCCTTAATAATTTCTTTTTAATTTTTTTATTTGTTTCTCATTTTTAAGTTAAACAAAAAAAGTTAAAATTAATAATATCCCCACTTCATCACTCAGACCTCCCCCTTATTTTTCCCAAGATAACTTTCGTCGCCCAAGCTATCGTGAAGCAAAATCGGTCGACCTGAAGCCACCGATGAGGTCGGCGAGAGAAGATGATAACGAAGTGGCCGACGAGAGAAGCCTTAAATCTATCGATATGCACCTTAAGCCCTCGTTAATCACCGCCGCCAGAAACCTATTACTCTAATGTCGACATCGCCTTAATTCTCAATTCCTCCGATATCAGTTGAATTTCCGAAAGATTTGAGGGGTTATTTTTCGATTTCCGATAGGGGATTTGATTTCTCTTTTATCCATTCAAAATAAACCATCACAGTAAACCTAGATTCCAACTGATTTTGCCCTAATTCTGAATAGATTTCGGTTTGTGATTTTTCCAAGATTCTTACGGTGGTGTGTTTCTGATTTTGCCCTAATTCTGGATTGTTTGCACCATAATTGGCTTGTTTTATGATTTTTTTGGTTTAATTTCTGCGTTTAAGCTTTTGAAACCGGTGTGTTTTTTATTTTTGCTCTATTTTTTATGGTTAATGTAGTTGATAGCAATGGAGGTGGTAGAGGCGGTGTCTGATGGTGGTTGTGCAGGTGTCTGGTGGTGGTTGTGACGACAGGTGGTGAAAATCCTACATTGATGATATTGTAAAAGGTTATTTATCATCGATAGATACAACAAAAAAGAGCGCTGGAAATGGTGGAAAGAAGAAGGGTGAAGCTCAATTTAGGATCATTCATTTGGTGAACACTTCCCCTGTTTCACTTCATCGGTTAGTAAGCATTATGGCCACGCTAAGACACCTCCAGGATTGTTTGTTGGATTTATGGATATATTTTCTGGTTTACATAAAGATATAGGATTTTCGAGATTATTTTGATGCATTTTTTTGGGTTTATGAATAGAGGTAGGGAAATGAGGTGGTGGTCAGTGGCGGCGGTCAAGAAGGGTTTCCGGTGGTGCTTCATTTTTCCGTTGGTGGGTTAGAATTCTGATGGTGCTGGTGGTTAACGAAGTTAGTGTGCAAATTTAAATAGAAATTTTAAAATACGTCCAAAATTTTTAATTAAAATACTTTTTAATAATTAAAAGGGTTGAATCATTAAAAATAAATGAAAAATAAAATTGAAAAGGGTATTATAGTCATTGCATGTCTCTCAAAGGATTAAGCGTGTAAATTTAAACTAACGAGGGATAAAACATGCAACTTTTAATCAAACGAGGGACGGTCCGAGTTAATTTTTGAAAATAGGGACTGAACGTGCCTTTTGGCACCTTCACGAGGGACGATTCATGTAATTTACTCTTTTATCTTTATGCCTAATAGATTCTTTTATTCATTCTGCTATTCATTGAATCTTTTCAAAGTATCAGAATTATGTTTAATCTTATAAACACAACCATATTTACTGAAACATCATAAAATTATGACGAATGTATTACAAAACAATGCATTGAGCGGAAAAACATTTAACAATTAAATGATTAGGGCATATGCAACCTAAAGAGGATCTATGTCTTTCACATAAAGACAACATACTATGAACTATCAAACTACAAAACCTTAATGAAATCAGAATTCATAAAGGAAGATTACATACCTTTTGATTTGTTATAGTAAACAAATCAAATCTAATCGCTCTTGTAGTCACTTGGAAGCTAGCACCACAAATGTCATGCCTTTGATGGTTCACACACAACCCTAGCAACTAGGAGACTTGAAGAGAGAGGAGAGGGGGTATGAAATTTCGGCTATGGCTCTGTCAAAAGGAAGTGGCCGAAATTCCTAGCCCAAGGGATCCTTTTATAGTGCAACTTGGAAACCCTAGATAACCCTAAAATGAATAAAATAATATTGATTCAAATTGTTAGTTATCCAACGTCCTATTTATCTGTAAGGAATATTCCAAATGCCCTGGAATAACCTAGAATTCATCCAACTCCTTCCAAGGAAGGTTCTGAACTCACTCTTGTTCAACTATTGAACAATTTCACTTTAACCCTTGCACTTTTAATTAATCCAATTAATCCCAAAATTAATTCTAATAAATTTCTGATTAATTCTTAATTAAATATTACTATTTCTAATTAATATATTATTTTTTAGTAAATTCATTTATTGCTATTTATTAATCATATAATTAATCAATAAATCAGTCTCTCTCTCTTTCTCTCTCTCTCTCTTTCTCTCTCTTTCTCTCCCTCTCTCTCAAAAAGTCATCTTATTCAATTACTAAGTTTGAAGGTAACCCAAAAGGAATTTGCTAATAATTCAAGATTATACTAATTTAGTTATTGGCTTAGACACCTAATCCAACAAAATCATGCTATATTAAGGGTAGAGAAAACTACGCTCAGCTTAGCTCTACTGATGTACCAACTTTCTATTAAGCTCTTAATACATCAAGGCCAACCTCACAACTCTCATATCTGAATCTAATGCATGTCTTAATGGGTAAATTCTATGGATTTATCTCTTTACACGGCCAAATAGAGCACAAATCCAAACCCTAAGTCCATAATACCACCTTTTGCTCATGAACTCATGCATGGATGGATGAGTGTGGCCAACCTCTCATTTTTATGGCTTTATAAGCCCAAAAACGTTTGGAAATTACACTCAAGTAATCTGGAGTAGCTCATACTCACAAGGACCAAGGTTATGGGGACAAAAGCACAAAAATCATGACCAAGCTAGATCTAACATGAATAATCATCATTATGGAAACTTTATACCTTATAGAGGTGGATTCTAAGATGCAAAATCTGGATCTACAAAGCTTGGAGCTCTCAAGTGCTTCCCCAATGAACTATTCCTTCAAAGATGCACACAAAAACACTCTAAGGTCTCAAAAATCTCACAAGGTGGCTAGGGATTCGATATGGCTAATTAAGAGGGTAGAGGCTGAGCATGGAGAGACCCTCAAGGAGTTAGAGCCTTTAATTAGGGCTCACAACCCCAAGAATTAGGGTTTTGGTGCAGCGCACCTACGCTCTACGTAACTCAATATACACTCAGTGTAGGTCATTTAAACCCATGTATGAGTTCTTCCTCCTACGCTCAACATAAGGGACTATCTTGCGCTCAGTATAGGATATAAAAATGCAACAAATGACAATTTAAACATAGAATTATACATGAGGGTATGGGTGTTACACCCCCCCCCCCCACTTGAATCAAACTTCGTCCGTAAAGTTCACTGGTGTAAATAACTTCGGGTAATGTTTCATCATCTCCTTTCGCGGGCTCCCATGTCCACTCCGAACCATTATGGTATTGTCATTTCACCTTCACCAAGCCCACCACCTTGTTTTGCAAGGTCTTCGTCTTCCTGTCAAGGATCGCAATCGGTCTCTTCATATAATTCATGCGCTCATCAAATTAAATGTCGTCCAAGGGAACCACCACATAATCATCAGCTAAACACTTCCAAAACTGGGAGACATGGAAAGTGTTGTGGATCTGGCTAAGCTCATCAAACAGATCCAGCCAACATGCAACCTTTCCCACCCTGGTGATAATCCTGAAAGGACCAATATACCGGGGGCCCAAATTGAACCGCTTCCGGAACCGGATGACACATTTCCAAGGTGACACCTGAAGAAGCACAAAATCTCCAACCAGAAACTCGATGTCTGAACGTCACTGATTAGCATAACTCTTCTGGCGATTATGTACGGTCTGCAGCCGATTTTGCACCCGTTGTATCAACTCAGTAGTCTTGAGTATTACCTCAATAATCCTTATGAATCGATGTTTGACCTTGCCTCAACAAATCGTTGGAAAAAAGTTTCATCTATCTCCATAGTCGTTGTCTGTTTTGCACATAAATGAAAACTGAAGATGAAGACATCTTCTGCTTGGAGAAAAACTAGGGACCAACATTATCTGATCGATTTGTAAATTAGGTTACTGATATAAATGAATGACGAGCCACGTATGAGAAAACATCATTAATGATTGTCTCATGTAAGATGTCGTGAGCAAAATCTGAAGAAATCGGTCATAACGACTAAAAAATGTGTACAAACTAAAAAATATATTACATTATTAAGTCATTTTTTCGGCTTAACCAGGAGTAGCCGGTTATAAGGACTGAATGTGGAAAAAAACAAATTAAATTGTTAAATGTGGACAAAAAAAACTCGATGACTAAATATATACAAATCAAAAAATATATTACCTTTTTAAATCATTATCCCTTTAAAATAAAAAATTGCATAATATTTCTATTTATAAATATAATGTATTAAATGTAATGAATTTAATAGTAAGTGATAACCAATATATTCTTCCTCCCATATTTAATTATTTATTTATTTATTTATTTTAATATCAACCCGTACAACGAGTCTCATACCTAATGAATAGTATAAGCATGTAAGAGTAAAAAATATACATAAATTTTAGAAAAATTGCAAAAATGATCCTTGTGGCTTCTTATTTTATGTGGTTAAGGTCTAAACGTTTGAAAATTTGAAGATTTCGTCTTTTTCAACAAGTTTTATTGTGGGTTTAGTCCATCGTCCGTTTAGTTTAACTAGTTGGATGTTAAATTCTATAAAATGACAATTTTACCCTCATGACCATATTCACAATTTTGTCTTTTACCATACTATAAGGACCATTTTTGCATACACTCTTTTTTATTTTATTGAAAGATTATAGATTAATATATTATTTTCTATATATAATATTATATATTAATAAATATTGTTTTATTGGATTATTATTTTATTTTAGTTAATTCTTTTTAAAAAAAAAATTTGGAGTAATTCTTTTTTATTAAATTATTATATATCAATACATATAGTTTTTAGTATATACTATTTATATCATAATAAATATTATATTATTGGATTATCAATTTCTTTTATTTAACTTTTGTAATTCCTTGTTTTAAAATTATTTTTTATTGGATTATTACTTGTAATTTATTATTTTCTTCATATACTAAATACTATTTTATTGGATTATTAATTTATTTTTAATGTATAATATTAGTTCTTGTTAATTTTATCGGTTCCACCACAAAGTCTTGGAATACGTAAATTTGTCGTCTCTCATCATCTAAATCGCCAGGATCACTGCCAAACACCTTCATTGCAGGTAGCTTATAATAAGAAACCATAGGGAAAACATCACCACCATCACCCGGTCACCACCACCACTTATAATTATTAAAAGGGTTTGTAGTGCATTATGTGGGATATTCAAAATTTCAGTGGATTATGAAGAGGTTGTCGCATGTGGCTATCAGCGACGCATGGTGGAACAGGTTGGTAGAGCTTCTATTGAACCTCCGATGAAGGTGTTGGTGTTCCCGCCGATTTTTTATGATGAGAAGCGACAATTTTGCCTATTTCGGCGACTTTGTGGTGAAATTAAATAAATTAAAAAGAATTTATAGTATACATTAAAAATAAAATAATAATCCAATAAAATAAAATTTATCATATGAAAAAAATTATAAATTAAAATTAATAATTCAACAAATTAAAAAATAAAAAAATTACAAAAATTAACTAAAAAAATTAATAATCCAATAATATAATATTTATTATGATATAAATATTATATATTAAAAATAATATTTATTACCAAAGAACTTCTAGCCTAGTGGTATCCGATGTTGCCTTCCTTCTTTGAGGTTGATGGTTCAAGTCTCGTCATTGATATAGGTGAATTTAAGTAGTTTAGGAGTAAATTATATTTACGATTTATATATATATATATATATATATATATATATATATATATATATATATATATATATATAAGATCGGCTGAGGATTTATTTTAAAATGAGGATTCATAAAGACACCTTAAAAAAATTGAAAAAAAAATATAAATCATAAAATGGAGCATAGATCTATATCCGGGAGAAACAAAAAACGGAAAAAAAAATTTGGATCATTAAAATTGAATCAATGATCATAATGATACAAAATAAAAAATTAAAATTGAATTATGGATCAATTTTAATGATACAAAAAAAAATTTCCAAATTTTTTTTTCTCCCGGACATAGATCTATGTTCGATTTTATGATTTGTATTCTTTTAGATTTTTTTTCAATTTTTTTTAAGATGTCCTCACGAGTAGTCACTTTAAAATGAGTTTCTCACAAAAACCGGACTATAAAACGATAAAATAAAATAACTATTAATATATAATATAATTCTAGATATATATATAATGTTTTGTAGTATATAATAATCTCATAATATAATAGGTGTTTGTATATAATAATTCTATTAAAAAGAATTACTCTAATAAAAAAATTTTAAGTTAGATAAATTAATAATCTAATAAAACAATATTTATTAATATATAATATATTCTATATTAAAAATAATATTTATTAATATATAACTAGCGATGTATCCCCCGCGTTGCGGGGTTAGATGGTTTTTCTTTGTAAACAATAATGTTTACATGCAGGTATAATGTAAATATAATGTGAAGTTATAGTTGGCTTACTTTTGTTGATAACAGAATCCATCCGACCTCTTTTTATCCAAACTCTCACTTCGCTTTCTCCTTTGCTCCTTGAACCCATTTGCAAGAAGTTTGGTAATCTACAACCTCTGATTTGGCCTTTGTAATCCTCTTGTTCTTGTCACCAATTGTTGCCCTCCTTCTTTGGTGTCACCAACCTCTGTAGCTTAGGAGCTCTGCTCACCTACTTACCTGTATATATCATATTTTATAAATCAATTCTTGCACCTTTAAAACACATGCAACAAAATAACAATTTCTTCAATTTCCTTTTTTTTATCTAGGAAACAACTAATATTTTCACAACTCCATTTACATCAATCTGGTTTTGCATATATACATCTTTTGATTTTTTTAGCTCTCAAGAATTACTTTGTTCCTAAACACGCCACCATTAACTTGTTTCATGTGCTTTGGCTCTAGTATTTATTTTGTTCCTAAACACGCCACCATTAACTTGTTTCATGTGCTTTGGCTCTAGTATTTGGAGTTCAAGAATGTGAAAGATCAAAAAAGATGAAATAGAGATAAGAATTTCAGATCCAAAGCCATATTTTACAAAAATATAAAAATAAAATAAAAGATGTGCATTATGTTGAAAGTTTCAGCTATAAACATGTCTTCAGCTATATCACATAGTCTACTTTATCAGTTCCGAAAGCAGCCATCTTAAATGATGTTTATTTTGTTAAAAAAATAAAAATAAAATGATGATTCAATTTGAAGTTAAATACAAAAATCTGTTTTGTTTTGTGGCTCTGGGATTTGTTAATTACCTCATGCATGTGCCATAAAGAAGCATTCAATACAATTCCATGCGTTCATATTGCCCAATACCCCATTCCTACCTGTTATTACCCAATTCTTCCAATTTTATATAAGCCCCAATGCAAACTCAGAGATGAGTAATTACAGCAATGCCAACTGATAGAGTAAATTCCCCAAACATCTACACAAAAGGAACATCTCCACCCTGTAAGAATCAATTTACTTTTCCATAAAATAGGATTTGCTAAAGGCAATATATACATAGTAAAACATACCTTTATTTTCCATGAAAACCCTTCAATTTCCATTTCTAGTCTTTGTTTTGCAACCACTTTCTGCAATCATCTATTACCAACTGTAAGTAGAACCTCCTCTCCTTCATTACTCTATTAAAATTATCATCCGGAAGTAGAAACAAAAATTTTACTATTACCACTTAAGAAAAAAAATCAGATATGCAAACACCTAAAACCATTCATACACACAGTAAGATAGAGATATGCATACACTCACACATCCATTCATAGAAAAACACACTCAGAATCTCACCAATTTTCCTAGTGATGTTATCTTGAAGGAGCTCACAGTCATCTTCATCAAGAACATTGTTCCACTTTGACTCTCTGTTAAGATTTATGCAATATAAATCAGAAAGGCAACCGTTAAGTTATAAGTAAACGAAAGATTGTCAAATTAATCGTACATCTTTCTTTTCTTACGCATTTGCCTCTCAACATCACTATCCACCTTTTCCTCTTCCTATGCAACCTGCTCATCTTCATCACAATCATCTTTCTTCTACTCATCATCTTCTACTTCTGTTTAATGAAGGCCATAACAATAAGATCATTCCTAATTCCTTTACATCATCACTACTTTGGATCAAAATAAGATGTAATTTGTAATTGTAAAGAATTCATGAATCTAAAATTAAACTCTGAACACAATTTTAGATATGCTTTACATGAGATGATCGTGAATAGCGAAGGCGATTGAACTGTGCCGATGGATAAGAAATTATCAGAATATGAAGCATTTTGGTGGAAACCCAACCCTAACCAAAAGACATTGACGGTGGAGTCTGAGACCAAAAATTGAAAATCTAAAAAACAACTATATGTTGAATTCACTTCCATCCCATCACTGATTCTGATTTAACGAACATACACACACACTCACTAAATGAGTTTAAATCAACAGATAGTTCAAATCGATTACATACCTGGAACAATAATCCGTAAATCGATGCTTACGGATCGATGGGAAGTCGAAGCCGAGAAGTAGATGAAGCGGAGGAGAGGAGCCCCTGAACGTTTGAAAGCTTCCTCGCCTTGACCCTAATCCTAATCCTCTGAGAAGGAGTAGCGGTGGTTTGGAGGAACGGTGGAGAAGATGAGACACATGTAAGGTGAGACGGTAGAGGAAACATCGAGAAGAAGTGGGGGGATTAAACTAAGTCGATGAGTAGTAAGGATCCGGCCTCGAACAGTACCGACCCGGGAATAGAAGACAAACAAAAGGATATGATATAAATTAATTAAAGAAGTAGAGGGACCAGATATGTAAATTAAGGGACCAAAAGTGGACAAATAATGTCAATTTTACTGTTCTTTTCCTCCACAACTTTAATATATATATAATAATATATTCTATATTAAAAATAATATTTATTAATATATAATATTTTAATAAAATAAAAAAAAATGTATGTAAAAATGATCCATTAGGGTATTTTCATTTTAAAGAAGTTAAGAATGAATCATTAAACTTAATGAAAAAGAGACCAAAACTTGTTAAAAATGACAAATCTACAACTTTTCAAACATTTGAACATATAAAATAAAATAACTATATAGATTATTTTTGCAATTTTGTCTAAATTTTAAATTATAATCGTACCACCAAAAACACAGAAGAATACAATATAAAGGCAAAAATACATGGAATTTGGCCAAGAAAAAAACCACCAGCCAAGTTACATTTCTACCCTAGCCCAGCAACATTAAGAAAAAAAACAAACTACAAAGACCTTCAAATTTACGAAACTATCCACCGAAGAGGAAGTGTCAAGCCCTGCAATTACCAAAAAACTCGATTGCAGTAACTAAACTTCCCCAGTAAATTACAAATATACCCTACTAAAGCTACTATTAGTTGTACCATATGTAGCAAACGAAGAAATAAACGATAACATCAAATAGAATCCCAATCGATCTCGTACGACGGGAACTTTTCCAGCGAGAAATTTTCAGAATCACACCACGCGCTTTCTTCCACTGAGAAATCAGCAAAGGTAAGTCCCGACGACGGCGAAGAATCCCCGCAACCGGACACTCCTTCGCCGTCACTCTCGGAACCTGCAACCTTGACCACTTCCGCCTGCTCTGCCGCCTTCTTTGACTTTCCCGAAGACTGTCGTGACTTCTTACAACCATCGATGCTCTTCCCCTCTGCCAAGATCTGACAAATTTCTTGTAACTTAGCGTCAACGGAAGAGTGGAGTGGCTTGTAGTCGCCACCGGTCTGAGACCAGTTGTGACGGAGATGAGGAAAATTGAGCCGCGCGTTTTCACCACGCAGCTTGTATGCGGCGTTATCGTAGGCCAGCGCGGCTTCCTCTGCTGAATCAAAGGTACCTAACCAAAGCCGGGTGCGGTTCTTGGGCAATCGTATCTCGGCGACCCATTTTCCCCAGTGACGTTGCCTTACACCCCTGTAAAGCTTCGTGGGTTTTGGAGGTGACCCAGATTGCTTCATGGGTACAGGTTTCGGACTGAATTGGGTTCCATTCTTGGGGAAGTGGATCTGGGCTTGAATCTGGTGGATCTGTATTGGGGTAAATTGGTTTAAACCGACTGTTGATCCGGGTTGTTCATAATAAAACGGGTCTGGGGTAGAAAACCCATGTAAGTAACAATCCGGGTACGATCCGAATTGTTGTTGGTTCGTAGAGGAAGAAGGAGAAGTTGAAAAAGACGAAGAAGGGAATGAATAAGAAGGAGAAGGTAAAAAAGACGAAGAGGGGCATGAATAAGAAGTAGAAGGAGAAGGAGAGAATGAAGAGAAAGAGAGGGTATTTTGGTAATCCAACGAAGCACTTTTGTAAAAAGGTTCAAGTGCTTCCATGAGCTCACCGCCTGCCGACGACTGCTGGAAACCTCCAGTAGTGTTCCAGAACTCCATTGTTGCTGACGTCATTAATCTTTTTTTTTTTTTAATTTTCGAATAAATAACAAAATAATAAACCCAGAATAATTAAGGTTTTCAAAATAAGCAAACCTTCTTTTCTGAAGAAATCAACCTTAGAAGGACGAAAATAAGCCTGAAAAGGTGTGATTTATAACGAAAATAATGAAATTTAAAAAGATTTACACAAAAATGAAAATAAAGTTGATTGAAATAGAACCCAAATTAAAAGAGATGGATCTCTATTCTGAAAGCACCTTGTTGTAAAAAAAAAATCCCAAATCAAGTTTGCTTTTTTGTTCTTAATAAATCCATGAAAAACCCAGAAAAAAGTCAAATTAATTTCAATTTTTTTTCTTAAACAGATGATTTACAGAAAGGGAAACACAGAAGCGGGGAATTCAGAGGGGGGAAACAAGAAAGAACTTAAAGAAATTCAGAAGAAAATTTTCAAGAAATCTTTTAAGTGTGTGTTTTAGTGTGTGAGAAAAGAACTGTGGATCTAACCTGTTTGTTTGAATGTGAATTGCTTCAGGAGTGGGTGGCTCTTTATTATAGGGGTATGGATATGTGGAGCCCACTTGGATTGGTTTAACGCGGGTTCAACCTATTTTACTAACCACGGTTAAGTTATTTTAATTATAATTTAAGAATTATCTGTAACTACGGCTACTCGAATGATGTGAGGATAGCAGCCAGTAAAAAGGTGACACGTGTGTGACAATGGTTTCTTGCTTTCTCGAAGTTTCTAAATATAACAAAAAGAACCACATTAATTAATTTCTGAAAGCTATTCAGAAACGAAATGAATATTGTCAATTAAATAATACTGAATACCAAGATAAATTGTAACCAACAATCTTTAAAAAAGAAAAAAATAACTTATTGCTTTGTAGGTGAAGGCATGCAGCTGTTACTCTAGTGAGACATACCACGTGCTCTGCTCTACGCGTGGTCCCTTCGTTTACTCCGGAAGATATTCTTTGCCACGCAATACCCACGTCAGCCAATCACATGAAGCTTATATTTCTGTTCCCGGGTGTAAAAACTCATTTCTTCATAATAATTCATATAATTACTAGTTTATAACCGGTAAAAACCACAATTATAAAATTAATTAAATTTTCATATCAAAAAATCAAAATTATTAATTATGTATTTAAATAAATTATTACTTATGAGATATTTTTTAATTATATAAAATTATAATCGTTGATTTAAATAAATACATGAAGTTATATCATCTTATAATATGTATTAATTTTATTTTATTTTTCAATCTAATTTTATTAATTTAATATAATTAAAGTGAGAAAATTTAACATTAATAATCAATTATTAATTTAATGTAATTAAAGTGAGAAAATTTAAAATTTGAAATGGATAATCAATTATTAATTTAATGTAATTAGAATGAAAATTTAAAATTTAAAATTTAAAATTTAAAATGGATAATTAATAGTTTGATACAAGTGGCATTATAAGTGATATATAACATTAATGAGGACTTCTAATTGTATGACACTTGTCAATATGAGATTAAACATATTTTTTTATTAGAATAAGAAGATTAGTTTTAGTATATAACTAGATGAAGGTCACGGTATCATTGGCATGAGTTTGACTGGTCAGAACGTTAAAACAAAAGGTTTTTCTGCCAAAAATTAAAATAAGAAAAAATGGATTACTTGTAAATGGATAGACAAAGAAATGTTAAGATATGTTTATCATGTAACAACAATCCATGCATGGGCTTCCTTCTGATCCTAAAAAAGACACCAAAGATTTCTGAAAATTTAAGGTCAAGCATGTTGCTCTTCAAATTCAAAATCTATACAAATTTTCAAACAAAACAAATATTAACGATTTCATTTTACTATGAATGACAAAATTGTTTGTAATCATCTAGTTTTTATAAGAATATTTAAATCAAGACTGAGAAGAGAATTGAAATATAGAATTCTAATATCCGAACCCATTTAGTAATCCATTATACAACCGAAAAAAATGGAGAAGCATTTAACAATAATCAAACATTGAAGAATAAATCAATCAATTAAAATTCACAAATGTTTAAGCAATCAAGCATGCTCCTGGCAATACTTCTGAAAATTTATAGCTATTCTACTATTGACTATGGCAGATTATTTCTAGTCGTTTGTTATGAGCATTTGAAATAGAAAAAACAAACTTCGAAGCTCTATCGATTGATCACCAGAAATACAAACTTGTAACTTACATTGATACAGGGACATACCACATACACCCATACAGTAAGGTAGTAAAGCAGTACTTGATATATGATTATATGAAGAATAAATATGTGCATAAAATTATAGTGTTCTCTTCCGATTGATTCATTTTCTGCTATTACAAAATATGCAAGCATTGGATAATGGCCAATATATGATGCATAGTTGTCTCTTTGGATATTAACAGCCCATTCACTTCAACCAAAAAAGAACAAATATAAAACCACTCAAATAAAACTATATATATATTTTTTAATTTATAGTTTCAAACAAATTATCAAAACAAATGAAAAGATAATATGCATCTACATATTGCCCCTGTTGGTAGATGTTAAGATTTTCAAATTGTCCAAAAGTTGCAATGTCATTTGTAACAGATTTCTTGAATTAGTATCAAATCAAATAATGAAAATGTGCTTATTTGTAGTAACTGTATATCAATGCATACATCCATGTAGTAATTGTATATAATGAGTAGCGAAGAAAGTGTGCTTATTTGTTTTGTCATGTAATTTATAGAATGTAAATTTTGAAACAATCCACGTTATTGAGTTAGCAACTGAATTGTTTTTTGTAATGATTGTTGTATTTTTTTCCGATTATTTAGATTTTTGTCTTTATTATCTGATTTTAATGAAAGCAAAATACAGAAAAGGACAATGTATTTTCTTTGTGATGTCACATGCTAGCCAAGTACAAAAGGCCAAATTTTCACGAAACTGTTTTTGAGGATACATGTTAACTGACCCATAATACAGTTGTAAGTAGCTAAACAGGAGCAGGTCGAAGCATATCAAAGGTCTTTTGCAAAAGCAAACTTTATTTGTTAGCTCAAAGGCCTTCTTGAAAAAAGTTTGAGCATAATTCAAGAAATATTCCAACTTCGAACATTGTTTCAATATTATGACCAAATTGAACCTCAAATCTACTTGAATCAAAGTGAAATAATATATATATATATATATATATATATATATATATATATATATATATATATATATATAAACGCCCGCAGATTCGGGCTAGTCAATTTAGAGACGATAAGCATAAAAATGACTTTTTGATAGAGGATTATTTAGAATATATAATCTTAACTAAGTTGTAATATATTTCATAAGGTTTTCGTACATATAAAGAACACTGAAATCCGAGTTATAACGAAGAAGTTATGATCTGTCGAAGTTTCGCGACAAAACCGGCACGACGCCGAGAATCGTAAAAACTGATTTTACGATAAAGTACTTTTTGGCCTTAGTGACCTAAACTAAAGTTTTAGAGTACGTCTCTACCTACGCGTGGATATAAAGAACGTCAAAAACGGAGCTCGTATGCAAAAGTTAGGACCTTCCAAAGATATAGCTGTCTGAGGGCATGACACGTGGCAGAAACCCTAGCCGCCTCAAGTCCACGACGTGAACATTGAGTCCACGACGTGAAACTAGTCATAGACATTAATCGAGGCTAAAAACACGTGTTAAGGCTACGGGATGACTCATGGAAGTTCACGACGTGAACTTAGGTATTTCACGACGTGGAAATGTCATCTGGATACCTTTCGAAGCTAGAACGCAGATGGCAAGCCTACGAAGTGATTCAGCCATGCGCCATGACGTGAACATAAAGTCCACGACGTGAATGGGCCCAGAACAACCTATAAGTAGCAAGTGAGACCCTTTCTCTCCTTACACCAAACCTTCTGTCCTCTCTCTCGTTTGCTGAAGCGTTCCGCGTTCCGAGCCCGACGATCACGAACCGCTGACCGTTTCTAGTTAGATTCTATCAAATCACGCTACTAATGTGAGTGCGTAGTCCCTTTCATGAACATGATTTTAATACAAGTATTAAATTATATGTTTATGTGTGATATATTTGATATTGCCTGAAATACGTGTTAAGAGCATATTTAATAAATATATGATGATTTAGGATACAGAATAGGCCTAAATAAATTAAGAGGGATATTGGGTAGTATCTCCTTGTGAGTACGAGTGAGATATACACGGAGAAATTACCTTTAAAACTTGTCATTGATCCGAGAGTATGGATTAGACTTATTTAGTTGTCCTTAGTCCGAGAGTATGGATAGGACATAGTTATTTGTTATTAATCCGGGAGTATGGATTAAGACATAGTCAATTGTCCCTAGTCCGAGAGTATGGAATGGGCATAGTTATTGATCAGGGAGTATGGATTAGGTAAAGAGGTAAATTTTAGATCTGGAGTATGGATTAGGTAACGAGGTTAATTTTAGATCTGAGAGTATAGATCGACGGGGTGGGGTAAAGTTGCTTATATATGGTGAAATTGTATATTTTGTGAGTTCTAATATCTATATATATATATATATATATATATATATATATATATATGTGTGTGTGTGTGTGTGTGTGTGATATAACATTGTGGGATTGAAATCCTATGTACTCACCAAGTTTCCCAACCTTACCCACTCAGTCTATTTGTATCACAAGTATCGATACGAAGACACATTGCACTGAGAGATTAAAGGATATGTAATCACTAGTGTAAATGAATGTAAGGTCTTTTTATGCTTATGTTTCTATATTGACGATGACATCCCAATGTTTTAAAATGAATAAAATACATTTCTGCGGGAATGCTTTTATAATGTATTTATCATGTTTTTCTGGGAACAAATTCCGCAACATTATTTTTTTAAAATGAATACTCTGATTTTCAAATAAACATAAATAAAATTTTTAAAATGACCGTGAATTTGGGGATGTCACAGTTGGTATCAGAGCATTAGTTTAAGCGAACTAGGAATTTTAGGAATTCTGTAGACTTAAACTTAGAATGACAAGTGATGATCGTGAGGAGTATGTCTATTATATTTTAGGTAGTACACCTGAATTGATACAAACACTAGCTTACTTTAGGATTAGATGCCTAAATTGCTTTTATATGCTAAACGATTTATGTTATAGCTTTATGTTCTTTATGATGCTATTATTTGATCGGATCCATGGTCTATTGCCGACCAGATCTTAAAATTTTATGTGTTCAGATTTCTAAACATTTAATTACGGTATTAGAACTGGCATATAAGTTTTCGGAGTGATAAGGAGATTTACACGTCTATAAAGCTTTCTCTATCTAAATTCTCGTCACTGCACACCGAACGTCTGAATTTGGTGTATAGATCGACATGGCAAGAACCTGAATCGGAAACGCTAATGGAAATGTTAATCAACGGCTTGTGATTGAGCGTGCACCAGAAGTAGCAGCTGCACCTGACCGAATCACGATGGCAGGAGTGCAAGAGATGATCCAAATGATGTTGGATCGTCAGATGGAGGAAACAAGGCGTTTACTTCAACAGAATAGGGACGACCCTACTATGCGTGTTGAACAACCCAAGCTGAACATTGAGCAATCTGATGAAGGATTGACAGGGACAGAAGGATTGACAGGGGTGGGCGCATGTATAAGAACTTCTTAGGTGCCAAGCCACCAAGTCTTTCTGGAAGCCCGAAGCCTGTAGAAATCATGGACTGGATCTCCGAGATGGAGATGGTATTTGAAAGTTGCAATTGCAACAACAAGCAGAAAACCATCTTTGCAGTCAGACAACTAAAGACTGGAGTTCTAAGTTGGTGGAAGTTGTTGGCAGATACAATGCCACAGGGAGAAGCCTTGAGGATGTCTTGGGAAGCATTCATGGAGCAGTTGAAAATGCAATACTGCTCAGAGATAGATTTAATAGACCTAAACAACGAGTTTCAGAACCTGAAGAAAGGGAAGATGAATGTCGATGAGTATGCCACCACATTCACCGAAAAGATGAAGCTATTTCCCTACTTGGTGCCTACTGAACTCTCCAAGATAGATAGGTTTGCTAACGGGTTGCCAACAAACTTTAGTGCAACAGTAAAAATGGCAACTACCTTGAAGACTACCGTTAGAGCAACCAACTTAGGGAAAAGGGTTTGGAAAGAGCTGAGGTAGGGGAAAAGAGGAAGTTTGAGGGATCCTCAATATCCGAAAAGATAAATAGGTCCCCAATGCCTGACCCCAACAACAAGATATATGGGGATAGTAATGAAGAAAGGTAGTGTGACAAATGCAGAAGAAAACACACGGGGAGATGTCCTAAAGAGGTGACCTGCTTCAAATGCGGGACGACTGGTCACTATTCCCACGAATGCACAACCCAGAGATAAGTGCGCTTTAAGTGTGGTGAAGAAGGACACTTCAAGCAAGACTGCCCAAATAGGGAGGGGGCTACAAATCCAAATGTGCCATCAAAACCAAAGGCAAGAGCATTCCAACTGATCCTTAATGAAGCAGGCGAGGATGTGGGGGATTAGGATTAAGGATTTAGCCACACAGATAGAATCATGTGGTGTAGCCTATTATAAGAGTCCTAGTGTAGGGTGAACTTGAACATCCATGTAATCGTATCAAGAAATAATATAAATCTTGGTTATGTTATCCGATATGTTAAATGACTATGTGAAATTCTTGTGTGGTGACTTGGAAAACTGTGAGACAATACTTGGGACGAGTATGAGTAAGTGTGAATGGTAGTAGAGGCCTATACTGCCGGAAGCACAAGACTCGCACTTGGATTAGGGAAAGTCACAAGGTTACCAAGAAGGTAGTAATTGATTTTGTTTTGTTCAAATATGTCGTTACCATCGTTTCGGTAATGACTAAGAAGATGATTGTCATTTCAACCTTAGTCGTCATATCAAATCGAGTCCGACTAAGACAAGTATGTTACATGGTTCAGAGAACCAAGTTTGATGTAGCATCCGACTTAAGCCAGAAGATTGAAGTGAAAGATAATCGAAGCGATCAATAGAAGTATCGCGATCAGCGTTAAAGTAAAGAAGCTTGTAGCTAAAAGTGCTACATGCTATAATGTGATTATATCACATTAGAACATGAAGGAAGGTATATTCCATTCTGGAATTTGACTCTAAAAGACCTGAGTCTAAGCGTTGCATCATACGATGATAGGTCATTAGAACATGACCCATCGGTCTATTATGGTAGTCGAAGGAAATAACTTATCTTAAGCCCGTTAAGAAGAAGAAGGAGTTTCCGATAAGAATCGAGATTGTAACTCGAAGGTTACAACTGAAAGTCCAATATAGTACGAGGAGCAGATGCAAGATTGAGCATCGCCTGCAGTCAAGAAGTACAAGAGTTAGATACTCATTCGAAGGAACATTGAAGTTACGGTTATTACCTAGGATGAAAAGGTAATGCATGAAGTCATTATACAAGCCCTGTTTTGTTGATGATTCCAGGACGTGATCATCCTAAGGGGGAGATAATTGTAACGCCCGCAGATTCGGGCTAGTCAATTTAGAGACGATAAGCGTCAAAAATGACTTTTTGATAGAGGATTATTTAGAATAAATAATCTTAACTAAGTTTTAGTATATGTCATAAGGTTTCCGTACATATAAAGAATGCTGGAATCCGAGTTAAGTTTCGCAACAAAACTGGCATGACACCGAGAATCGTAAAAAGTGAGTTTATGATAAAGTACTTTTTGGCCTTAGTGACTTACACTAAAGTTTTAGAGTACATCTCCACCTACGCGTGGATATAAAGAACGTAAAAAACGGAACTCGTATGCAAAAGTTATGACCTTCCGAAGATATAGATGTCTGAGGGCATGACACGTGGCAGAAACCCTAGCCGCCTCAAGTCCACGACGTGAACATTAAGTCCACGACATGAAACTAGTCAAAGACACTAATCGAGGCTAGAAAACACTTGCTAAGGATACGGGATGACTCATGGAAGTTCACGACGTGAACTTAGGTATTTCACGATGTGGAAATGTCATCCGAATACCTTTCGAAGCTAGGACGCAGCTGGCAAGCCTACGAAGTGATTCATCCATGCGCTACGACGTGAAGATCAAGTCCACGACGTGAATAGGCCCAGAACAACCTATAAATAGCATGTGAGACCATTTCTATCCTTACACCAAACCTTCTTTCCTCACTCTCGTTTGCTGAAGGCGTTCCGCGTTCCGAGCCCGACGATCACGAACCGCTGACCGTTTCTAGTTAGATTCTATCAAATCACGCTACTAATGTGAGTGCATAGTCCCTTTCATGAACATGATTTTAATACAAGTATTAAATTATATGTTTATGTGTGAGATATTTGATATTGCCTGAAATACGTGTTAAGAGCATATTTAATAAATATATGATGATTTAGGATACATAGTAGACCTAAATAAATTAAGAGGGATATTGGATAGTATCTCCTTGTGAGTACGAATGAGATATACACGGAAGGAATAACTTTAAAACTTGTCATTGATCCGAGAGTATGGATTAGACTTATTTAGTTGTCCTTAGTCCGAGAGTATGGATAGGACATAGTTATTTGTTATTAATCTGGGAGTATGGATTAAGACATAGTCAATTGTCCGTAGTCCGAGAGTATGGAATGGGCATAGCTATTGATCCGGGAGTATGGATCAAACATACCCGATCCGGGAGTATGGATTAGGTAAAGAGGTTAATTTTAGATCCGAGAGTATATAGATCGTGTCGTTGTGAGCATCGACGGGGTGGGGTAAAATTGCTTATATATGGTGAAATTGTATATTTTGTGAGTTCTAATATATATATATATATATATATATATATATATATATATATATATATATAAAACATTGTGGGATTGAAATCCCTATGTACTCACCAAGTTTCCCAACCTGACCCACTCAGTCTGTTTGTATCACAGGTATCGATACGAAGACACATTGCACTAAGAGATTAAAGGAGATGTAAATCACTAGTGTAAATGAATGTAAGGTCTGTTTATGCTTATGTTTCTGTATTGACGATGACATCCCAATGTTTTAAAATGAATAAAATTCATTTCTTCGGGAATGCTTTGATAATGTATTTATCATGCTTTTTTGGTAACAAATTCCGCAACATTATTTTTTAAAAATGAATACTCTGATTTTCAAATAAGCATAAATAAAGTTTTTAAAATGACCGTGAATTTGAGGATGTCACAATATTAAAATTACAAAACAGTTTTTAACATAGATCGAATTTCAAATCTACTTGAATCAAAGTGATAGAGATACATCGAACCCTAGATGTGTTGCTGCTAGTGAAGGAAATACCTAGAAATCAAAAGAAAAAACTGCAAATCAAATCAGGAATAAGCACTTGGATAAAAGGGGATTATGTGGGTCTTCTTCTCGACGCTCTCTTCAATCCCAAAATCTTTATCCACAAATACAATAAGAGAAGTTTGTTGTGCAGAAGGAATAGAATTAAGAGAGAAAAATAGAATTGGGAAAAACAGAAATACCGAGGGAATCTCGAGTCCATCTAAGTTGCATCCAATACTTTTCTCCCATAGTTAATGACTTGTTTTTTTATAGAAAAAAGTGAATAAATACCTCATCAAGCACACCTTTCATGAGCCGCTAATTCTTTTAAAGTTTATTGTTTGTCTACAATATTTATTCCACATCTTAATTTTAAGAAAATCCCACCCATCTTGCTCCTTTTGAAACCGACAGCCTCTTTCAAGCTTGCAAAAAGAAAACTAATGTAAACATGTGGATGAATGAAAGCAGTAGCAGATGAAAGAGATGCAACAATTACCTTAGCATTCGATCTTAGGGCTCAAAAATCCATCAAAGCATATGAATAATGTTGATTAAGAACCTGAATTGAAATAAGATAGCAAATTGTTCAGGTGCATACTCTCTTTCTTCCTTCAGAACTACTTTGGTTGATTTTTATTGGGAAATACACAAATTTTTTTAGAAAACCCTAAGTAAATCGCGTAATCTACCATATGAAAAACCATGGATAAATCGCACAACAGATTCAAATGGAATGAGTTGATTCTTTACGGTGGAGAATTCTCCCAATTTTACCAAGAATGAGGAGATGAACATGTCAACGATATCGACAAACATGTTGAGAGGTGAACTTAATTTGGGAGAAAGAAATGAACGACTAGAAGGGACAAAAAAAGAAACGTGAAAGCGACATTTGAGGAGTGAGAAAGGAGAGAAATCAGCGGAGCAGGTATAGGGCTTTCTGTTCTTCAAACACCAGACTGAAGACTCTCGAACTTAAACCTTCTTATTAAACCCCCGGTCCTGGCATCAAACAACTACCGACAACAACAAAAAAGTGAGATGGGAGTGAAAAGGAACGGAAAGAAGAAGACGAACACTGAAAAACGAATTAGGGCAGCATAATCCCCAAACCTGATTGAAGTGAAATTAAACCACTGGATGTCTCAATCCGTCCTTTTATTTCTATCGTGCGAAATCAGCATAAAAACGCACTGAATATTATAGAAAAGGAGATGCGACTTCGGTGAATCGATTTCTAGAGAGAAGCAGAATGATAATAAAGGCTTCGTACGTGTTGTAATCGAAGAAGAGCAGCTGCCGACGTTTGATTGGAAGAGCAAAGCATTGAAGGACACGTTTGAAGGTGAAACAATAAGTTGAAACGTGTCTTACTGATGAAGACCAAATTAGAGCAGCTCAAACCTGACACGTATCCAACATTGACCAGCCATTGACCAGAAGGTCCAAAATTGTCAAATAAAGGGGTTTAGGGACTAGAACTGTCAAAATGGGCAAAGAAGTGTGGAAAAATGTTAAGCCCAGCAGGTTATTGTTCCTAAGAGATAGGAATTAATATATATATATATATATATATATATATATATATATATATATATATATAGGAGAGTACAATCGAGAACATTTCTTATTGCGAGAACATTTGAAAACAAATTTGGATCACACAATTTTTTTAAATTAAAATCATCAAATAATATTAATATAAATCAAAAAATAAGTAAAAAAACCCCACTAAATAACACCAGTCACCACCCAAACAACACCACCTTCCACCACCACTACCCGTCACCGCCACCCACCTCCACCACCCATTAACACCACCCCCACCCACCACCCACCTCCACCACCATCACCACCACCTACCACCGCTAACCATGACCACCATCCACCAACAACACCACCCCTGGCCGCCGCCACCACCCACCGCCATCACTACCACTCGCCACCACCACCACCACCCACCATAACCACCACCTACCCACATCTACCAACCATCACTACCACCCACCCACCAATATGACCACCACCTTGATGGGTTTTATACAAACAATCCTATGTGTGCATGCAACCCTAATTGGATCTATGTTTTCACTATTAGACATACAACTTTATGAACACAAAAAAGAAACCTAGCATGCATCTATTATTTTTGAAATTCACAAACAAGAATAAAATACATACCTTATGTTGCTATATAGTAATAACAACTAGTTCCTTGAATTTCCTTAGCTCTTGAGATCAAGTACCACAAGTGTAGTACCCATAATGGCTCACAAACACACTAGAGTGAAGGGATGAATATAAGAGAGAGAATAGAGGGTGGCTTGCTCTAGAAATCATCTCTTCTAGGGTTTCTCAAGGGTGGGACGAAATATTAAGCCTAGGGGTCTATTTATACTTGAGGCTAGCTAGGGTTTCAGGGTGGAAACCCTAATTCCTTAGCTTAGGGCCTAAGCAAGTCCATGAACCTCCTTTCCTTAGGCCTTGGACGAAAACTCCTAGATCCTTCTAGGATTTTCGGCCCATCCATAATAAGGGTGATCCAATGGCCCAAATCCTCAACTATTGAATAATTAAAAAATAGTCCCTGTACTTTTAATCAGTTCCTTTAATCCCAAAATTAATTCCAAATTAATTTCTGATTAAATACTAATTAATAATATTATTCCAAATTAATATATTATTCATATAATATATTAATAAATCATATTTATGTCCCAATTTATTATTCTTAACAATAAATCAACCTCTCTCCTCAATAGTCATCATGTCTAGTCACCAGTGTGAATGCAACCCAAAAGGACCATGCTACAATCGGGTCAAGTACATACCAAGACAGTAACTTTACTTACAAATAATACTCCTTTATTTAAGCATCAAATGTTAATTACAATTTATCTATTACACGTTTCAAAACTATCTAATCACTAAAACTTATATCGTCCTTCAACCCAATGCTCCTAGCGTGCTGCAAGTGCTTAACCCTACTCAGCCCCTTCGTAAGGGGATCTGATGGGTTCTCTTCTGACGATACCCTCTTTACTACGAGGAGTCCCTCTATGACCCGATGTCTGATAAAGTGATATTTCCTACCGATATGCCGGGATCTGCCCTGATCCCTCGGTTCCTTGGTTAAGGCAACCACACCTTCGTTATCACAGAAAATTTCCATAGGCTCCTTTATGGCTGGCACAACTCCAAGGTCTCTGATGAAGTTCTTCAGCCATATTGCCTCCTTCGACGCTTCGCTCGCTGCTATGTACTCTGATTCGCACGTTGAATCAGCCACGGTCTCTTGCTTGGAACTTTTCCAAGTCACTGCTCCTCCATTCAGGGTAAAGACCCAGCCCGACTGAGAGCGGAAGTTGTCTCGGTCGGTCTGAAAACTGGCGTCACTATACCCTCGCACCCTTAAGTCATCACTCCCACCGAGGATAAGAAACCATTCCTTGGTCCTCCGAAGGTACTTAAGAATATTCTTGACTGCGGTCCAATGCGCTCTACCAGGGTTCCCTTGATATTTGCTGACCAATGCTCAAAGCGAAGGCTACATCATGGCGAGTACAAGTCATAGCATACATGATCGAGCCAACTGCGGAAGCATAAGGTACTCGGCTCATCTCTGCTATCTCGGCTTCGGTACTCGGACTTTGAGTCTTACTCAATTTGGTATTGCTTTGGATTTGTAACTCCCCTTTCTTGGAATTCTCCATACTAAAACGCTTTAGTACTTTATCCAAGTAAGTACTTTGACTAAGTCCTATTAGTCTTTTACTCCTGTTTCTCACTATCCTTATCCCAAGAATATAAGCAGCTTCTCCGAGGTCCTTCATAGCGAAGCACTTCCCAAGCCAGGACTTAACCTCCTGCAGGGTTGGGACGTTGTTTCCTATGAGTAGTATGTCATCGACATACAAAACGAGAAAGCTAACTATACTCCCACTAGCTTTGATATAAACGCAGGACTCATCCTTGCTTCGCAAGAAACCAAACTCTTTAACTTTCTCATCGAAACAAAGATTCCATCTGTGAGATGCTTGTTTCAATCCATAAATGGATTTCTCAAGCTTACACACTCTATTAGGATGCTTTGCATCGATAAAACCCTATGGCTGACTCATGTAAACATCCTCAACCAACTTCCCATTAAGGAAAGCGGTTTTGACATCCATCTGCCATATTTCATAATCATGAAACGCAGCTATAGCTAGCATCACCCTAATAGACTTTATCTTCCCAACTGGCGAGAAGGTATCATCATAGTCAACTCCGGGAGTTTGAGTAAAGCCCCTCGCAACCAATTGTGCCTTATAAGTGTGTACTTTCCCATCCATGTCGGTCTTCTTCTTGAAGATCCACTTGCACCCGACCGTCTTACGACCCAGTACATTTTCAACCAAATTCCAAACTTGGTTGTCATACATGGACTGAATCTCATGTTGGATTAGTGTCTAAGTCCATAACTATAGTTGGTATATACTTGACCCGACCCGACATGGTCCATTTGGGTTGCATGACATCGGAACATTTGGGTAGACCTTTTAATGAGAAGAAGATATTTGTGACATATTAATATATTATAAGTTCTAATATATTAATATGAAATCATATTATTTAATTAGTATTGATCAAGAATTAATTTGGAATTAATTTAGTGATAAAAAAGAAACTAATTAAATATATGGGGATTGATTGTGTAAATCATTAATTCTTATATATGTGGGCTTGTGATCCATGATTCTTTATGTTGGGTTTAACCCATGTGATGGCCCATGGATACTCCATGGAGGTTAAAACCCATGGAGCATAAGGAATGGGTAAAGTCATGGGTTACATGGTGTAACCCTAATAGCCACACTATATAAAGACCCCATTGGTTGGAGAAATGGGGACTAGTGCATAATATAGAGGGCAAGCCAATTTCTATGAACTCATGTCTTCTCTCATGGTTACTCCAAATGTTCATGGTGTTGTGTGAACCATTTGAGGTGTCACATTTGGGGCACTAAGCTCTTGAGCTCCATGGAATCAAGCACCAAACAAAGAGGTATGTAATTCTACTAGTCTTATATTACTTGTACTTCATAATATGCTAGTTAGGATAATACCTTGGAAAAATTGATATTTGCATGTATAATAGAGAAAACATAGATCCAAGGTATTTAGGGTTGCATGTACACCATAGGAGTGTTAGAATGCTCATAACCCAACATCTCACTATCCATAGCCTCTTTCCATTTTGCAGACTCCGGGCCTGCCATGGCTTCCTTGTAGCTGTTAGGTTCATCCAAATTTACTAGTGTACTATCACTAATAAACGTATCATCCTCACTTGTTATATGAAAACCATACAACACAGGTGGAACACTAACTCTACTGGAACATCTAAGAGGTAAGGACTTGTCAATCGATTCAATCGGAGTTTCCTCCTCGGGTTGAGCGTTGGTGTTAGAGGTTCCTTCATCGCTTGATTCTTGAAGCTCTTCAAGATCAATTTGCCTCCCACTGTCTCCTTGGCTTATGAGTTCTCGTTCTCTGAAAACTCCTCTCCTCGCAACGAATACAACATTGTCACTTGGTCTATAGAAGAGATATCCAAAGGATTTATGTGGGTAGCCGATGAAAATACACCATTCACTACGAAGTTCGAGTTTGCCGTGAGTCTCTCGTCTTACGAAAGCCTCGCAACCCCAAACCTTGATATGTGCCAACGAGGGAGCTTTCCCCGTCCACATCTCGTGAGGTGTTTTGGCAACCTTCCTTGTAGGGACTAAGTTAAGGATATGGGCGGCAGTCTCTAAGGCATACCCCCAAAATGAGATAGGTAACGAAGCCCGACTCATCATGGAACGAACCATGTCCAACAAGGTTCGATTACACCTCTCAGCCACACCGTTCAACTACGGTGTCCTAGGCAGCGTCAATTGCGAAACGATTTTGCATTCCTTGAGGTAGTCGTGGAATTCAAGAGTAAGGTACTCTCCACCTCGATCGGATCGAAGCATCTTGATTTTCCTGCCCAACTGATTCTCCACTTCTTGCTTAAACTCTTTGAACTTTTCAAAGGTTTCTGACTTGTGCTTGATTAAGTAGATATACCCATACCTGCAATAATCATCGTTGAAAGTCACATAGAAGCGGCTTGCATCCCTTTTGGTGGATCTAAATGTGACATCCCCATTTTCACGGCCAGAAAAGACCAATTTTGTTTATGCTTTGTTTAAAAATCAGAGTAACATTTTAAATAAAAGTGTTGCGGAATTTGTTCCCAAAATAAAATATGATAAAGATTTATCAAAGCATTTCCGTAGAAATGTATTTCATTAAAAACCTCGGGATGTCATGTTCGATACAGATCAAAAGCATAAACAGTACAATATAAGCCTTACTACATTTATTCATATCTACAAGCCTATATCCGTAATCCCTCATCCAAAACATCACATCTATGCTCGAGCGCCACTACCTGTAATACATGAAACTGAGTGGGTCAGGCTTGGGAGCCTGGTGAGCACATAGGGTTTTCAACCCACAATAAATAGGTTATTAATTTCATCAATCAACAATAACCCAATTACCCATTCCAATTATCCTCACTTTACGTCCCTAAACACCTATCATAAGGGACCTAGCCTAAGGATCATCGTCGGGATGGACACTACTGCTAAGGGGATTCCTCAGCAATAAATGTCCTTAAGGCAACCATGAGGGGGATGGAGTACACCAGTGAACACATCGGTCACAAACACCTACAGGTTGCGAGCCTGCTAGTGTTCCACTGGACTGTCTAGAAGAGTCCGTAGTCGTCATCCATACTCCGCTAGATGACATAATCAACAACAACAACATCGAGGCCTCTCATCATTTTATCACACATCGTCTATTACATCTACCCATGTTTTACCCCAACATTTATGTAGATATAAAATACTTATATAGTTTAAATCATTTAAAACATGTATAAAAATCTTTCATCAGCATAGACAACAAGTATTCAGACAATATGCACACATAGCACGTAATTTATATTAAATATTTCAGATCTATGTGTAACATGAAAGTGACTATGCACTCACCTGATAAGGTGGTGACTCGGTACTCGGACAGCGCTTCGTTTACATAAAACAACTTCGTTCGACAAAACCTAGTATCATTACCACTAGGGTTTAGTCTAATATTCACCGAGACTAATTAATAGTCTAGCTATTATTACTATTATATAAGCGTTAAACAACACTCTTATATAACTCATAATAATAGCCCAAATAATTATTTTAAGGTCCTAATAATGTTACTATAATTAATTAGAAGCTATATTAAAAATAACGTAGGCGTAGCTCACTTACAGCGGGTTTTATAGAAAACCGGGCTTCGCTTGGAGCAACGTTTCCGAGCTGAAATGCTCTTCTTCTCGGAGCCGTCGGGCACTCCGGGGCTTCCGCCTCGTGCTAGGGAGGTTCCCTAGGCTTTTCGGGGGGTTTGGGGGGTTAGAGAGAGAGTTTAGAGAGAGAAAGAAGTGGGGAAAGGTGTGAGGAAATGGCAATGCCCGACACCTCTATTTATAGGCTTCCTGGAGCGTCACCACCTCGTGGTGCCTCTCACCACGTCGTGGTGTTGCGTAGGCTCCAAGGCTTCGCCTGGTGCTGACACGTGGCGCCGAACACAAGGGGTAAAACAGCCGATTTTCAAAAATTCATAACTTTCGCATGCGAGCTCCGTTTTCGACATTAATTATATCTACGCGTAGGTAAAAATAAGATCTACAACTTTCATTTAGACTCCACCGGCTAATTCTCGACCGATTTTAAATTTAACAGTAGGAGGAGATTAGACCGTTAAATGACCGCGAAAAATTCGTAACTCCTTCATACAGACTCCGTTTTCGTCTGTCTTTTTACTGTTGAGTTCCTATTAATGAGATCTTCAACTCTCATTTAGGTCGCGTAAGCCAAAAATCGCTCGATCTAAAATTCGAGTTTCGGGTCGTGCACTGCTATGCCAAATCTTAGAAAATTCATAACTTCCTCATACAAAGTCAGATTTGGGCGTTCTTTTTTTGTATGTTCTCGGTTTAACGTATACTACAACTTTTGTTTAAATCACTAAGGCTAAAAAGTCCTCTATCATAAATTCACTATTTACGTCTTCCCGGTGCCGTGCCGGTTCCGTCGCGAAACTTCAACGGGTCATAACTTCTTCGTTATAACTCGGATTTCGGCGTTCTTTATATATCCGAAATCCTTGTTTCGACCACTACAACTTTATGTAAAGATATCGGGTTTATCTCACACTTTAATTTTGACGCTTATTTTTATCCTTTATTTATTATACATTTATAAATAAGTAATAAGCACATAAATGCACATAATTCACATAATACTCAAATAATTCATCTTTATTACTTCAAAAAGAGTTACGATAGTTGACCTAGACTATTACATCATCTACTACAGCTTAGCCCTGAAACACGGGCGTTACACTAAAGGGCCCACACACATCGGTGTGTATGAGATCCAATAAACCCTCACCCCTTTCACAAGTACCAGTGAAGGGTGACTTGGTCATCTTTCCAAGTAAACAAGACTCGCACACGTCATCATCCCTAAGGTCGAATGACTCCAACACTCCATCATTTTGGAGTTGGGTTATGTGCTTCTTGTTGACATGTCCAAGACGACAATGCCACAAGCATGCTTTGTCCAAACTATTGGAAGAGTCGATATGCAACACATCATTTCCTAAATTGTCTACAACCATCACAGTTTCATATATTCCATTACAAGGCAATGCTTCAAAATAGAAAACACCATTAAAGAAAGCATTAATAGAACCCTTTTCATTATCAAACGAAAATCTAAAACCTTGTTTATATAAACCATGAAAAGAAATGATGTTTCTTGCCATTTCTGGCGAATAGCAACAATTATTCAAATCTAGTCCTAACCCACTACTAAGCACTAAAGAGTAAACTCCAATCTTGGTGACAGGCGACGCTCTTCTGTTCCCCATGATCAAGTTTATCTTCCCATGCTCCACATCCCTAGTTCTTCTTAGGCCCTGCATTTCAGAACAAATGTCTTTCACCACATCCTGTATCAAGAACAAAAAAAAATGGCATGTGATGAGTTATTAGATTGAATAGTATAAGTACTTGCGAAGGACGGCTTGATCTTTCCATCCTTGATATCTTGCAAGTACTTCGGGCAGCTTCGTTTCTAATGCCCTTTCTCGTGGAAGTAGTAGCACTCTGAATCCTTCGGGTTGGAGGAGGGTGCAGCGGGACCAGCCTTGGTTCCACTAGAAGAGGTGTCATCTTGGGACTTTCCCTTGTGGTGGCTCTTAGAAGGAGCCTTCCTCTTCATACCCTTCCCTTGCCCAATAGCCAAGACGGGGGCAGCAGCAGTAGGAGTCGATGCAACAGATTTGTCCTTGAGGTTGCTCTCAGCAGTCCTCAGCAGGCCTTGAAGCTTGCTCAAAGTGACCTCCTCCTTGTTCATGTGGTAGGTCATGCAGAGCTGGTCGTAACAAGGAGGTAAGGAGTGAAGAATAATATCACTCGCCAGCTCCTCATCGAAGTTAACATATAACTTAAGCAGGCGGTCGACATATCTTTGCATTTTCTGCAGGTGAGCCATGACGGACTCTCCGTCCCTCATCTTCGTAGTGATCATCAAAGTGATGATCTCGTACCTCTCCTGCCTGGCACTTTAGTGGTACCTGTCCAATAAATCTAGATGCATCTCATAGGGGTAGAAGTCCTCGTAGGACTTTTGGAGTTCGACAGTCATAGTCGCGAGCATGATGCAATGGAATTTCGTAGCATCACGCTCATGAGCCTCAAAGGCAGCGATCTCCTCGGGAGTAGCAATGTTGACATTCACTTCTTTCAACTCCTTGTCGAGGACATACTACTTGTCCTCGTAGCGGGTAACCATTCGAATGTTGCGGATCCAATCATTGAAATTGGTCCCATCGAAAATCACCCTCCCACATAAATTCATGAGTGAGAATGAGCCGGAAGAGTTCGAGCCAGAAGCGTTGTTGTTGTTTGAGTCAGACATCTGAAAAAGAAGAGAGACAAAGTTTGATTAGATAAGAATCCCCAATTAAACACCCAAATGAGAAATTAGGGCTAGGATCCAACAACATTATTTGCAATTTAGAAGAGGGATGCCGTAATCTAAACAGCAAATAATGTGAAGGCAAGTGAATGACGATTCACTAATTTCCACCATGAAAAACGAAAATGAAATTAAGTTTTAAATGTATTGAAAACTCCTAGATCTTTTGAGATTCATTGAACTTTTCAATGGCATGTTTAAATCTCGATATGCCCTTCAAGTTTATGACTGGGATACCGAGGATCACAAACAAGGTGTGAATAACCATGCAAATGTACTTGGTGCCCTCAATGTTACAGTCACCTAATCAATGTGTCGGTTAGCCACACACGCTCCATTGATCTATGAAAAACATCGAGTCACCCTTTGCCACCTTTACTAGTCCATATTAGTGTACCGGTTATCCACGCACGCTCCACTAACGACTTGACAAGGGTACAAAGTGTAATTTCATGGAATAACATCATTTTCACATTTTTCCTAAAGTAACTAAGATTGGGAATTTTATAAAAGAATTTAGTTAATTTATTAATCATTATACTTTTAATGAGGAATTAGTTGCCCTATCATACCCGTTCGGCTAACGACCCTCCACCAATGAAAGAAGCGGTGGGTGAGAGTGGACACCCATTAAACTGTCATTTTAGAGGCAGCAACCTTATACCCCCCTTATAGATCGGTTTCGTGAATGAGGCCTGCTAACGGTAAGATTATCTTAATCTTATACATATATATAATTATTAATCTTATAATATTATAATAGTATAATGGTTTATTTTAAACATTTCAAGATACTAGGGTTTTAATCAAATTTAAAATTTTCGAAAATTAAAACCTTTTAATTTTAAAATCTTAAATATTAAAACTTTGATTTAATAATTATCCAAAAATAAAAAAAATAATTTAAATTATTAAATCTCGGAGGATTATCCATTAAATTAAACAATTGAATTTAACCTAATCCCTTTATCCCCTAAAATTCGAAAATTTGGGATGGGATAATTCAAGGATCTTTAATTATCTATTTAAGCAATTAAAGGGATAATTACAAAACATGGCATTATCCTAATCCCTAAAATTTTGGAATCTTATCTTGGGGAATAAGGCAATTTCGAAAACCCTAGGGTTAAACAACCCTAATTTCGAAATCTTGATGCCTAAGGAAAGGGTTTAAGAAACCCTAATAAAATTCGAAAACTAGGGTTTTGGAACCCTAATTTTGAAAATCCAAGTCGTAGGGTTTTTTAGCCATAAACCCTAATTTGTCATGTTTATACTCTTGTATAAAATCTAATTGAAAACAAAACCAAAGGCTCTGATACCACTAATGGGTTTTATACAAACAATCCTTTGTGTGCATGCAACCCTAATTGGATCTATGTTTTCACTATTAGACATACAACTTTATGAACACAAAAAAGAAACCTAGCATGCATCTATTATTTTCGAAATTCACAAACAAGAATAGAATACATACCTTATGTTGCTATATAGTAATAACAACTAGTTCCTTGAATTTCCTTAGCTCTTGAGATCAAGTACCACAAGTGTAGTACCTCTAATGGCTCACAAACACACTAGAGTGAAGGGATGAATATAAGAGAGAGGAGAGAGGGTGGCTTTCTCTAGAAATCATCTCTTCTAGGGTTTCTCATGGGGGGACAAAATCTTAAGCCTAGGGGTCTATTTATACTTGAGGCTAGCTAGGGTTTCAGGGTGGAAACCCTAATTCCTTAGCTTAGGGCCTAAGCAAGTCCATGGACCTCCCTTCCTTAGGCCTTGGACGAAAACTCCTAGATCCTTCTAGGATTTTCGGCCCATCCCTAATAAGGTTGATCCAATGGCCCAAAGCCTCAACTATTGAATAATTACAAAATAGCCCCTGTACTTTTAATTAGTTCATTTAATCCCAAAATTAGTTCTAAATTAATTTCTGATTAAATACTAATTAATAATATGATTCCAAATCAATATATTATTCATATAATATATTAATAAATCATATTTATGTCCCAATTTATTATTCTTAACAATAAATCAGCCTCTCTCCTTAACAATCATCGTGTCTAGTCACGAGTGTGAAGGCAACCCAAAAGACCATGCTACAACCGGGTCAAGTATATACCAAATATAGTTATGGACTTAGACACTAATCCAACACAACTGTCACTACCACCACCCCCACCCATCACAACCACTTGCCACCACCACCCATCACAACCATCCGCCTCCACCACCCTCACCACCCATCACCACCATCACCCCCTCCCACCAAAACCACCACCCAGCACCATTACCACCACCTATATCACCTACCACAACCACCATATACCCACCCACCCACTACCACCACCCATCACTACCACCCACCCAACGCCCATTATTATGACCACCACCAACCACCACCCATCACCACGACCCACCACTACTACCTCCACCCACCCACCACCACCACCATCCCCGCCCACTCACCTCCACTACCCGAAATAACCACCCCCACCCACCACCCACAAAGACTATCACCACCGACCACCAACCACCATCCATCACCACCACTCGCCACCACCACCCATCACCACCACCCACCACCACCACCTCCACCTACCCACCTCCACCACCAACCACCATCCCCATCCACCCACCTCCACCACCCGACATAACCACCCCCACCTACCACCCACCAAGACTATCACCACTTACCACCATCACCATCACCGCCGACCACCAACCATCACCAACACCACTACCACCAACCTCTACCCATCACCACCACCCACTACCCTCCACCCCCACACCACCCATCACCCTCCACCCTCACACCACCCATCACCAACCAAAAACCACCATATAACACCCCCACCACCACCCCACATGTCACCCCCACCACCACCAAACTTCACCACACACCACCACCCATCACCATAACCCGTGATTATGTGTATATAATCACATGTGATTATATGTATCTAATCACATATGATTAGATACATATAATCACATGTGATTAGATATATTTAATCACATATGATTAAAGTTGAAAAAAACAATAATTGAATCGAGAACATGATAATGAATCTTGTCCACATAAATCATATGTGATTAGATACATATAATCACATGTGATTATATGTATTTAATCAAATATGATTTATGTGGACAATATTTATTTTTGCGGTTTCAATTCAATAATTGGTATCGTGTATTTAATCACACGTGATTATATGTAATTAATAACATATGAGTTATGTGGACAAGATTTGTTTTCGTATCCTTGATTTAATTGTTGTTATCGTGTATATAATCACATATGATTATATTATCTAATCACATATGATTTATATAGACCATATTATTTTTATCCAAACAAAATCATATGCCCGTATCCTTGATTTAATAATTGTTCTTGCGTATATAATCACATGTGTTTATATTATCTAATCACATATGATTTATATAGACCATATTCTTTTTATCCAAAATAAAATTATATGTGATTTGATACATATAATCACGTGTGTTTAAATGCATTAAATCACATATGATGAAAGTGGACAAAGACTAATTGGTGAATCAAGAATGCGAAAATGGATATTTTCCACATAAATCATATGTGATTAGATACATATAATCACATGTGATTTTATTTATTTAATCATATATGATTTATAAGGACAATATTTGTTTTCGAGTTTTTGTTTCAATAATTGGTCTTATGTATTTAATCACATGTGATTATATATATCTAATCACATATGATATATGGAAAAAATTTGTTTTCGCGTGTTCTACTCAATAAAATTTCTCATATGTGGACACAATTCTTTTTTTCTTTCTCAATTCAATAGTTGTGCTCGTGTACTTAATCACATGTGATTATAAGCATCTAATCACATATGATTTATATGGACAAGATTTTCATTATCGCGTTTTTTATTCAATAATTTTTCTCATGTATTTAATCGAATGTGATTATATGTATTTAATTACATATGATTAATGTGGAAAAGAACAAATACTGAATTGAGAGCGCGAAAACGTATCTTGTGCTATGTATCATATGTGATTAAATACACAAGAACAATTATTGAATCGATAACGCAAAAAAGAATCATATCCATATAAATTATTTGTGATTACATGCATATAATCACATATGATTAAATACATGAGAACAACTATTAAACTGACAACACAAAAATGAATCTTGTGAACATAAATTATATGTGATGAGATACATATAATCACATGTGATTATATGTATTTTATCACATGTGATTATATTCATTTAATCACATATTATTTATATGGACAATATTTATTTTCACATTTTCGATTCAATAGTTGGTCTCGTGTATTTAATCACATGAGATCATATGTATTTAATCACATGTGATTTATCTGGAAAAGCTTTTTTTTTCGCGTTCTTGATTCAATAGTTGTTCTCGTGTATGTAATCACATGTGATTATATGTATATAATCGCATGTGATTCTATGTATCTAATCACACATGATTTATATAGATTAAATACACATGATTTATATAGATTAAATACATGTGTATATAATCACATGTGATTAGATGTATTTAATCACATGTGATTTATGTGGACATGATTAATTTTTGCATCTTAATTCAATATTTGTGATCGTGTATTTAACCACATGTGATTATATGTATATTATCACATACAATGTTTATGGACAAAACGAATATTGCCCATGTAAATCATTTGTGATTAGATACGTATAATCACATGTGATTAAATACACGATAACAACTTTTAAATCAAGAACGCACAAATGAATCTTGTCCACATAAATCATATTTGATTAGAATCATATAATCACATATAATCATATGTGATTATATGTATCTTATCATATATGAATTATGTAGACAAAATTCATTTTCATGTTCTCTATTCAATAATTGTTCTCGTGTATTTAATCACATACGATTATATGTATTTAATCACATATGATTTATGTGCATAAGATTTACTTTCACGCTAGATTTAATTGTTGTTCGTTGTCCACATTAGTCATATATGATTAAATAAATTAGAAAAATTATTGAATTGAAAACATGTAAGCGAAAAAAATATAAAACAAATACACAATATATTCGAACAAAACGTCAAAAAAATCTAAAATCTAAAAAATATAAATAAATTAAATAAAAATGTTAATAAATAACAGAAAAAATTACATAAATGGTCCATGTGATAGGAAGAAATTGCATAAATGATCCCAATGGCAAGAAGGACTAATGTTTCATTTACATGGGACTTAACTAGAAGAGTTAACATCGTTAGCCAAAAGGATCGTCTTTGCAATATTTTGAAAGCATATGGATCATCTATGTAAAAAAAATCTTCATGAGGACTGCAGTTGGTCGATTTTGTCAACCACAAGGACTATTTATGTAATTTTGTCTATGACAAATTAAAAATTATAAGAACTTTTAAAAAACTTTATAATGAAAATATACATACCATATGGAATATTGGCGAAGGGCAGGCGACCAATATACCTCAATTTATGACCTAATATATAATGACCCTACATAAAAAAATTATTAGTGTTCATTAACGGTTGAACTTGTAGTAGCCAACATTAGTTCAAACTCTTGTAATAAGCATCTATATGTTTTCTATATGACCCTTTAATAAGTTTTTATGCTACTTGCACATGAATTCATTCGCTCATTTAATTTTGACCCCGTGTTTTTTTATAAAATTCCATAAATATTTAAACCTTAATAATGTAGAGTATTAAATATAGTATTTTGTTTTGGACTTGGTAAACTATATAGTGTTGGAATATGCGTACAAAATAATAATCACACTATTGGATGAAGGTAAGTACCATCTTATTCAATAAAACATGTGAAAGTACATAAGCTTCGTCAAATAAATCCAAATTCAAATATTAAAGTGAATATTTTGAGATAAAAATGAAAACATATTTCCTGCAATTAAAAGAATGAAATTAGAATTTTTTTAGAATTAAACAAGAAAATGAAATGAAATAATCACATGTGAGACAATAGAGAAAAAAGATCTTGATTTTACCCTTGAAATTTTGTCAAACAGTTGGTGTGCACTATGCAACACTATAAATTTGAAGAATGAGAATGAAGTTTCTTGTTCATAACATCAAATTTTGCCATGGCTCTAACAGACACACCTTTCTTCACTCAATGGCCTTTCTTCTTCATAACATCAACTAAATCTCAAAACTCTTTCACCTAACCATTTGTCCCCAACATATCTACCAATCGATCACATGAATTCAAGCTCAAACTGTCACTTTCCTTTAACATAACCCAATCAAAGAACGCCTTAGCAGCTCCAGGTTCCGAGCTGCTGTATTTAAAAAGCTCGTTAACATAATCAGTACTAGCAAGATCGGGTTTGGACTTCAATTCTAGCATAAAATCTTCATTGGTTTTGACTGGATCTGGATATAATTCGATAAATGTTGATGTAATAACAGATTGATTTGTAACTTTATTTTGTTCAACAACGAGTTCAGATGACGATGTGAATAATCGAGGGAAACTAGGGTTTTGGAAATGAATGGAAAGTGTCCGCGAGTGAGTGATGAGTCAATGGAAAGTATGATTGTGAGAAAGAGGAGTGGTAGTTGATGATTGTACCTTGACATGGAGCTCGGAGACTGGTTTGCATCGTTGAAGGCGGAGTCGCTCTCAATTTCGCCACCAACAGATCTAATATGCTCATAATATTCAACACCTGAATCAATCTGACAAAATCTAAACAACGGTGAATCTAGGTCATCCAGCTTCAACACGTGAGTGTATTTCATGTGATGAGCAGGAGGAGGCGGTGTTGGCGTAAGGAAGATGAGAGTGGGTTGTAGCTCTTTTTGTGCGTGAATAAGCAATGAACAGAGACTCAGGTTAAATAACTTGTCTTAATTAAAATTTAAATGAGGCGGATCTTTTTTTTCATTTAAGAAATTTATGGTACAAATTTGTTCTCAAATGTTTTCGGAGTAAGAAATGTTCTCGATTGAACATATATATATATATATATATATATATATATATATATATATATATATATATATATATATATATATATATATATATATTATTTTTCATGTTTATAGATCGGAACATCGATACATCAAAAGTGTGATATTTTTATACGAATTGTGTAACACCCAGTTTTGGAAAGTGTTCGGTTGTGGCTTAGCAGCGTAGGGCTTTTCGCCACCTTTTCATGGATATAAAGTTCGTCGGAAACAGACTTATAACGAAGAAGTTATAGCACTTTGAGGTTGTTGGCAATATTGGTCCCAAATGGAGAAAAGTGGCAAGAAGGTACCATGCTTACAAGGTGGTCGGTGCGGAAGTACGCCCAGCGTAAGTTGGGGTACGCCTAGCGTAGAGGAGTAAGTGGACGCGGGTGTTGGAGGCGTACGCCCAGCGTACACTCAGAGTTCCTAAAGACTAATTTCAGGGATATGCCACTATAAAAGGAACAATATGCCTCAATGGTCAACCTCCATTTCACCCTTAGACAGCCACTACGAAACCCTAATCCTTCTTTGAGTGTTCTTAGAGCTTAGTATGACATTAGAGAGCATTTTGGTGTTGTGGATCCCTTTTCCAAGCAAGTGAAGAGCAAAGCAAGGTGGTGGTTCAAAGGAGAAGCTGTAGATCCGAGATTGTTGCTTCATTTCAGATCATCTTGAGGTATAAAGTCTTAAACTTGCCTCTTGAATGCTTAGATTTATTATGTTGAGTTTTTGGACCTTTTTGGTCCCAAGGATGGAGCTTTATGGTTCAAATCTGATTCCTAGGCTTAGATTTGCCACTCTCAGTGCTAAATGAGTCGCTAAGGCAGAAAGTTGTCATCTTGAATGTCTTAATGGGTTCGTGCATGAGTTAAGATCAATTTCACGGAAGTAGAATACATATTTTTGGAGTTTGGGCTTATTTGGGTCATATAAAGTCACCAAGTCAGTGACTTTATGGATTAAGACGTTGAAGAGGACTTGGATCAGTGCTTATAGCCGTTGGAATAGAGTATTGAGTGCTTAATGGGGAAAGTGACTTAACAGAGCAGTACGTTGGGCATACATGCATGTACGCGCATCGTACAAGTCATTTAGTTATATGCTTAGCGTACAAAGGAGTATGCCCCGCGTACTCAACAGATGTGGGATTTGCGTGTTTTGGGCCTCGGATTGGGCCATACATTGGACTTTGTTTCTTTGGGCCTTAGTGGGCCATCAGAAGTCAGATATTTTGGACTAAGATTATGTTTGGGCTTTAGGGTAAGGCCCATTAGAGGGGTTGGGCCCAATTTAGCAAACTGGGCCATTAGTTGGCCACTAGTAGGATTAGGAAGTCCACCTAGTATTGGGCCTTTCATATTATGGTTTTGGGCCTTAGGTTTGGACCAAATTAGATCAGGGGTAAAATGGTCATTTAACCTAAGGAGGATTATTGGCTTTTGGACTAAGTGTTATTTTGGTAATGATAGCTCGGGGAGTTGAGAGTTCAGCAGTTCGGGGACCCGCCAGCTAGCAGCCAAAGGATTATTTGTGTGATTCAGCAGTACGATGTGAGTTTCCCTTTGTATGAACGGGTCTAAGGCACCAATGTTGGCCCGTATATGTATGTATGTATGATTGTATGTTCTGGACTATGGTTCGATGTCGGGTGGTACCCGACATCTATATGCATGTGTAGTATACTTGTTGTCTGTGTGATACTTGTATGAGCCTGGTAGGGAGGTGAGTGTGGGCAGGGGCCCGTATCTCATCACTAGTTGAGTGTGGACGGGGTTCCATATCTTATCATTAGGAGAGTAGGGGTGGGGCCCATGATAGGCGAGGCCTTAGGACTGGGTGGTACCCAATGAATGTAAGCATGTTTAGTTATACTTGTTTTCTTTGTGATACTTGGATGTGCTTGGTAGGGAGGTGAGTGTGGGCGAGGTCCCGTATCTCATCACGAGCTGAGTAAGGATGGGGTTCCATATCTCATCATTAGCAGAGCAGGGGCGGGGCCCAAGATAGGCGAGGCCTTAGGACTGCAACATATAGTACTGTGTATGATTTTGTATGTGCTAGTAGGATTATATGATATAGCTGGTATGTGTATTGCGGGCGAGGCCCAGAGACAGGCGGGACCTGGAAGAAACGTATATGTATACCGAGCGGGGCTCGATGCTAGGGGGGCCTGACGGATACTGTCTGATGCCGGGCGAGGCCCGTTGTAGGGGCGGGGGCCCAGTATATGCGGTTATGTGTATGGTATGTGGTAGGTTGGGGAACTTACTAAGCTTCGTGCTTACGGTTTTCAGTTTTGGTTTCAGGTACTTTCAGTAGTAGAGAGAAGAGCTCGGGATAACTTCATTGCACACACCAAGATGTTTTAGCTTGGGATGTTTACTCTGATGTTTTGATACTCTAATAACAATGTTTTAAGATATTTTGAGTATGCTTTGATGAAATGATTTGATAACTATGGTTTTATTTAATGATTTAAAACAAAATTTTTGGTCATGATTTTTGGGATGTTTCAAGTTGGTATCAGAGCCTTGGTTTGAGGGATTCGGGCATACTCTCGGGTGTGTTTGAACTCAAACTGAGGACTTGGTATGAAAATTTTCAAAAGAAAATCATATTTTTATAAAAAGGATTTTAAAAAGAGGAAAGGGTGTGGTGCATGCAATCAGACGTGCTCAAGTAAGTTCTCCCAAAGTACCCATACAAGCTTGTTATGTTATGATATGATTATGAGAACTGCATACTAGCTTATGGCTAAAGATCTAGGAATGATGCCTTGTATGCCTGTTATATGTGTAAGAGAATTGCATGCTAGTTTAGGGCTAAGGATCTAGGAAGGATGCCTTATATGTCTGCTATATGAGCTTATTGAATTGTATGCTAGTACTGATTAGACAGTGATATGATGGCCTGATTAGGATATGTTTGGTTTGGTTACTCAAAGCCTGAATGCTTCTTGCTTTGTGCTTTTAGGAGTTCTAGTTATCTTTAATTAACTAGTAAACGAATACGTTAAGTTACATATTATAAGGACTAAATAATTTCAGAAGGTTAGGTCTAGCCCTATTTCGCATCTCTTGTCTGAGTCCAACCGTTGTAGGGAGAGACCTCTCATTCGAAGAATTATCTAGTCTTAGTAATATGTAATGGTATTCGCGAGCTAGTTAGGGAGAGATAGCAGGGACTTCTTATGCTGCTGATGGCGGAGAGAGTGTCAGGGGTTACCCTAGGCCAAGCCTAGGATAAGATGTTGGATTAATGTCTAAGTCCATAACTATATTTGGTATGTACTTGACCTGACCCGGCATGGTCCATTTGGGTTGCACTTCACCGGCACAATTTATATGGATAGTCTTTTGAGAATAGTATATTTATGATTTATATTAATATATTATAAGTTCTAATATATTAATATGGAATCATATTATTTAATTAGTATTGATCAAGAATTAATTTAGAATTAATTAAGTGATAAAAAAAAAGAACTAATTAAATATGGACTCTTATATATATGGAATGGGCCAAGTTCATTTAGGTTGGGCTAAGCTTTCATGGATGGTCCATGGAGCTTTTAACCCATGGATCCTATGTAAATGAAAGGTCATGGGTATTAGGGTTTACATGGATGTAACCCTAATCCTCCATAATATATAAAGGGGTCCTTGGCTCACAAAATTGGCACAAGTGTGTGAAAATAGGAGTGGGCCGATTTTAGTGTGCATACATATTCTCTCAAGTTCTTCTAAGGTGTTTTGGTGATTTGTGATTCCATTTGAGGCTTCCACACTATTGGGGCTAAGCTCTTAAAGCTTGAAGACATCAAGCTACATCAAAAGGTATGTCATCTAACTAGAACTTTGTAGTATAGGTGCTTCATAATATGCTAGTTAGGATGAAACCTTGGAATAGTTAATATTTGCATGTATAATAGAGAAAACATAGATCCAAGGTTTATAGGGTTGCATGTACACCATAGGAGTGTTAGAATGCTCAAACCCAACATAAGATTAGTGCCGGGAGCAGTAGTAGTGAAAGGGACTTGGTGAAGTCAAGACAATTCTTGAGGAAAGTGCGGATAGATGTGGAAGGTAGTATGGGCCCGTACTACTGAAAGCAGATGATCCGTACTCGCAAGAAGGGCTGAGATAAAACCAGGAAACTTGTAGTGTGTGTGTGTGTGAGTGATCCCTCAGTAGTGATGATTATTCTGATGTTTGATATGGTGTATTTTCATAATGGTGATGCTACGCACTAGTCCGATTGACACTTTGGGAGCAGGTGAGGGATCAGGCTCGGGCTCTGGAGTCGGGCAGCTCGATGAGCAGATGAGAGAGTTTATTTCAGCTGAGGTTACACGTAGTATCCTTGACTAGACTCATGTGATCTTCGGTACGGTCAAGGAGGTCATTTTGGAGATTTTGGACGAGAGGTTGGGTGCGTTTCGCACCGAGATGGCGGCCATGATGGGGGCGCATACATTGATGTTCATGGAGTTTAGAGCTTGTGGAGCTCCAGACTATCATGGGCAAAGGACCCCATTGCTAGCAGCAGGTGGTTGGCAGATGTCGCCAACGCCTTTCGTTCTAGTCGGTGTCCCGATGGGGACAAGGTCCGACTCGCGTCCTGTCTTCTGAAGGACAGAGCTCGTGACTGGTGGGAGGGGGTTGGACATGCTATTGGGGAAGATGCCGCGTTGGATGCGATGACATGGAGTGACTTGTCGGCCAAGGTCAGGGCCAAGTTTGCACCAGTTATTGAGGTGCAACAGTTGACACGGGAGTTCCAGGACCTCCAACAGACTACTAAGACGGTGGCGGAGATCACCTTTAAGTTCAGGGAGAGGGACTTTCTTGTTCCATAGTATGTGGCGGACGATCAGATGAAGAAGGCTCGGTACCACGAGATGCGGAGGAGCGACATCAGACAGTTTGTAAGCCGGTCCAGCTGTAAGACGCGGGAGGATATGATCGCTCGAGCCAGGGAGAGGGAGATAGACTTGGAGACGGAGAGGAAGAGAAAGCCAGACGAGGTTCAGAGATCCACGAGATTGGGCAAGAGGCCCAAGACATCGGATTCTTGATCGAGGGGTCATCAGGACCATAGCCACTGTGGCAAGTGTGGCAGGACACCCCAGGGTGTGTGTAGGAATGGTAGTGGTGGTGATTCTGGCTGCTTCAGGTGCGACCGGATTGGTCATTATAGCAGGGATTGTACTGCTACCACCACCCAGGGATCAGACCTGAGCTGCTTTCATTGCAGTCAGTGGGGCTATAAGAAGGCCCAATGTCCGAGTTTGATAACGGTGGGACAGGTGATAGGACCTGCCGCTGCGACATTGAGGATCACCGACGACCTTCAGGGCCGAGCAGAGGCGCCTACGGCGTGGAGCAGGGCTTTCCAGCTGACTACGGAGGAGGCGCGAGCGACTTCCGATGCCGTAGGTGTGTATCTTTTACTTTCTTATCAGTTTTTAATTATGATTTTATTGTTATTGTCTTGCATTGGTATGTGTAAATGTATCTTGGAGTTACATTGTCAGATTATGTTCGGATTATATGTCATCTGCATACCACAAATCTTAGAGTAGTAGTGTGAGGTCGTGTCCTTTTCTAGTGGGTTCTTAGGATGCGGTAGCTGTAACAGGTGTGATCGGAACCTGGGAAGTGTTCCTCTAGTCTCCAAGAGGTAGTACTATTTTAGTATTGGTTAGTTTTGGAACACTAACAATGGTAAGGGTGGACTGCCAGCAGATTGATCATTGGATGGTAAGAAGTATCGGGAATCCTTCCAGTCTTGTGTGTCGTAAGATGTAATTGAATCAAAATGGGGGAGAATCCCCCGGATGTTCAGGAGCAGAAGTAACTGCGAAACTAGGATGAGATCGCATTTCCATCAGGATGGAAGGCGGCCCAAGTGGCTGATTGGATTGAGAAGTATGTGAGTTGGGAGTTTGGGAAACCTCCCAACGTAGGGTTCGTGTCTTTTTGGTGTTTGATAGCTGGTTTTGGGGAAACCAGGTTGGGGAATTCCCGTCAGGACGAGAGTTCAGCCATGATCTAGGTCATGTGTATGCTCAATGATGGATGTTTTCGGGTTGGTAGTGAGCAGTTGAGACAGTTTGGACAGTGTTGTAAGATTTCGGGATAACCGTAGCATTCACCAGCAGCCAGACAGCGTGGAAAATGTTATAAGCCTGTGGGATAGCCGCATCATTCATTAGCGGCTAGTTAGCAGAGTGTGGGCGGGGGCCCGTATCTCCTAGTCAGCAGAGTGTGGGCGAGGCTCGTATCTCCTAGTTAGCATGAACAGAATCAGGAAAGGATAGGTAGATAAGATTCGATGTGGAGTTGTACCTGCGTAGCCCTAGATAGGTGAGACCTGGAGGCAAGGCCACTCCATTGTATGGTTGGGGTGAGACCCGTGGGCGAGGCCCGTGCGATCATAGCAAGGCAAGTGGGACCTGGAAGAGACCGTGGGGTCAAGATATAGAATCGGGATTCTAGGATTTATAGAGCCAAGAGTGGCAAAGTGGATAGAGCAGTTTCGATAGCCGAAGTTTTCTTCGGAAGTCGCTGGGAGCGCCTGAGAGGGTGTTCATTGGTCCAGTAACCAGATGGAATACGATATTTCTAGATAGTTGACAGATAAGTTGGGACCTGGGAGGTCTCGGCTCATTCGGACAGTGGATAAGAGGCAGCGGGATGTTTTGGCAGTAGTGATGCAAGGATTCTTGTGTGTGTGGAGGTCGTTTGTGGATCGAAAATGCTAAGACACTTGCAGCGGGATTAAATAATCTCAGAGTAATTGATTTGACCCTGTTGCGCAACTCTCGTCTGAGTCTAACCGTTTCAGGTATGAATCTTCTACTCGAAGGATTATCTGAGCCTTCTGTCAAGTATAATTGTCCTGCAGACGGTTATGCAGGGGCAGTCTATCAGGGAGACAGATCGGCATGGATTTGACTCTGGAAAGGCAGAAGTGAGTTGATGAAGCTTGAAGTTCGCTTTCTTCGGGATGGAGGTTCGTTTGGTTTTCGGTTGTCTCGAGAAGATGGTCTTATGCGTGGTATCTTCTGTTGTGATCCTCAGATCCAACGTTGGATACGGGTGTTAGTAAGGAGCAATTTCGAGGACGAAATCTAATTTAAGTGGGGGAGAGTTGTAACACCCGGTTTTGGAAAGTGTTCGGTTGTGGCTTCAGAGGCCAAGGGCATAAGCGTAATATGACGATTCGGTCTTTTAGGCTTAGGGGTGTAGCAAGGAGCGTAGGGCTTCTCGCCACCTTTTCGTGGATATAAAGTTCGTCGGAAACGGACTTAGAACGAAGAAGTTATAGCACTTTGATGTTATTGGCAATATTGCTCCCTAATGGAGAAAAGTGGCAAGAAGGTACCATGCTTGCAAGGTGGCTAGTACGGAAGTACGCCCAGCGTAGAGGAGTAAGTGGACGCGAGTGTTGGAGGCGTACGCTCAACGTACGAGAAGTACGCCCAGCGTACGCTCAGAGTTCCTAAACCCTAATTTTAGGGCTATGCCACTAAAAAAGGAATAATATGCCTCAATGGTCAGCCTCCATTTCACCCTTAGACAGCCACCACGAAACCCTAATCCTTCTTTGAGTGTTCTTAGAGCTTAGTAGGCCATTAGAGAGCATTTTGGTGTTGTGGATTCATTTTCCAAGAAAGTGAAAAGCAAAGCAAGGTGGTGGTTCAAAGAAAAAGCTGTAGATCCGAGATTGTTGCTTCATTTCAGATTATCTTGAGGTATAAAGTCTTAAACTTGCCTTTTGAATGCTTAGATCTATTATGTTGAGTTTTTGGACCTTTTTGGTCCCAAGGATGGAGCTTTATGGTTCAAATCCGATTCCTAGGCTTAGAGTTGCCACTCTCAGTGCTAAATGAGTCCCTAAGGCAGAAAGTTGCCATCTTGAATGTCTTAATGGGTTCATGAATGAGTTAAGATCACTTTCATGGAAGTAGAATACTAGTTTTGGAGTTTGGGCTTATTTGGGTCATGTAAAGTCACCAAGTCAGTGACTTTATGGATTAAGATGTTGAAGAGGACTTGGATCTGTGCTTATAGCCGTTGGAATAGAGTATTGAGTGCTTAATGGGGAAAGTGACTTAACAGAGCAGTACGTTGGGCATACATGCATGTACGCGCAGAGTACAAGTCATTCAGTTGTACGCTTAGCGTACAAAGGAGTACGCCCCGCGTACTCAACAGATGTGGGCTCTGCGTGTTTTGGGCCTCAGATTGGGCCATACATTGAACTTTGTTTCTTTGGGCCTTAGTGGGCCATCAGAAGTCCGATATTTGTGACTAAGATTATGTTTGGGCTTTAGGGTAAAGCCCATTAGAGGGGTTGGGCCCAATTTAGAAAATTGGGCCATTAGTGGGATTGGGAAGTCCACCTAGTATTGGGTCTTTCATATTATGGTTTTGGTCCTTAGGTTTGGACCAAATTAGATCAGGGGTAAAATTATCATTTTACCCTAAGGAGGATTATTGGCTTTTGGACTAAGTGTTATTTTGGTAATGATAGCTTGGGGAGTCGAGAGATCAGCAGTTCGGGGACCTGCCAGCTAGCAGCCAGAGGATTATTTGTGTAATTCAGCAGTGCAAGGTGAGTTTCCCTTTGTGTGAACGGGTCCAAGGCACCAATGTCGGCCTGTATATGTATGTATGTATGATTATATGTTATGGACTACAGTTCGACGTCGGGTGGTACCCGACGTCTATGTGCATGTCTAGTATACTTGTTGTCTGTGTGATACTTGTATGAACCTGGTAGGGAGGTAAATGTGGGCGAGGGCCCGTATCTCATCACTAGCTGAGTGTGGACGGGGTTCCATATCTCATCATTAGCAGAGTAGGGGAGGGGCCCATGATAGGCGATGCCTTAGGACTAGGTGGTACCCAATGAATGTAAGCATGTTTAGTTATACTTGTTGTCTTTGTGATACTTGTATGTACCTGGTAGGGAGGTGAGTGTGGGCGAGGTCCCGTATCTCATCACGAGCTGAGTAAGGACGGGGTTCCATATCTCATCATTAGCAGAGCAGGGGCGGGTCCTAAGATAGGCGAGGCCTTAGGACTGGAGCATATATAACACAATGTATGATTCTGCATGTGCTAGTAGGATTATATGATATAGCTGGTATATGCATAGCAGGCGAGGCCCAGAGACAGGCGGGGCCTGGAAGAAACAGATTTGTATACCGAGCGGGGCTCGATGCCAGGCGGGGTCTGTTGCCAGGCGGGGCCTTATGCATGACACTGTGCGATGTCGGGCGGGGCCTGATGTATGGGCGGGGCCCAGTATATGTGATTATGTGTATGGTATGTGCTAGGTTGGGTAACTCACTAAGCTTTGTGCTTACGGTTTTCAGTTTTGGTTTCAGGTACTTCTAGTTGTAGAGAGAAGAGCTCGGGATGACTGCATTGCACACACCAAGATGTTTTATCCTGGGATGTTTACTCTGGTGTTTTGATACTCTGATAACAATGTTTTAAGATATGTTGACTATGCTTTGATGAAATGATTTGATAACTATGGTTTTATTTTATGATTTAAAACGAAATTTTTGGTCATGATTTTTGGGATGTTTCAAATTGAAATATGCAAATCCAACCATGATGGATACATGATTTAGGTTACACATCATACAAGTAGGGAACTTCAATTTCATCTCATGCCTTTGTAACATCAACTATGCCACGACCTAGCAAATCTCTCTCTCTCTCTCTCTCTCTCTCTGTATATATATATATATATATATATATATATATATATATATATATATATATATATATATATATATATAAGGGTTTGTGGTGGTGGGTCATATTTTTTTATTTTTCTTCTAAATTGTCAATAATAAACAAATTAAAAAACAAATATAAATTATTATATAGTCATTTTATTTTTGCCAGGGACAGTCGATAAAAAAACATTACAGGGACAGTCTGTCGATAAAAAAACATTACAGAGAGAGTCTTTTTCCCTGAGTTAATTTTTAAATTAAGGACTAAACATGTAACTCAATACTTGAAAAATGTACAAATAATGTAATTTACTTCAAATGAATTTATAGTGAGCATGGAGGTTTTCAATGTCCTTCGGTTGATAAACCTCGGTCTTCAAACCAACTGTGTTCGAAACCTTTTAAATGCAATGCTTTTTTGTAGTAAAAATCGATGGGTAATTGATTTGAACTTCAAAGTTAGATTTCCACAAGCGTATGCTTTGGAAACTAACAAATTTTCTTTTGTAAAAATGCAATGTGGAGAGAATGTTTGGATGAATTGTTTAAGATAGGCTAGGGATTAACAAATATGTGGCAATGGACCAAATCGAGAGTGATTATTGATTCTATTATGTTTCCGATTAATAAGACCGACGTGTGTATAAGTTAAAGTCCATAGGAGAATACACAATTTCCTCTACTATGCACTACATTGTGGTGCATTGTTGGTGAGAAATAATTCTATCAGGTGTAATAATTTATTTCTTTTTAAAGTAAATATTTTTAGCTTGGAGATTTTATTTAGATAAGTAATATGAGCCTAACACGTATCAGTCCAATTATAGATGGTACAGGACCAAACGGGTGACCTGTAAACTCACCCGATTTAGGGATTGATGAATGAGTCATGCATCAAGAAAGGGTCAAGGTTAACTTAGTAATTTCCAGTTTCTGTTGCTTCTTTGTAGCTCACATATTAGGCTAGCATAAGGTCCATGACCACTAGTATTTCCTTATTTCTAGTTATCTTATTGCTTATTTAATTTGATGTAATCTGTAAGTAGAGATTATCAATGAAACTGAGAAAATTGCCCCACTTTCTTGTCTTCTTTTTTTCTGGAGAATTGACATCTTGAATAGGCATAGACCAATTGGTGCTTTCATTTTCCTAATAATGCCTCACAAACCAGAATATAAACTCGATGAACCTTTCTACACCCAAGAACTATTGCAGGCCCTACTTCATCTTACAACTGTCATCAACACTCGGCTCGAAACCCTCACCACTAACATGACAAACCTTGTGAACATCATCACCGACCAAAACATCAACCAACCACCCCCGCCACCGCCACCACCACCACCCAACCAACAACCTTGTCCCCCAATATCATCTTGCCAAACTTCGACGTCTCTAACCCGTTATATTGGATTTTCCAAGCTGACAATTACTTCGATTATTACACATGTTGAATAACCAACGACTACCCTTGGCTGTATTTTACACATCTTGCCAAACTTCGACGTCTCTAACCCTTGGCTATATCGAGCCTTCATCTTACGAAAATCATCAAGCGAATATGTTCAAATTGAAGCCAAACTCCAATGTAGTAGCTTACCAAGTAGAGTTTGAAAAACTCAACAATCGAGTAGATGGCCTCACACCCGTCACCATTCACAATTGCTTCATATCCGAACTCCGTACGAATATCCAAAATGAGATCTCCATTCATAGTCCAACCACTCCCAAACCTATGGCCTTGCCAAGTTAATTGAAGATAAGCTCTCCAATAAACCTCGTTATACACCCACCAGGTCATTCTCCACCCCGTATACACCTTCCACCCCTACCTCCCCTTCTATATCACCCAAATTGTAGCACCCGTTCCTCTGGTACATTTCCTTTTGATTTTAAAAATTGTAATTATGGGAATAAAGGATCTACACAAGGCATAGTTAGCAAACTATGGAAGGTGTACTTCATTAATAAGGCATGGGGGTTTATTTCCATATGCATGGCGTAACTGCGCAGGGTGCAAACCCTAATTTCTAGGGTTTTGAGCCCTATTTAAGGACTCTAAACCCTTGAAGTCTTCCTTATCTTCATCCTCCACCCTCCTTGACACTCAACTCGAAACCCTAATCCTCTTGAGTATTGCTTAAGCCTTTTTATATGTTTTTGGTGCATTTTGAAGAAGGAGAAGTTCTTCTTGGAAGCTTGGTGCGACTCAAACTTGTAGATCCAGAGTTTCCATTTCATTTGCCAACTTCAGAAGGTATAAAGCTTTCAACTTGATGGTTCTTTGATTTAGATCTTGTTTTCTACTTGGTTCCATGTTCTTTTGTCCTATACTCTTAAGTGTTGTGAATATGAGCTACTCTAGACCTTGTGGTTGTCATTTCTAGTTGTTTATGAGTTTAAAAAGTCATAAAATGGGATCTTGGTTGTCTTCATTCAACCATGCAAGAGTATTGGATCATTAGTGAGTGGTATGGGACTAGGGCTTGATTTTGAGTTCCATATAGCCATGCAAAGGCATAAAGTCTTCGAATTTATTACTTAAGATGTTTATTAGGACAAGATCTGAGCAATAAATGGTTGTTCTTTATGGATTAAGAGTTCAGTTTTGTATTAGTTTAATAGTGTCGTACACGGGGCGTAATCTGGGCTACAACATAGCCTAGGTTTCACTCGTTCTCTAGATAAGGATCTACACCCTACGTAGAAGCCATAGGTACGCCATGCGTAAGTCAACAACAGGTTGACCATGGACTTTTTGACCAATTTGAATTTTGGTCAACTGTGAGGGGTTGAGAAATTCGAAGGGTAAATTGGTATTTTCCTCAAATAGGGTTAGTATTGATATTTGGATTTGCTAAGTGAGTTATTTACCTTAATTTCTAATTAGGATTGTGTTGGTTCTATATAGTGTTAGGAGGTTCTCGTACCATCAACTCAGCTGTGAGACTTATCTTTTATCGTTTGAGGCGAGTTTCTCACTATACTGTAGGACACTAGGTGTTATTGGATTGTTATTGTCTTTATGACTCTTGCATGTTATGTATACTAAGCAGGGCTTGATGAATGCCAGGTGGGGCCCGATATGTATGGTATGTGGTATTTTGGAGACCTCACTAAGATTTATGCTTATAATTTATGTTTATGTTTCAGGTACTTCCGATTCCAAAGGGAAGAGGTCGGCGTGATTGCATCGCATCCACCGGTGTTCTGCATTTTATGACTTGGTTTATACTCTGATAACTATTTGATATTTTTCTTTACTTTGATGGGATTTTGGTATGAAGGAATGGTTATTTTGGTTGACTTAAAACAAAAAATTTTACTTAGTAATTTTGGGACGTTACACAAATCAACCACCCCTAACCCACTTATCATCACCCCCTACAACAACCACCTTTCCTTTTACGCAACTCTAACAAACTGAAGGCGTGTATTTTTGTTGCCCCCACAAAATATAGCCTCGGTCACAAATGCAATCCACCTCAGTTCATGATGATTGTAGATAACGAGGAAGAACAAACCAACCAGGTCTCACCTTTTGAGAAAGCTAGTAATTTACAAACGGACATCACCTCACCAGATCACTTATTTTCGCTATCAACCATTGCCTTCTATGGATTGTCGTTACCCTAATCCTTACATGTCACTAGGTACATCAATAATCAACTAGTCAAAGTTCTGGTGGATTCAGGCATCACCCACAACATCATACAGCCACGCCTCGTGACTGTCCTTCACCTTCCCCAACAAGAAATAACCATGTTTATGGTGATGGTTGGAAATGGAGAGAATCTTCATTGGCAGAGTGTATGCCCGACAGTCCCAATTGACCTCTAGAAAGCAAGGTTCACCATTCCTTTTTTCATTATACGGGTCGAAGGCATAGATGTCGTTTTAGGGCTTGCTTGGGTGAGCACATTAGGACCAATATTAGCGGACTTCTTGTGACATCCCATTCTCTCGGTCAGAAAATACCTTTTTATTTATGCTTATTTTAAAAATAGAGTATTCTTTATATGGCAGAAATTGTCCTGTAAAAAGTATTTCTGAAGAAATGTGTTTTATTGATTATTAAAACTTGGGATGTCATAACTGATATAAGAAACATAAGCATAAACATAATCATTACTAGACTTACAATATCTAATGGCCTACAGTTCCTTTAATCTCCCATCAGATCCAAACATCAAACACATTGGAATCGATACTTGTGATACAAAGAAACTGAGTGGGTCAGGTTGGGAAACCTGGTGGGTACATAGGTTTTTCAACTCATAATAATATAGTTATTATGTTTAATTATCAAACAATTAACCCGATTGCCACTCCCCATTTTCTTCTATTTTTATTCTTAAGGATCTACCCTGATGATGATCATAATCATAGTGGCTGACAGTACTGTTTTTAGGGATTTCTCTACAATACATATCAGTAGGTTTTTTATATATTCATTCCTAAGGATCATCAAAATCATCATTGCTGATAGTATTGTTTCAGGGATTTCTCCGTAATACATGTCAGTAGGTTTTCTCTCTTCTATTTGTGACTGGGATGCCGAGCACCACAACCAAGATGTGAATAACTATGCAAACACGCTTGGAACCCTCGATGTCATTTATCATCTCCAATTAATGTGTGTAGGAAAAGGCGTCTAAGACAAAAACCTTCATGTTCAAGGTGGATTTTGACAAGACGTTTGATTCCATTAATTGGAATTATTTAGACTCCGTTATGATGCAAATGGGATTCGGTGAGAAATGGAGATTTTGGATCAAAGGGTGTCTCTCATCTGCTAGAGCCTTGGTTTTAATTAATGGGTCGGCCACTAAATAATTTCCTTTGTCCAAAGGTGTGCGTCAAGGAGATCCTCTCTCTCATTTTCGCTTTATTATTGCCATGGACGGGCTCAACGTCGCCATGAAATATGCTTGTCAAAAATCCCTATTTCATTGCATCAATATTCCTAATGAGGGACCTTTGGTCTCTCATCTCTTCTACACTGATGATGCCTTATTTGTTGGGACATGGGAGAGTTCCAACTTTGCTAATTTGTCATGCATTCTTAGGTGCTTCCACGCGACTTCCAAATTAAAGGTTAATTTTCACAAGTCTAAAGTGTATGGGGTCAGAGTTTCGGAAAGGGAGATCTCCAATTGTACTCGTGTGCTTGGATGCGATGCGACTTCGTTCCCCTTCAAGTATCTCGGGGTGATGGTGGGTGCTAATATGAAGCTCAAAAGTAATTGGCAACCGATAATTAATAGGGTTCAAAGCAGGCTCTCCTCTTGGAAAGCCAAAATCCTTTCGTTTGGGGGGCGGGTCACCCTTGTTAAATCTATCCTTGGTAGCTTGCCGCTTTATTATTTCTCTATTTTTAAAGCGCCATATTCAGTTATTGACCTTCTGTAGAAAATTCGTAGAAGATTTTTGTGGGGCGGCAACGAAGAAAGGGATAAAATTCATTGGGTGGCCTGGAAGAATGTTTTAGCCTTAAAAGTAAAAGGGGGGTTGGGAATCGGTTACTTGGCTTCTCTCAATTGGGCTTTGATTGTCAAATGGATATGGCGTTTTAAAACTGAGACCCAGGCTCTCCGGCGAAAGGTTATCTGTGGGACGCACAATCTCCATAGGAAACGTGTGACTGCTCTCTCTAAGAAGACTATTCATGGAATTTGGCAAAATATCACCGGTGTGATTTCTGTCATTGAAGGAATTGTCATTCCTCTTTCTCATGTTTTCAAAATGGATATTGGTTCAGGTAGGTCCACGTTGTTTTGGCTCGACAACTAGACAGGTGATGGATCTATAGCCAACATGTTCCTCCTTGCCTTTGATTTTGATAAAAGAAAGGTTTGTTTCATCTGTGACCGGATCTATTCTAGTCAGGTTGGGTGGGCTTGGAAGAGGCGTCCAAGGTCTTAATAGGAAATTGATGATGTTGAGGCTTTGAAGCTGGTGGTTTCCCATCTTTCACTCAACGATAAGGAGGACTCTTGGAAATCGGTGTTATCCAAGGATGAGAAGTTTCTCGTTCGTGACTTAAGGTCACTTATCGAATCTTTTTTGACTGAGTCGTTGAATAAAGGCATCATCTGGGTGTATCTTGTTCCTTTGAAGGTCAAATGTTTCATTTGGAGGGCTTGTATTGGCAGAATTCCCACCGCGAAGGCCCTCTTATGCAGGGGTGTTTCAATTGGCGACTTCTCCTGTCCATTGTGTTGCGTGGGTATTGACGAGGCTGATCACATTTTCACTGCTTGCTCGTTTTCTCGAGATGTGCTGGGGATGATTATGAGGTGGTGAAATATTTTTGCTCATGATTTTTCTTCCTTAAGGGAGGTGGTTGCGTTTGTGGCTAATTGGGGGAATTGACCAAAAAAGCAGATGATTCTTATCGCCATCATCTACGGGTCCTTTTGGTGTATTTGGAATGCGAGAAATGATAAATTGTTCATCAAAAGATGTACATTTCCAACCAATTTGGTAGATGAGGTGATCTCTTTAGTTTTTAATTGGGTCAAGTATAGAGGGCGTTTTGGGAACTATAGGTGGATTGATTGGTGTTGTCTTCCTTTCAATATTATGTAATTGATTTTGTTTTTCCCTGCATAGTTTCTTTCTGTGCGGTGGTTAATAAAAGTGTTGACGTTTCTAAAAAAAACACACACACTCCATTAACAATGATAATTTTCTAGATGCTCGTCATTTCTCTTTAATGTCCCTATTAGTGTGTCGGTTAACCACACATGCTCCACTAACAACATATTAAAGTATGATGTGAATTTTCATGGATTAGCATACTTTTTCACATTTTTCCTAGAGAAACTAGAGTGAGATTTTATAAAGAAGGTTCTTGTAACGTCCCGAAAATCCAAGGAAAAATTTTCATATTTAAAACAAGAATTTATATAACAGATTGTTTTCAAAACCATCAGAAAAGCCACAATTCATACTATCACATCATTACGGAATTACTAAACCCTAGGGGTTCATGACTTCCTTTCTACGCGTATGGGTCATGTGCTTCCAGTACTACGGGCCCATGCTACCTTCCACACCTACCCATATTTGTCTCAAGACGTTGTCACAGACCACCCGATCACAAGGCCCAACATCTAGGATACGCATACATCCTATACAAATTCTATTAAGAGTGGCTAATCCATCCTCATACTGACCTGCTACAATCCATACTCACTCATGAAACTTCCACTAACTATGCAGCCGGTCGTGCATGCTAATCATACATAACACTGGATTTGATAGACAGTCGAATACTTCATTCTACCCTAAGCCGACAACCAGAAAAGGAACATGAAATAAGGCTAAATCAAACATTCTCAGGCTATAAAATCATAGTTATGTACAACTATGATGCACATACCAAGAAACCACAGTAATAATGTCAGTTCCATCTAGCATAACAAGAAACTCCCTTAGGCTATCAGGCGTCATACAACATACAATTCTATCATGAAATTCCTAAAGATCCTTAGCCTATATACTAGCACACAATTCTACCATATCTTCAATACACAAAACAAGTGTGGGTATCTTGGGGAATCACTTTCCTTGGCCCTGGTTAATTATACACATCACATCCCTCCTGTTGGTTTTCTTATGGTTAAATTTTGAAAAACATTTTGTAGATCCTTAGTTTGAGTCTGGAATCACACAAGTGTTCATCCAATTATCTCAAACCAAGGCTCTGATACCAACTTGTAACATCCCAAAAATCATGACAATTTTTTTCATTTTTAAAAACATATCAAATCCATAAATCATTCAAAACATAGTTTCCAAAAGCCATAATCATAACCAGAGTATCCCAAAATCATAGATCAAGTAAATGTCAAGAAGGATGTGCATAATCATGCCTTCACCTGGCCCCTATCCTCAGATGTACCTACCTGAAACCATAAAATCAAACTGTAAGCCAGAGCTTAGTGCCCCCCCCCCCCAAAAAAACAATACCCCACACAATACTAACAAGAATAATACATCCAATAGGGTTTGTTGGCCCATGGCCTCAACCCAACCGTCCAAAGTTTGTTGTCTTACAGCCTCAACACAACCATCTTGGGTTTGTTGGTCTATTGCACAAAGAAGTACACCTCAACCCACCCTTCCAGGGTTTGTTGGCCTCCCGCTTTAACCCAACCACCAATATGTCGACATATGCAACAGATATACAATAATAAGCAAATATAATTAAGCATACAATTTTGCCAATCTAATAGGTTACTATAGCATAGAACACCCTATATACCAGGATACATAACACAATCTTGTGGGTCAGCTTTGGTGCCTTCGACCCACGAGTACAGTGAGGAAGACTCACCTCACAAACTGGAAGATAGCTAGACTGATCCCTACTCCAACACTTACTCTACAGATCACCTATACCACAAACAGAGACCAAGCCTCAATGTGAGAACAAGATCGATGCGCAGGGACAAGGTTTGAAAACTCAAACCTTGAGTGAATGCTTAAGATCAATGTCTGCTTGCTAATGAATGTTCAAGTCAAGTCTGGAAAGACCAGTCAAGTCTTAGATATTTTATTCAGCAAATGATCAAGTCATTTAATAAGCAATGAGAATAACTGACCAAAGTAAAGATAATAAATGGAGAACAAGAAGAATGTTTGAAGTAAACTTTTAAGGAGAATAACAAAAGTGAGTGAAAGATCCGTAGTTGACTTGTATTGAATGCTTTATATAGGAGTGAATGTTACAGCGAATTAACCCAAGTGTTTACATAGGACCGGACAAAAGAGATCAATCTGACATTCTGATTGTCCAAATACAACTATAGACTGAGTCCTATGAAACGTTACATCAAATACAAGACAAAAGTAATAAATGCACTAAAGACAAAACATTGATGTTCCGGATCAGCATGCATTCCGGACATGAGGGACAGCTCCGGAATGCCTTCATTCTTCTCATCTTCTTACTTGGTTCGGACAGGTTCCGGACCACTCTACACTTCAGAATGTACATGTAACGCCCGTGTTTCTAGGCTAGACATTAATATTGACCTAATAGTCTAGGTTAACCTTTATAACTCATTTTGAAGAAATGAAAAGGAATTATGTGAATATTATGTGAATTATGTGTTTTATGCTTAATTACTAGAATTTAATTAATTAAGAGTAAAAATGAGCGTCGAAAATAAATATTAGATAAAACCGATATCTATTAAGAAAGTTGTAGTGGTCGTGACAAGGATTACGGATATATAAAGAATATCAAAATCCGAGTTATAACGAAGAAGTTATGACCTGTCGAAGTTTCGCGACAAAACCGGCACGGTGCCGAATGACGTAAAAAGTGAGTTTTTGATAAACTACTTTTTAGCCTTAGTGATCTAAACTAAAGTTGTAGTGTTCGTTAAACCGAGAGTATCTATAAAAAGAACGTCCAAATCTGACTTCGTATGAGGAAGTTATGATTTTTCTAAGTTTCAGCTTAGCAGTAGACAACTAAAAACACGAATGTTAGATCGAGTGATTTTTAGCCGACACGACCTAAACGAGAATCGAAGGTCTCGTCAATAGTAGTACAACGGTAAAAAGACAGACGAAAACGGACATCGGATGAAGAAGTTATGAATTTTTAACGGATTTCCTGTCCCAGTCTGTTAAAAATAACAATATTAAAATTAAAATCAAAATAAGCCGACGAAGTCTAAACGAAAGTTATAGAGCGTAATTTTACCTACGCGTGCATATAAAGAACGTCAAAAACGGAGCTCGTATGCGAAAGTTATGGATTTTAGAAGTTTTGGCACAAAAATCAAGAAAAAACACGAAATCCGAGGAATTTCGCATGGACAGGCTTCGGCCACGTCACCCGGAATCTCGCATGCATGCCACGTGCTCGTTGCTGATTCGACCGAAGGGAGGCCCAACCGAGGCAGGCCGCGTGTCGCCTCGTGTCCAAAGGAGCTTAGTCACCGATGCGCTGTGCAGCCGAGAGTCCGACGCGTGCCCAGGTGACTCCTCGCATCCGACGCCGCCTTACCTCGCACCGACGTGTGTCGCACCAGCTGTCCGAGCTTCGCAGGCGCCGCCTCTCACCCCTCGGACCCTAGACCTCGGTGCAATCAGAGGCCAACAGCTCACCCCTCGCACGTGCGAGGCACCTGACTTCTCTTCGCATCTGCTGCCGCGTGGATTCCTCTCAGCCGTCTGATTAGAAGCCTCGCACCTATAAATAGAAGGGTGCGAGACCTCCTGGGTATATTTTGGAAACTTGTCATTTTACACCCCTAAACCCATATTTCTTTCATTCCAACTTCCCCCAAAGCCCCGGTACTATACCAAACACCCGAAATACGCCCCAAAGTGCCCGAGAAGCCCGAGAAATTTATCTTTTCGGTTTTGAAGCCCGACCCTCGCAGAGCCTGGTTTCTCAATAAAACTCCTGGTTTTATTAGAAACGATCGTTTTAGGAAACGAAGTGCTGCCCGATTATCATTAAATCAAGTGAGTGTATAGTCACTTTCATCTTACACATAGATATGAAGTATTTTATATAAAATACGTGCTATGTGTATATGTATTGTTTGTTTATTTGAAATGATTGTTGAATGAATGATTTATACAAGTTTTAAAATGATTTAAACTGTATATGTATTTTATCTACAAATATGTTGGGTATAACATCGGTAGATGGAATAGTTGGTGTGTGATAAAATGATGAGAGGACTATTGAGTAAACCCTGGTGACAATGAGACGAGTGCCTATTGTATAAACCCTGGCGACTATGAGACGTAGTGTCTATTGAGTAAACCCTGGCGACTATGAGACGTAGTGCCTATTGTATAAACCCTGGCGACTATGAGACGTAGTGCCTATGGTATAAACCCTGGCGACTATGAGACGTAGTGCCTATTGTATAAACCCTGGCGACTATGAGACGTAGTGCCTATTGTATAAATCGTGGCGACTATGAGACGTAGTGCCTATTGTATAAACCCTGGCGACTATGTGACGTAGTGCCTGTTGTATGAACCTTAGTAGCAATGGACTTTGGATAAATTCCTTAGGTCAATCCTGAGGAATGAATGGATGAAGGATAGTCAATTCTTAGGGTAAATCCTTAAGAAATAAGGGAGATATGGGGATGGGTAATTTGGTTGATTGTTTGATGTTTAAGCATAATAATTTTATTTATTGTGGGTTGAAAACCTTATATGCTCACCAGGCTCCCAAGCCTGACCCACTCAGTTTGTTTGTATCACATGTATCAATACGAAGTTACTTTACACTGAGAGATTAAAAGAGATGTAGATCACTAGTGTAAGTGAATGTAAGTTCTGTTTAAGCTTATGTTTCTGTATTGACGATGACATCCCAATGGTTTAAGTGAATAAAATACATTTCTTCGGAAATGATTTGATAATATAATTATCATATTTTTATGGTAACAAATTCCGCAACATCTTTTAAAAGGAATACTCTGATTTTATTTTAAAAGCATAAATTAAATCGGTCTTTTCTGGCCGAGAAATTTGGGGATGTCACAGTACACGCTTCGGAATAGGGACTTAGGATTGCTAGAGGTTCACTTTCAGGTTCCAACAATCTCCCCCTAAGTGAACTTAGCAATCCAGCAAGCTTAGTTCATTTCTTCCTTTATGAAGGTGTAGGATCTGAACAACTATTCTCGCACCGTAATGTACCACGCCAATTGACTTACAAACTTTGCCTTGACCTTTTCCGGAGCATCAGACTTAGCTTCCCGGGATATGAACTTCTTTAGAGCTTTGGTCGGAACTAGGTGTTTGTCAAGGACTCGGAAGAAGTCCTTCTTGTTAGTTCTTATGGTGGTGTAGACAAATCCTAGAACCAGTTCTTCAATCAGACCATCTGCAAGAATTTCAGCTTCTGGAAGAACGAAGTCGATTTTGGCAACAAATTGTTCTGTTCCATAGAGGTGTGCAAGCTCGTAGTCACATCGGCAGAACTCAGCAACATAATCTTTTAGAAAGCTGAGAGTTACGTGGTAAGCACCCATACTGATATCATCATTTTGATTTTCTCTGAAGTAAGCAGCTAAGGTGAGGGTGTCGTTCGGATTCATTGAAGGAAAATCCGCATCAGTAACGGTACGGGGAGTTGGCTTGTTCCGGAGGAGGTGGAAACGGAATAAGGGACAGTTCAGCTCAAATTTCACCAATACTTTTCTTCTGAAGCCTTGAACTTTGGTGATCCTCTTCCTTGTCCACACTTCCTTGAAGGGCTGAGCGTTCTTAGCATAGAAGGTCTTGAGCCTTTCTCGCTCTGTCCGGATGATTACTTCCGGATCGTCTGATGGATGAAGAGGGGCAAATTTGGTGTAGAATTTGATGTAAGGAGAGAGAGGAAGATCCAGCTGATCGGAGTCATTGGTGGGAAGTTCGTAGTAGAGGCACGGAACAATTTACTGAGCCTGAAGAATGCCTTCACGGCAAAGAGGGGAAATGCCACACATCGGATCAGGATTGTCTTTTAAGGCTTGGATCCAGATGCTGTCCTCTAATGCGTGATTGATTTCCTCCTGATACCATCCATGTTTGTGCTTGAGAGGAGGTCCGGAGTGAAGAACTTGTTGTTCGGCAGTCATTGGTTTCTTCCCTTTGTCTCTTTGGAGTGCATCTATAACCAGCTTCATATTCACATCAATCGTGAATTCCGGAGAGGGAGTTGGAAGAGGTTCTTCTAGAATTTCATCAGGGGTCCGGAGGGGAGAGCCCTGGTCGATTGGAGCGATTTTTGGTTCCGGAATGGGAGGCTGAACTGAAGGAGTGGGTCGGAAGGCTTGAACGGTCAAGAGTGATTTTGCCTTAGCCATTTTAATAGCCATTTGAAAAGCATCCGGAAGAGAGGATGGCCAAGAGACTGCGGACCAAATCCTCTTTTGTTCATCAGTCATTTCCTTCGGAATGGTCAACTTTGGAGCTTGAAGACCAAGAACTCCTTTGGGAGCTTCATCCGGAACATATACATCTTCATCTTCACTTCCTTCTCCTTCAGTGATCCCTAGAATTCTGGAGACGATTTGAACGTCTTCTTCTTCGGAATCCAGATCATTATCCCGGAGTGCAAATTCCGAGGCGGGTTTCCATTGTTTACTTGGGCCTTCTCCTCCTCTTGCATTGGTGAATTTCGGAACCGGTGCAAGCAGCAAAGTCTCTTTGAGATCATCGAATTTTGAGAAGACTTTCTGAAGGCCCGTGGAGAGTTGAAGAGTGAGAGTATCGTAGGCTTCTGCCGTGGGGGCTTGATCAGAAAGGTGCTTGAACATGTTGCTGAGGATGGCAATAATCTCATCAAACTTCTGGTTCGGAACATCCACAATATTCCAAGTTGAGCGAAGAAGTTTAATAAGGACTTGTTGAATGATCATGTTCATTTCATCCTTTTTATGGATCTCCTTCTCCAGCCTTTGAATCTGTTTCTCATGACGAATGTGGGTCTGCTTGATTAGGTCGTTGGTAGTAGACACCAGATCATCATGGACCTTGAGCATAGAAGTGATGGTGTTGAGATAATTATCCACCAAAATGTCGTACTTTGAGTCAACTTCCTCTATTGTGTGATTGAGCTGGATGGAGATCAACTGATCAAGTTGGGCTTCTCTTTCCGAAACAGATGGTCCGGACTGCTAGGATAGTGACTGGAGAATGGCATCAAGTTTGGAATCAAGTCCGGACACTTTTTGATCCAATTTGGTGTTAAGCTCTGTTACGAATGTCTCCACGGATGACACTTTCTTCATGGTGTCTGAGACGTTGGTCCGTATCTCGAGGAGAGCAAAGGGATCAAAATAGTCACCAGGTGATGATTCCGAATCGGAACCTGAGTGTTGCGGAGGAGGTTGATGTGAGAAAAGATTTGTAGAAGGACCCGGTTTGGTTGTATCATCATCTTCTTGAAGTTTGGAGTTTGAACCTCCGTCCGGAGTGGTAGAGGATGAGCATCCGAAGTCATAAGCAGACTTGGATACGGATGCCTTGGATTGGTAGTGAACCGAAGTCATGAGATGTGCATCCGGAATGGTTTTTGCATCTTCATCCAACATGATTTCTTCAGAGATCTCTTCTTCCAGATTGGTATGGAAGATACTTTGATGAGTTGTGATGGGAGGCAGTTCTGAGGTGAGCTCATTTATAGCATCAACGTCAGTGGGAGGAACATAGGGCAAGTTGCTTTGGATAGCCCTATTCCTCATGGAGATAAGAGTAGACTCCACTTGAGCTCTGGTGAGATCCGGACGTTTGGATGCAGCCCTATTGACAAAATCTTCCCATTGGGGATCGTTAACACCTGGTCGTCCTGTACGCCTTCCGGGTATCAGACCAGTTGAGGCTTCCAGAGGAGGAGGGACTGCTCCAGCTCCGGAAAGCTTAGGGCCCGGAACAGTGATTCCGGAGTGTGTGCGTGTAGAAGAGATAATGGGATCATCAAAGGTGACTCGTGGTGTGTTCCAGGGGGCTGCAAGGAACTATGATCAACACCGGCATCACCTTTTTGGGAAGGTGAGGGTGGATTATGTGGAGACTCCCCGTGAGTGTGTGCAGGTGATTTTGAAACATCGAGGGGTACCTCGGATGAGTGGATAGGTGGGGTGTGCGGATGGCCAGAATCAGCCAGAATGTCATGGGTGCCCTCCTGTTGAGAGGGAGCACTGACTTTGGCTTTCTTTTTGGTTTTGGGCTTTGTGGGAGAAGCCTTTCGCTTGGCCGATATCTTAATCTTAGGTCTGGACGTAGTAGGTTTGGCCTCTTCCGAGATGGGCTCAACAGAGACAGAGGCAGGTTGTGTTGGGTCGAACACAACCGAAGTCTCTAAGTGATGTTTTAGATTAGGGGACTCAAAGGAATGAGGGCCAACATGTGGTCCGGAAGTCGTCTGACCGGACCAAAAGAGGATTGGTCCGGAATCCTATAAGCCTTTACAAGTTTAAAAGTGACACATACCTCCGGAGGGATGGTGTTAACCGGAAGTGGTTCGGAAAGCTCCTTGAAGACTTGTTCGATCTTCAGTGCCCAGAACCAAGGGCTTGAAATTTAATTCAGCTTCCTCTTGGTAGCAAACTTGCAGAAGTCTTGCCACAAGACTTCCGGAAGATCAACAACATTCTCGCGTCCGGAGTAGATGCTGAAGACGACATTTAGCCAGTCCTTGCTTAGGGTGTTCGTTCCTCCATGCTTTCCAGACAGCCCTCTGAGGATGAGATGCATCAGTACAGTCCATAGTTCGGACACAACAGTCTTCTTGAAATCTTTGGCTTTGTAGTCTTGAGAGTACCCGATGTAGTTGAGAAATTTCTGAAACTCTTCAGTCGTTGGTTCAACGACTTTGAAACCCCTTGGGTTTGCTTTGACACCAATCGCCTTGAGAAAGGTCGATTTGTAGATGGGAACGATTCTGTCACCGATAATTGGTGTTTCTAGAGCACCATCGACGAATCTGATACTGGTGAAAGCACGATGAAGGTGATGAAGTGGTAGTGGAGGTTCAGGGACTTTGGTGAGGGGAATGGAGATGGGATGGTTTGCTATGAACTCGATCATCACTCTTATCGATTCATCATAATCCAGTGGGTTTAGGGAAAACAACTGGGTAGTGTCTCTCAGAAAGGGTTCTTGATCAGCAGAAGAGGAGGAACCTTTTGAGCCTTTGGAAGTTTTCTTCTTTGCAATCGACTTCTTTGGAATTGGATCAGTTTATGTGGGTTCTTGGGAAGTCGACGTTGTTGCAGGTGATGAGTTCTTGAAGAACACGAAGAACAGTTGAGAGAATTTGGGAGTTGAGGGTTTTGAGAGCGTAAAGAGGTAAAAGAGGGATTTGAAAGGTATTTATAGGTAAGCTGTTGGGTCGGGTCGGTGAAAGTAATGATGACAATCCGAATGAGAAAATGGGTCGCATTTAATGACAGATGAATTTTGGGATGTTGATTTGACTTGGGAGGTGAAAGGTAAAGTGATTTGTGGCTAAAAATAGAAGACTCAACCGGCGATTCGATGGCTATTTTCATGGGGGCGTGCAATCATGTCACGCAAATCGAGGAGGATTGGATAAGGATCGTCCTAGAAAGTAACCGTTGAGAAAATATGTTTCACCTTATTGTCCTTTGGTATTCCGGATGAGTTGTTCCGGGCGGAGTATGATCTGGAGGGTAAAGAGTTGTGTTCCGGAACATACTTGTTTTGAAAAGAGGTCCGGAATGCGAAGATGATCCGTAGTGAGTTTTGATTCTGGAGCTGAGACTCAGTTTGTTTGGAAATTCCGGAAAGGTGATTTTAAAGAAATTCTGGAGTGAATTTGAAAATGGTTTCGAAACATGATTGTGACCGCCTTCCGGAGTGAAGGTTAAGGTTTCCGGAGCAAAAGTTGTAAAACATTCCTGGTTGAAATTGAGAAACCTTCCGGAGCAAATTTGAAATTTCGGAGCACATTTGAAATTCCGGAGCAAATTTGAAGTTCCGGAGCAAATTTGAGATTCCGAAGCACATTTGAAAATTCCGGAGCGCATTTTGAAAGTTCCGGAGAGCATTTTGAAAATTCCGGAATAGATTTTGAAAATTCCGGAATGTGACGTCTTTTCCGGAGTAATTCCGGTGTACTTTTGACGATGTGGACTTTAAATGGCAAACAATCAAGATGAACTGTACAGCTTAAAAACTCAAGTGAAGGTCAGAAACAAAGATAAGTAAAACGATCCTAAGTATTCCGAGAGAAAGTAGTTCCGAGATAAAAACATTTTGAGATCGGAACTAGATTTCTTTCAAATACGTCTATCAAAGAGAACAAGTCTCTTGAAAGAACTGAGGATCCAGTATCATCATACCCATCTTGTTGAGAAAACCATTGAATTTGGTTTCGTCTAATGCCTTGGTAAAGACATCAGCAATCTCATCGTCAGATGGAACAAAAATGAGTTCAATGTTACCATTTAGTACATGATCTTTTATGAAATGGTACCTGATATCATTATGCTTAGTCATTGAGTGTTGAATTGGATTGTGAGAAATCACAATGGCACTTTGAGAGTCACAATAGATAGGAATGCGTTGAAAGCGGTAACCATAATCCAAAAGTTGAGATTTCATCCACAGAACTTGAGATGTACAGCTGGCACCAGCAAAGTATTCGGCTTCGGCTGTAGAGAGTGCTATGCAGTTCTGGTTCTTGGATGACCAACTGACCAAACGACCACCTAAGAATTGACAGCCACCTGAAGTGCTTTTTATTGCGAGTTGAAGACCACCATAATTTGAATCCGAGTAGGCTTGAAGTAGGAAGCTCTCATTCGCTGGGTACCAAACTCCGAGACTTTTGTGCCTTTAAGATATCGGAAGATTTTTTTCACAGCCAAGAGATGAGACATCTTTGGGTTGACTTGAAACCTGGTATATAGGCATGTAGATAACATAATATCCGGACGACTTGTTGTGAGATAGAGCAGGGATCCAATCATTTCGCGGTATTTCTTTTCATAAACAGGAGCACCCGATGGGTCGGCAAAGATCTTGTGTCTGAAGCCCATTGGTACCTTTGCGAAGGCACAGGTGTCCATGGAGTATTTCTTGAGGAGTTCTGAAATGTACTTCTCTTGGTGAATGAAGATTCCTCTGTTAGTCTGTTTGACTTGGAGGCCAAGAAAGAAGCTTAACTCCCGATTCATGCTCATTTGGAATCGATTGACCATGAGTTTAGCAAAGTCAGCAACCATAGATGAATCCGTAGATCCAAAAATGATGTCGTCCACATAAATTTGTACCAACATGAGATGTTTTCCATTTGATCTTTGGAATAGAGTGGGGTCTAGGATTCCTCTCTGAAAACCAAAGCGTTTGAGAAAATCAGTGAGGCTCTCGTACCATGCCCGAGGAGCTTCCTTGAGTCCGTAGACAGCCTTCCGGAGTTTATAACAGTAATTCGGAAAGGAAAGATTAATGAATCTGGGGGGCTGTTGAAGGTACACTTCAGTGTCAAGTTCACCGTTAAGAAATGCAATCTTAACATCCATTTGGTAAACTTTGAAGCCTTTATGAGCTGCATAAGCAAGAAAAATTTTGATGGCTTCAAGACGTGCAACAGGGGCAAAGGTCTCATCGTAGTCGAGCCCGTCGATCCGAGTGAATCCTTTAGCCACCAGCCTTGCTTTATTTCTAATGATCACTCCTGCTTCATCCAGTTTGTTGCGAAACACCCATCTCGTACCGACAATGGGATGATTCTGAGGGGGGGGGGGCACGAGAGTCCAAACTTCATTTCGGTCAAATTCTGCCAGTTCGTCTTGCATGGCTGTAATCCAGTCAGCATGCTCCAATGCTTCCTTGATGGATTTGGGTTCAACCATGGATATGAATGCTGAGAAGTGACATTCATTTTGAATATTAGTGGCTGAGCGAGTCTGTAAGCCAGCATTGGGGTTTCCGATTACTTGGTTCGGAGGATGATCCTTTGTCCAAATATGTAATCGTAGAAGTTCTTGGGCAGCCGTCGAACCGATGTCAACAGTGGAATTGATTTGCTCCCCCTGAATGGTTTGAATGTTGGGATGATGATCCCCATGAACTTCTGAACCAGAGAGGTTGACATCATCATCAGAAGGGAACTCAAAGAAGTTTTCATTTTCGTCATTGTTGAGCGGATTGGAATCATCGAAATCAGCAGCTGCATCTTGGAAGCCTTCCACATTTGATTCAAGAGAGGGATTAGCATTCTCCCCCTCAACCTGAGTGGGTTGAAATGGAGCGGAATCAAATGGAGATAGGTTGGGGATCGGACCGGAGACGTTTTGAGAGACTGGAGCTTCCGAAGAGGGAATTGGAATGAGAGGTGGTCTTGATCGAAATTCCGAAAAGAGCGGTTTCGAAAGGACCAAAGAGAGTTTCAAAGTTAACTTCAAGAATTGTCTGAGGGTTCGGACATCCTGGCGGAGGAGCATCGGACTCCATAATGTGAGTTGTAATGTGAGTAGGGCCAGAATTCCGAACGTAATTGTCATCGAAGGTAATGTCGAAGCTTTCTTCTAGAACACGAGTTCTCCGGTTAAGAACTCTGTAAGCTTTCGATTTTGAAGAGTACCCAAGGAAAATGGCTTCGTCAGCTTTAGGTTGGAACTTGGTGAGCTGATCACGGTTGTTCTTGATGAAGCACCTGCATTCGAAAACATGTAGAAACGAGATTGTTGGCTTCCGACCATTCATTGCTTCATATGGTGTCATGTTGAGGCGTCGATTGATGATACTCCGATTTTGAGTGAAGCAAGCAGTAGACACGACTTTAGCCCAAAGGTAGAGTGGTAGATTTGCGAAATGCAGCATAGATCGAGCAGCTTCAACGAGAGTTCTATTGCGTCTTTCGACTACACCATTTTGTTGAGGAGTATAAGGAGCTGAAAAGTTGTGGTCGATTTCTTTGTCTGTGAGAAAGTTCTCAATGGTGGAATTAGTGAATTCCGATCCATTATCACTTCGGATTCTCTTAACTGGGAGTTTTGTACGAACTTCTATTCCTTTGATGAAATTTATGAGCTCTAAGGCTGTTTCGGATTTCAGCCTTAGGAAGAACACCCAAGTGAACCTTGTAAAATCATCTACAATCACAAGAATGTATTTCTTATGATGAAGACTTTCTACAGTGGATGGTCCACAGAGTTCAATGTGTAGAAGCTCCAGTGGTTCTGAAATGGACTTTTCGATGATAACAGGATGACCCTTCTTCGATTGCTTACCACACTCACAAGCAGCACACAAATGATCATTTTCAAATTTGAGAAGAGGTAAACCTCTCACCATTTCGCCGAATACAAGATCATTCATATACCGAAAGTTTAGATGAGCGAGCCTTCGGTGCCATAACCAACTGACGTTAGGAACAGCTTTGGAGAGAAGGCAGAGTTGCGGTTTGCGAATAATCATGTTGATGTCGAGCGGGTACATGTTCTTGTTGCGAAGCGACTTGATTAAACACTCTTTCCAGTCTTCGGTCATTACATAGCTGTACTTTTTGCAAAATTCCACACGTCGATTTGAATCAGTGAGCTGAGCAACACTTATCAAATTATGATTTAGATTAGCCACATAAGCCACATGTGAAATAGAGAAGTTTCCGTTGGTGAGAGTTCCATAACCACGAATTTGAGAGTTGGAATTGTTGCCATACGTCACGTAACCAACATTTGGAGAAAGCTTTAAATCTCGCAGAAAATCTTTCTGCCCCGTCATGTGCATGGAGCAAGCACTATCAATATACCATATTGTTTCTTGCTCCGAAGCACAAAGTGCCTGCAAAATTAGTGAGTGATGGAGTTTTTAGGCTCCGAATTAGACTTTGGGACGTAGGCACGGGTTTTGGACTTTGATTGTGACTTAAGAACAACTTTGTGTTTCTGGGTGATATTCTTGGAATTCTTTGGAAACAGACAGAATGCTAATGTCTTTTCATCTATCCAGTAGTCATATTCAAGGAATTGAAGGTTCCGAACTGTGTTCTTCGGACCTTTGACGTCCGGAGGGTTGGTATCATTTGTTTCCTCCGGAATTGCTGTTTCAGCAATGGGAGTTTTGACTTTCCACACATAATTTTTCTTGGAAGATTTTAAAGATGTTTTCTTTTCATTTGTGGATTTTCTTGTGACACATTGGTTTTTGAAAGATTTGGTTTAAAAATTGTGCCATCAGATTTTGCAATAAGGACAGATAAAGTAGTCTGAGATTCTATTGGAGTATTTCGGACGGATTTGGCAGTTACATGAGTGTGAGACTGAGTTGAGCTGATGACTTTCTTAGGTTCTACATGACCAAGAGGTTCAGAAGGTCTTTTGAGAATCTTAGTGGGAGCAAAAGAGTTTTGACTATGAGTGGAAGCATGAGAATTTCGGGATGAACTTGGTTTGGAGTTTGCAAGGAACCTGGAATTTTGTCTAGTCTTAACTTCCTTTTTAAGCGTATTTCGAGCTTCTACTTTGGGATTTACAATATCCTTTCTATTCAACATTGGTTTTCTTCTAGGATGAGATGAGGATTTTGAGGTTTGTCCTACGGATGGATTTTTAAACTCAGGAGTAATGGGAACCAATTTAGTTTTTGAGATGACTAAGGAATCTGATTCACAAGAATCGGAGGACACACAGCTTGAGACTTCAACTTTATTATCTAAGGATGCCCATACAACCTCAGAAGCAGTGGTTTCAGTTGTCACCGGATTAATTTCTTCAATCACACAATTGTTCACGTGATTACTTTTTGGAACATAGTCTACACAATTTGTAAGACTGTGATGAAAATCAGTGGTCCGATTCAGGTCCAGGTTTGTCAGCGGCAGAAGAGGCGTGAAATCAGGACACGTGACAACTATTGGTTTGAACTCAGGAATTAGAGACTCAAAATGGTCTGTAGTCTCAGGAAGTGGAGACAAGGGAGAAACAGGGGTATCCGATTGTTTGATATTCGGAACCTCTCCCATGAATGTCAAATTTTGCAATTCCTTCAAGGGACTGACAACGAGTTTCGGAAACTCGCTTCCGAGACCAGGTGCTTTAGACCATGGATGATGAAAATTGTGATTCATTTGAATGTCCGCTTCAAGCATATCTACAGAATTATGCAAAGCATCTATTTTTGCATTGAGACGTTTGTTATCAACAATTAAAACATTTCGTTCAGAATAGGTGATTTCACATTTATCTTTCAAAATGATACATTCATCGTTTGACATTACAAGCTCATGCTCTAAAGACTCGAATTTCAATTTTTTATCCTCAAAACGTAACCTAAGACGATTTAGTTCACAATCCTTCTTCTCACTGGCTTCTATGGCAGACTCATAGGCTTTATAAATGGTGTTCATATCTGTTTGGATTTGGGTCAGATAAGGTTCACAAAGAGATAAATCAAAATTATTATCAGAGATCATAGATTTTACCTGCTGAACGATGCTTCGGCCAGGTGGATCGTTGGTGGCCATGTAGCAGTGGTGTGGTTCAGCAACATCATCATCATCTTCAGACCCAGAAGACCAATATCCTTCATCACATTCAACCGTTTGTCTTGCCATCAGACACATGTTCCTTCCAGTTACCATGTCATCATCATCTCCGGATGACCAATATCCTTCAACATCTCTTGAAACCGTTGTAACAAATGCTTTCTCACTTTCAGCCATTTCTTGTGCTCTTCGGACATAGTAGGCCGAATCCTTGACTTTTGGTTTTTGTGGAGCATCAGCCAGGCAATCTTTGGCAAAATGATTTGCATGTCCACACTTATGACACACAATCTTTGGTTTCTCCGATTTGAAACTCTGAGAAGGTTCCGGAGTGGTGTTTGGTTTAGTGATGTTTGGTTTGTATGCTGGAGGATTTTCGTAAGTTGGTTTAGGTTCCGGAGCAGAGTGAGGTTGAGGATTGTTATGGTGAGGAGCATTGAATCGGTTTTGGTATGGTTTTTAAGAGGAGTTTAACATACGTTTGTACTTCATTGAGAGTAGGGCGAACTCCTGTTGGAAACGGAGTTCAGAGTTCATGGCTTCAAATTCATTAACAGGATAGGTTTGTGTGGATAAGGTAGGTGCGGATGTTTGAACCAATGGAACAATGGGTGTGAAGGGATCCGAAGTAGATGAGTTCGGAATGGTTGGTTCAAAGGAACTGACAAGGGCAAGAGGACCTCCGGAGAGTTCCCTGATATTCTGAGCAACATTTGACTCATGTCCTTGAAGTTTATCAAAAATTTGATAGAGCTTCAACTTTTTCAAGGAACCATTGCTTTGGAGACAAGATTTCACATTTCCCCATCCTTTGCCGAGACTGTTCATAAATTTGAGATTGTACTCCAAAGGAGTTCGAACAATCCCATGAGCAGTCATGTTGTTGACAACGATTCGGTAGCGGCTGGAAGCTGAGGCCACAGATTCACCTGGAGCAGTAGTGAAGGTGTCGAAGTCGTTGACAACTGAGGTGAGGCGCTTATCCTTCATGTTTTTCGGAACCTTCAATTAGGTCCTGGAGAGTGTCCCATATTTCTTTGGCAGATTTGCACAACTTGATGTGCTCGAAGAGTGAGGGAGGAACACCAAACACCATTTCAGAGAAAGCAACTTGATCAGCATGAAGCTTTTCAATATCATCTGCAGTCAGAGGATCAGGGTGAGTTTCATCTTCTCTCATGAGCCGAGCAGTTGCATCTCTTACAATTGTTCTTACAGGAACATGTGGACCTTCAGTGACGGATCTCCATATTTCTTCACCTTTTTCTTTGGCAATTAGAAATCTTTCCATTCTAACTTTCCAGTGATCATATTCTTCCACAACTAGTAATGGGGCACGTGTAGGGCCACCCACACTATTTGCGATTTGCATTGAAATAATTTGCTGAGAATTAGAAGCAGCCATTGAAGTTAAGATATCTTCAAGCTAAAGTGGTATATAGAAGAACTTTTATCCTTGACACAGAAATGGTTGAAACACCAAGGTAATTTCAAACCAACTATAATCTGATTTTTATGGATTCAAAGGACAACCACTCAAGCTCTGATACCAATTGTGAGAACAAGATCGATGCACAGGGACAAGGTTTGAAAACTCAAACCTTGAGTGAATGCTTAAGATCAATGTCTTCTTGCTAATGAATGTTCAAGTCAAGTCTGGAAAGACCAGTCAAGTCTTAGATATTGTATTCAACAAATGATCAAGTCATTTAATAAGCAATGAGAATAACTGATCAAAGTAAAGATAATCAATGGAGAACAAGAAGAATGTTTGAAGTAAACTTTTAAGGAGAATAACAAAAGTGAGTGAAAGATTCGTAGTTGACTTGTATTGAATGCTCCTATATATAGGAGTGAATGTTACAGCGAATTAACCCAAGTGTTTACATAGGACCGGACAAAAGAGATCAATCTGACATTCTGATTGTCCAAATACAACTACAGACTAAGTCCTATGAAACGTTACATCAAATACAAGACAAAAGTAATAAATGCATTAAAGACAAAACATTGATGTTCCGGATCAGCATGCATTCCGGACATGAGGGACAACTCCGGAATGCCTTCATTCTTCTCATCTTCTTACTTGGTCCGGACAGGTTCCAGACCACTCTACACTTCGGAATGTACACGCTTCGGAATAGGGACTTAGGATTGCTAGAGGTTCACTTTCAGGTTCCAACACTCAATCCACTACTCAAAATACCCCAAATGACGTAAAGTCAAACTTGATCAAAGTCAACGGTCAAAGGTCAAAGTTCAACCTCCAGGTGGTCGCCACTCGGTGGCCATCCTAGGCCACGTCGTGGCAGCGAACTGGAAAAATAGACGAGCCCTAGCCAGTTTCCACGTCGTGGTGACCTAACGCTCAGATCTTGTCCAATCTATGGTCTAAATGTATAAAGTTTCCAACTTTATCCCTTTAAACTCCCCAAGAGATAAATATCTCAACTCCTAGGTCCAAAAAAGGCAAAAACACAACTTGGTTTAATCAGCAAGCACTTAATCTTAAGTACCTTTTGTCCAAAAATTCCATAAAGGTTTCTAGCACCAATAATAACATAAAAATCCCTGTTGTACAGACATGTATGTCCAATACATGTCTTGGATTAAGTCGAGGTTCTCTATTCATCCTGGAGCGACAAAAATGTACAGAGATCTCTGGATTGAATATTGGTGGCCATGCATAAAGCGGGTTGTGGCCTGGTATGTGGATAGGTGCTTGACTTACAAGAAAGTCGAGGCCGAGCATCCGCGACCACACTGTAAAATGAAGTTGTAGGGTGTTCCCGTTTGGAAACAGGAAAAGATTATGATGGATTTTATCACAAATTTACCTCGGACGGCATGCGGAGTGGATTCGATATGGTTCATCGTGGACCGATTGACCAAGAGTGCACACTTTATCTTGATCCAGGAGAGTATTTCGGCTAAGAAGCTGACCCACATCTACATTCGGGAGGTTGTGGCACGACATGGGGAACCGGTTTCAGTCGTTTCTGATAGGGATGTTCGGTTTACTTCCAGGTTCTGGAAGAGATTCCATGAGGATTTGGGTACTCGTCTGCTCTTTAACACGAGTTTTCACCCGTAGACTGATGGTCAGATTGAGTGGACTATCCAGACATTGGAGGACATGTTGCGGGGATGTGTACTGAATTTTGGAGGGAGTTGGGATACGTATCTTCCTTTGGCATAGTTTATGTATAACAATAGTTATCACGCCAGTATTGATCGACCTCCTTTTGAGATGCTCTATCAGAGGAAGTGTAGGACCCTAATATGTTGGGGTGAGGTCGGTCAGCGAGTCATGGGTAGTACGACGGTGGTACTTCGGACGATTGAGTTGATTCAACAAGTTCATGGCAGACTTCAGACAACATAGATCCGATAGAAGAGCTACGCAGATAGACGTCAGTCAGACTTAGAGTTCCAGGTTGGGGACATGGTGCTGCTGAAGGTTTCACATTGGAAAGGTGTCATCCGATTCAGGAAGCGGGGTAAGCTAGGCCCCATATATATGTTAGGTTTTGTATACTACAACATCCTATGGTGCACATACAACCCTAAATTCTTTGGATCTATGTATTCTCTAATTATACATGCAATATTGTTTCTAAAGCATTAAACCTACAACTATCATGCAATTGACATAAACAACATAATATGCTAGTTAGGAGTTTACCACTTTATGTTGCTTGTAGAACTTGTTGTATTTAGCCTTTAAGAACTTAGTGCCCCAAGTGTGACACCTCAAATGGTTCATAACACACCTTAGACAAAGGATGACGTTTGAGAGAGTTTATGCACACTAAAATCGGTTATGAACTCCAAGATCATGTAGGGGCCGATTTTAGGTCATGGGACATCATATATATAGTTGTAGGATTCTAAAGGTCATGGTAAACCCTAATCCATACCCTTGGGCTTATTATCCATGATCCATGAATCAAGTGGGCTAACTGTTTATGGATTCTTCCATAAACTTAGTCCATCATGTATCATAAGCCCAAACTATATATATATGACTAACTTACACAATTAGTCCCCATTGATTTAATTAGTCTCTTTTGATCACTAAATTAATTCCAAATTAATTCTTGATCAATACTAATTAAATCATACGATTTCATATATTACAACTTATAATATATTAATAAATCATGAATAACCTCTTCTCAAAACGCCATCCTATCAAATTGTCGTGGTGATATGTAACCCAAATGGACCATGCTACTCTCGGGTCAAGTACATACCAATTATAGTTATGGGCTTAGACACCTAATCCAACGGTCTCCCACTTGGATAAGTCTAATAACTATTATTGCAAGTACGACTCCACAACCCGACTAGCAATCGTAGCTCTTAAAAGCCGCTGTCGAACTCTGACCTAGTCAATGACGCGTCCATTAGATAAGCGATCATATATTCTTCCATTCTAGATATCGTATGGACTGAGACATGGATTATAATCATTCTCTCTGTTCATCTGTTGTTTCCCGATTTCTGATTTATGATGACTGACTAATTGAACAGATCAAATCAGTCCAGGCTTGGCCAAGCGCTTCGGGTGTCATCAGTAAATCATCGAGGGGCCCACATATATCGCTTTTATCCCCATGGGGTAAAAGGAATGGATAAACTTCGACTCAAATGCTTGTTTGTACTTACTCATCAAATCACACACAACAATATGTTTTATTTCACCAAGTTACTGGTGCGTTTACATATGTCAATGTGCTACTGACTTGTAAACTACAACTCACATGTTTTGGTTTGAAGAATATAAGATATTATCGTCTCACAATCACTCGTGATAAAATCCATGAAGTGATTCAGATGAGCGTGGGTTTAATCCAATACTCGAATCTTATTGCATGAGTACTCATGAACATTGCAGCAAACGCCTTTAGACAATCTACAGACCCATTCATGACAGTCTAGCTTCAATAACTACTTCCAAAGTATGATCGACTGTGGATGGTGTGAATAACCTAGTTATTCGGGAATTCAAAACATGCAAAGTGAAACACAAGAATAATCGAATCCAATATGGTCTCAGAACTTATGAATATAAATAAAACACCTTTTATTTAATCACCATATTGATTACACATTATTCATTGTATAATGTTTCGATTTATCAACTTAATACTTGAATTAAAATAATAGTTGTCCCATGCTCCAAGCATGCACACTATGTTTACCTATGGTCATTTCCTTGTGAAATAGATCAATTGAAAATTTTCCAATGATGCTCATTTCACAAATCCAAATCCTTATTGCAAGTGTAAGAATTCCAAATTCTTGTCACTACTAGAAAGTGTTAGATTCTAAACTATAATGCAATGATTCTTTTGTAATGTGTTGGTACCAAAAGTCACAGAGACTTGACCAACGATATTACAAAATATTCCTTTGGAGATTGTTACAAGACAATTCCATGGAAATGAAATCTCAAATTCAAAGTACATTCCTTTGAACATCCTTCTTGCATAAAAGTTTCTAACTTTCTCATCTATTTTTCAACTCCCAATATGGAAACATTCCATATTTGCCATACGACAACTCATTATTAATAGACTCCTATCTATTCATAATAATGTCAATATGGTCCATCCATTACGATACTTCCAACAGTCCTTAAGCGACCAATCCTTGGCGAACCTTAGATTGTCCTTAACAGTGTTTAACCAATTTAGTCATATCCGGTTCTATTCATTTTTCCCTCTTAATGCCCTAGGCATTTGGAAAATTAGAACACGAGAATATTATAGCATATGCAATCGATCCTATACTCGAAGCACATGGGATGCGATTCATAATGTCTAACATAAATACATGATACTTGACCAGTCTTTTGCTATAATATTTCTATTTTCCATGCTCTCACAATTCGAATTATGAAGAGGGATCCCGTAATCATAATCGAATTTGAGAACGCAATAAACATTTCCATATAGAATTTCCTTATGTTGAATCTTTTCAACATAACATTCATATATGTCCTTGACTAAATTTGATTAAAAACTTAATCTAAGCTTTTAGAATTGAAATGAAGTATGAATTCCCCTCCCTTAATTATAGCAAAACAACTTTTCAAACCCTGCATCTTTGCAAATTGAAACTTTTGTTTTCTATAATTAACATTGCTAACTCGCAACTCTTAACATAATAATTATGCTCCCACTAGCATAATAATTATTATCTTCCTTGCATAACACTTATGCTCCCACTAGCTTTGACATGTACCCATAAATCAGCTGGACTTCTAGAAATCAATACTTATTGACTTTCATTACCAAAGTTCATATTTCTAATACGATATGCTTTGATAAGACTTTATCTAGGCTTCTCAAAATCATACACCTTTCCTTAGATAGCTCACATGTGTGTCTTAACAGTTTTAGAACTTACAGCAATAGATCCCAAATATTTAGACCTATGCCATTTCTCACAATGAGAACTATGAAGAGGGATGTCGTAATCATAATCGAATTTGAGAATGCACATAACACAATTGCTATCTCCTTAAAATCTACTTAGTCAAAGCGTTTCCTCACAATCATTTTCATGAATTCGAGAGAAACCTTATGACACTTAGATTTTATGGTGTATGTGTTCCTATCCATGTGAATTTGTCATAACCATAATCACAAGACAAGGTTAGTGACAAATCCAAACTCATATGGACTGAAATTGTTCAATCTTAATTTCTTGCCACCTGACAGCACAAGGGCCTACCATTGCTTCCTAGGTTGTTATGCAAACAACTGAGAACTCATAGAACTCACATGCATAGTCAAATTTAACTGGAATGAGCACAAAAACAATAATATATCAACACGATAGGTTACAAACCTCAAGTCGTGTGGTAGTGATAAACAATAGGTTTTATTCTTGATTAGTTCTTGAAACTTGTCAAGATCTTTTAAGACTCCCACTGACTTCTTGACATATAAGACTCTCTTGTCAAGAACCATTCCTTGACAAACAAATATTCAAGAGTTAGTGCGGATTATTATCAAGACAAACACTTCACACAATTGGTCTTAGTTGGTCTTTATCTTATCCAAGACATCACAACTTACCAATTTCAAATGTACAAGAGTAAGAAACATGTTACTCTACATTTGATGAGCGTTATAAACCTTCTTAATTTAATGTCACTCAAGGCACAATCTTGGAGTATGACTCTAAGACTTGTTTTTGGAACGAAGTATGATTTATCCTTTTGATTTAACCATTTCAACAATTCACGATTCCTCTTCTTAGCCATACAAATGCACTAAGATATCCTTAGAGGATTAATTGCGATATGGTTTTCCATAATCATTGAGGTGATCATAAAACACGATACTAAAGTACTCTCCCATCTTTTCAGATTGGAGAAACTTTTATCTTTCTGCCTAATTTGATTCTTCTCATTCGTCCTGCCATACATTGAAACTTTTCCAATGATTCAGAATTATACTTAACCTTGTAAGCATAACCATAATTACTAAACTTTAGTAAATCATGACGAATAGTCTTATCATTCTTTGTGGTGGACCTGACCAACACACAACCAAGTGTACCTGATCCCCTAGTCCTTCACTGGACTCACACATTCATGTGAACAAGGAATTAGTCTTAATTTCCCAAAGATGAAAATTATCATTCATCATACAATACAGGTTGCATGATTCCAAGTTTCCATCCAATTGAAACTTGGGTGATGAGAATCTTTCCTTATTTGATAAATTTTTGACACTACCACAAATGAAAGAATCAAAGCCATTTTCCCAATATTGCTATCAATGGAAACAACAATTTTCACAAATGCCATTGTAAGGAAACTTAAAATAAAATAAAATCAAAATTTATTTATTAAAATTGCGGAAAACTTTTCCTTAAAATGCAAATACATATGAAAACTATGTTATTATCTATTCCTAAGCAATCTATCACAACTCTTAAGCAACAACTCAAAATTCTGATCATCGAACCATGCGATCGAAATCCATCTCTCCACGATCAGAATCAGCTTACTCTTCCTTTAAGTTTTCTTTCATTTCTTCGATTCTACAAAACATCAAAATGTAACTACATTACATAATGTATTAAGAATCTCCAAATAGAAACATAATAGAGTTAGATAGTGGAGTTTACCTGAAGTAGAGTCAAACTTTTTGACTTTACCATCCTTGCGATCTTTCAGGTAAATATGGAAGCTTCGCAACCAGTTCCCCTTCTTTTGGAAACAGAGAGCTTTTCTGGACTTCTAATGTCACCATTGTCAATATCCATGGAAGTTTGGGAAGTATATCTTCCAATAAAATTTGCTTTACCAGTGCACCAAATCATTTCTGATTCAGCAGCAATTAGCAAATAGGTAAGATCAATAAGGGTCATGTCATGATCTCCCATATAGTAGTCCTTAAGGAATCCAATATATGACTTAGGAAGTGATTGAAGAACCCAGTAAACATCCAACTTCCTCGAGACTTCGACACCCAACTCTCCCAGCCTGTCAATATGTCATTTCATCTCCAAGACGTGAGCACATGCAGACTTTCCTTCCTGCCAATAGGGCTTTTAGTGACCTTGAACTTGTGGGTTAGGGAGAATTATTAGAGGAGGTGGAGGAAGTGAAGCATGATTTCCATTTCTACGATCCAATCATGGAACACCATCTTCATAAGGAAGGATTTTTCCAAAAGATTTGGGAAGACCATAGTTGTCTGAACTAGACATCTACGAGGGAGAAATTCAAGTTTAGTTGATTTAAGTCCTTAATATAACACCCAAAATGAATATATTAAGGCTAGGACCCAACACAATATTTTACAATTCGGAAGAGGGATGTCGTAATCCAATTGCAAAATATTTTAAGGTAGGTAAATGACGATTTACCAATTTCCACCATGAAAAACGAAATTGAGTATTAAGTTTAAATGGATTGAAATTCCTAGATTCCTTGAGATTCATTGAACTTTTCAATGGCATGTTTAAATCTCGATTGTGCCCTTCAAGTTTGTGACTGGGATGCCAAGGATCACAAACAAGGTGTGAATAACCATGCAAATTAGCTTCGTACACCAAATGTTACAAACCACCTAATCAATGTGTCGGTTAACCACACACGCTCCATTGATCTATGATTAACATCAAGCTACCCTTTGCCACGCACTGTCAGTCCCAGATTAGTGTGACGGTTAACCACACACGCTCCACTAACGACTTAACAAGGTGCAAAGTGCAATTTCATGGAATAGCACCATTTTCACATTTTTCCTAAAGTAACTAAGATTGGGAATTTAATAAAAGTTTAGTTACTTTATAATTATCATTATACTTTTAATGAAGATTAATTTTCTATCCTACCCGTTCGGCTAACGACCCTCAACCAATCAAGGAAGTGGTGGGTGAGAATAAACACCCATTAAAGTGTCATTTTATAGGCAGTAACCTTATACCCCCTTATAGACCGGCTTCGTGAATGAGACCTACTAACGGTAAGACTGACTTATTCGTATACCTATATATTATTAAACCTATAATATTATAAAGTATACAAGTTGAATTTTAACTTTTAAAACTCTAGGGTTTGGAATTAAAGTATTTAAAAGTGAGACTTTACAAGTACAAATTCCAAAACTTGAGGGAAAGTTTTGAAACTTTTCAAAACTCTTGGTTTCTATAACTTATAAGTTAATGTGGTTTTTATGAAAAGACTCTAGAAATTCCATAACTTGAGGACAAGTTATGAAGTTCATAAAAACATTTATGTAAAAGACTCTTTATGTTCCATAACTTGAGGATAAGTTATGGAACACTCTAAAAACATTTAAGATCAATTTTTCCAAACAAAATTAACACATAATTTTATGATCTAAATTAACTCATAAGCCAAGATAATTCATATCAACAATTTACAAGAAAATTAGTTTATCATTTAAACTCACAATTCTCTTAAAATTTTGGCAATTATCTTTTCATTGGATGAGAATTATCATTTCCATATCAACAAAATCAAATTTTATGAACTAAAACATTTTGTGGTAATGATTCTAATCCAAAACAGGCCAAAAAACTCGAAAATTTGTTGTCTGGACAGGCAACTCGTCGAGCCCATTTATGGACTCGTCGAGTTCATGCCTAAACTCATCCTACTCGTCGAGTTCAAGCATGGACTCGTCGAGTAGGGCTGTCAGACAGTTTTTCTGCTTTGAAAAATAACACATTTTCATCAAATATAATAGAAAACAACCCATGGCTCTGATACCACTGTTGGGTTTTGTATACTACAACATCCTTAGGTGCACATACAACCCTAAATGTTTTGGTATATGTTTTCTCTAATTATACATGCAATATTGTTTCCAAAGCATTAAACCTACAACTAGCATTCAATTGAAATAAACAACATAATATGCTAGTTAGGAGTTTACCTCTTTATGTAGCTTGTAGAACTTTTTGTATTTGGCCTTTAAGAACTTAGTGCCCCAATTGTGACACCTCAAATGGTTCACAATACACCTTAGACAAAGGACGACTTTTGAGAGAGTTTATGCACACTAAAATCGGTTATGAACTCCAAGATCACGTAGGGGCCGATTTTAGGTCATGGGACATCATATATATAGTTGTAGGATTCTAAAGGTCATGGTAAACCCTAATCCATACCCTTGGGCTTATTATCCATGATCCATGAATCAAGTGGGCTAAATCTTTATGGATTCTTCCATAAACTTAGTCCATCATGTATCATAAACCCAAACTATATATATATATATATATATATATATATATATATATATATATATATATGACTAACTTACACAATTAGTCCCTATTGATTTAATTAGTCTCTTTTGATCACTAAATTAATTCCAAATTAATTTTTGATCAATACTAATTAAATCATACGATTTCATATTAATATATTAGAACTTATAATATATTAATAAATCATAAATAACCTCTTCTCAAAAGTCCATCCTATCAAATTGTCGTGGTGATATGCAACCCAAATGGACCATGCTACTCTCGGGTCAAGTACATACCGATTATAGTTATGGGCTTAGACACCTAATCCAACAATATATTGGTCCTTTCAAGGTGATGTCCCGGGTGGGCATGGTTGCATATCGCTTGGATCTATTAGAGGAGCTCAGCCAGATCCATAGCACTTTCCAGGTCTCTCAGCTGCGGAAATGTCTGGTTGATGATTCCGCAATGGTTGATCGCCTGAATTATATAGAGAGACCAGTGGCAATTCTCGACAGGAAGATGAAGACTCTTTGAAACAAGGTTGTGGAGTTGGTAAAGGTGCAGTGGCAGCACTGAAAGGGGTCAGAATAGATGTGGGAGCCTGAGGAGGACATGGGAGAGCATTACCCAGAGTCGTTTGTAGAAGCGGACTTCGAGGACGAAGTCTAATTCAAGTGGGGGAAAGTTGTAACGACTGGTTTTTAGAGTAAATTCCTTATTCATTAAGTATCTAATTGTGTTGCATAAGGACGAAGTACGATGCTCATACCACAAAGAGCCTTGCATACAAGATTAGCCCCTGGTATGCTGGGCGTACGTCAGCCAGGGGCAAACCCAAATTTTTAGGGTTTTCACCCTATTTAAACACCTTATGTCCCCAAAGCTCTTTCCTTATCAGCCTCAATTTCCCCTTTTGAGCTCTATATCGAAACCCTAACCCATTTCTCAAGAGATTGACCCTTGTGTGTGTGTGTGTTTTGGTGTGTGTGTGTGGAGCTCTTAGGTCCAGAATCTTCATCAATTTTGCTAGCATCTGAAGCTATAAAGCTTTTATCTTGATGAATCTATGTGTTAGATCTAGTCTACGGCTTTTTTTAGCATATTATGGTCCCTTGAGTCATCCTTGTGAGTATGAGTTACTCTAGGAGCTTAGAATGTTAGATCCTAGCATTTCTCATGTTGTTAGTGCATAAAAATGTCATCTTGATGTGTTTTGATGAACCATGCAAGACTTGGTGTTCATATTATGGACTTAGATGGATAAAAGTGGGTATTGGGTCCTATTAAGACATGCAAATGAGTAAAGTTGCCAAATTTACGTGTTAAGACCCTAAAATGAAGTAGATATGTTGGTTGGATGTTCAGGGCTTAATAGATTAAGTCAAAAAGTTGAAGAATGGCTCAATGGCCAGTACGTCGGACATACTTCTTAGTATGCTGCGCGTACTGGGTAAGCAGCCTATTTTCGGGTCAACGCACGTATGCGGAGCGTATGGGCCAGGTACGCAGGGTGTACGCTGTGTAGTGGACTTTCTTTGATTTTGGGCAGGGTTTTGGGCTCTTGTAGGACCACAAGTATTTTTGAGGTGGGCCATTGTTAGGCCTTGGGCCTTTATAGATTTGGGCCCATATTAGGCCTTGAGTGTCTTTTGTACTTCAGGCTAGTTTGGGTTTGGACCGTGATATGTTAGGCCCAATAAGGGAAGGGTAAAATAGTCTTTTACCCTTAAGAGTCGATATTAAGGGTTTTGACTCCCAGTTTAGGGTTAATGACCTAATTGCTAATTAGGGTTATATTATTATGGCGATTTTACGGTTCAACAACCCGAGTATGATTTGTTATCTTTAGACTGAGGTGAGTTCCTTTACTATACTCATGGGGCGAAGGCACCAACGTCGTCCCACTTCATTATGTTGGTAGGATGATAGTTGTCTTCGTGACAATTTCATGGTATGCCTGTATATGTTTGTTGTCTTTGCGACTCTTGTTGATATGATTGTATGCTAGCTGTAGGGGGTGAAATAGACCCAATATCGGTTGAAAGAGACCGAAGGGGGTGAAATATACCCAATACTGGTTAAAAGAGACCGAAGGGCGTGAAATAGACCCAATTATGTTTTGACTGTTTTGTATGTATGGTATGGGGTATTTTGAGGAAACTCACTAAGCTTTATGCTTACAGTTTATGTTATGGTTTCAAGTACTTCCAACTCGAAAGGGACGGGTCCGACATGATCGCACGCATCCACCCATGTTTTCTGTATTACGTGATTTTGGGATTTTGGGATTTTGTAATTTGATGTTATTTTCACTATGATATACTTTTGGTTGATTTGATACGATTATTGAATGCCTTGGAATAAACCAAAAAAAAAAATCATCTGAAATTTTTGGAATGTTACATTATTATTATTATTATTATTATTATTATTATTATTATTATTATTATTAAACTTTTCTTACTTATTTAATTAATCACTTTGCAAAAATTTTATAAATGCATTTTTAAATTAATTAAAATGTTAATTTTCTCCTCCTTTTTATATAATTAAATATTCTAACATTTTTTCTTTTTTTACCAAACCGAAAAAAGGATGTTACAATTAGATTTGTCAAAACTTCCATCAAAGATTGGAGATGTGTTGAGTTTGAAAAGGAGAACAATGATCTTCATGTCGCAAGGACTTTAGTTTGTAATCTTGACCACGCTGCTATGTAACGTCTCACAAATAATGACATAAAATTTTCGTTTTTAGATTAATAAATCATTCGCACATATTATTTCCATAAAACCAAGGTAATTTAGATTTAACAAAACATCATCAAAATCAGAGTAAATCACGGAATGCGGAAACATGTGGTGTGTGCTCTACGATCATCCCGAGCTCTTCCAAATTAAAACCAAGTACCTGAAATATAAACTGAAAACCGTAAGCACAAATCTTAGTGAGTTCCCCAAGATAACTCATACAATACATACAAAAATAACATACTGGGCCCCGGCCCTCCATCGGGCCTCGCCCGGTGTGACATCCCCTAATTTCTCGGCCAGAAAAGACCGATTTAATTTATGCTTTTTAAAATAAAATCAGAGAAATCTTTTTAAAAGATGTTGCGGAATTGGTCCCCGACTATGCTCGGGGTCCACTACCAGTAACATAAAAAGCTGTGTGGGTCAGGCTTGGGATCCTGGTGAGCATATAGGGTTTTCAACGCACAGTAATAATAAACTTATTAAGTTCATCAATCAACAATAACCCTGATTACCCATTTCCCTTTATCCTCACTTTACGTCCCTAAACACTTATCACAAGGGACCTAGCCTAAAGAATATCATCGGGATGGACACTACCGCTAAGGGGTTTCCTCAGCCATACATGTCCTAAAGGCAACCATGAGGGGGATGGTGTACAACGAATGAACACCCAAGTTCATTAACACCTACAGGTTGCAGGCCTGCCAGCGTTCCACTAGACTGTCTAGAAAGTCCGTGGTCGTCATCCAAACTCCGCTAGATGACTAGATCACAAATCACATCGAGGCCTCTCATCATTTTATCTCATCACACATCAACGATCTACCCATGTTTTACCCAACATATTTGTAGATAAAAATACATATACAGTTTAAAACTTGTATAAAACATCAATTCAACAGTCACCTCAATTAAACAATTAATATAATTACACGTAGCACGTATTTTATATAAAATACTTCATATCTAGGTGTAAGATGAAGGTGACTATATACTCACATGATTTGATGAAAATCGGGCAGCAATTCGTTTCCTAAAACGTTCGTTTCTAATAAAACCGGGAGTTTTATTCAGAAACCGGGCTCTGCGAGGTTCGGGCTTCGAAACCAAAAACATAAATTTTCCGGACTTCTCGGGCACTTCGTGGCATATTCCGGGGGTTATAATCGATACCGGGGCTTTGGGGGATGTTAAGATGAAGAAAATATGAAGAAAGGGGTGAAAGATAGTGATTTTCCAAATGTATCCGAGAAGGCTCGCAAGACCTTTATTTATAGGAGGTCCGAGGTCGGCTTAGAAGGGAGGAGTCAGCAGGCGAGACACGCGGCAGCAGCTGGGAGAGGGTGCGCAGGTGGCTCGCACATCGTCTGCGCATGCGAGGGGCTCGATGTCGCCTCCTGATTGGACCGCGGTCTAGTCCGAGGCTTCGGACGTGGCACCTCCTGCGAGACTCGGACACGTGATAAGGGACACGCGTCGGACTCCTAGTGGACCACTTCAGATTAGCTCTCCGGTTCGGATGACTCATGAGATCGGATGACTCAGCATAATTTCGGACACGTGTTGGATGCGAGGCGAGGACACGTGGCCGAAGTCCACGTATGCGAGATTCCTCGGTTTTGACATTATTTCTCGATTTTCGCGTCAAAACTTCTAAAATCCATAACTTTCGCATACGAGCTCCGTTTTTGACGTTCTTTATATGCACGCGTAGGTAAAATTACGCTCTACAACTTTCGTTTAGACTTCGTCGGCTAATTTTGACTTTAATTTTCATATTATTATTTTTAACAGACCGGGACAGGAAATCCGTTAAAAATTCATAACTTCTTCATCCGACGTCCGTTTTCGTCTGTCTTTTTACCGTTGTGCTACTATTAACGAGACCTTCGATTCTTGTTTAGGTCGTGTCGGCTAAAAATCAATCGATCTAAAATTCGAGTTTTTAGTTGTCTACTGCTAAGCTGAAACTTCGAAAAATCATAACTTCCTCATACGAAGTCAGATTTGGGCGTTCTTTTTATACCTACTCTCGGTTTAACGAACGCTACGAGTTTCGTTTAGATCACTAAGGCCAAAAAGTAGTTTATCAAAAACTCACTTTTTACGACATTCGGCACCGTGTCGGTTTTGTCGCGAAACTTCGACAGGTCATAACTTCTTCGTTATAACTCGGATTTCGGTATTCTTTATATATCCGTAATCCTTGTCACGCCCACTACAAGTTTCTTAATAGATATCGGATTTATCTAATATTTATTTTTGACGCTCATTTTTATTCTTAATTAATTAAACTCTAACAATTAAACATAAAACACATAATATTCACATAATTCCTTTTCATTTCTTCAAAATGAGTTACAAAGGTTAACCTAGACTATAATGTCAATATTAATGCCTATCCTAGAAACACGGGCATTACACCCGGTCTTGAGTATCACTCAGCCTCGGGCCCCGCCCGACATCGAGCCTCGCTCGGATTAATGATTTGTCAATCACCAGGCCCTGCCTAACATTGGGGCCCGCCCGATACACACATAATCATATAACCATATAATAATATAAACATATAACCTTACTAGCACATCCAATAATCATAAAGACTATAGCATACCATACAGTCATCGAGCCCCGCCCGGTATCGAGCCTTGCCCGGTAAGCATAAACAGGTACTAATAACCAATATACATTATACTCACCAGGCCCCTCCTGGCATCGGGCCTTGCCCGGTAAGCATACCATCCCATAATGCACGCAAGAATTACGCAGACATCGTGCATTCTGACATAAAAACCATGGTCCGACATTGGTGCCTTCAACCCGCTAAACCCAGTGAGGAGACTCACCTCGCACTGCTGAAACATACATAAGATCCATGGCTGCTGGCTGACAGATCCCTGAACTGTCAATAACACAAAAACATCCAATTAACAATTGTGTTCCACTCCATATCCATAATCCATACTCGGAGTACAAAGACCATTTTACCCCTAACCTAGCTTGGTCCAAGACTAAGGCCCAAACTCACAATTTGAAAGGCCCAAAAACCAAATAATCAACCAATGCCCAAATATGGCCCAATTTCCAAATTGGGCCCAAACCCCTTACATGGGCCTTACCCTAAAGCCTAACCAATTTTCCAAGTCCAAAACACTTGTACTTAGAAGGCCCATTAAGAACTCAAACACCTAAGCCCAAAAAGGAAGCCCAACCACGAAGCCCAAATGCAAAAACCTACCTGATTGAGTACGCGAGGCGTACTCAGCTGTACGCTAAGCGTACTTGCTATTTGGCTTGTACGTTGCGCGTACAGACTTGTACGCCCATCGTACTCATCCATTAAGCCAAAACCCTTCTTAAGCTCTTAATGCTTAAGACCAGGAGTCCAAACCATAGATCTACTTCTTAAAGAACGTCTATAACCATAAATATGACATCCCCAAATTCACGATCATTTTAAAATTTTTATTTACGCTTATTTAAAAATTAGAGTATCCATTTTAAATAATAATATTGCGGAATTTGTTCCCAGAAAACATGATAAAGATATTATCAAAGCATTTCGAAAGAAATGTATTTTGTTTATATTAAAACATTGGGATGTCATCATCAATACAAAAACATAAGCATAAACATACCTTACATTCATTTACATTAATGATTTACATATCCTTTAATCTCTCAGTGTAATATAGCTTCGTATCGACACTTGTGGTAGAAAGAAACTGAGTGAGTCAGGTTGGGAAACCTGGTGAGTACATAGGGTTTTCAAGCCACAATAATATAATTATGTTTAATCATCAAACAATTAACCCAACTTCCCATCCCCATTATGTTTAATCATCAAACAATTAACCCAACTTCTCATTCCCATTATGTTTAATCATCAAACAATTAATCCAACTTCTCATCCCCATTATCTTCTTTATTCTTAAGGATCTACCCTAATAATCATTTATCCTTCATTCATTCATTCCCAAGGATTGTCCTAAGGAATAGGCATGAAGTCCATCGTTGTCAGGGTTTATCTAACTGGCACTAGGTCCATAGCTGCCGATGTTATCTATTAGGCACTAAATCCATAACTGCCAACGTTCATTTGTAAGGCACTAAGTGCATAACTGCCAATGATCATCTATAGGGCACTAAACCCATAGCTGCCAACATCCATTCATAATGCACTAAGTCCATAGCTGCCAGGGTTTTTATAGTACATCTGGTGAACACGTAGTTAAAAAACACCTACAGGTTGCGAGCCTGCTAGCATTCCACTGGACTGTCTAGAATGGTCTGTGGCCGTCATCTATACTCTGCGAGATGACTGGATCACCGTTTAAGTCAAGGCTTCTCATCATCTTCCACCACTCATCATCTATATCATATTTTATTTCTCATCATTCATTCACCCATCTTTACCCATCATAATTATAGGTATAAAATACGTATACAATTTAAATTGAATATAACATGTATATTTTGTTCATCCAACATAAATACCAAGAACACAGATAATATGCACACATAGCACGTAATTTATATTAAATATTTCATATCTATGTGTAAGATGAAAGTAACTATTCGCTCACTTGTTAAAGTGATGACTCCAAACTTGGGCAGCGCTTCGCTTCTAACAATTTTATTTTCCTTCGACGAAACCTAATATCATTATCACTAGCTTTTAGTCTAAAATTTATTGCGACTAATTATTAACTCAAGGTCTACATGATATATTGTTTTATAAGTGTTAAGCAATACTTTTCAACTACTATGTGCAGACAGGGGTCATGCATGAAACACCGGAGGGCAGGACCATTTTGGCATTTAAGTTGTTCTGAAATCCAACAACCCTATGCGGCCCTTCAAACCAGATTCCCCGTACCACGAGCACTTAAAAGGTATTATAATAACACTTTGTATATTTTATAGTACTTAGCACATATATTGTTTATAGGTTCATAATAACGATAATGAACTTAAACATAAGTTATACTTAAAGTAGCGTAAGCATAACTCACTTACAAGGGAGTTTAATGAAGAATCGGGATCTACGCGGGCAGAACTCCTGAGCCGAAAGCTCTTCTTCTCGGATCCTTCTAGCACTCTAGGACTCACCTCTAACACCTAAGAAGGGCTAGAGAAAAGCCTTGAGGCTTTGGGGGTGTTTGGGAGAGAAGTGTGAGAAAGATGTGAGAAAAACAAGTGATTTATGCCTCTATTTATAGCATGTCTGAAGGCCGTACGCTGGGCGTACTAGATGGGTACGCTGGGCGTACTCATGGCATGTGTCACCATCTGGTGGCAAGGCATGGGGAGGAAACAGTGGCTTAGATCGCGCCACGTGTCACTCGCAGATCACTCCAAAAACTAATTATCTTCTAAAATTCGTAACTTTCGCATACGAGCTCCGTTTTTGACGTTCTTTATATCCATGCGTAGGTATCGATGTGATCTACACATTTTGTTTAGACTCCATCAGCTAATTTTGACTTTATTTTTAAAAGTTATATTTTAACAGACTTAGACAGTTAAATCCGTTAAAAATTCATAACTTTGTCATCCGACGTCCAATTTCGACTGTCATTATATCGTTGAGATCCTATTAATGAGATCTTCAATTCTCATTTAGATTTTGTTGGCTAAAAATCTATCGATCTAAAATTCGATTTTCGGGCTGTGCACTGCTATGCTAAATCTTAGAAAAATCATAACTACGGGAGTGAGAAGGCCCCAAGGTCCGATGGTATCACCTTCAAATTTTTGAAACAATATTGGAATTTAATGCAGGAGAATATTATGAGGTTCGTAAGCACTTTGAAGATACGAATTTGCTGGAAAGAGGATGCAACTCCTTTTTTATCACTCTTGTCCTGAAAGTAAAAGACTCTCTCTCCCTCGTTGACTACCGCCCATTATGTGATTTTGGGATTTTGTACTCTAATGTTATTTTCACTATGATATACTTTTGGTTGATTTGATGTAATTATTGAATGCCTTGGAATGAACCAAAACAAAAAAAATATATCTGAAATTTTTGGGTTATTATTATTATTATTATTATTATTATTATTATTATTATTATTATTATTATTATTATTAAACCTTACTTACATATTTAATTAATTACTTTTCAACAATTTTATAAATACATTTTTAAATTAATTAAAATGTTAATTTTCTCCTCCTTTTTATATAATTAATTATTCTAATATTTATTCTTTATTTATCAAACGGAAAACAGGATGTTACACTTAGAGTTGTCAAAACTTCCATCAAAGACTAGAGATGTGTTAAGTTTGAAAAGGAGAACAATGATCTTCATGTCGCAAGGACTTTAGTTTGTAATCTTGACCATGATGCTAAAGTTAGACTGCTAATTGATGTGGAAAAGATAGCTAGAAGGGACGGTAACAAAGAATCTTAGACCTTGAGAAAATGGCAAAACTTGATCTTCAACAAAAATTGAAAATAAATTGGCTTGCTGATGGTGATGAGAATTTGTGGTTATTTCACATCTCATTAAGAGTAAAAGATAGGATAAGCAATATTCACGGTCTTATGGTAAATGACAGTTAGGTGACGGATGTGGATCCCATCAAACAGGAAACTTGGTGATATTTCAATTCCAAACTTCATGAATCCCACCGTATTCGTCCTATTCTTCTAAGCCCCAACTTTAAACTGATCAACCCCGAGGACTGTAACTTCTTGGAAAAAACATTTGACATCTAGAACTACGGGAGTGAGAAGGCCCCATGGTCCGATGGTCTCACCTTCAAAATTTTGAAACGATATTGGAATTTAATGCAGGAGGATATTATGAGGTTTGTATGCACTTTGAAGATACGAATTGGCTGTAAAGAGGATGCAACTCCTTTTTTATCACTCTCGTCCTGAAAGTAAATGACTCTCTCTCCCTCATTGACTACCGCCCATTAGCCTTATTGTGAGTCTTTATAAAACTATTGTGAAGGATCTTGCCTCTATATTGAAAAGGGATATCGGTTTAGTGATCGATAAATTCTAGACAAAATTTATTGTGGGTCGTAACATCATTAACGACCCGATGATCATAAATGAAGTTTGTGATTGGGCTAAGAAAACTAAAAATAAGCTCTTCTTGTTCAAACTTGAGTTCGACAAGGCTTTTGACTATATTAGTTGGAACTACCTCGACTTGATCATGATGCAAATAGTATTCAAAAATATATGGAGATTCTGGATTAGGGGTTGTCTTGCCTCTTCAAGAGCCTCGATTATGATTAACAATTCCCATACGAAGGAATTTCCCATCACTAAAGGGGTTAGGCAATGTGATCCTCTCTGACCCTTCTTGTTCATTACTATCACGTAAGGGATGAACTTTACAATGAGATCTTCCTGTAGCAATTCTCTGTTTCAGGGGGTTAATATCTGGAATAATGGTCCCTCTCTTTCCCCCTTATTCTATGCAGATGATGCACCTTTTGTGGGTGAGTGGTCACAGTTAAACTTCGTTAATGTGGCCCAGATTCTCAGATGTTTTCATGTTTCGTCTTGCCTAAAGGTTAACTTCCACAAATATAAAGTCTATGGGATCGGAATCACCAATAATGAGTTGACTTGTTGTACTCATATTCTCGGTTGTAAGATGACTTCTTTCTCACTTATCTACTTAGGGGTTTCTGGTTGGGACCAATATACCCACAAATGGAATTGGAAGTCTATTATTGAGCATGTTGAATGAAAATTATCATATTAGAAAGCAAAGACTATCCCTTTTGGGGGTAGACTGGCCTTGATTAAATCAGTGCTCAATGACCTTCCTCTATGTTACTTCTCCCTTTATAATGCCTCGAACTCCATTATCAAGCTCTTTGAGAAATATAGGAGGAGATTCTTATAGGGAGGAAACGAGGAAAAAAATAAAACAAACTGGGTTTCTTGGAACGTGGCCATTGCTTTTAAAGAAAACTTTGGTCGTAGAATTGGTTCTTTACAAGCGCTAAATGCGACTCTCTTAACTAAGTGGATGTGACATGTGGACGCTAAAATCGTAATGCTCTTCATTATGGTGTCAGTTCATAAGTGGGATTCACAATCTTAACCGCAAATTGTTCTCAAACTTGGCTAAGAAATCCACTACATGCGTTTAGGGTAATATTGTGAAGATTATAAACTCGTTAGATAACCTTGATATTGACCCCTTGAAGTTGTTCTCCTGTAAATTCAGGACAAAATCCAATATGCTATTTTGGCTCAAAGATTGGTACGGTGGCGGCTCTTTTTCATTCACATTCCCTATATCTATGCATTGGAGAAAAAAATCACGTTATATTTCTGAGAGGCTTACTTTAGGTGAGCCTCAATGGGCGTGGAAGAAAATCCCCAACAGCAACAAGGAGGTCTCGGAGCTTGTGCAACTGTCTGCTCTCGTAAGCAGTTTCTCCCATTCCGTTGGTTCTGACAGGTGGATCTCCAACCTTTCCGTTGATGGTAGGTTTTATGTACGTGATCTTCGTGTTCTTATTGATTCAAAGGCGACTTGCTCTGTCATCAATCCTGCTGTTTGGAGTAAATTGGTCCCTATTAAAACTTTTGGTTTTTTTTGGGTGCTTGTATGGATTTTATCCATACTGCTTTGGCTCTTGCTCATAGGGGTATGCCTCTACCCTCCTCCTCCTGTCAAATTTGCTTCAATAGGCTCGAATCTTCCGACCACTTACTTATTGTTTGTCCTTATATGCGTGAGGTTCTTCTCTGGATTTTCAATTGGTGTGGTATCCCCTCCCGTCCCTCTCTTCGGTGAAATATGTCATCAATTTTGAAGCTAACTGGGGTCATTTCCCAACGAAAAGGAAAAGCTTACTAGCCATCGTTTATGGTTGGTTGTGGTGTGTTTGCAGGGCGATAAATGAGAAATCTTCAACAAGGTGCATAACTCACCTACTAAAACGGCGGACGATCATCACTACAATCTTTAATTGAATGAAATTTAGTGGTAGCTTTTGGTGATTGTAATTGGTTTAAATGGTTTTGTTTCCCATTTAGCATATTGTAATCTTTTTGTTGTTCTCTTTTTCCCCGTCTTCCTTCTTGTTGAGCAGTGTAATCGCACAGTCATATGTATGGTTTAAACATAGGAGTTCATTTGGTTGTAGTAGTTAGGTGAATTGGAGTGTTTCCCCCTTTACTCATCTTATTATGTAATCTCTTGTATTACTTTTGCCTTGCGCTCTTTAGCTACTTGCTAAGGCTAGAGGGAGTGGTGCCACATTTTCCACATTCCACATAGGCGCCATATCAGATTTGCCCCCCTGCAAAAAAAAATTGTCATTTACACGGCGCGGTTGCCACGCTTGCCATGCTATTTTTTCTGAAATTAATTTATATTAAAAAAATCTATTTAACAAAATTATTTTAAAACTAAAATTTCATTAACCTTCAAAGAAAATTACAAAAAACGAACCCAAAAAAACAACAACATAAAATTTAAAAATACAAAACATGGAAATTAAAATTACCAAACCTAGATAGATCTAAAGGACATCTTCATCGGAAAATTGACCGTCTAAATCATTGACTGGTTCCGCGTTAAGTCGATGTGGTCAACAGTCCAAATATGTTTCGTCGAGTCTCTACGAAGAACATGACGGGTCTCAACATTATGAATTATTGTCCTCCTCGCCAATTACTCATCGCTTCTAACCTCGAAAGCTTGTGTCTGTGGAACGATCTCGTTTTTGTTATAATAACACATTGCATTTTCTTCGTCTTTGAAAATCATGTTATGCAATATGATACAAGTATACATCACCACACCCATTTTCTTCTCCTCCATATAAGGTGCATGATATTTAAGAATATGTCAACGTTTTTTAAAAGCACCAAACGCTTGTTCAACATCCTTTCTCGTGTTCTCTTGAGCAACTGTACATCTAGCATCCCGACATTGTTGAAAATATAGACACGACGCCGTGACGTCGTTGACGATAAGCAAAAACAGATGTTTATGCATACGGAACTGTCGGCGAAAGTAATACCCTTGAAAAGGCGTGTTTTCGTCAAAATAATATTGCACGAGTTGTTGATTAGCCTCCTCACGATATCTTTGTATGTACCTTCTTTTTCTTCAATGGCGTTATCCACATTTTGTTGGCGTAGTTCATTAACCTTCTGTTCAGCCTCATGAATAACTTCTATGGTCGTTGCAAGCAACGCATCTATTTTTAGAGAGAATATAGGAGAATGTTTTCATGTGGTAAATGATTAAAAAAATTAGAATTAAAACATTCAAAAAAGAGTCGTTGATTGGTTGAAGAGAGGATGGCTCGGGTGGGCAGGGTTACGTATCGCTTGGATCTATCAGAGGAGCTTAGCCAGATCCATAGCACTTTCCACGTCTCTCAGCTGTGGAAATGTCTGGTCGATGATTCCGCAGTTGTTCCATTGGAGTACATTCATGTGGATGATCGTCTGAATTATATAGAGAGACCAGTGACGATCATCGAAGGAAGACGAAGACTCTTTGAAACAAGGTTATGGAATTGGTTAAGGTGCAGTAACAGCACTGAAAGGTGTCAGAATGGACGTGTGAGCATCACCCAGAGTTGATTATAGTTAAACTCGGTGATTTATTACCGAGTATCGCCGTCAAGCCGAGTTCATCGAGATGGCGGCGCAGTGTTCACCGAGGCCAACTCAAATTTGCCGAGCCCTCCGCCGAACCATTCCGTGAAGTCTAAGCGTTTACGCCTATTCAATAGATGTTTCCAAGGTTGTCAAGATCGGGATCCTACTTATGATCGTTTTTGGGTTTGCAAGATCGGAATTGTAAGATCGGGATCGGGATCCTAAGATCCCACAAAATAAAATATAATTTTACTTTTTAATTTTTAATCATGAAAAATATTTTAAACATTCAATTTTTCGTTCAAAAGTTATAAAAACTTCAAAATATTAGTCATATGTCACAATACAAAATGATAAATTTTAAATTGGTAAATGGTAAAAGACATAAAAAGGTAAAAAAAAATCATTTGCAAAAAAAAAAAAAAAAAAAAAAGTCAAGGGAAGGTAGGATTGGATCGGATCTCGATCCTACGATCCTACCTACGATCTTACGATCCTACCTGCGATCCTACACCAAATACGATCATTTTACGATCCGGATTGTTTTTCATACCTAAGATTGTAGAATCGTAAGATCCTACGATCATGATTGCGATTTTGACAACCATGGATGTTTCCAAAAAATATTTAAAAAAATGATTTAAGTAATAAAGAGAGAGAGAGAGATGAATAAAAGTTGATTTCGGCGGAGGTTACGGCGCATATATGCATAAAACGAAGCACGTGTGCATCAATAACTAAGAGAGAGAGAGAGAAGAGAGAGAGAGAGAGAGAGATTAGAATAAAAGTCAAACTCTAGTTTGATTTCGGCGGAGGTTACGGCGCATATATGCATAAAACGAAGCACGTGTGCATCAATAACTAAGATCCACATCCAGCTTTGGTACTTTGTCCCTTACCTTTTTCAAAATCTCGTAAGTGGTCCTTTTAGTTTACAAAAGGTCATAGATTTGTCTGTAATTTTTTTTGAACACGCCGTATTAACCACCGGCTAAAGAGACAAAGGCGGGGACAAAACCAAAATTACAAAATGTTTATTTATATTTTATTATATAAGGTCCATCGTATTCATCCATCCAGGGCCGTTCATTATTTGGATAAAAACGAATTGTTCAATTGTACAAATTAGATTGGATTATTTGGTTCGGATATTTGAATTTTTGGATTGGTTTTTAATAAAACAGAATTACTATTTTGGATTTCGGATTGGTTTTTGGTTTATAAAATATGAACCGAATAATCCAAAAAAACCGAATAACAATTTATGATTTATTTATTTTTAATATAACTATAACTATTTATCAGTTTTATAATTTATTTTTTCAAATAAGTTCAAAAAGTTTCATCTAATAAAAAACATTAATATGCACTTTCTTTTAAAAGTTCTTTATCTATTGAATATTAAACTATAACACACATTCTTAATGGTTTATAACTTTTAAATCACAACTAATTTTTTTTTTTGCTTCTTCTATAAAAATTGGATAATATTATAATTATATGTCATTTTAAAATGTTTTAGTTTTTGAAAACCGATCCAACCGAATTGTAATTGGATCGGATCGGATCGGATTTGAATTTAGTTTGAATTATCCAGATCCATATTTTGAAAACCGAAATCAATTTGGATTTACTTAATTGGATCAGATCGAACCGATCCATCCAAATGAACACTCACCCCACCCCTAGTGGCGGAGCCAAATTTTTTGGTACGGGGGTATAAAATATTTTAGGATTAAAAATAATGAATACATAGAGTTTCATCATATTTAAAGTCATAAATCAAAATACATAATTTAAGCAAAAGTTACAATTGAATTTTCCTAGTTGTCATGTCTTGAAATCGATCAATTATATAGTTGTCACAACTTTGTAGAAGCACATCATTTTCAATAAACTGACTAAACAATCGTTTAAAACTTGATCATTTCCGCAACTTATTATCTCTATACTTCATGTAGCAACTGAAAAAGATATATTTCATGTAGTTATTCTATCCCAAACATAAAAAAACATGGTACAATCTCTTTTGTTGGGTGTAGAATAACATAAAGTACCCTACCGTCCCATGTAGCTCCGCCATTACCACCCACTTATTCTCCTTTTTTAGGTCTCCAACATCACCCCGACATTATTCTTTTCAACAATCATCAAATTTTAGTTATATTTACATACAATATGAAGTACAACTACTCGAAACAACTCTTAATAGATCATATATCACATCTATTATAAGAAGTCTACATATATCAAAATGTTCAAATTTAGCTTTAGAAACTATATGAGATGAATATATTAATTTCTAAACTTTAGTAGTTTGAAAAATTTAAATCAAGAATATGATATTATATGACAATGCATGTAATTCCAAATACGTTCATCTTGAAATGACTTTCATTAATCGAACATTTTTTTACTTCTAGATTCTTGATATGATTAGAACATGTAAATTCGGTGGTTTCTAAAAGTTAATATAGATGGAATGATTTTGTATCGTTCATATAACATATTCATGCTAACGACTCTTAAAATTTACTATGTTTATTTAAAAAGGACCATTATGATAAGGTATTGGAGACAATGTTGATTACCTTGTTTATTTGAAAAAAATAGGTTAAATGAAAAATATATGGTTATTTCATGGAAAAGGTTAATGCCTTTAAAGGGTAACATAATATATCCATATGTAAACTAAATGTAAAATCACTTACCCACAAATGAATTGATTTGGAATTTGCAAAATGAATGATATTTCATCTCTAGAAGAGATGCAAGTTAAATGGCTTACACATTATATATAAGTCTATAATTAAGTATTAGATCCATCTAAGTCGTATAGATGTCAAATAGTTGTTCATCTACCATAACCATTCAAAATGGTGGTTTTTGATTTTTGAATAGATGAAGAGCTATTTAATGGTAAATCAAGTAAAAAATAGTTTAGTAAATAAATGTTTGCACGAGATATAGTTCATTATCCACTCAAATCATTAACCTTATCTATGAAATATACATGTAATTGACATTTAATCTATTTTTTCCAAATAAACAAGGTAGTCAGCATAACCTACAATACCTGATGATAATTATATTTTTGAACAATTAAAGTCAGTTTAACAGTAAGTCATATATAAACTTTAATTTAATGACTAAATTTATATACGAAACGTAATATGTAAGTCTTTCAGATCATTAACCAAAACTCCAACATAATCAAAGAACCTATTATGTTTTCATTTGTATTGTAACAACATAAAATGTAATATGTTATAAAAAGCGAAATAATGGGCATGATTTATTGCATTGACTATTCAAATTAATTGAAATTATTTCTTCGACACTTTCAAGTAATAAAATAAAAGTCAACTTTGACTTTTCTATTTCATCTTCATACATCATACATCGTATGAATACATATTTAAATTTGCTAATCGACTTTCAAATCATGATTATACTACTATTGCGTTCAAAGTTGAAACACTAATGGGCCTTAAATAATTTATCTCATATTAAATTTAAAATAATTCCAAAGTCAAACAGAAATGGGGTATGATTAATTTGTTAACGAAGTCAAATACACATTTAATAGTACCAATGAAGTCGCCGAATATTTAATATTCATAGTTTTTTTTATTATTTATTTCATAATTAGGTGATGTTATGATATTAACTATAAAGTGTTTAAGAATGAAACCTCAACCTCGACCTAACATTGAAATACGAAATGTATGCATATATGGTTTTCTAATTTCTAAAAATGCTTGTTTTGAGATTATTTTACTATCATAATGAAATATGAAAGTTCAAATTCGAATTAGCAAATATTGTGTTTTACATAACCTTGTGCAAATTATAAAATGACAAATTTACAATACTTTAAGGACCATAAGTGTAATATTGAAGTTTGCCGTTCAAATTCATTTTGAAAGTGTCATGGTTTCTTTGACAAATGGTGAGTTTGACATGAATTTTTGAAAGTATTTGAAATCTTCTAACGTTTAGGTTTTTGAAAAACCGTTTTAGTTTAAACAAAAACTTCGTTTGACAATATGAACGTTTAGCTGTTAGTTTAAATAAGACATTCGAAATCTAAAAGCTACTTCATGTAGCGTTTAACAAAACGCTACTGAGCTTTTGAAATCAATTTATATATATATATATATATATATATATATATATATATATATATATATATAAACAATTGTCATTTTATGTAATTTTATATATTTTAAAAGCTTCCAGCTACTTTTGCTAAACACTAATATAACAAATAAAAGCTACAACTGCTAACTCCCAACTACCCGTTACACACTACCAGCTATACGTTACCAGCTATACGCTTCTAACTAATAGCTACTTTTGCCAAACATGCACGAAAAATAATTATTATGGAGTTTTGGATATAAGATTGTAGTTTATTGTTTTTATCTTTTTGGTAATTTTATATGTACCTTCAATTGTTTTGTATATTTTTTATATGAGTTGGTGTATGTATCCCATAATTTGACAATTTATGTGAATGAGAGGTATATCACCCTTCTCTTTTTGTCAAAAGCTACACATTCATTATTACACAATAAAACTTTATGGTTGGTGGTGTCTTTAACATCACAAGGAAGAGAAATAGTTATATATTTTACATATACATGTCAAGAAGAATATAAGTTGATAAGATCGCAAAAAACTATCACTCTAGCGCTTTGTAATTCCTTTATCATAAAAAACTATCAATCTAGTAATGAGATTTATAGGTTACAAAATCATATTTTGGCGGAAAAACTTAAACCCTAAGTTCGCATGCAACCTAAAGGATCTATATTTTCACTATTGAATACAATAACCAGTTGAATATCAAGAATCCTTATAAGAACCCTAGGTATTTCGAAAATAGAAAAGGGTTTAGAGTTACATACCTCTTGATTACACTAGTAGATAATCAATCACAATCCTGTTTGAAGTTACTTGGAAGCTAGCACTAGAAATCTCGTGCCTCTGATGGTTCACACCCAACCCTAGCAACAATGAGGCTTAAAGAGAGAGGAGAGGGGATGGAGAAATTTCGGCTATCCTTAGGAATAAAGAGATGACCGGAAATCATAAACTGAGGGGTCTTTATATAGTGGATTTAAGAAACCCTAGATAACCCTAATTTGAATAAAATAATATTATTTCAAGTTGGTAATTATCTAGCTTCCTATTTATGTGTAAGGAATATTACAGAAAGCCTAGAATGTCCCTAATTTTGTCCAACCTTCCAAGGAAGGTTCTAGAACCCTAATTGGTTCAACTATTGAAAAATTACATTTCAACCCTTGCACTTTTAATTAATCAAATTAATTCCAATTAATTTCTGATTAATTATTAATTAAATAACACTATTTCTAATATATTATTTCCATAACATATTAATAAATTCATTTATTGCTATTTATTAATCATATAATAAATCAATAAATCAGTCTCTCTCTAAAAAGTCATCATATTCAATTACTAGGTCTGAGGGCAACCTAAAAAGACTTTGCTAATAATTCAAGTATATACTAATTCAGTTATTGGCTTAGACGCCTAATCCAACAGTCTCCCACTTGGATAAGTCTATAACTGCTATTACCAGTATAACCTCTAAATTAGACAGCAAAGAGTGCTTCCATAGCAACTGTCAAACTCTGAACTGACCAGACATTGGCCCTAAGATAAGTGATCCAATATTCCTCAATTCAACTATATCGTATAGACATGAGACATGGATTAGAATCAATCTCATTGTCCAAAATATTGTTTCTCGATTTCTGATGTGTGATGACGACATAGGACTTCAAATTGAAAACATCAATTGAGTCCTAACTGAGCCCAACACTATAAGTCAACACCAAATCACCGAGGGGCCTAAAGATATCGATTTTCCCGTTAGGGCAAAAGAAACGAATAAACTCTGACTTATATGTGTGTATCCTTTACTCACCAAATCATACATGATACTACGTTTTATAACATCATGTTACTGACGCAAATTCGCAATACTAATGCATAACCGAATTGTAAATTACAACTCATATATCTTTGTTTCAAGAATATAAGATATTATCGTCTCTGAATTACTCGTGATATAATCCATGAAGTAATTCTCTGAGCGTGGGTTTATCCAATACTTGAATCTCCATTTCTAAGAACTCTTGAATGTTATAGCAATACAATTGTTATGTCTAACCTCCTTAGACAATATACAATTCAATTCATGACAGTCTTAATTCACTACTTACTTCCCAAAGTATGAGTGACTGTGAAATTTGAATAATTAAATTATTTAGGAAGTAAAACATGCAAAAATGAAACATAGTAATAAATAATTGACAAAGGCAGTAAACAAACTAATAAATAATCTCTATTATTTAATCACCAAAAACCAATTATATTTATTTTGTTACAAGTTTCAAACTAATCATCTAACTACTAAAACTAATATCATCTTTCAAACCAATGTTCCTATCATGTTGATTATGCTTAACCCTACACAGAACCTTCGTGAAAAGATCTGCAGGATTATCTTCTGATGATACTCTTTTTACCAAAATATGGCCTTTTTTTTTACTCTATGTGTGATATAATGGTACTTTCTGTCGATATGTCTGGAATTTCCAGTATCTCTTGGTTCTTTGGTTAAGGCAACCGCTCCTTCATTATCGTAGAAAAGTTCCATTGGCTCATGAATTGTCAGAACAACTTCGAGATCTCCGATAAAGTTCTTCAGGCAAGCCGCTTCCTTTGATGCTTCACTCACTGCTATGTACTCTGACTCGCAAGTAGAATCAACCACGATATCTTGCTTGGAACTTTTCCAAGTAACTGATCCACCATTTAATGTGAACACCCAGCCAGGTTGAGAATGAAAGTTGTCTCTATCTGTTTGAAAGCCTATACCCAGTCACTCTTAACGTATCACTGCCACCAAGAACTAGAACCATGTCCTTTGTCCTTCGCAAATACTTGAGAATGTTCTTAATTGCTGTCCAATGAGCTCTGCCATGATTTCCTTGATAGCAACTGACCATGCTTAAAGCAAAGGACACATCAGGGCGAGTACATGTCATAGCGTACATGATCGATCCTATAACCAAATCATAAGGGACTCATATCAGCTATCTCTTCATTTGTATTTCGGCTTTGAGTCTTACTCAACTTGGCATTGCTTTGAATAGGTAGCTCTCATCTCTTGGAATTTTCCATACTAAACCGTTTTAGTACCTTGTCCAAGTATGTACTTTGACTAAGTCCAATTAGTCTTTTCTTCATATCTCTCAAAATTCTTATCCCGAGAATATTGGTCGTTTCTCCTAGATATTTCATAGCGAAGAACTTTCCAAGCAAATATTTCACTTCTTACAAGGTTGGAATGTCATTTCCTATGAGTAGTATGTCATCAAGATACAATACTAGAAGTTATTATACTCCCACTAGCTTTGACATACACACAAGACTCATCCTCACTTATAGAAAAACCAAATTCTTTGACTTTCTCATGGAAGCAAAGATTCCAACTGAAATATGCTTGTTTCAATCCATAAATGGATTTTTCAAGCTTGCATACTCTATTAGGAAACTTTGCATCTATAAACCCCTCCGTCTAACTCATGTAAACATCTTCAATCAACTTCCCATTAAGGAAAGTGGTTTTGACATCCATCTGCCATATTTCATAGTCATGAAAGGAAGCTATGGCGAGCATTATCCTAATAGATTTTATCTTAGCCACTGGTGAGAAGGTCTCATCATAGTCAATCCCTTGGGTTTGAGTAAAGCCCTTCGTAACCATTCGTGCATTGAAGGTATGTACCTTTCCATCCATGTTGGCTATTTCTTGAAGATCCATTTGCACTCGACTGTCTTTCGACGGGGTACATGATCAACTAAATTCCAAACTTGGTTATCATACATAGACCTGATCTCGCTGTCTATTGCCTCTTTCCACTTAGCAGCCTCAGGATTTGTCATTGCTTCCTTGTAGTTAGTTGGTTCTTCCAAATTTACCAGTGTACGATCACTAATAAACGTATCACTATCTGCACTTATATGGAAACCATAAAACTGAGATGACATGTTAAATCTACTGGAACGACGAAGAGGTAATGAATTGTCAACCATTTCAACTGGAATTTCTTCCTCTGGTTGAACGCTAGTAGGGATGTCAACGGGGCAAACGGGACGGGGAGTGCATTCCCCTCCCTCGCCTCCGAATCATATTATTGTTTATTATACTAACAACTTAAAGACATGTTTTTGATTAATTTTGGAAGCTCAAAATCATATTATTGTTTATTATATTTATATAATTAATATATGTGTAATTTATTAACGGGGTCCCCATGAGGGTTTCGGGACGAGATTGCCTACCTCCGCCCCCGCCCCCAAAATAAAAACGGTGGTTAACCTTGCCCCCGCCCCGTCCCCGCCCCCGATTTTTAAAAAAAATTCCCCAAACGGGACGGGGCCCCCATGGGAACGGGGTCTCACGGGACTTTTTGACATCCCTAAACGCTAGTGTCTTCTAAGGTTCCTTCATTGGTTGACTCTTGAATCTCTTCAAGGTCAATTATTCTCCCACTGTCTTCTTTGTATATGAGCTCTCTCTTGCGAAAGACTCATCTTCGTGCTACAAAGACCACGTTTTCACTAGGTCTGTAGAACAAGTATCCAAAAGACATTTGTGGGTAGCCAATGAAAATGTACTTCTCACTTCTAGATTCTAGCTTGTCATGAGTTTGTCATCTAACAAAAACTTCACAACCCCAGACTTTGATATGTGCTAATGAGGGAACTTTCCTTGTCAACATATCGTGAGGTGTTTTGGCAACCTTCTTAGTGGGGACAAAATTGAGGATATGGGCGGCTGTCTTTAAGGCATACCCCCAGAGGGAAATGGGAAGAGTGACCCGACTCATCATGGAATGAACAATGTCCAACAATGTCTGATTACGCCTCTTAGCCACAACATTAAGTTGTGGTGTCCTAGGAGGAGTCAATTGTGAAACTATTCCACATTCCTTGAGGTAGTCGTGGAACTCGATACTAAGATACTCTCCTCCTCTATCAGATCAGAGCATCTTTATCTTCCTGTCCAATTGATTCTCGACTTCATGTTTAACCTCTTTGAACTTTTCAAAGGTTTCTGATTTATGTTCGATCATGTAGATATAACCATACTTGCTATAGTCATCCGTAAATGTTACATAAAATCGATTAGCGTCCCTTGTGGTGGATCTAAAGGTTCCACACACATCTGTATGTATGAGATCCAACAACCCTTCACGTCTTTCACAAGATCCAGTGAAAGGTGATTTGTCATCTTGCCTAAAAGATAAGATTCGCATTCATCATCTGGCCTTAAGTCAAATGATTCCAAGACTCCATCCTTTTGGATTTGGGCGATACGTTTCTTGTTAATGTGTCCAGGACGACAATGCCACAAGCATGCCTTGTCTAAACCATTAGATGAATCAATGTGAAATACACTATTGCCTAAGCTGTCAACATAAGTCAAAGTTTCATACACACCATTACAAGGTAAAACTTTAAATATAAAAACACCATTTTTATATGCCACATATGAACCATTCATATCATTAAACGAATAACGAAAACCTTGACTGAACAATGCATGAAAAGAAATAATGTTTCGTGTTAATTCTGACGAATATCAAAAATCAATCAAACTAGTCCTAGCATCACCACTAAGCACAAGCTGATAAGTTCCAATCTTGGTAACAGGAGAAGATCTCCTATTTCCCATGATCAGATTCATTCTTCTATGTTCCACCTTTTCACTTTCTTTTAGTCCATGCATATCAGAACAAATGTGAAAACCACACCCTGTATCAAGGACCCAAGAATGAGTAGATTGTAAGTTATTAGTTTGAATAATGTATATACCCACTGATGATGGCTTCACTTTGCCATCTTTGATGTCTTGCAAGTACTTGGGGGAACTTCGTTTCCAATGGCCCTTTTCATTGCAACAATAGCAACCGACCTCTTTGGGATCACTAACAACTGGAATGTATGAGCTGGGCCTCACATTTGGGCCATTTCTAGATGACCCAACATGGGCCTTTCCCTTCCAGTTAGCTTTGGGAGTAGCCTTCATTTTCTTCCTTGTGTTTTGCCCAATGGCAAGAACGGGAGCATTAGTGGAAGGGGCTGAATTTTTTCCCTTCATTCCCGACTCAGGAGTCTGTAGCAAGTTATGGAGTTGGGCCAATGTGGTTTCTGTGTTGTTCAAATGATAAGCCAAAATGAACTGATCATAACAACTTGGAAAGGAGTTCAAGACCATGTCAATGGCCAACTCCTCATCGAAATGCACATTAAGCCTAACAATACATTCTACGTATCTTTTCATTCTTTGTACATGGTTACACACAGACTCTCCCTCTTTCATCTTACTGTCTATATTAGTCTATAATGAATCTTGTGCAAGTGGGAGATTGTTGAATCTATATGCCCAAGAAGCATTATGGAGTGATATTGCTAATAATATATGATCCTATAGGGTCACACTTTTATCAAGTTGGCACAATTTTATATATTTATTATTAATATGATTATTAATAAATAATATCAATTCTTGTATCTAATTAGGGAATAATTATTGTTTTGTGAAAATAATAATTATAAGAGGGTATACCTAGTTATTATTTCATATGTTATGAATTAATAAGTCATGAACACCATTTTGGACTAGTTGGATTCTTTTGTCTTTTACCTAAAGACAGTTTATATTTTACAAACTTATAGTTTATAAAATTTAAAGAACCCTCCTCTTTTCAAGAGGTATGGCCGAATTTATTAAACAAATGTGGAGATAGCTTGTCAACCTCCATGCCTTGTCTCCCATGCTCCTTATGCTAGCCATTACTTTAGAGTATTTTAATGGTTAGGCCTTACTTTGCATGAAATCTATAAAAGATGCATGAGGCTTGCATTTTTGGATAGTGAAACACTCTCTTCTTCCTTTTTATTCTTCACCAAAACCGTAAGATGCATCTTTCATCCTCTCTTGCTTTCTTTTAAAGATTATTCAAGTATTTGTGGCTTAAAGTGCTTCTCCTTTAGTGCTTATTTGAGTTAAGCACTTAAAGGCTTAAGAAGTACTTTATACAAGAAGGAACTAGCATTCCAAGTGTCTTACTCTTGATGGTGGATACATATAGACAAAATCATGTTCTTTGATTTTTTGCTATCTTCATCAACACCCTAAAAACAAGTGGGTTCAAAGGATTCAAAGGTTGTTATTCTAAAAACTATTTGGTTGTTTTTATTTCTTCTAATCTCTATAAATGGATCCTTGATGGTTTGGTTTTGTTATAAACTAAAAATAAACTTGTTATTTTTAACGCTTTTGTTGACCGGTTTTTATAAAAAACTAAATTATATTTGGTATCAAACCCATCAGTCATATCAGAGCCATATTTTATATGTTAGAATGATTTTTTATGTTTGATAATCTTTGGTTTTTTAGAAAAAAAGCATGGATTTCTTTTGGTTAAGAAAAATCCATATTTGTCTTCTTTGGCAACTTCTTGGTTAAAATTGTTTATTTTTATATATAACCATTTTTTATGCATTTTGGTTATATAAAAGTTGTCTTAGAAAAAACAAAGAGTTGTTTGTTATAATATTTGATATTTTGTTGTGTATAAACAAGCCATTTGGACCTTTGTGTTGTGTTTGATTGATATTTATTTATTCATAAGTAATTTTTCATTTGTTGATTTGTTGTAATAATTTAGTTAGACTAGTTATATTTCTTTTTAAATGTAACAAGATGAAGAAAGGAACTCCTTGAAGATGAATTAACCATTTAAGACCATAATCCCAACCTTAAGCTTCTACTTTTCGTTTAGAGCTTAATTATAGTCTTAATGGTTTAAGTGTTGCAACTTTCACAACATGAAGATTTGAAGTCCTTTTGTAAGAAAGAGTTGGCTTGGCAAGTGCAAGCTTGAAGACCTTTTGAAGTTTCTCTTAAGTCCTTTAGGAAAGACTTAATAATTCTTGTTATGGCTCACAAAAATTATTACTAGACATGGCTTGATTTATACACATTATAATGCATACATGTGATGTTTATTTTTATGTTGTTGTATGTTATGTTTTGTGTATGAAAATGAGTTGTACATGTCAAATAAAATTTTAACATAAGATAATATCACTTGGAGTTTTAGTAAAAAATATTTTAAAGATAACATAAAATGTTTATAAATGGATATTTATAGAAACGTTTTTACCGGTTACCGGTTAAAAATCGATTTTTTATTGAAAATAGTTTTATCGTAAAACTTATAAATACCCAACTTTAAAATATTTGAAATGGTTTAAAAGATGTTTAAAAATTATATAAACTCCATATCTTTATAATAAATAAGGAGTTTTTATTAAAAAGACAAAAATCGGTTTATAGCGTAATAACGACAACTAATAAAACTAGTGATTATTTTTTGCGTCGAAACTTAATATATGATATTGGTGTTTTAAACATAACACAACATGTTAATATTATGTTTTATGCATGACAAATGAGATTAAAACATAAGTATCATCACCCAAGTTTTGGTTTATCAAAAAATGACTTTTATCATAAGATGCATAAAATTGAGTTTATAAAATACAATAAGTTTATTCTATAAATTCATGAAGTCATAAGTTTTTGATTGTTAAAAGTAGATTTAAAATAATGATTTTATAACTCATCCAAAACTTCAAGTCTTAAATATAAAATGAAGTTTTATTAAGAATATACCGGTTCTTGAAACCGATCGACGACTAACTTTAAAATACCGGATTTAGTTTATAATTGATCGCGACTAATGGAAAATAAAATGAAGTTTTATTTGGAACCTAAAGAACCTCATAACAAGTGATATGAATTTTACAAAAGGGTACATGAATTGTTAGATGCATGCAATATTCTTGAAACCATGTTTTTATAAACTATAATTGTAAAACATATATAAAATCTTTTCTAAAAATGCAAGTCATTGTCGTCCTTTTGAAGAACACTAGTTATCATTTGTATGGTCGTAGTGTCACAGTGTAACCTCGTCATTAGGATTGTCTTATGATGTTCGGGGTAGTTTTGTAGTTTCTGGTTTCTAAAGGGTCACCTTGTCACTGGTTAGTTACAATACTATAAGTTGTTTCAAGTAGGATGACTTGATCGGCATCTTGTGTGATAAAGGTCACCTAAGAATGAGAGGTTCGAGGCATAGAAGGGATAAACATGCCAAGTTAGACAATAGTTGTTTAGGATCCCATAATCTAGGAGTTACATATTGTGTGCAATTGGTAACAGCTACCTACCGAGTTTGATTAAGTTAATGGGATAAAGGTCACCTAACAATTTACTTGTTTCATTGCTTGGATACTAGAATTTAATAAATTAATGTATTAAGAAAAAATAAAAGGTATTAATTTTTAAAGACTAAATATTGAAAATATTAAATGAAACATTGTTAAATTCAGTTAATAATTGTTAATACTCTTACGCCTACAAAACCTCTTTTTTTTTTAGTTTCAAGAGATAGTAAAATTTGATGGTTATAATTTTTGTAACTGGTATAATATCTTGAGGTTCCACCTAAAGGATAAATAAAAATTATATATACTGAAAGACCCCATACTTGAATAACCTCTGCAAGCCAATTTGTCTGATCATGATACTTTGATGGAAGTATTATTGTGATGATGTTGATGTATCTCACATCATACTGGAGTAATTAACCTTGACTTGCAAAAAGTATTGGATAATTATGAAACATATCAGATGTGTCATCAAGTAAAACAGATATTCAATCAGAACACTAGAATGTGCTTCAAGTTTGTTTAAGCATTGAATAAAAGGAAGTCTGAGAGATTGTGTACTAAAAAGACTTATAGTTCACTTAAGGGAAATACAACATAAACCTAGAAATCAAGAAAGGACCAAATGATTAGTGTTGTTTCTATTGTAGAAGAAACTAGACACTAAAGGAGGAATTGCTCCTCTTATCTCATCGATCTGAAGAAGTCTGACTTGGAAAAGACTTCAAATATCTATATGATAGAACTATTTATCTTTCCATCATTCATTTGAGTGTGTTATACTTCAGGTGACACAAATAATTGATATTATGTGCTGATGATTGGAAGAAATAATCAACTGATTACAAACGCATGACATTTCGTGTTAAAGATATAACAAGTGTTGTTATAGTCTTTTATTTACACAATAGATGTTTTGTACCTATTTTATAAGGACATGTAATAGTTGTAAATTTATGAATAAATCCAGATTTACTTATCGTTTAATGAATGTTCACATTCATGTTCTGAAAAGATGTATTATGTGTTAAAGAATATTTTATCAAAATGTCATTTATGAAGTAAATATATAATCTTTAATTAAATTAATAGTTCTGATCATAACACATAAATAATCAAATGATATTTTGATTGAAACTTATCTATGTCATTATCATCATGACTATATAAATATGAAACACATATACCAACTTCAAAAGGATGGAATAATTAAAGGCAAATGAGCTTGATTCATTTGATATACATGAATCATATTTGTATGGGAAGATGATTTGCAAGTGTCTTTATCTATTAGTAGTTAAAGAACAAAAGGTTTGACAAAGAATTATATATAAGTGATGTATGTAATCTTTTCAATCCATTAATAGATTTGGTGATAGAAACTTAATCAATTTCACTGACGGCTTTTATTCGTTATTATTGAAACCTTTGATTTGCTCAAACTTGTTTCATAGTGAAGATTGAAATACAACTTAATGAGACCATCATTAACCTCTCGTTGTGATAAAGAAAATGAGTTTTTTAAACCAAGTCTTCTTGGAGCATCTTAGGAGTTGTGGAATTGATTCATAACTCATTCTGTCACAAACACTCACTTGTCATTAGTATGGTTCTTTTGGCACAGGATCACCTGGTCACTTGGATATATCTTTTGATTCTCGAGGTAGCCTTCGAATTCTCTAGTGGGATAGGGTCACTTGGCCACTGGTGAATATCAATGGTACAAGTTTTTGAAGAGGATAAAACATAGACCCTGCAATGTATTATATGATGGTTTTAAAAGAACTATTACTTTATAAATTTTTAGAATTATGCTCACTGCAACAAATATATATTTCCAACCAAACAAGTAGATTAAATACTTATATTAGACTATGGATGAAATGGTTTATCCTTATCTAAAAGGTATAGAGTTATAGAGCTTATGTTAGGCAATAAGCTTAACCACTCCATCATCTACTAACTATATTTATGTAGATTATCCTAAATGATTGTTTAGGATGAAGTTTCTACTAATCCCACTAATTGTCATTCCATAAAACAAGTGCTTATAAAGTTCTTTTTCTAAGTGGGAGCAATTTGGAACTTTAAGATCTAAAGATCCATAAGTTAAATGCATCATAGTTTGGAACTAGCAAGTTTTCAACTTTTGTTGAATATGCTCAATAGTTGATCAGAAACTAATAAAACACATAGAGATGCATTCGTGTATGATTATCAAGTATGGGCTTGATTAATCTTCCTTGATATAGTTTGACTATAAAGAGTAAGTGAGTTTTCAGAGGAGAAAACATACATGAATGAAAATCTTCTTAGATTTAAGCTAACATCTCAAAGTAAGAATCTTCTTTCTTATAAGATAATTACATAGTGTGATTTGATTATAAACCAAGATGAATCTAGTGTTTTCTACAAAGCTAGTGGGAGTGCAGTAACATTACTAGTCTTATCTATAGTCAACATACTAATACCTGGAATAAAGATCCATATAGATATATCATGGAACCTTAAAGGATTAAGTAAAATTGCATTAATTGTTAAGTGTCTTAAAGAGCTTTGTAACGACGTAAAATTTTAAAACAATTTTTCATTTTTCAAACATAATAAAACTCATATAATATTCTCAAAATCTCATATATCAATGTCATCACCATAAAACATATCCCAGAATCTCAACACTTAATCTTCTGCCAGTGTGTACAAATCATGTCGGCGCCTTCCCGCGACTTTCGCTGGTACCCGAAACACATATCACATAACACGGTAAGCATAAATGCTTAGTGAGTTCCCCAAAATACCACATATAACACATATTAGCCACTCGAGGCTATAACTCTGTGGACCCTCCAGTCCTAACTCTGTGGACCCTCCGGTCCTAACTATGTGGACCCTCTGGTCCTAACTCTGTGAACCTTTCGGTTCTAACTCTGTAACTCTGGAACATACACGGCATGAATCACATAGAAATAATGCAGTGTATAACAATCACATAAATAGCATACAAGATACTCTGTCACATAACTCTAATTACCACTCTAGGTAAAGTATAGTGAGAAGACTCACCTCGGGTAACTCGGTAATCCCGAACTCTGTAAAATCTGGTCTAGCCTCCGCCTAATCATATGAAATAAACACTCTAAATCAATACATCTCTCAAGGCTAGACTATTCCCTCTCTTAGTACTCTCAGAAGGGTAAAAGTCCATTTTACCCCTTTCATGGCTCAAAGACCCTAAAGTTGACCAAACCCTAAAAGTCAACAAAAGTCAACTCTCCCGGTTACGCTGCGCGTACCAAACATGTACGTTGGGCGTACCCGGCGTCCTCACAGAAACGGGGTGCACGACCCCTTACGCCACGCGTACTGGGATTACGCCCCGCGTAACTCCCAGTTTCAGACTCTAAGCTCTTGAGGTCTTAAACAGTTAAGACCCACGTCCAACTTCTAGATCTGACCATTTCTAAGCCTCTTAATCCATAAAGTTGGTGACTTTAAGCCTTTGCATGGCTGGACAAGTCACTAACACTCATAACATTCCATTTCCCAACTCTAGAAAGCTCATAATTCAAGCATGACCTCATAACAACGACCAAGATGGAATTTTTATGGATCTATAACACAAATATCATTGAAATGGGACATATCTAGGTCCATGGAGTCCCTTATGCACATAAAGTCTCCACCTTTTGGACTTTATCCCTAGAAATGGTCCATGCAACACCAAACCAAAATAAAGAGGAAAGTTCTGAGCTTTTTACCTCTAAATGAAGCTCCTCCCTCTGAAGAACTCAGATCCAAACTTGCACTTCAACTTCTAGCCTCCACAAGAACCTCCTCTTCTTCTTCACTAACACACAAAGGCACTTTCTAGCTCAAGAACTCACACACACTAGCTTTAGAACGATAATATTGCTCTCCTAGGGTTTCTCTCTGAGGGATGGTGGCTGGGGACAAGACCATCTCATTCCTTTTATAGCCCTCAAGCCACAATTAGGGTTTTGCACCTGGGCCAACTACGCCCAGCGTAACCCTGGGTACGCCCAGCGTACCTAGGCGAGTCCGCGTCCAAAATAAGCGCATGAGTACGCCCAGCGTACTCATTTGCTACAATTCCACTCAAGGGCTAATCTTGACAACTTGATAAAAGAGAAGGGTTAAATAGGCGCTCCTGAATTCCGGGATGTTACAAGCTTAAGATAAAAGTCTCTAAGAGATTTTACCTTGTCAAATACCACATGACATGATTTTGAGCAAAATCCAAGTGCAAATGTTGTTGAACTAGATAATATGATTGTATTCCATATGTTGTTGTAATTGGATTAATATTCATGAAGGCCAGCTAAATCGTATGCTTAGGGCATGTCGAATGATACCAGTATAATCCGAGAACAAGTCATTGTGTGACTTATAGGAACATTATAAAGTACTTGCGAGAACTAGAGAAATATTCCTAATCTATGGAGTATTTGAAATAAATCTATGTTTAAAGTTGTTACACATGTGCTAATTTTTCAAATAGATTGAGATGACTCTCAGTCATAATTGGGTGTGTCCTCACTATGAATGAATAGAAAGTTACATGGATAGTGGTTCCATGTAGATTTTAATTACAATTACACATCATAGTTAGAGTACATTGTGGTTTGGAGAACCATAAACTAAGACTCATAAAGTATAGTTCGTTATGACTATGAATAATCCCATTACGCTAGTATTGGTATCTTAGTCATATTTAAGCATCTAATACATTCTCAATAGTTTTATTTATATATGAGTTATATATATATATATATATATATATATATATATATATATATATATATATATATATAAAATTGAAAATGTTTGTATTCGTAAATTTTATACAAATCAAGTTTGTCAAATCTACTTAACAAAGATCCTTCATTAGCTAAAGCATGAAAGTCAAGCTGGTGCTATAGGGCCTTGTTGATATAAGTAGACGTATTTGATTGAAATTTAGTATTTGGATATTGTGATAGGAATAAATCCTTTATGATCGAATAGATTAAAGCAGGAAAAAAAGAACACAATATGATCAAACAGGTGCTGAATGATTAATAAGCACGCCTCAGAAGAACTCGATGAAGAATTGCTTCTGTAGAGGCGTCAAATAGGGTTACAAAGATAATTCTGAGAGTTAACTAAAATACGTAGCATGCATGCACCTTATATACTAACCCTATCAGTAAATACGAGTGGACAGGCCCAACTCGTTTATACAAAATGGACTTCAAAAGAATAGGCCCAATGACGCAACACTTGATCTTCAACAATCTCCCCCTTTGCGTCAATTGAGACCATAGCCATTTAGTTCTTGATTCTCTTCTGCACTTCATAGACCTTGGAAATAAAGCTCAACAGCAGCTTGCGAACTTGAATGTACCAAGTGATCACATCAGTGAAACTCTTCACATCATCCTTGTTGTTGCCTCTATACTTCGCAACCAGCTCCAAAATAAACTCCAGACAGGAAGTAGGAAATAAGTGCTTGTCTTCGAGATGGAAAAATAACTTGCATCGATCAGCTCCTGGACGATCTCTAGACGTATACACTACGAACCATCATTCCTTGAAAATTTTTCCTGGCTTGAGCTTCTCGAAGTCTTTTGGAGCTTCCTTCGGAAGAGCGCTTGGCTTTTGCCTCAAAACAGTGGCAATCTCCACATCCATCATTCCAACTTCTTGAATATAAGACTTGATCAAAAGTTGAAGATGGGACACCACAGGTTCATACTTCTCCTTGTTTCTCAGCAGAATGTTGTATATCACCATCCAGTCATAGGGGTTCAAACAAGGCAGGTCTGCGAGAGTAAATTCGCAGGCTTGAGATGCTGATCCTCTCGTAACTTTAAACTTTGCGTTGGGGAAGCTTTCGGTCTCGATTGGCCTAGTGACCTTCACAACAATAATCTTGCTCGCACTCTAAGTCTCATACTGAGGCTTCATGTGCTTCAAGTAGAAGGAAAACAACATTTGATCCGCAGTTCTGTCTGAGAAAGGTACATTGGCGACTTTTACGAAAGCACAAAACCTGAATGCCGTTGGTGTGATAGGCAGATCCAACTGCGAATCCTGTGTGTTATGGATTTCAAAAAAGGCAATTGGATCCAACCAATACTGGCTTGGCATATCCACAGCCTGGTTTTGCATTCACTTCAGGGTCCACTTAGGAAATAATAGCATTTTGCTTTTAAGAGTGGCTTGAGCTTCCTTTTCAGCTCTTTCTTTTTCTTCTGCCTCTCTGACGATGCGAGCATGTTCATCAATTTCTTCCTCGCGAGCCTTCCGCCTTTTAAGCTCAACTTCATCAGGCTCTCCGTCTTCACTGTCATCAATAATAGGTTCTCCATTGAATAACTTTTCTTTCTTCTTTGGTTCTTGTTTGATGACAGGAGGTTTAACAGGAGCTTTAGGGGGTGCATTCATTTGATCTTTAGAGATACCTTCTCCCCTTGTTTTGGAACAGACATCGGTTGCGAAACACCCTCCAATCGGTGTGACATGGCAAACACCGGTCTTAGCATTTCAGATAAATGCTTCTTCACAGTGATGGAGATCATTGGGTCACGGGTCTCAATGATATCAGAGAGCAGCCCAGTAACATCAGATATACAACTGCGAGTGACTGCCTTCTCTGCTAGCAAATCATCGACCTGCTTTTGAGCGTATTGAAACTTTGTTTACAAAACTTTGCATTTTTCTTCCTTGATGGCAAGAGCATCCATGATTTTATTTTCGGTTGCCAGATCCTCCTGAAGCTTTATGGTTTTCGCAGCAATAGAAGAATGGAATGCTTCATGATCAGACTGAAGCGCCTTGCGAAGCTCACAAAGTTCGCCTTTTCTATTTGGAATAAGGCACCAATGTTCTGAATTGCCTTGTTCGTAGCCACCGTGTTGGCATTGTAGGTAGTCTTGTAATCCTCCATAAATTCCATTGTGTCAGCAATTAGTTTATCGACTTTTTCGGTCGTCGCCTTGCAGACATCAGTAGAATCAGAAACTGCCTTGGATAAAGTAGAGACATTGGCAGAATGTTCCTTTGTTACTCGCTCAAGAATGGATTCAATTGCAGCTTTGGAGTAAGCCTCAGAGGTGGAGACTTGGGAGGCGAGAAGCAGTTGATCAATCTTCTCATGAAGAGATTTGAGTTCCCCTTTCGTAGCAGAGACTTCATCTTCACTGTCAACCCTTATTTGGAAAGGACTGTAAGGGAATCCATCCAAATCATCTATTTCATCATCTTCAAAAAAGCATCTCGGAGTCATTAGTGCGAATGGGAGATATGGGTTGTGAAACATGGGTTGAAAAACCTGAAGTGTTAGCCCCCGTATCAGATACGTTGGCTGAGCTTATAGGTGTAGCAGAGGTGTGGTGCGATATGGTGGATTCGGTGAAAATTGGGATTGAAACTGGAATAGTTGTGGATGGTTGAGATGATACTGGTGGTAGCATAGGTGCGATGGTGATTGGGATAGAAGTAGTTGATTTTGGTGAGGGAGGTGGAGAAGGAACATAATCGTTAAGTGGTGGAGTTACCTCATGAGTCGGAGACGTAGCCTCAATGCGAACAGGAGGTTCGTTGTGAATCTGTTCTACCTCCTCGATGCGAATGGATTCTTGTTCTTCAGTGCGAATGGGTTCATCCTCTTCATTACGAACGGGTGGATCTTGCTCAATGCGAATGTATGACTCAGCTTCGGAGTCAGAATCTTCTCCTTCACTATGAGACGGAGAAGGAGTGGGAGACTTTCTCTTTCTAGCAGGTTGCTTCCTTCTTTTTGGTGCAGCAGTGGAAGCGGTAGGAGCCTTTTGCTTCTTAGAAGGAGGTTTCGCAGCTTCATAAGGTCCTTCTTTTGCACTGTCTTTCTTAGTTGCTTTCTTGGACACTCTGCCCCCTTTCTTGGCTTTATCTGCTTCAGCCAGAATTGTTTGAAATTCATCAGATAATGGACGAGGTCCTGATGGAGTAAGAGCACGATAACCCTCTAGAATTTTACTCGAGGGAGGAACATCACGAAACATAACCTCTGGAATCGAGCCAATGAAGGAAAAATTTGATCGATCCACCATAATGATACCAATTGTATGAAGGGTTGCAATGGAAGCCATCAGTGCATCAGACATCACCGGAATCTTGAGCTGCTTGATTGCCCTGTTGACGATGATGGTCCAAAATCTCGCACAGGAGATTTCACTGTGTCGAGTAACAGAGTGAGTGCTCTGTATAAGTTAAGCCCATAGGATAGAACCATAGTCAACATTAAGACCTATGTACAAGCCATACATCAAACCCATGAAAAGTTTGCTTGCACAGTCATTGCCAGTGACTCGTTCATAAAATGCTTTGAACAGGATGGTGAAGAGGGCATTCCATGTAGGTGGAAGGTTGGGTTTCTTGAACTTGGAAACAACAGTGAGAGTTTCCGTGTACCCCATTTGATAGAACATTTCCAAGATAGCAGCATTAGAGATGGTTTCTGGGTTGATCATGTTGTCAGACTGAGGAAACCCTAACAAGTTGCAGAAACGGCTTTTGGAGATTAAAGTTGCGTGATTGTGGATGTCGAAGTATATCCTCTGTTCTTCCTTGACATAGTTGGTTGTTGTGTAAGCTTTGGAAATAATCGATAGTGGAACATTCTCAACTTGAGACAGAGCAATGATGAGAGGGGAGTATTTCAAGCACTCAATCAGAGGTAGGAGAAAGGGATCATATCGAATGGGATCAAGTTCAATAATGAGGTTTTGATGTTGCTTAACTGTCAGAAGGGATGAATGAGCCGTTTGATCTTGAACAGAAAGATTTTCTGATGGACCCGCCATTGATGAAGCTTGAAGAAGACGATGAACAGTGGAGAGCTTTTGATCGGCGGAAATCGTGTAGAGAGTTTGAAAGTGGTAAAGAGATATGGAACCGTCAAAACCCTTATATACGATTTGATTTGGTGAGGAAAATCTGGAGAGATAGTGTCTTTAAAACTGAACCGTCGCCTGGAAAAGCGCGATTTGACAGCTGTGATGAGTCAGAAGCATGCGTCACGCGACGTATAGGTAGCTGTCTGTTCAACTTTTCACGCGCCCGTTTGAATTCTTATCTTTTAAAACTTGTCGCGTCAGCTCATCTCCTTTCGCAGTAAAGAAAAAACGTTTGAATACAACTGCGAACCTGAAAGATATCAGTAACCACGAACTAGACTTTTGGAAAATTATTAAGATCTTCGTGAAAGGGGTGTCAAAGAAAAAGAAATAAAACAAAGTTTATCTGTGGGATGTTGTGATGTCTAACTAGAGACATAAATCTATGGATCCCAGGCAAAGATCTCTTCCTTCATAATCAAGAGAGACTAAGAAGTGTCTTTGTGGTTTCCTGTTGAATACGATCAAATGTTTGATGAGAAACATTGAAAGGCATCTTTTATTAAGGCTTATAAAGGTGGTTCATCCTTCATCCAAACTACAAACTTGACATAAGTATGAAAGTTGGAGAAGGTACTCGTGTGACCAGTGTAGTCAGTTGAACAAGTAGGTTTGGAACATATTTGAGTGACTTGGAAAAATATTGAAATCTAAAAAAAATAAACTGGATCCATTGGAAGAAATGTCTTGGGACGAGAACACTTCATTAGGATCTCACAAAAGAAAAAAGATATTTCTTGGTACTGACCACGAATGTGGACTCTCGTTAATGCTTGGGTGAAAATACTAGAATGTTTTATTGTTCACCGTCAATTCATATAAGGTATTGAATTTTGGGTTTCACTCAGTTCGTGGTAGAACGAAACTAATATCATTAACACAGATGTTGGTGTAACCATAAACCTCAGTGGTTATTTCTGAGAGTCTCAAGGGTTACATGTATGGATGCGAAAGTGATGGAGAAGAGAGTAGGTGGTTACAAGAAAGTGAAAGTACCTCTGCAATACGAAAGTGACCATGCAGATAACTCTTAACTCAATGCGAGAAGAGTAAGGTCGCTCATGACTAATGTGAATTTGCAGCCTGATTTGGAAGAATTGATTGGTGGTATCAACTCATTAAGGCTTCACAGTTGAGTCGTTGAGGCTTAGGACAACATGCAGCAGCATGCTTCTAGGGACACTTAGCTAATACATAAGTTACAAGATTTATACCTGCCCCATCACACGAGTTTATAAATGTTGCGAACATCTTCGTCTATGATCTTGGTGTGAATTCATATTTTTGAAATTTTTGATGTTTTTGTAAAAAGAAAAGAAATAAAACCAAGTAAAAAAAATATTTTTGCGATTTTGATTTTTCTTAAAAACAATAAAATAAAACAAATAAATTATTTTTGGTTTTTGAAGATTTTCTGAAAATGAAATAAAATAAAACAAAATAAATTAAGTAAAATAGAATAGACAAATTAAGAGCGAAGACAAGTAAGGATATACAAAATATACAAAAGGATATATGAAATACCAAACCATGAATGAACAATGCTCTGCGAACTACTACGAACGTTCGCATCGATTAGCATCCATAAAACAGACTGTGATGAACAGTTGACTGCGAAAGCCTGCGAACGTTCGCACCGATTCGCAGCGCAAATTTTATGAGTGTGAAAGTGGTTTTGGTACAGAATCAGCTTCCATCATTCATAGCCCTTGAAGGATTCTATTAAATGTTGCTTCAGGTAGAGTCTTGGTAAAAATGTCAGCCAATTGATCAGTGGATCTTACAAAATGAATCTCGACATTGCCATCTTCCACATGATCCTTGATAAAGTAATACCTCAGTGCTATGTGTTTCGTCTTTGAGTGTTGCACTGGGTTGTGACAAATGCGAATGGCACTTTTAGAGTCACAATAGAGAGGAATTATTTTCATACTTAAGCCATAATCGCGAAGTTGGCTTTGAATCCAAATGACTTGAGATGTGCACGAAGCTGCAGCTATGTATTCAGCCTCAGCTGTTGACAACGAAACGCATGTTTGTTTCTTTGATTTCCAACTCACCAGCTTGCCATCGAGAAATTGGCATCCACCAGTTGTGCTTTTTCTATCCAAACCACAACCGCCTAAGTTAGCGTCTGAAAATGCTTGTACGAAGAAACCTGAGTTCGCATGATACCATATTCCAAGAGATGACGTTCGTTTTAGATACCGGAAGATATTCTTGACAGCCACCATATGAGGTTCGTGTGGGTTGGCTTGGAACCTAGCACAGTAACAAACTGAAAACATAATATCTGGTCTACTAGCTGTTAGATACATGAGTGAACCTATCATCTGACGATAAAGGGTCATATCAGCAGCTGGTTTATCCAGCGAAGGAGTCAGTTTTGTTCCGAATGCCATTGGAACTTTCGCCTTTGAGTCTCCCAACATTCCAAACTTAGCAAGTAGGGTCTTCGTGTAAGCCTCCTGATTGATGAAAATTCCTTCCAGTCCCTGTCTTATGTTTAATCCAAGAAAAAAGTTAATTGGACCCATTGACTTCATCTCAAACTTAGTTTCCATCAGCTTTCGGTACTCAGCTGTTAGGCTGGGATTAGTAGATCCGAAGATGATGTCATCAACATAAATTTGTACGATCATCAAGTGGTCACTCTTTTTCTTGCGAAAGAAGGTTGGGTCAACCGAACCTTGCTTGAATTTGGACATTTTAAGAAAACGAGCTAGTGTTACATACAAGGCTCTTGGAGCTTGCTTTAGACCGTAAACTGCTTTGTCAAGAATATAAAAGTAGTTGGGATACTTTTCGTTTACAAAACCGGGTGGTTGCTCCACATAGACGGTCTCTTCCAGTTCGCCATTTAAGAATGCACACTTCACATCCATTTGAAACACTTCAAAATTTTTGTGTGTTGCATATGCCAAGAAGATGCGAACGGATTCCAACCTTGCAACGGGTGCGAAAGTCTCTTCGTAGTCAATTCACTCTTCCTAGCAGTAACCTTTGACAAAAAGTCTAGCTTTGTTCCTGATCATATTCCCTTCTTTATCCATTTTATTCCGAAACACCCATTTTAAACCAACAACCGATGCATCTGGGGGAGTTGGAATCAGTCTCCAAACTTTGTTTCGTTCAAACTCGTGGAGTTCATATTGCATCGTTTGCACCCAGTCAGAATGATCGAGAGCAGTGTTGACGGTTTTGGGTTCAATCTTGGGCACGAACGAATTAAACATACAAAATTCAACTTTGGAGAATAATGCAATTAGTTTCGCTTTCAGTTGAGAACGGGTAAGGACACCTGCGGAGGATTCACCAATAACTTGAGCTTTTGGGTGATCTCTTTGTTGGATAAGGTGTCTAAGTCCATAACTATTTCTAGTATGTACTTGACCCGACCCGGCATGGTCCATTTGGGTTGCATGGCACCAATCAATTGGATAAACTAAAATGAGAGAAATAACACTTATGGTTTATTAATATATTATAAGTTCTAATATATTAATAATATTATTTAATTAGTTTGATCAAGAATTAATTTAGAATTAATTAAGTGATCAAAAGATAACTAATTAAATATATGGGTAGATTATGTAAATCTTCCATATCTTATATAGTGGGCTAAGAGGCTCCATGGATTATCAAGTTGGGTTCCACCCATAGGATGCTCCATGGGAGTTACAAACCCATGGGTCATGGAAATGAAGAGTCATGACACATTAGGGTTTACATGGTGTAACCCTAGATGTGTCAACACTATATAAGAAACCCATTCTCCACCAGAATCGGCTGCACACAAGAATCAAGAGGGCTAGAGCCGATTTTGCAAGTGTAATATTCTCTCATAAGTTTACTCCAAAATCATTTGGTGTTGTGTGAAGCGTTTGAGGCATCACACTTGGGGTGCTAGGCTCACAAGGTTTCAAGGATCATAAGCAACAACAAGGTAAGTTATTCTATCTTTCATGCAAGTTAAAATTTGTTCCCCATGTATGCTAGATAGGAATATAACCTTGGAATTCAACTTTGCATGATAATTAGACAAACATAGATCCAAGGTTATTAGGGTTGCATGTACACTCAGGAAGTGTTAGAATGCTCAAAACCCAACACTCTTGTCCATTTGGTCATGGGAGGATAATTTGGATCTAAGGATGGATTTAGCTCAGCGTTTACTTCCTCAAATTCAGATAGAACAGATTGAGTGTCCGAGTCAACATTCGCTTCTTTATTCTCCCCCTCGAATGATGCGAACTCGTTGACCTCATGTATAGAATCATCTCCTACGAATGGAGGTTCGTCGATCATAGTTGGTGGGGAACAATCACCATCAGAAGGAGGCTCAGTAGAAATTGGTGATGTGAAACCCTCCCCCTGCAAAGAAGCATTTGTGGTTAGAGGTGTAGCATCCTCCCCCTGGAATTGTTTGTTAGAACCAGAATTCTCCCCCTGGAAAGTAGTGTGCGTGTCTTGAGGTTCGTTCACAGTAGATGGCTGTTCAGGCATGTCTTTCGCAGCATCATCGATAATCTTCTTGAGTTCGTCGACTTTATTATCTGCTGCCTTAGCTTCAGATGTGATAGCTTTCTCAGGTTCATCAAAGAGTAACATGAACTCTTCATACAAATTAGACATAGGTATTACTGCTGGACAAGGTTTAGGAAAGATTTCCTTGATCTGACTTTCGTTCGACTGAATTCGCTTTAGATAATTGTCTTCAAACGTGAAATAGTAGGTCTCTTCTATCTTCTTTGAGCGTTTGTTGAGAACCCTATATGCCTTGGATGTTAGCGAATATCCCAAGAATATACCTTCATCATCTTTCACATCGAACTTGTTCCGTTGTTCTTTGGAATTGAAGATGAAACACCTGGAGCCAAAAACATGGAAAAACTTAACGTTAGGTTTGCGATTATTTATGATTTCATAAGGAGTTATAGAAAATCGCTTGTTTAGAATGGATCGATTTTGGGTAAAGCAGGCGGTAGCTATCACATCAGCCCAGAAGTAGAGTGGCAGACATGCGAACGTTAGCATGGTTTGTGCAGCTTCACATAAGGAACGGTTTCGTCTTTCAACTACACCATTCTGTTGTGGAGTGTAGGCAGCAGAAAAGTTGTGTGTGACTTCCTTTTCAGCAAGAAATTCTTCAAACGCTTGGTTTTTGAATTCTAGCCCGTTGTCGCTGCGAACGTTGCGAACTAGCTTTCGCAGTTGAAGCTCGATTTGCTTGATAAAGTCCTTGAGCTTTGGCGTTGCATCAGATTTATGCTTAAGAAAGAACACCCAAGTGAAACGTGAAAAATCATCTACAATTACTACTACCACCAACGCTTCCAATAGCAGAAGGCCCGCAAAGGTCGATGTGTAGAAGTTCCAAAGGTTCGATGACTTTCGTGTTCACAATAGTAGGATGAATTTTTCTACTTTGCTTTCCCATCTCACAGGCTGCACACAGATGATCCTTGTCAAACTTCAATAGAGGAAGTCCTCGCACATGATCACCAAGAACGAGCTTGTTGATGTCTTTGAAGTTCAAGTGCGAAAGACGCCTATGCCATCACCAACTTTCGTCTGAGTGAGCTTTTGCAAGCAGGCAAATGACAGGCTTTCCTCGTATTGGGTTTAGATTCAGTGGATACATTTCACCTTTTCGTTGTGATTTCAAAAGAACAGTCTTGGATTTCTTTTCAACGATTTCTGATCCTTCGTCATCAAATGACACTTTCAATCCGATTCCTACAACCAACTGCGAGACACTGATTAAGTTGTGCTGCAAGCCTTCAACATAAGCCACTTTACAAATAGAGAATTCCCCATTCGTGATCATGCTGTAGCCTTTTATTTTGCCAAAAGAATTATTCCCGTATTTTACGTTGCCACCATCCTTGAGAGCCCTGAACTCTCGCAGTTCCTCCTTTCGTCCTGTCATGTGACGTGAACAACCACTGTCGATGTACCATTCAGTGTCAAACCGTTCGTCAAGAATAACCTGCAAAATTTAAGCAGATTTAGGAACCCAAAGTTTCTTGGGTCCTTGTGAGCCTTTCACAGAACTAGGAAAAGTAACATTAAGATCAACCATATATGTTTGTTTTATAAGTGTGGTTTCAACTTTTCGTTTGATGGTAAAAACTTTGATTTTGTTAACTTTTGAGTTAGATTCTTTAGAATCAGGAGTTTTATTCTTGTTATCAGTAGGATTCTTGACAGGCTCCTTTTCAGCTTCCTTAGTGTTAACATTTGGTTTGTTAGCTGGAGCTTTCGGCTCTGAAGAAAGCTTTTCCTTGCCTTTGACATTATGAGTTTTAGACTTCATGGACTGAGAGTGACAAGGCTTTGGTCTTTCATTTTGTTGTTTTGTGAAGAAGGGTTTTGGAGTCCCTTTTTGCTGAGAGTCCCTTGGACTGTGAGAACAACAATGCGAACACTGATTGGAGTTCACTTGCGAATGAGCTTTCGCTTTGTGGTTCATTCTCCTTTCGTGGCGAACATAATTTGAATTTTGGGATTTCCAAAATTGTTTCCTTTCATAGATATTTCTTCTATATCTGTCATTCCTTTGTCGTTTTTGATCAGCAAGTTGCTTTGATGACTTGTGGATGTTCACCCTTGGATTCACTATTCTTACTTCGGGTTCGCTCTTCATGGGGTTAGGTTCGCTGCGAACCTCCTTGGTACCACTTGGGCTACCTTTTCCAAATGTTGAGCGATTATTTAAGGGTTCAGCTACGTATCTCCCTTAAACTTTCCATGAAGTTCTTTCAGATAAACCAACAGTTTCGTCAGCATTATCTATGGGAACTGACCAGAAGTGTTCATCGCATCCGTCTTTGTTGTCTTCGTCGACAATGGTCTTCAGCTCGACGGTTTGGTTTTCAGTTATACCATTGACTTTAAAAACTTGATTGGGCGTGGTTTGAACTTTTGGAAAAACGGTTGCTTTTACTTTCAAAATTTCAGGTTTGTTTTGAACAACTCTTACGAACTCAACAGAATTTTCAGAAATAAGAGCTTTCGCAGGTTGAGATTCAATTTTAACAAACTCTGAGTAGTCAATCACATCCTCTACAGAAATGTCACTCAAATCACTATCCTCATCGAATTCAGAAGAGCTTTCAACATTTAATTTATTTTCTCAACTCAAATTGGCATTCAATGAATCAAATTTTTGCACGGTATCTGTTTTGATATGCTTTTTATCATTTTCATCCAAAAGTTGTTTCAACAAGTTTTTGTGGTCCTTGGACCTAATGTAATTTTCAATATGTTCAAGTCCGAATTTGTATGCATCAAAAGTTTCTTCAGACGTAACAATAGATTCGCAATTATAACAGTCTGCATCTATTTCGTCTTCCTTTAATTCTAAAAACGGCAAAATCATTTTATGGATTTTCTTACCGATTTCACAATCAAGGTGCAGTTGAGTAATATTAAAGAAAAGTCTTTTTGCAATTAAACAAAAAATGTTCCGTTGTTTCAAAAGCATTAAATTATCTCTCTGCAAATAAATAGATTCGTCCCTAGACTTAGACAAATCTGACTAAACCTTCTGGATCCACATACGCCTCTCCTCACTCTTGGATGTTGCCCTGCTCAATTGATCGGTTAGGTTAGATTTTGATAGCTGGGTTCACTTTAAACTATCGCTTACATTTGAAAAGGTGAATTTTAGATCGTTAAGTTTTGTTTCGTATCTAGATACAGGAATATCAAGTGATTCAAGAATGGAATTTACCTTATTGATCAACTGTTCGCATTCGTTGATCTGTTCTGAAACAGGCCTAGCCGCTAAGAATGGAATATCAAGTGATTCAAGAATGGAATTTACCTCCCACTTGCATTCTCCTGCAATCCCCCTTCAGTCACCATCAAGCATCTTCCCGGGTACTGCGAATTCTGTTCTTTCGCAACAAACGCCCTTGCATGTGTGGGCTTGCGTACCTCTTCATCCTCCGAGTCTGTTGACCAGACCTCCAATCCTCCGAACTCACCTTGAGCCAAGTTTTCCTGTCCAACAAAAGCAGGCATAAAATTATCATTAGATTTATTCTTCCTAATCTCTTCCAGCTTTCGCATGTGATAAGCATCCTCATCCTCTCCTTCATTCTTCTCATGCTTCCTTCGCAACATGCACTCCTTTACAAGATGGTTTTTACCATGACAATAATTGCAATCATATCCGGAGTCACCAACAACCTTTTTCTCCTTCTTCTCTTCCTCTTTCTGAGAACCACTTTTGTTCTCCTCTTTCGCTCTCTCTGAGCTATAGCTTCCCTGCCAGTTCCTATTTTTGCTTGAGGGAAACTTCTTTCTAGCAAATCGCTTAGGGTTAGACACCATTAAAGCGAAATCTTCGTTTGAGAGCTCGAACTCAGAATGATCTGAATCAGATCTGTCATCAGCAGCAGTCTTACCTTTCGCAACCAAGGCTAAAGACCCCATCCCAGGCACCACCTTTTCTTCTTTCATAACTTCACTCTCTCGCACCTTTAGAATTCCTACAAGCTTCGCAAGACTATAGTTCTTGAACTGTTCGTGTGCTTTAACAGTTGACACCACTGCCTTCCATTCTAATCTTAGTCCGTTCATGAACGTGACCTTTTGCTCAATCACCTCACGTCCAATCCCGTGCTTCGTCATCTTACTAAGAATATGATTATATCGATTGAAAGTGACACTCAAAGTTTCTTCAGGCTTTTGAACGAACTCGCCAAATTCAGATAACAAGAGTGTTTGAGTCGAGTGTTCTAGATCTGCGTCTGTGGAATAGAGCTCTCTCACCCTATCCCATATGGCCTTCGCTGTGTCACATGAACTTACAAGACGAAAGGTGTCCACTTGCAAAGCGAATCTAATGATCCTCATTGCTTTAATGTTGCTTAAGAGTTTGTCTTTTTCATCTTGAGGCACGTACTTCACGTCAAGACGCAGTTGGTTGTATTCTTTCTGGGTTTTGATTGTTCTCTTGGTTTCTGTGTGAACGAACGGACCTAGAGTGATCGCTTCCCAAATCAGATAACCATTATCTTCTGAACCTACAACATAATCTTCAAAGTGCATTGCCCAGACTTTATATTCTTGAGGAAAAAGAATAGGGATTCTGGTTGTAGATCCGATGCTGTTTGAGATATTCAAGGAGTTGATGTTTGAATCGTCGTTCTGCATGGTGAAAAACCTTTTGATACCTGCAATTAATAAGACTGTAAACACTTATTAGGTTAATATCGAGATCACAGAGTTACGTCAATAGATCAGTGACGGCTCTTAACAGATCTAATATTTGCAGAAACCCTAATAATTTCTTCAAACATAAGAGTTGCGTATTAAGAACACAGTCTCCTGCTCTGATACCAATTGATAGGAAGAAATCCTTTATGATCGAATAGATTAAAGCATGCAAACAAGAACACAATATGATCAAACAGGTGCTGAATGATTAATAAGCACGCCTCAGAAGAACTCGATGAAGAATTGCTTCTGTAGAGGCGTCAAATAGGGTTACAAAGATAATTCTGAGAGGTAACTAAAATACGTAGCATGCATGCACCTTATATACTAACCCTAGCAGTAAATACGAGTGGACATGCCCAACTCGTTTATACAAAATGGACTTCAAAAGAATAGGCCCAATGACGCGACACTTGATCTTCAACATATTGGAAAAATAAAACCAACATATATTGTAATGAGTTGAGATATTGGATATGAGTCATTCATTAAATAATTGTTGTGTTCTATATTAGCATGTTTAAATCCTTGAATAACTAGGTTATTCTAAATGTCCATAGTCGTTCATAGTTGTGGGCACATCTATGAGGTAAGACTAATATGAGTGGATTGGTTGATTTTCATGGAAATGAAAATAGCAAGAGTTGCTACCAACTTCGTAGGTACTTGATTAGGAGAATAAGTATTGGACCTGACCCGCATCAAAATCAATTTATGGATCGTAGTCAAGAGTGATGTTTTGATAGGCTTACGTAGTCAAGATGGGATTTGTTCCTTTTATTCGTTGAGAGTTAGACATCTAAGGCCTTACTCAAAGTTGAACACTAAATGAGATTGATCGCGATCCATATCTCTTGTTCAACATGATGTCTGAGACAAATGAATAACTGATACCACACCTTTAGTAACAATTGTAGCTTAGAGCTCCTGGAATTGGTTGTTGATGAGATGACACCCTTCGTATGTTGTTAGGGGCAGTAGCCGATTGCTAGATGTCAGTTACTGTCTATATCAGTCTATAATGAATCTTGTGCAAGTGGGAGATTGTTGAATCTATATGCCCAAGAAGCATTATTGAGTGATATTGCTAATAATATATGATCCTATAGGGTCACACCTTTATCAAGTAGGCACATTTTGTATAATTATTATTAATATGATTATTAATAAATAATATCAATTCTTTTATTATTAATATGATTATTAATAAATAATATCAATTCTTGATGGTGGATACACATAGAGAAATTCATGTTCTTTGAGTTTTTGCTATCTTCATCAACACCCTAAAACCAAGTAGGTTCAAAAGCTTCAAAGATTGTCATTCTAAAAACTCTTTGGTTGTTTTTATTTCATTCTAACCTCTATAAATGGATCCTTGATGGTTTGGTTTTGTTATAAACTAAAAATAAACTTTTTATTTGTAACACTTCCGTTGACCGGTTTCTATGAAAAACTAACTTATATTTGGTATCAAAACCCATCACTTACAAGCCATGAGAGCTTTGACCACTTCATATTTCTCTTGACAAGCTCTCTTGTGGTACTTTTCCATAAGGTCATTGTTCATCTCATATGGCCAATAGTCCTCATAGAACCTCTGTAATTCAAGGGCCATAGTAGCGACCATGATGCAAGCAACTTTTTTTTGCATCATTGTAGTGTTTCTTGTAGGAGGCTAGTTGTGTGACAACCCGAAACTTTTTCCGTTTTTTGTTATGCATTTCAGTTAATGACATTTCAGATCCGTTAACTTTCCGTCAAAAATTTTGGTTTAAATAAAATAATCTAGCTATGCTTAATTAAATTATTTACAAGTCGGAACCAAAAATCGCGCGGAAACCTGAAAATCTCGTAAATCAACATTTTTGGTCAAAAATAGGATTTACGACCGTAAACTAGTTTACGGCCGTAAACTCGTTTACGATCGTAAACTGGTTTACGACCGTAAACCCTGTTTACGGTCAGTGACGAGTGGACCCCATTTTCACCCTATAAATACGATACCCCCACCCTCATTGGAACATTTCTGGCCACATTCTCTCTTCCTCTCTCTAAGAATCTCAAACCGTAAACACTCAAAAACGCATTTAAGCTTCGGAAAACATCGAGAAACCACGTTTGGAGTCACTGGGAAACGCCTGGAAACGATTATCTCTTCGAAAACGGCAAGCAGGACCATTTTCTTGAGTTTACGGTCCACCTTCAAGAACCGTAAACCCTGTTCTTGAGTTTACGGTCCAACGATCAGAAACCGTAAACTCTGTTCTTGAGTTTACGGTCCAAATTTCAAAAACCGTAAACTCTTTTCTTGAGTTTACGGTCCAAGCCTTCAAGAACCGTAAACTCCTCTTCGACCGTAAACACCTTTTAAGTGGTGTTTTTGGCTGAAAACCCACCTCCTTCGATTCAAGCAAGTCTCGGTAACATTCCTCAACCAAATTCAAGGGTTTTCTGACAGTTTATCTAACGAAATCGCTAATTTAGATGCATATACGTATTTATTTGTTAATAGGATTTCGTTAAGTGTCGCGTGCAACAACTCGGGAACCTTCTTTTCAGTCAACAACTTCACGCAACAACTGTGAGTTCATACCCCTACATTTTTCCGCATTTTTAATGTTTTCAGGGGGGGGGGGGGGAATACAAGCTAAACATAAATGTTTTCTTTCAAGCTAAACATAAATGTTTTCTTTCAAGCTAAACAAAAGTGTTTTCAGAAATACACATAAAACTTATGCAAATTTCATACTTTAATTCCCTTTTGTACCATGTCGAGCATAAGGGACGTTTTCACAAAAATTGCATAGTTTTTACGGATACGCTATTCGCTACATGTAAACTATAATCGGTATAGTTTGGGATTTCTCTAAAAACTTATCAGACATGGAAACTTTCTCTACTAAACATACGCACTGGAACAGAAACCGTTTACAGTTTATATCATTGCTTTAACATGATTTTCATAACTTTAATTTATCACTATACGCGGTATACATTCGGATTTTCACTACGGTAGAACGCTACTGCATTACTTGTAAACTAGATTGTACGATACTGTGAGGCGCTACTTCACTACTGTACCCTTAGGTGTACAGGGATAAATCCTACCACTGTATAACCAGAGTCTCCTGGAGGGAGAGCGTGAGGTTTGTGAATAGATCTATTCGGGACTGACAATCCCACATCTGGACTGTTAGCTACAGTTTGGCGGGCACGCCTAAGATGTACAAATGTCATTTAACATCAACGCCTGAAGAACGTTGGAAAGGTCACTAGTCATATCAAGCATGGTTATACGACTCACATTATGTATAAATCACAGATAGTTTACCAACCTGGTTTTCTTCAATAGTTTTATTTATACCAATAGAACTAAACATACAATGCATACTGGCCGAGCCAGGGTTTTCAAAACCGAATCATTTATGATACGGTTTTACATTTAAATACATATACTTCATGATTAGATTTAGGTAGTCACATGAAGTAGTATTTTGCATATCACTACGATTTTTCAGAAACGAACATTCATGGTTGTATACGAAATCGATAACACTACGTTTTTCACTAAAGAAAATATCGGATTTTCTTGAGACTACACAAACATTTCGGCTCGCTCATTAACAAGTTTTCATTACAAAATTACTGCTTATGAACTCACCAGCTTTATGCTGATATTTTTCAAACTGCTTGTACTCTCAGGAAATCAGTAGACAGGTACTTGCGGGATTTTCGAGGAACCAAAGCATTTAGAGTTTTAAGCTTTTATTTTGCAAAACTATTGGATGTATTTCAAACTGAGTTTCAAACCGATGTAAACATTTTCATACAAATATTCACTGTAATGGTTGTGTTGCTATGATTGTTGTTATTCATTGGTTGTGATGCTATATACATGACGTCCTCCGTCCCGGAATGTTTCCGCCAACGGTTTCGGGGTGTGACTGATTGGTATCAGAGCCCATGTTTATAGCGAACTAGTATACCGAACCTTACGTGGTATACAACTATAAACACTAAGGGGCCTAAGTGCTCTACTCTAAAAGTATACTTTCAAAATATAAAGTATTTTTATAAAAGTATACGAGCATGCATATATAACAGGATTCGTGTCGCTAGTAGAACTGAACAAAAGTATTTCGGATGCTGGAACGTTGCGGTTATACCTGGGCAGTTATGTAATCATGTCTAGGGTGAATATAGCCTGATCAACTATATTCAGTCGAGACATGACCAACATGTGTTTGGGAGTGACTGAGGTGCTACAGCAGGCCTAAAACTTACCAAAAATCATCTCTCATAAAATACTATAGGAGTATTTTCGCTAGAGCCAAACTTAGTACGCAGATTCACTCTAAGTATTGCTACCTCTCCTTCCTTAAGCGATAACTTACCTGTGTTAGTAACCTTTCTGTGTTTATCGCTCGGTAGAATACTTTCATTATCAGGGTGAGATATATTTTGTTTTCATACCTCGAGGACTTACCATCCTCTTCTTCCTGATTGTTTCTAGAACAAGATGCCTCCTCGACCAAGGCCCAACCGAAGGAACAACGACACTCCACCACCACCACCTCCTCAGTTCGACCCTGTCATGTTCCAGGCAGCAGTTACCGCCGCTGTGACTGCAGCAATGGCACAAGTGAACGCTGGTGGAGCTGGAGGTGGAACCGACCCCCAGAGACAAGATGGAAGTCAGGGACATCAGAAAGAGTGTTCCTACAAGGACTTCATGACTGTGAAACCCAAGTCCTTCGATGGAAATGGAGGTGTCATCGCCCTGACTCGATGGTTCGAGAAGATCGAATCCATCTTCGAAATTTGCGTCTGTTCTGAAGCAAGCAAGGTGAAGTTCGCCGCCTGCACCTTCACCGACAGAGCCTTGACCTGGTGGAATGGTCGAGTCAAAACCCTAACCCTGCCAGTGGCTAATGCCATGGGTTGGGAAAGGTTGAAGGAGCTCATGCTAGCTGAGTACTGCCCGAGGGGCGAAGTGCAAAAGTTGGAGCACGAACTCTGGAACTTGAAGATGAAGGGTTCCGACATCGCTGCCTACACTGCTAGATTCTGTGATCTGGCGCTTCTCTGTCCGGGAATGGTCACTCCGGAAAGCAAGAAAATCGAGAGGTACATCTGGGGACTGACGCAACCCACCAAAGGAAATGTATGGGCTGCTAGGCCAACTACGTTTGAAAGCGCCAAGGATATGGCACAGACTCTGATCGATCATGGAATCGATCTGGATGAGGTGGCAGATGTCTCTGAGCCACAAAAGGAAAGCGGTGGGAAGAAGAAGAAGTCTGGCAACAAACGAAAGGGTCAGTCTCCGCAGGAGTCCTCCAAGAAACAACATATAGTAGCAGTTCATGCTGTTACTGCTCCTGCTGCTGCTTCCACTGCTGTTCCAACCACTCAATCTCCTACCGGTGGTTATGCTGGGAAGCTACCACTGTGCAACAAGTGTAACTTCCATCATTACGGACCCTGCCGTGAGTTGATCTGCAACAATTGTGGGAAGAAGGGACACACAGTTTGGTACTGCAAGACACCGGCTCAACCAACCAACCAGGCTCCGGGAGCAGGCGCTGGTCAAACTTGCTATGGATGTGGAGAGGTTGGGCACTACAGGAGAAACTGCCCCAAAGCAACGACTGGTGGCAATACAGGGAGAGTTTTGGCTATGGGTCAGAATGAAGCAGTTGCTGATCCTACCGTGGTTACGGGTACGTTCCTCCTTGACAACTCTTATGCATGCATTCTCTTCGATTCTGGTGCGGAGAGGAGTTTTGTTAGTCATTCATTCAAACATCTAATCAAGTGTAAATCCCAACCTCTAACCGAAACATTTATCGTCGAGATGGCTAACGGAAAGAAGGAGAGAACTAACGATATATTCATAGGCTGCACTCTTACCCTAGACAATTATTCTTTTCCCATCGACCGTATGCCTGTGTCCATCAAGAGCTTCGACGTCATTATCGGCATGGATTGGTTGAGCTCCAATCATGCTGATATTCTTTGCTTCGAGAAAGCCATCCGTCTCAATCTTCCCTCTGGCGAAGCCCTTATGATTTGCGGTGATAAGCTTAGCTCGAACCTCCGTATCATTTCATGCATCAAAGCTCAGAAGTATCTGCGGAAGGAGTGCCATGCATTTCTAGCTCATGTTGTCGACGACACGCGAAAAGTTAGAGACCTCGAGAGCATCCTCGAAGTCTGTAACTTTCCCGATGTCTTCCCTGAAGATCTCCCAGGAATCCCTCCCGAGCGCCAAGTCGAGTTTCGTATCGACTTGATCTCCAGAGCTACTCCTGTAGCTAAATCTCCATACCGTTTAGCGCCAGCGGAAATGCAAGAATTATCCAGTCGGCTCAATGAGCTGCTTAGCAAAGGATTCATAAGGCCGAGTTCCTCACCCTGGGGAGCTCCGATCTTATTTGTGAAAAAGAAAGATGGATCCTTTCGGATGTGCATTGACTACCGAGAGCTGAATAAGCTTACCATCAAGAACCGATATCCCTTACCCAGAATCGATGATCTTTTCGACCAACTTCAGGGAGCCAGTTATTTCTCAAAGATCGATCTAAGATCAGGGTACCATCAATTGCAAGTTCATGAGAATGATGTGCCTAAAACAGCATTCCGAACTCGCTATGGACACTACGAGTTTGTAGTAACGCCCTTTGGTCTGACTAACGCACCGGCAACATTCATGGACTTGATGAATCGGGTGTGCCGTCCTTTCTTAGACAAGTTTGTGATTGTGTTCATTGATGACATACTTGTCTATTCGCGAAGTGAGGACGACCATAAACAGCACTTAAGGCAGGTGTTGGAAAAGTTAAGGGCAGAAAAGTTGTACGCGAAATTTTCGAAATGCGAATTCTGGATTAGGAAGGTGAATTTCCTTGGTCACGTGATTAGCAAGGAAGGAATACACGTGGACCCTTCCAAGATCAAGGCGATTGAGAACTGGTCTGCACCAAAGACACCCACAGAAATCCGTCAATTCTTGGGTCTCGCGGGCTATTATCGCAGGTTCATCCAGAACTTCTCCAGAATCGCTAAGCCTTTAACTACCCTGACGCAAAAAGGGGTAACCTTTAGTTGGGGAGACAAGCAAGACACTACGTTTCAAACATTGAAGCAGGCCCTATGCAGCGCACCTATCTTGTCCCTGCCCGAAGGGACAGAAGACTTCGTTGTCTACTGTGATGCATCCAATCAGGGCCTAGGATGTGTTCTCATGCAGAGAGGAAAGGTTATCGCCTATGCCTCAAGACAGTTGAAAACACATGAAGTCAATTACACAACTCACGATTTAGAGTTGGGAGCAGTGATCTTTGCGTTAAAGATCTGGAGACATTATCTTTACGGAACCAAGTGCACCATCTTCACCGACCATAAGAGCCTGCAACACATCTTTAATCAAAAGGAGTTAAACATGAGACAACGACGATGGGTCGAACTACTCAGTGACTACGAGTGCGAAATTCGCTACCATCCCGGTAAGGCCAACGTGGTAGCAGACGCCCTCAGTCGAAAGGAGTATTCAGGGTGTAAGGTGAAGGCACTAACAATGACCATCCATTCCCATCTATCCGCGCAGATCAAGGAGGCTCAGCTAGAAGCCTTAAAACCCGAGAACGTGTCAGATGAAACTTTGCGGGGAATGGGCAAAAACTTAGAGGTCAAAGGAGACGGAGTATACTATTTCATGAACCGAATCTGGACCCCAAAGTTCGGTGGTTACAGAAAGGTTGTCATGAATGAGGCTCACAAAACTAAATACTCCTTTCACCCAGGTTCGGATAAGATGTATCTGGATCTCAAACAACTCTATTGGTGGCCAAACATGAAAGCAAAGATTGCTACCTTCGTGGGCAAGTGCCTGACTTGCGCCAAGGTGAAGGTCGAATATCAAAAGCCCTCAGGTCTACTTCAGCAGTCCGAAGTACCTGAGTGGAAGTGGGAAAGGATAACCATGGATTTTATCACCAACTTACCCAGAACTCCTAATGGGCACGACGCCATCTGGGTAATTGTCGATCGATTGACGAAGTCCGCCCACTTCCTGCCAATCAAGGAAAAATTCAAGATGGAGAGACTCACATGGATCTACCTTCAAGAAATAGTTCGCCTTCATGGTGTACCTGCATCCATTATCTCCGATCGAGACAGCAGGTTTACATCGAGGTTCTGGCAGTCTTTGCAGAAGGCTCTTGGAACTAAGTTGGATATGAGCACGGCTTATCATCCGCAGACCGATGGACAGAGTGAGAGAACAATTCAGACCTTGGAAGATATGTTGAGAGCCTGCGTCATTGACTTCGGCGCGTCATGGGACACTCATCTTCCTTTGGTGGAGTTTTCCTACAACAACAGCTACCATACCAGCATCAAGACTGTGCCATTTGAAGCCCTCCATGGTCGCAAGTGCAGATCCCCTCTGTGCTGGGCTGAGGTGGGCAACACGCAGCTAGCCAGGGGTCAAATCCCCGACAGTACTCTCACTGGTCCTGAGATCATCCGAGAGACAACTGAGAAGATTGTACAAATCCGGGAACGACTGAAAGCCTCACGAGATAGACAAAAGAGCTACGCCGATAAGAGACGTAAACCCTTGGAGTTCCAGGTTGGCGACCGCGTCCTCCTGAAGGTCTCACCCTGGAAAAGCATGATACGCTTCGGAAAGCGAGGAAAGCTAAACCCAAGGTACATTGGACCATTCGAGATCCTTGCTAGGATCGGTCCTGTAGCATACAAACTTCAGTTACCGCGAGAACTCAGCAACATTCATCCTGTTTTCCATGTATCGAACCTAAAGAAGTGTCTGTCCGATGAGACACTTGTGATTCCACTCGACGAGATTGAAATCAACGAGAACCTTAACTTTGTGGAAGAACCAGTCGAAATCATGGACAGAGAGATCAAACGAACAAAACAAAGTCGCATCTCGATAGTGAAGGTTCGCTGGAATGCCAAGCGAGGACCTGAATTCACTTGGGAGCGCGAAGACCAGATGAAGCAGAAGTATCCGCATCTCTTTCCAAATCCATGATTTGTATTCTAGGTTCAAATTTCGGGACAAAATTCCCTCTAACGGGGGGATGATGTGACAACCCGAAACTTTTTCCGTTTTCTGTTATGCATTTCCGTTAATGAAATTTCAGATCCGTTAACTTTCCGTCAAAAATTTTGGTTTAAATAAAATAATCTAGCTATGCTTAATTAAATTATTTACAAGTCGGAACCAAAAATCGCGCGGAAACCTGAAAATCTCGTAAATCAACATTTTTGGTCAAAAATAGGATTTACGACCGTAAACTAGTTTACGGCCGTAAACTCGTTTACGACCGTAAACTGGTTTACGACCGTAAACCCTGTTTACGGTCAGTGACGAGTGGACCCCATTTTCACCCTATAAATACGATACCCCCACCCTCATTGGAACATTTCTGGCCACATTCTCTCTTCCTCTCTCTAAGAATCTCAAACCGTAAACACTCAAAAACGCATTTAAGCTTCGGAAAACATCGAGAAACCACGTTTGGAGTCACTGGGAAACGCCTGGAAACGATTATCTCTTCGAAAACGGCAAGCAGGACCATTTTCTTGAGTTTACGGTCCACCTTCAAGAACCGTAAACCCTGTTCTTGAGTTTACTGTCCAACCATCAGAAACCGTAAACTTTGTTCTTGAGTTTACGGTCCAAATTTCAAAAACCGTAAACTCTTTTCTTGAGTTTACGGTCCAAGCCTTCAAGAACTGTAAAATCCTCTTCGACCGTAAACACCTTTTAAGTGGTGTTTTTGGCTGAAAACCCACCTCCTTCGATTCAAGCAAGTCTCGGTAACATTCCTCAACCAAATTCAAGGGTTTTCTGACAGTTTATCTAATGAAATCGCTAATTTAGATGCATATACGTATTTATTTGTTAATAGGATTTCATTAAGTGTCGCGTGCAACAACTCGGGAACCTTCTTTTCAGTCAACAACTTCACGCAACAACTGTGAGTTCATACCCCTACATTTTTCCGCATTTTTAATGTTTTCAGGGGGGGGGGGGGAATACAAGCTAAACATAAATGTTTTCTTTCAAGCTAAACATAAATGTTTTCTTTCAAGCTAAACAAAAGTGTTTTCAGAAATACACATAAAACTTATGCAAATTTCATACTTTAATTCCCTTTTGTACCATGTCGAGCATAAGGGACGTTTTCACAAAAATTGCATAGTTTTTACGGATACGCTATTCGCTACATGTAAACTATAATCGGTATAGTTTGGGATTTCTCTAAAAACTTATCAGACATGGAAACTTTCTCTACTAAACATACGCACTGGAACAGAAACCGTTTACAGTTTATATCATTGCTTTAACATGATTTTCATAATTGTAATATATCACTATACGCGGTATACATTCGGATTTTCACTACGGTAGAACGCTACTGCATTACTTGTAAACTAGATTGTACGATACTGTGAGGCGCTACTTCACTACTGTACCCTTAGGTGTACAGGGATAAATCCTACCACTGTATAACCAGAGTCTCCTGGAGGGAGAGCGTGAGGTTTGTGAATAGATCTATTCGGGACTGACAATCCCACATCTGGACTGTTAGCTACAGTTTGGCGGGCACGCCTAAGATGTACAAATGTCATTTAACATCAACGCCTGAAGAACGTTGGAAAGGTCACTAGTCATATCAAGCATGGTTATACGACTCACATTATGTATAAATCACAGATAGTTTACCAACCTGGTTTTCTTCAATAGTTTTATTTATACCAATAGAACTAAACATATAATGCATACTGGCCGAGCCAGGGTTTTCAAAACCGAATCATTTATGATACGGTTTTACATTTAAATACATATACTTCATGATTAGCTTTAGCTAGTCACATGAAGTAGTATTTTGCATATCACTACGATTTTTCAGAAACGAACATTCATGCTTGTATACGAAATCGATAACACTACGTTTTTCACTAAAGAAAATATCGGATTTTCTTGAGACTACACAAACATTTCGGCTTGCTCATTAACAAGTTTTCATTACAAAATTACTGCTTATGAACTCACCAGCTTTATGCTGATATTTTTCAAACTGCTTGTATTCTCAGGAAATCAGTAGACACGTACTTGCGGGATTTTCGAGGAACCAAAGCATTTAGAGTTTTAAGCTTTTATTTTTCAAAACTATTGGATGTATTTCAAACTGAGTTTCAAACCGATGTAAACATTTTCATACAAATATTCACTGTAATGGTTGTGTTGCTATGATTGTTGTTATTCATTGGTTGTGATGCTATATACATGACGTCCTCCGCCCCGGAATGTTTCCGCCAACGGTTTCGGGGTGTGACAAGTTGTTCCAGAGTAGTAGTGGCTTCATCGATTGCAACAAGTTTTACTTCATGGACATACTCTATGCCCTTGAATCAAAGAGCCATCTCGATATTACGGATCCAGTCATTGTAGTTGGTGCCATTAAATGTCACCTTGAACACGGTCGAGAGTAGGGAGGAACCAGAGTGGTGGGTAGACGACGAAGGAGCAGAAACATCACCAGGAGTAGACATTTATAGAGAAAAAGTAGTTTTAGTTAGAAAACAATAATCCATAATATTTAAACCCATAATAAATAATTAAGGCTAGGACTCAACTATGATATTCACAATCAAGAAGAAGGATGCCATAATCTAATTGTAAATTTTTATAAAGATAGGTAAAAGCAATTTACCAATTTCAATCAAAATGAAATTCCCAGATCTTTTGAGATTCATTGAATCTATTAATGGCATGTTTAATCTTAGATTATGCTCTTCTATTTGTGAATGGGATACCGAGGATCACAAAAACGATGTGAATAACCATGCAAATATGCTTGGCAACCTCGATGTCATTTATCATCTCATATTGATGTTTCGGTAAACCACACACACTCCATCAACAACGATAATTCTCGAGATGCCCATTATTACTCTTTATAGTCCCTATCATTGTGTCGGTTAACCACACACACCTAAGTTCAAGTTATAGTAACTCTGGTCTCCGTTGTAGGGAGGTGGTTGTCCCTGCTCTTGGCTCCACCTACCTAAGCTCACCGCCCACAGAGGCGTCGGGCCTTGAAAAGCCGGACGAGGGTTAGGATTTTCAGCAACTTGGGGTGGATTATAGACCTCCGGTTCTGAGTCCGAGTCTTCTTGGAATTCCTCCTCGTTCTCTTCATCACAACTTTCCTCGAGGTCTTCTATGGCTGGGACCACCGGGTTCTCTTCTTCAGGCTCTGCATCAAGCCATCCACCATTCCCTTGATCGGGAAAGTACGGGTCGCCAGGGAGATGGAATCCACTCATGTTATCTAAGCGAGAAAAGGGATGTAAGAAAAATATAATAGACGTACTACTTAAGATAATTATAGGATAATCCTTACCAGTTACTTCAATACTTGCGTAGTGCATACCAGTCATATATAACCATGATAGAATAGACCTTCGACTAAGTGACCCTAACTCTAAGTCCACAACCAAACAAGGAACGGGAAGTAAAGCAAAGATCACAAATTCTAAGTCTATGACACCTTAGTCACATATAACCTTAGCGTATCCACTCAGCAACTATTGACCTACTAATAAAGACCGTTTAGTTCTCAAATAAGTAATTATAGTAGCACAAAATACTCCTATTGTATTTTAAGTTTACGTTATGTTCTAAAGTTTTCATTGTAGTAGTGTTGGTAAGTTTTTAGACTTGCTGCAACACCACAACCATTCCTAGGCGCATGCTAATCACTTCTCGGAAAGATATAGTTGATCAGACTATATCACTCCCAGATCTGATTATATGTCCCCAAGCCTACTTGTGCTGTCCAACAACCGCAATACTTTTGTTCTGTTCTAGTATGACACTGATCCTAGTATGAATGCATGTATGAATACTTTACTAAAATATTTTATTATTTTAAAGGTATTAACTCTTGGTCAGAGTGTTTTAATCTCGTTGTGTTTATAGTTGTATATCTTTTATGGGTTGATATACTCAATTCACTATAAACAAAGCTCTGATACCAATCTGTCACACCCCCAAACCAGAACGGCGGAAACGTTTGGGGGCGGAGGACGTCATGTTCAGTATCATAACAATGCACTATAGTAAAACAACCAACAACATCATCCATTGCATTAATAATATAGTTAATACAAGTGTGTTCTAAATGTATTTGTAAGACACCAAAAATATATATATCAAAATAAAAGACGAGTCTTGAACATGCTCCGTCTTCTCAAAACCTGGTCCAGTGTACCTGTCTACTGGTGACCTGAGAATACAAGTTATTTTGAAAGAGTAGATCAACATTTAAGCTAGTGAGTTCATAAGTATTTTTGTGTCAAATGTTTGCATAAGTTTGATGAAAATGTTTGTAAGTGTTTGATGTAGATGTTTGTAAGTGTTTGATTTACATGTTTGTAAGTGTTTGATGTAAATGTTTGTTTACTTCCTAGAAAATCCTATATTTTCTACTAAAATGGAAAGTAGTCTTCTACCAAGACTCGACTGTTCTGTATGTTTGTTCTTTTGTAAAAGTGAGTGTTTTCCCAAGTATATGACTATCATTACCAGAAAATAGTTTACATTACCCTTTATGTGAGAAGATCACTATATGAATGTAATTGGAAAATGAAGATGTACAGTAGTATTGTATAAAGTAACTACTGAAGTACTAACTACCTTAAAACCAACTTGTTTAATTAAGGTAAAATGTGATGAGGTTATAACCATGCTTGATTGACTAGTATAAAACACGATGTTCCAAAGACATCGAAATGGTATGACATTTGTCACCCGTAGACCTGCAGGTCCCACTGTAGCTAGCAGCAAGGTGTAGGATGGTCAATCCTGTATAGATCTATACACAAACTCATGCTCTCCCTCCAGGAGACTCTGGTTACAAAACGTGACACAACAGTATATTGCCATGCCATGAAGTAGTGGCTCACATTAATGTTATCTTGTTCTTGTATTAGTATGTATGTTCCTTCTTGTTCTAGTGTATAGTATGTTCCTTCTGTTCTTGTTATAGTATGTTCCTTCTGTTCTTGTTATAGTATGTTCCTTCTTGTTCTAGTAATAGTATGTTTGAACTGACTCATGTATGAACTGACTCTTGTAAGTTTCATTATTCTAGAAATAGTAAGTAGTAATCCACTAAACTATACCTATTATAGTTTACTAGTATGATTGTTTGACTGTTACTGATGTATAGAAAAGACTCAATTACTTACCAAGCAACTAAGTTAAGTATAATCCTTAAAATGGGTTTAATAGTCACATATCTATTCAATAAGTATAACTATGATTTAACCGACATTCAGACTAGTGATCCTACCCCGATCCCACAACCAAACAAGGAACAAGAGTCAAGGTATCTAGCAATAGTCCTAAGTCTATGAAAGCATACTTATACGTAAATAGATAGACAAATATGAATTGATATAAAAGAAGTATATAAAAGCTTTAAAATAGTTTTTCAACAAATTTGAGTATAAGAAATCCTTTTGGACGTTGTTTTCACATGTAAATGATTAACACAATTTCATTGTGTTATACTTGTATTCCCCCCTAAAATCATTTAAAAGCATTTAAAAGTGTAGTTGTAGGGGTATGAACTCACCTGTAGTGAGTGATTCGAATGAAAGATCGATATAGGATGCTAAGTATGCCAAATAAAATCTTAAGCACAAACGGATCCTATTAAGCATATAATGACACATATATGTATACAACTAGTGTATATAACAACTAACATGCAAAGGTAAACAACCTTAGGAACTAGGAAACACTTGAAATGAAGTGTTACAATCACATATGATTGATTGGCGGGAGTTCACGACCACACAAGGAGGGGTTCATGGCCTTAGCATGGTTCACGACCATGGATGAAGGGTTCACGGCCATACCATGATCCTATGAAGGGTTCATGGCCCAATGAAGGGTTCACGGCCGTGAACTCTTGAAGAATCATGCCAAATAGGTGTTTGTTTCATGGGGATGCTAGTGTTTCTAATGGACAACTAGAAGATTAATAAGATACTTACTTATTGGAAGTCTTTAAGGTGTTCACGGCCCAAGAACAAGTGTGCGTTCTTGGTGTTCTTGGTGAAGAAGATGGTGATTTGAAGATCTTGAAGGAAAAGTGATGAATTCAAGGATGTTATCAAAGGGTTTCACTTGTATATGAAGATTAACTAGTAAATCGGGATGAATCACTTACGTTTTTGAAGAGAAAGGAAGGTTTCCCTTGATGATACTTGAGAGAGTTTGAGAGTTCTTGATTGGAAGATGTGAGAAACCAAGAAAAAATGAAGGAAATCTATATGTGTAGTGAGGGGTTCATGGCCGTGAACCTAGTTTGTGGCCATAAACATCCCTTGTTGATGTTCTTGGCTCAAATGCATTCCATAGATCCATTACTCACACTTCTTAGTATCAAATTCTAAGTGTACAAGGCTTAAAAACTCATAGAATAACCCTTAACATCGCTAGAAGATAACATAAACAAGTCTAACTTTTGATTGATTTGCTTGACTTACAAGATAGAAACTTACGGGTTGTCACATCATCCCCCCGTTAAAGGGAATTTCGTCCTGAAATTAGAGCTTAAGCAAATACAGATAGACTAAGGAAAAAGATGAGGATATTTAAGTTTCATTTGATCCTCCCGCTCCCAAGTGAATTCAGGTCCTCGCTTTGCATTCCATTGAACCTTCACTACCGGGATACGACTTTGCTTCGTTTGCTTGACCTCTCGGTCCATGATCTTTACTGGTTCTTCCACGAAGTTGAGGCTCTCATTGATCTCGATTTCATCGAGTGGGAGAACAAGAGTCTCATCGGATAGACACTTTTTCAGGTTCGAAACGTGGAAAGTAGGGTGTATGTTACTAAGTTCTCGAGGTAGTTTGAGTTTGTAAGCTATAGGGCCGATCCTAGTGAGAATCTCAAAAGGCCCTACGTACCTTGGATTTAGCTTCCCATGCTTTCCGAAGCGTATCAATCCCTTCCAGGGTGAGACCTTCAATAGAACACGGTTACCAACCTGGAATTCCAAAGGTTTCCTTCTCTTGTCTGCATAGCTTTTCTGTCGGTATGTAGAGGCTTTTAATCGTTCACGAATCTGAACAATCTTCTCTTTCATTTCCCGAATGATTTCTGGACCTGTGAGAGTGTTGTCAGGAACTCGTCCTTTAGCTAACTGTGTGTCACCCACTTCAGCCCATCACAGAGGGGATCTGCACTTTCGGCCATAGAGGGCTTCAAATGGAGCAGCCTTTATGCTTGTGTGATAACTGTTATTGTAGGAGAACTCGACAAGGGGTAAATGATTATCCCATGCCTTTCCAAAGTCTATCACACAGGCTCGCAACATATCTTCCAGAGTTTGTATAGTCCTCTCACTTTGTCTGTCGGTTTGTGGATGGTAGGTTGTGCTAATGTCCAGCCTAGTTCCTAGGGAACATTGTAGCGACTGCCAGAATCTTGACATGAATCTACTATCTCTATCATAGATAATGGATATGGGAACACCATGCAGTCGTACAATCTCACTAATGTAGGTTCTTGTTAGTTTCTCTATCTTGTCAGATTCTTTCATAGGCAGGAAGTGTGCGGACTTTGTTAACCTGTCTACGATCACCCATATGGTATTGAGACCACCCGTTGTCTTGGGAAACTTGGTTATGAAGTCCATTGTGATCCGCTCCCACTTCTATTCAGGTATCTCCGGTTGTTGTAGTAAACCTGAGGGTTTCTGATATTCGACCTTAACCTTGGCGCAAGTAAGACACTTGCTCACGAAGGTAGCAAACTCTGCCTTCATGCTAGGCCACCAGTATAAGTTTTTGAGATCCAGATACATCTTATCTGAACCTGGGTGGATGGAATATCGAGTATTGTGCGCTTCGTTCTTGACCACGTCTCTGAAACCACCGAGCTTCGGTGTCCAGCTCCGATCCATGAGATACAAGGCTCTGCCACCCTTGACTTCCAAGTTTTTATCCATCCCTCTTAGGGATTCACCCGCCACATTTTCAGGCTTCAAGGCTTCTATCTGAGCCTCCTTAATTTGTGTGGACAGATGTGAATGGATAGTCATAGTCAATGATTTGACTCTACGACCAGAGTATTCTTTCCGACTTAGGGCGTCAGCTACTACGTTGGCTTTACCGGGATGATAACGAATTTCACATTTGTAGTCATTGAGTAGCTCGACCCACCGTCGTTGTCTCATGTTGAGCTCCTTCTAGTCGAATATATCTTGAAGGCTTTTGTGGTCTGTAAAGATAGTGATTTTTGTACCATACAGGTAGTGTCTCCAGATCTTCAGATCAAATACCACTGCAGCTAACTCAAGATCATGTGTGGTGTAGTTGACTTCGTGTGTCTTTAACTGTCTTGAGGCATAGGCGATGACCTTTCCTCATTGTATAAGAACACAGCCAAGCCCTTGGTTGGATGCATCGCAATAAACCGCAAAATCTTTTATCCCTTCTGGGAGGGATAGTATCGGTGTGCTGCATAAGGCTCGCTTTAGCATTTGGAACGCCTTCTCTTGTTTCTCTTCCCATTCAAAGGTCACACCTTTCTGGGTCAATGTAGTAAGCGGTTTCGCGATCCTAGAGAAGTTCTGAATAAACCTGCGATAGTAGCCAGCGAGGCCTAGAAATTGACGAATTTCAGTAGGCGTCTTTGGAGCTGACCAATTCTCAATGGCCTTTATTTTGGAAGGGTCCACGTGAATTCCCTCTTCGCTAACCACGTGACCCAAGAATTCAACTCTTTGAATCCAAAATTCGCACTTGGAGAACTTCGCGTAGAGTTTCTCCGATCCCAGTGTTTCTAAGACCTGACGCAGGAGTTGAATATGCTCTTCCTTACTTCGAGAGTAGATAAGTATGTCATCGATGAATACAATAACAAATTGATCCAAGTAAGGACGGCACACCCTATTCATTAAGTCCATGAATACTGCAGGCGCGTTAATCAATCCGAATGGCATCACTACAAACTCGTAGTGTCCATAACGAGTTCGGAATGATGTCTTGGGAACATCTTCCTCTGAAACTCATAACTGGTGATAGCCGGATCTCAGATCAATCTTTGAAAAGTAATTCGCCCCTTGCAGTTGGTCGAACAAGTCGTCTATGTGAGGTAGAGGGTATCGGTTCTTGATGGTATGCTTGTTTAGTTCTCTGTAGTCGATGCACATACAGAACGATCCGTCTTTCTTCTTCACGAACAAGACCGGTGCTCCCCAGGGTGAGAAGCTTGGTCTAATAAAGCCCTTGCTGAGCAGTTCGTTTAGTTAACCGGATAGCTCCTGCATCTCAGTTGGTGCTAGACGATAGGGCGATTTGGCTACTGGGGTAGCCCCTGGAACTAAGTTGATTCTGAACTCGACTTGACGTTGTGGTGGTAATCCTGGTAGTTCTTCTGGAAAGATGTCGGGAAAGTCGTGTACTTCTGGGATGTTCTTTATGTCTTTCGTCTCTTGGCTCATATCGACTACATGAGCAAGGAATGCATGACATTCCTTTCGCAAGTACTTCTGGACTTGTATACTCGAGATGATACGAAAGTTTGTGCCGGGTTTGTTGCCATAGATAACAAGGGTTTCGTTAGACGGTAGATTAATACGAACGGCCTTCTCATAACACATGATGTCAGCACGATGAAGACTCAACCAATCCATACCGATAATGACGTCGAAACTTTTAATTGAGACAAGCATGAGGTCGATTGGAAATGAATGACTATCTAGAGATAGAGTACATCCTATGTATATACAGCTAGTGCTCTCAGTCTTTTCGTTAGCCATTTCTACAGTGAACGATTCTTTCAGTGCACGTGATTTTTGTTTAAGTAAGTGTGCAAATTTCTGGTTCACGAAACTCCTCTCTGCTCCACTATCAAACAATATGCATGCATAAGAGTTATCGAGGAAAAACGTACCAGTGACCACTGTAGGGTCTGCTACTGCCTCCTCGTGGCCTATAGCCAAAACCCTTCCCACTCCGCCAGCGTTCCCTGCCTTCGGGCAGTTCCTCTTGTAGTGGCCCACCTCGCCACATCCGTAGCAAGCCTGGCCCACTCCAATGCCGGGGATTTGGGTGATTGGCCTAGCCGGAGATTTACAGAAACGGGCAGTGTGCCCCTTCCTGTTGCAGTTACCGCACTGCATTTCCCGACAGGGTCTGTTGCGGTGGAAGCTGCACTTGTTGCACTTTGGCAAGCTTCCCGCATACTGCTTCATCGGCGCAGTGGAAGTAGGTGCTATCGCGGCATGAACAAACACGACTTGCTGCTTCTTGGCAAAGTTCTGCACCGCGTTGCCTTTCTTCTTGTCCCAAAACTTCCGCTTGTTGTCAGTGGCTTTGGATGGTTCTGGGATCGCAAGGGTTGTTGTTGTTGTCGGTGTGCGGACTCCGTGATCGATGAGCCGTTGTGCCAATCGCATGGCACTGTCGAAGGTAGTGGGGATTAAAGCTAAGACATTCCCCTGGAATGGAGGCACCAGCCCCCAAATATACCTCTCGACCTTCTTTCCCTCAGTAGGGACCATTCCTGTACATAGAGCCACCAGATCATTAAACCTGGCGGTGTAGGAAACTATGTCAGAGCCCTTCATGGTTAGGCTCCAGAGTTCTTTTTCAAGTTTCTGAACCTCGCCCCTCGGGCAGTATTCCTCAATCATAAGCTCCTTCAGAGCTTCCCAGCCCATTGCATTAGCCACTATCAAGGTAAGTGACTTGACATGGCTATTCCACCATGTTAGGGCTCTGTCTGCGAAGGTGCATGCAACACATTTTACTTTGCTTCCTTCTGGACAGGAGCAGATCTCGAAGATCGACTCAGTCTTTTCGAACCATTGCGACAGAGCAATGATCCCACCGCTGCCATTGAAGGCTCTGGGTTTGCAGTTGGTGAAGTCCTTATATGGACACTCTCTAGAGCACACTGGAGCATCACTTTGAGTAGAATGAATTGTTGTTCCACTCTCGCTAGTACCGCTAGCGATGAATTGAGCTAAGACTATCGTAACAGCCGCATCCACTGCAGGTTGGAGAGCTGTCGGATCGTATTGTGGAGGAGGTGGTGGTTGAGTAGGAGTTATCAGAGGATTACGTCTCGTTGATCGACGTGGAGGCATCTTTCAACTAAAAGTTTACAAAGATGAAGATGATAGTAAGCATTCAATTGTGAGTATAATGAGAGTGGTCCATGGACTAAATCACCATAGCCCAACAAAACAGATGAGAGTACGATTGAAATAGAGATCTAACAATAGAAGGATGAAAGCATTTGGATAAAGATTTCCCATGAGATTAGATGTCTGTCAATATCATTGGCATTAGAGATGTAACAAGTTCGGGAAAAATGACCTTGGAGTAGGTCTTACATCACACCAGAATCTAGAAAATTTTGACAACACAAAGACCAAACAGACTGAAAGTTCAAGGTCTTAACATAAGCAGGAAATTAATATTATAGTCTATATATAGACCTAATTATATCCAAAAGACAGAGTAGAGTAGGCTCTACTCGCAAGGGGAGTTGTTCCGGTTGGTCCTTGACTCAGCCCTGGACTCAGTCAGCTGCTGTTCCGTTTCCCAAACACGTCTTTGCAGTGCCACCTGGTTTTGAAGAAGATCCCTGGTCTCAGATCGACATGCATTCAGCTCCACCTGTAGGACGTTAGTGCGAGACCTTTCAAAGTTCTGATTGTTGGTCAGACGACGAAGACGAATTGTGTTCACTCCGGAGTTAGCACGGATCTCCATGCTTTGGTCGAAGTTTCCTCTTTCCTGTTCAGCATTGCGAGCAACACGTCGCACCAAGATAGGAAGAACTCTGTCAGCTGAGCCTCCCTCATTCAAGTTATAGTAACTCCAGTCTCCGTTGTAGGGAGGTGGTTTTCCCTGCTCTTGGCTCCACCTGCCCAAGTTCACCGCCCACACAGGCGTCGGGCCTTGAAAAGCCAGACGAGGGTTAGGATTTTCAGCAACTTAGGGTGGATTATAGACCTCCGGTTCTGAGTCCGAGTCTTCTTGGAATTCCTCCTCGTTTTCTTCATCAGCACTTTCCTCAGGGTCTTCTATGGCTGGGACCACCGGGTTCTCTTCTTCAGGCTCTGCATCAAGCCATCCACCATTCCCTTGATCGGGAAAGTACGGGTCGCCAGGGAGATGGAATCCAGTCATGTTATCTAAGCGAGAAAAGGGATGTAAGAAAAATATAATAGACGTACTACTTAAGATAATTATAGGATAATCCTTACCAGTTACTTCAATACTTGCGTAGTGCATACCAGTCATATGTAACCATGATAGAATAGACCTTCGACTAAGTGACCCTAACTCTAAGTCCACAACCAAACAAGGAACGGGAAGTAAAGCAAAGATCACAAATTCTAAGTCTATGACACCTTAGTCACATATAACCTTAGCGTATCCACTCAGCAACTATTGACCTACTAATAAAGACCGTTTAGTTCTCAAATAAGTAATTATAGTAGCACAAAATACTCCTATTGTATTTTAAGTTTACGTTATGTTCTAAAGTTTTCATTGTAGTAGTGTTGGTAAGTTTTTAGACTTGCTGCAACACCACAACCATTCCTAGGCACATGCTAATCACTTCTCGGAAAGATATAGTTGATCAGACTATATCACTCCCAGATCTGATTATATGTCCCCAAGCCTACTTGTGCTGTCCAACAACCACAATACTTTTGTTCTGTTCTAGTATGACACTGATCCTAGTATGAATGCATGTATGAATACTTTACTAAAATATTTTATTATTTTAAAGGTATTAACTCTTGGTCAGAGTGTTTTAATCCCGTTGTGTTTATAGTTGTATATCTTTTATGGGTTGATATACTCAATGCACTATAAACAAAGCTCTGATACCAATCTGTCACACCCCCAAACCAGAATGGTGGAAACCTTCGGGGGGCGGAGGACGTCATGTTCAGTATCATAACAATGCACAATAGTAAAACAAGCAACAACATCATCCATTGCATTAATCATATAGTTAATACAAGTGTGTTCTGAATGTATTTGTAAGACACCAAAAATATATATATCAAAATAAAAAGACGAGTTTTGAACATGCTCCGTCTTCTCAAAACCTGGTTCAGTGTACCTGTCTACTGGTGACCTGAGAATACAAGTTATTTTGAAAGAGTAGATCAACATTTAAGCTGGTGAGTTCATAAGTATTTTTGTGTCAAATGTTTTCATAAGTTTGATGAAAATGTTTGTAAGTGTTTGATGTAGATGTTTGTAAGTGTTTGATGTACATGTTTGTAAGTGTTTGATGTAAATGTTTGTATACTTCCTAGAAAATCCTATATTTTCTACTAAAATGGAAAGTAGTCTTCTACCAAGACTCGACGGTTCTGCATGTTTGTTCTTTTGTAAAAGTGAGTGTTTTCCCAAGTATATGACTATCATTACCAGAAAATAGTTTACATTACCTTTTATGTGAGAAGATCACTATATGAATGTAATGGGAAAATGAAGATGTACAGTAATATTGTATAAAGTAACTACTGAAGTACTAACTACCTTAAAACAACCTTGTTTAATTAAGGTAAAATGTGATGAGGTTATAACCATGCTTGATTGACTAGTATAAAACACGACGTTCCAAAGACATCGAAATGGTATGACATTTGTCACCTGTAGACTAGCAGGTCCCACTGTAGCTAGCAGCAAGTTGTATGATTTTCAATCTCGTATAGATCTATACAAAAACTCACGCTCTCCCTCCAGGAAACTCTGGTTACAAAACGTGACACAACAGTATATTGCCATGCCATGAAGTAGTGGCTCACATTAATGTTATCTTGTTCTTGTGTTAGTATGTATGTTCCTTCTTGTTCTAGTGTATAGTATGTTCCTTCTGTTCTTGTTATAGTATGTTCCTTCTTGTTCTAGTAATAGTATGTTTGAACTGACTCATGTATGAACTGACTCTTGTAAGTTTCATTGTTCTAGAAATAGTAAATAGTAATCCACTAAAATATACCTATTATAGTTTACTAGTATGATTGTTTGACTGTTACTGATGTATAGAAAGGACTAAATTACTTACCAAGCAACTAAGTTAAGTATAATCCTTAAAATGGGTTTAATATTCACATATCTATTTAATAAGTATAACTATGATTTGACCGACATTCGGACTAGTTATCCTACCCCGAGCCCACAACCAAACAAGGAACAGGAGTCAAGGTATCTAGCAATAGTCCTAAGTCTTTTAAAGCATACTTATACGTAAATAGATAGACGAATATGAATTGATATAAAAGAAGTTTATAAAAGCTTTAAAAGAGTTTTTCAACAAGTTTGAGTATAAGAAATCCTTTTGGGGCGTGTTTCATACACATTTTACTACAATTTGTATCGGAGCTTCCGAGTTTTTCGTATTAGCTTGTGGGGATCAATTTATCAAGTGATTGGTTATGCTTTGATGAAGTATGATAATCTGTTTTTGGATCGAAACATCGGGTTTCCCCTGTGGAAAGTAAATATGAGAGATGTTCTCATTCAGATGGATTTACATAAGGCACTTTAGAGTTGCGTGAAAATGCACGCTTCGTGAACCAAAGAAGAAAAGGAGATGAAAGATTTAAAATTCCTATCCAAGATTCGTTTGCACTTGTGAAATGATGTTTTGCAGGATGTTTTGAAAGAAACTTCAGCGGCTTCTTTATGACTAAAGTTAGAAAAATTATTGATGACGAAGAGCCTACCAAACAAGTTGCATTTAAATAGTGGCTTTTCAATCTTAAAATGATTGAAAGACGTTCTTTAAATGAATATATATCCACATTTAAAGAGTTAATTAATAACTTAGAGAATATGGATGTTCATTATGAAGATGAAGACTTGGCTTTATTCTTGTTGTCATCATTGTCCGACTCCTACAACCGTTTTTGTGAAATTATCATCTATAGGCGTGAGACTTTTGTCTTAAATGAAGTTTTTACATATTTGGATTCAAAAGAGAAGATGAAGCAGATTGTTGGTGGTGGTTCAAGTGATACGAAAGTCGAAGGTTTAAATGCCCAGGGAAGAACATCATACATAGGTAAAAATCCTCAATCTTCCAACATATAGAGATCCAAGTCTAAAGGAAATCAAAAGGTTGCAATTATTGTCATGAGAAGGGATATACGGTTGATGAATGCTTCAAGTTGAAGAATAAAGAGAAATTAGCAGCAAATGGTAAACAAACTAGAACTTCGAGTGAAGCCGATATAGCATAGGACGGTTGTATTGGAGAACTTTTCACATGTATCACAACACAAGTTGCTTTTACACATTTGAAAAGTTTAACCGGGCTATGTTCTAATGGGTAACAATTCTACATGTCCCGTTCTTGGACGTAACATCTGGATCCTTGAGGTATTATTTCTTATTAATTTATATATTACTTTTTGTTTGCTTTGGGAGGCCACAACATAGTGGAGGGACCACCACGACGTGCAGTGTATAGGTTGGACGTGGGTTTCATTTAAGCCGCCACGACGTGTCATTTTATGAACCACGACATGGCAGCAGCCTGGTGACTAAAACCATATTTTTTCGGGTACTAAGCCATATTTATAGGAAAAAGTGGGCTAAGGTTTTCTCATCCTCAACCTCCATTACCCTCAAACCTCAGAAACTATAACCCTGACCTCTCTTGGTGATTTTAGCTCATTTTGGTGCATCTGGTGGTAAGAAGAAGAAGAAGAAGAAGAAGAAGTTACTCTAGTGTGTTGATCCTTCAAGCAAGCCTCATTATCCTTCTCTTGTGTATTCTCTGGACCTTTGTAAGTGTCCAAGATCCTAGATTTTTGATGTGTTTCTTTTACATCTAGGATTCTTGTCCCTTTCTTTATGATTTTGGGTGATGGAAGGAAATGATTCCATAAAGTTGGCAACTTTATGGATCCTCATGATCCCTTTGAGGTTATTTGGTTCAGATATGAAGTTTCTAGGCACATTTTGAATATGCACAATTTTGAGCTTATTTTCTCAAGGTTATGACCTAAATTAGAAAGGACATGCATTGGACATACATGTCCATAAAGCTATGATTTTTATGGTCCATTAGGTGTAGGAAACCCTTCTGTAAACTTTGGGGAAATGGATTTTATGATTAAGTACTTAATAGTTGAGTCATACCTTATATTGACATTAAGACCTAGGTTTGGAGATCTTGATGTATAGGGCTGTCCAAAAGAATAAAGTTGGAAACTTTATCCATCAACACCTTAGGAAGAAGTAGATCAGAGCTTTGGAGCCCTTGGTGTGGTTGGAAGCATCTTAATGCATTAAGCTGCTGAAGATTCAGTTCCCACGACGTAGCACCTTGCCGCCAGGAGGTGGTGACTGGAGTGAGTCCCGGCTTTTTGTCATTTTCCTGCCACGACGTGGACAATGGGAAGCCATGAAGTGACAACTCGCTGAAGTGTTTTTGGCTGCTTGACTTTCGACCGTTGACTTTGACTTTTGACATGGGTTGACTTTTGGTTAAAATGCTAATTCTAGGGTATAGACTAAGGTTGGACCTTGTTTGATTGTTAGGAGTGTTGTAGCACCAATTTCATGGGAGTTAGCTATGGTTTATCCGACTTCGAGAGACAGGTGAGTCTTCTCACTATACTGTGTAGGATGCTAGCTGTCTTTGTGACTCTTGCATGTGTATGTTGGGCTGGGCCCATTTACTTGTATGATGGGTTAGGCCCATTAATATATGTTGGATTGGGCCCATTTGCATGCTGAGTTGGGGCCATTTATTGATGGGTTTTAGGTAAAACAAATAAACTAGAAAACAATTCCTAAGTTCACATGCAACCTACTTTGGATCTATGTTTTAACTATTAAACATATAACTTTGAATTGCAAAACAAGAACCCTAGAGGAGAGAGGCTATACTCGAAAATAACTAACTAGGGTTTAAGAGTTACATACCTTTCAATTGTTATAGCAAACAATTGACAATCCTCTTGATCTTGATCTTGATCTTCTTGGAAGCTTAGCACCACAAATGTAATGCCTCTAATGGAATCACACCCAAGAGCTAGCAAGAAGGAAACTTATAAGGAGAGAGAGGCTGGGGTATGCAAAATTCGGCCTAGGGTTTCTTCCAAGGTAGGAGTGGCCGAATTTAGGAGATGGGAGGCTCCTTATATAGCTGAGGGATCTAGGGTTTAGGGAAAACCCTAATACTCTTATGCTTGAGGCCTAAGCTAATCCAAAGGCCTTATCCAAAGCCCCTTGGACGAAATCCTTAGGGTTTCCCCTATAGATTTCGTCCACCTCCTTCCAAGGAGGTTCTGGAGCCTTCCACTAAACTATCTGATAATTGCAAACTAGTCCCTGCACTTTATAATTAATACTTTTAACCCCAAAATTAATTCTGATTAATTTCTGGCTAACTATTAATTAAACATAATGATTTCTAATTAATATATTAATCTTTTAACATATTAATAAATCATTTATATTAATTTATTAATCTTATAAATTAATATCTCTCCTTTCATAATTTCATTGTCCAGTTGCTAGGTTTGAGGGCAACCCAAAAGGACTGTGCTGCTATCAATTCAAGTACATACCAATTATAGTTATGGGCTTAGACACCTAATCCAACAGTCTCCCACTTGGATAAGTCTGTAACTATAACTGTTAGTATGTCTTCTAAATTTGACCAGCAAATTGTAGCTTCCAAAAGCTGCTGTTGAACTCTGACCCAGTCAGTTACGTGTCCTAAGATAAGTGATCATATAATCCTTCATTCTGCTAGATATCCCTAGACATAAGACATGGAATGTAATCAATCTCTTTGTCCAAAATCTATGTTTCCCGATTTCTGATTTGTGATGATGTAGGACTTCTAATTGAACACATCAATTTAGTCCTGGCTGGGCCCAACACATAAGTCAACACCAAATCATCGGGGGGCCCACAGATATCGCTTTTCCGGTTAGGGCAAAAGGAACGAATAAACGTTGACTCATATGCTTGTATCTTTTACTCATCAAATTATACATGACAATACGTTTTATAACACCAAGTTACTGATGCGTTTTCGTATCACCAATGTATAACCGACTTTGTAAATTACAACTCATATATCTTCGTTTCAAGATTATAAGATATTATTGTCTTAGTATTACTCGTGATGAATTCCATGAAGTGATACTCTGAGCGAGGGTTTATCCAATACTCAAATCTCAATTTCTGAGTACTCATGAACATTACAACAATTCTATTGCCATGTCTATCCTCAGACAATCTGTAATCCAATTCACGACAGTCTTAATTCACTACTTACTTCCAAAAGTACGAGCGACCGTGGAGTTTGAATAATCTTATTATTCGGGAAGTAAAACATGCAAAATATGAAACATAATAATAAACAATCGACAAAAGGCAATAACCAAACTTATAAATAATACTTTATTATTTAATCACCAAAAGTCAATTACTTTACTTTGTTACAAGTTTTAGAACAAAACTAATCTAACTACTAAAACTAATATCATCTTTCAGTCCTATGCTCCGAGCATGCTGAATATGCTTAGCCCTACTCAGACCCTTTGTGATGGGGTCTGCTGGGTTATCTTCAGATGACACCCTCTTTACTACAAGATGGCCTTCTTCTACTCTATGTCTGATAAAATGGTACTTTCTGTCGATATGTCTGGTTTTACCATGATCTCTCGGTTCCTTTGTTAAGGCAACCGCTCCCTCATTATCGCAGAACAGTTCCATAGGCTCCTGGATGGTTGGAACAACTCCGAGATCTCCGATGAAGTTCCTCAACCAAGATGCTTCTTTCGACGCTTCACTCGATGCTATGTACTCTAATTCACAAGTAGAATCAGCCACCGTATCTTGCTTGGAACTTTTCCAAGTAACCGCTCCTCCATTCAGTAAAAATACCCAGCCAGATTGAGAACAGAAGTTATCTCTATCCGTTTGAAAACTGGCATCACTGTAACCATCTACTCTCAAAGTATCATTGCCACCAAGCACAAGGACCCAGTCCTTTGTCCTTCGCAAATACTTGAGTATATTCTTAACCGCTATCCAATGAGCTCTACCCGGGTTTCCCTGATAGCGACTGACCATGCTCAAAGCAAATGCCACATCAGGGCGAGTACATGTCAAAGCGTACATGATCGATCCGACAGCGGAAGCATAAGGTACACGACTCGTGTCTGCTATTTCCTCATCTGTACTCGGGCATTGAGTCTTACTCAATTTGGTATTACTTTGGATAGGTAGCTCTCCCTTCTTGGAATTTTCCATACTAAACCTCTTTGGTACCTTATCCAAGTATGTGCTCTGACTAAGTCCAATTAGTCTCTTCTTTCTGTCTCTCAATATTCTAATCCCAAGAATATAGGCAGCTTCTCCAAGGTCTTTCATGGCAAAACACTTTCCAAGCCAAGACTTAACATCTTTCAAGGTTGGAACGTCGTTACCAATGAGTAATATGTCATCGACATATAACACCAGAAAAGTTACTATACTCCCACTATCCTTGATATACACACAAAACTCATCTTCATTTCTAGAGAAACCAAACTCTTTAACTTTCTCATGGAAGCAAAGATTCCAGCTGCGAGATGCTTGTTTTAATCAATAAATGGATTTCTCAAGCTTGCACACTCTATTGGGAAACTTTGCATCAACAAAACCCTCTGGCTGATTCATGTAAACATCCTCAGCCAACTTCCCGTTAAGGAAAGCAGTCTTGACATCCATCTGCCAGATTTCATAGTCATGAAAGGCAGCTATGGCGAGCAATATCCTAATAGATTTAATCTTAGCTACTGGCGAGAAGGTCTCATCATAGTCAACCCCTGGGGTTTGAGTGAAACATTTTGCAACCAGTCGAGCCTTGAATGTGTGCACATTTCCATCCATGTCTATCTTCTTCTTGAAGATCCATTTGCACCCAACTGTCCTACGACCTGGTGCACTATCAACCAAATTCCAAACTTGGTTGTCATACATGGACTTAATCTCGCTGTCCATTGCCTCTTTCCACTTGGAAGCCTCTGGGCCTGCCATTGCTTCCTTATAAGCGACTGGTTCATCTAAATTTACCAGTGTCCTATCACTGATGAATGTGTCACCGTCTGAAGTAATATGAAAACCATACAACTCAGGTGGCACACTCACCCTAGTGGATCTTCGAAGAGGTAATGAGTTATCAACTGGTTCAACAGGAACTGTTTCCTCTGGTTGAGTGCTAGTGTCATCTAAGGTTCCTTCATTGGCTAACTCTTGAATTTCTTCAAGGTCAATGGTGCTCCCACTGTCCTCTTTGAATATGAGCTCTCTTTCTAGAAAGACTCCTCTTCGTGCTACAAAGACCACGTTTTCACTAGGTCTGTAGAACAAATATCCAAAAGACTGTTTTGGGTAACCAATAAAAACACATTTCTCACTTCTAGCTGCTAGCTTATCGTGAGTCTCCCGTCTTACGAAAGCTTTACAACCCCAGACTTTAATATGTGCTAACGAGGGAACTTTCCCCGTCCACATTTCGTGAGGTGTTTTGGCAACCTTCTTTGTAGGGACAAGATTGAGGATGTGGGCGGCTGTCTCTAAGGCATACCCCCAGAAGTGAATAGGAAGCGAAGCACGACTCATCATAGAACGAACCATGTCTAACAAGGTTCGATTACGCCTCTCAGTTACACCATTTAATTGTGGTGTCCTAGGAGGAGTTAATTGTGAGACTATCCCACATTCTTTCAGATAGTCGTTGAACTCGATACTAAGATACTCCCCGCCTCTATCGGATCTAAGTTCCTTTATCTTCCTGCCCAATTGATTTTCGACCTCATGCTTAAACTCTTTGAACTTTTCAAAGGTTTCTGACTTATGTTTGATTAAGTAGATATAGCCATATCTGCTATAATCATCAGTGAAAGTCACATAGAATCGATTAGCATCCCTTGTAGTTGATCTGAAGGGCCCACACACATCTGTGTGTATGAGATCCAACATACCTTCACCTCTTTCACAAGACCCTGTGAATGGTGATTTTGTCATCTTTCCCAAAAGACAAGATTCACACATATCATTTGATTTTAGGTCAAATGATTCCAACACTCCATCCTTTTGGAGTTGGGCTATGCGTTTCTTTTTAATGTGTCCAAGACGACAATGCCACAAGCATGCCTTGTCTACACTATTAGACAAGTCAATATTAAATACACTATTTCCTAAGCTATCAACACAAGTCACTGTTTCATACACACCATCACAAGGCAAAGCTTCAAATACAAAAACACCATTCTTATAAACAGAAATTGAACCATTCAAATCATTAAAAGAATATTTAAAACCTTGTCTGAATAATGCATGAAATGAAATAATGTTTCTCGTCATCTCAGACGAATAGCAACAATTTAATAAATCTAATCTAACATCGTTACTAAGCAAAAGTTGATAAACTCCGATCTTGGTCACTGGTGAAGACTTCTTGTTTCCCATGATCAAGTTTATCCTTCCTCGCTCTATCTCCTCACTTTCTTTTAGCCCCTGTAAATCAGAACAGATGTGAAAATTAGAACAGATGTGAAAACCACATCCTGTATCAAGGACCCATGAACGAGAAGATAATGAGTTATTAGAAGAAATAGTGTAAATACCTGCTGAATATGGCTTCACTTTGCCATCTTTGATATCCTGCAGATATTTTGGGAAGCTTCTCTTCCAGTGCCCTTTGTCATTGCAATAAAAGCAATCTGCATCTTTTGGATCAGAAACATGGGGAATGGTAGCATTGGGCTTAGCCTTTGGGCCATTACTAGATGACCCAGCTTGAGCCTTGTTCTTCCAGTTTTGTTTAGGAGGACCTTTCCTCTTTTTCCCCTTTCCCTGTCTAATAGCCAAGACAGGGGAACTTGCAGGAGTGGAGGCTATACTTTTACCCTTCATCCCTGCTTCAGCTGTCTGCAACAAGTTGTGCAATTGGGCCAGTGTCTGCTCAGTGTTGTTCAAATGGTAAGTTAGAATAAACTGACCATAACAATCAGGTAATGAGTTCAAGACCATGTCAATGGCCAATTCCTCATCAAAGTGAATGTTGAGCTTGACCAAACGCTCTATGTAGCGTTGCATTCTTTGCACATGAGACACAACCGACTCCCCTTCTTTCATCTTGCAAGCCATGAGTGACTTGACTACTTCAAACTTTTCTTGACGAGCTCGCTTATGGTACTTTTCCATAAGGTCCTTGTTCATCTCAAAGGGCCAGTAGTCCTCATAGTACCTCTGTAGTTCTGGGGACATGGTTGCGACCATGATGCATGCCACTTTGGTAGCATCATCATAATGTTTCTTGTAGGCAGCATATTCTTCAGGAGTAGCTTTAGACTCATCAAGCTCTTTGAGCTCCTTTTCAAGGACATATTCTTTGTCCTCAAATCGAAGCGCCATCTTGATGTTACGTATCCAATAGTTATAGTTAGAGCCATCCATAACGACTTTGGAGCAAATGTTGAGCAAAGAGAAGTTGTGGTTGGAGGATGATGAAGCAGAAGTGTTTCCAGGAGTAGACATCTGAAAGGAAAGAAAGTTTTAGTTAGATTTCAAGATATCTCAATATAATAACCCAAAGATATAATATTAAGGTTAGGATCCAACTATGAAGATTCACAACTTAGAAATGGGATGCCAAGATCCAAGTGTAAATTTCATAAAGGTAGGTGAATGACGATTCACCAATTCCACCATTAGACGAAATAAACGAAGTGAAATTCCTAATTCTTTTGAGATACATTGAAACTATTCAATGGCATGTTTTAATCTCAGATTATGCTCTTCTATTTGTGACTGGGATGCCGAGGATCACAAACAAGATGTGAATAACCATGCAAATGTGCTTGGTAACCTCATTGTCTTTATCATTAACTATTGATGTACTGGTAAACCACACACGCTCCATCAAAATGACAATTATGAGATACCCATTACTACTCTTTATTAGTGCCTTTTAGTGTGCTGGTTAACCACACACGCTCCACTAACGACCAATAAAGCATAATGTGCAATTTCATGGATTAACATACTTTTCACATTTTTCCTAAAGTAACTAGAGTTGGGATTTTGTAAAATAATGTTCTAGTACTTTCTTTAATAACATTATACTTTTAATGAGATGTAGTTGTCCTATCAAACCCGTTCTGCTAACGACCCTCCACTAATCAAGGAAGCGGTGGGTGAGAGTGGACACCCATTCAACTACCATTTTATAGGCAGTTTCCTTATACCCCCCTTATAGACTAGCTTTGTGAATGAGGCATACTAGCGATTTGACTGACCATATTCTTATACATATATAATATTTAACTTTTAATTATAATATATATAAGATGTGTTTTAAACTTTTTAAAACTTTAGGGTTTATATATAAATTTCGAAAATTAAGACATTAATTTTAAATTTAAATAAACCAAATAACTAGATTTAATATTTATCTATTAATTAACTTTTAACTAATTTATTAAATCTTGTAAGGATTATCTAATTAAATTAAACAATTAATTTAATCCTAATCCATATCCCTTCTAGATTTCGAAAATATGGGGATAGGATAATTTCCTTATTTTTCTCAATTATCCAATAAGGCAAATATTATCCAAAACAAAGAAACCCTAAAAGGGACTAGCAAATTTCGAAATTCAAGGGAGGAGGCTAGGGTTTTCCAAAACCCTAACCCTAATTTCGATTAGGGTTCATGGAGGCTAGGGTTTTTCGAAAAACCCTTTGAACCAAAAACCCTAAAAACGAAAATTTTGGCCTTTAGGGTTTAATGGCTATAAACCCTAATTTGCAATTCAACTATTATAGCAATTCAATTTAAAACAAACAATGTCTCTGATACCACTGATGGGTTTTAGGTAAAACAAATAAACTAGAAAACAATTCCTAAGTTCACATGCAACCTACTTTGGATCTATGTTTTAACTATTAAACATATAACTTTGAATTGCAAAACAAGAACCCTAGAGGAGAGAGGCTATTCTCGAAAATAACTAACTAGGGTTTAAGAGTTACATACCTTTCAATTGTTATAGCAAACAATTGACAATCCTCTTGATCTTGATCTTCTTGGAAGCTTAGCACCACAAATGTAATGCCTCTAATGGAATCACACCCAAGAGCTAGCAAGAAGGAAACTTATAAGGAGAGAGAGGCTAGGGTATGAAAAATTCGGCCTAGGGTTTCTTCCAAGGTAGGAGTGGCCGAATTTAGGAGCTGGGAGGCTCCTTATATAGCTGAGGGATCTAGGGTTTAGGGAAAACCCTAATACTCCTTTGCTTGAGGCCTAAGCTAATCCAAAGGCCTTATCCAAAGCCCCTTGGACGAAATCCTTAGGGTTTCCCCTATAGATTTCGTCCACCTCCTTCCAAGGAGGTTCTGGAGCCTTCCACTCAACTATCTGATAATTGCAAACTAGTCCCTGCACTTTATAATTAATACTTTTAACCCCAAAATTAATTCTGATTAATTTCTGGCTAACTATTAATTAAACATAATGATTTCTAATTAATATATTAATCTTTTAACATATTAATAAATCATTTATATTAATTTATTAATCTTATAAATTAATATCTCTCCTTTCATAATTTCATTGTCCAGTTGCTAGGTTTGAGGGCAACCCAAAAGGACTGTGCTGCTATCAATTCAAGTACATACCAATTATAGTTATGGGCTTAGACACCTAATCCAACATTTATATGTATGTTGGGTTGTGCCCATTAATATGTATGTTGGGTTGGGCCTATTTGCATATTGGGTCAGGCCCTTTTGTATGTATGTTGGGTTGGGCCCATTTATATGTATGTGGTATTTTGGGGAACTCAATAAGTTTTGTGCTTACGATTTGTGGTTTAAACATGTTTCAGGTACTTCTAGTTCCAAACGGAAGGGACCGACTTGACTGCTCAGCATCCCCCTTTATGATTTTCCACATCGGTGAATGTTATCTCACTCTGATGGGTTGATGTATTTTTACTATGATTGGTTTTGAAACACATGATGTATGGGTTTGACGATTTTAAAAATGAAAATTTTTACCAGTATTTTTGGGATGTTACATTGGACATGGCTCAGTCAGAATCCGTTTGTTTGACGGATTAATCCGAACCATTGGGGATGTTATATATGTTCCCGAACTCAAAAGAAACTTGTTATCTCTCAACTCCATTGATAAAAAAGGATACGAGTTTGCTGGTAAATGTGGAGTTCTCAGGGTATTCAAAGATGTTTTCGACAAACTAAGAGCCAAGAGAAAAACCTCAGACCTTTAAACGATTTCGAGTGATGTTGTTTTTGTTTCAAAGTCACTTTCTGATCTAGATCAGTCTCATCTTTTGCACCTTTGTCTCGTCCGTATGAGTTTTCAAGGAATGTCTCAATTAAGTTGAAGAGGATTACTTGTTGAACAAAAGATTGTTAATTTAGAGTTCTGTGAAAACTATGTATATGGAAAGGAAAAATGAGTGAGATTTATGAGTGGTATTCATACAAAGAAAGGACCACTTGACTATGTTCACTTGACATTGAGATGGACATGTTGTCTTCATGCTCAAATTTGGTGGAGATGATTAAGTTTGTGTTTGGCGCGCCATAGCTAGCTGATAACCTAGCTTATTTTTCGATCTTTAAAAAATGTCATGTTTGGCGAACCGAAAAGTAGCTGATAAGCTAGCTTATAAGCTAACTTTCTAAAAAACTACTTAGAGTGGCTTTTCAGGAGCTTTTTTAACCGAAAAACCAAACCAAAATCAAATTAACTGAAATAGCCAAACCATTTTCACCTAACCATTACAAAAAAGGTGGTGCGGTTTCTATTTTTGATTAACCAAATACATATGGTTCGGTTATGGTTTTCATCCAAAACCGAACAACTAAAAACCAAACCGAACCAATTGTAACGCTAATGTTCCAGGTATTTTCATTTTTTGCATTGATTCCTTAAAAGATTGCAAAATTGGTCCCTCTGTTGGGTGTATGAGATGGGTACGCCGGGCATAGGTCCTTAAAGTTGGACGCGTATTCCCTCGCGTACGCTGGGTGTACTCATGCATAGGGAAAACTCTAATTTTTAGGGTTTGGACCCTATTTAAAGAACTTTATGGCCTTAAACCCTTTCTTACCTCCAACTTCCATCTCTCTTAGCCTCCATCTCAAACCCCTAATTCTTGTGTGTGAGTTTTGAAGCTTTAGAGTGACATTTTGGTGTTCTTGGTGGTTTAGAAAGACCTTTGGAGTTGTGGTGTTGCTCCTAAGCCTTTGGATCCATAATCTTCTCATCTTTGTGCATCTTCTGGAGGTATAAAGTTCAAATCTTGATGCTTGCCTTGCTAGATCTTGTTAAGTTGCAAGTTATGACCTTTTTGTACCAAAACCTTGGTTTCTTGAGTATTGTCTACTTCAGACCATTTGAGTTGTCCTTTCGAGCATTTTAGAGTATTTAGTGTCATAAAATGCAAGCCTGGTCCTTGCTATTCATCCATGCACGAGTTATGGAGTTTTAGATGGTTATATGAGTTGGGGTTTTGGTGGTGGGCTCCTTATAGCCATGCAAAAGCATAAAGGTTACAAATTTATGACTTCAAACGTTTATTAGGCTTAGATCTAAAGTTTAGACGTTATGTCTTAATGCATTAAGACCATAGTTTAGAGTTTGGACTTCAGGGCATAATTCTCTATACGGTGAGCATAGTGGGTTGAAGCCCCGTAACCCCTTCGAGATTGAGTTATATGTTGGGCGTAGCAGGGAGTATGATGGGCGTACTCTCAGAAAACCTTTTGGGCCATTTTTGGGCCTTAGGGGTTTTAGGGCCTTGGCTAGTTGGGTCATGAATGGGAAGGGAAAAATGGTCTTTATCCCTTAGATAGATAATGGATGAACTAGACCTTCGTTTATGGATTAAATCCTGATTATTAATTAGGGTTGTTATTGGGTTATGATTAATGTGAGGAGCTGTGTTAGCAGCAGCTCGAGTGTGCGGTTCAGTTATCTTCGGTTAGAGGTGACACTTCTTACCACACTAGTAGGTCGAAGGCACCAAGGTCGGCCCACTGATTCGTATGTGTAGAATATATGCAATTATGTGACTCTTACTGATGTGATCCTATGATATATGCATGGTGCCAATCTGGGCTTGCAGTTATTATGGACTCGGGGTTGATACGGACCCGAGGGTTGATACGGACCCGACACAACTATTTGTTGTTTCATGGGGTTGATATGGACCCAGGGGTTGTTACGGACCTGACGCAGCCGCGTCCTGTTATATTTATGTGTATGGAATATGTGGTATTTTGGGGAAGCTCACTAAGCTTTGTGCTTACAGATATGTTTTTGGTTTCAGGGACTTTCGGTACAAAATGGAAGGGCCCGACGTGATGGCACAACATTCTCCCCCTCATGATTTCCACATTTATGATCTCTTTTACTCTGATATTTTGTGATAGTTTATATTTTGGATGATTTCGAGACATGTGATGTTTGGGATTGATGAACTTAAAAATGAAATTTTTACTTATAAATTTTGGGTCATTACACCAATAGTATTAACAAATGTTTTCAATATATTATAATATAGAACATATGGTATATAATTGTATTTTGAATTAAAAATTTAAAAGATAATTATTTGGAATTAAATGTGATGCCTAATCTTTTATCATATTAATAAGGTTATAAATATCAGAGATAAACCTTAATTATAGATAAGATTTATCTCTTCTCATTTAAACGTGTATAGTTTGCTATTAATTTGTATTCCTCATGTATTATATATAGTAATGAAATACACATAATCATTTAAGTTGAATATTAATTTTGTATATGGTATAAGACTAGGTTTTCCCCTCTTATCTTCTCCTTATGGCTGGCGGCTCCTCATCCTCCGATTCTTCTCTTTCCCTAAACACAATCCTTCACATGATTTCTGTTAAACTCTCCCCTACTAATTATCTACTCTGGCGCAATCAATTGCTCACTCTACTCGCCTATCAAAAGTTATCGGGCCATATAGATGGCACAATCGCTGCACCCTCTAAAACTTTAGCCCCTGATGCTAATGGTGTCTCTGCTCCCAGTCCCGAATACTCTTCTTGGCATGAAGCAGATTAGAAGGCTTTTCTAATTATTCAAGCCTCTTTAACTGAAGTTGCTATGGATGAGACACTCGGCCTCACCACCGCTCAACAGGTATGGAATTCTCTTCAATGCGCCTATCAACAAGATTCCCACGAACGCATTCATGTCTTCAAAGACAATCTTCGTCTCCTTCAAAAGGATTCTACTACTGTTTATGAATTTGGTGCCAAATTTAAAAGTTTGTGTGATCAACTTTCAGCCATAGGTCATCTCGTGGATGAAACTGATAAGAACCACTAGTTTCTATGTGGTCTTGGTGCATCATTTGAAAATTTTTCCACTACTTATTGGGTACTCAAACCTCCTCCATCTTTTCGTGACTTAGTATCACAGGCAGAATCTCATGAATTGTTTCTAAATTCGATCCATGGTTCCATTGTTCCTGCTGTTGCCTTCACTGCAAATCGATCCAGTTCTGGTTCGACTTCCCGTGGTGGTTCCTCTACTGGTCGATCCTCAGGTCATGGTCGCAGTTCTTAAAATGGAGGCCGAGGTAGAGGTCGTTGTCCACCTCACTGCCAATTGTGTAGGACAAATGGACACTATGCCAGTTCATGTCCAGATTTACACTCTTTTACTCGCCAAGGTTCCCCTGCAAATGCAAACTTGCCCCAGGCATTTCAAGCTCAGTGTCATGTTACTAATGATTCTCCTGATTTGTATGTAGACTCAGGTGCAACCACCCACATGACATCATCTTCAGCTCATCTGGACTTAACTACACGTTATAATGGTCCTGATCATGTGATGTTTGGTAATGGTAATTCTTCTCATATCTCACATATTGGTACTAAGTCTCTCTCTAACGACATCAAATTATCAGATGTTCTTGTAGTTCCTAACATCACCAAAAATCTACTTTCAATTAGCAAATTGACAAGTGACTCTCCACTTGATGTTTTCTTTTCTAATCCGTTCTTTTCCATTTAGAATCGAGAAACAAAGGAAATCATAGCAAGGGGAAAATGTGAGAATGGCTTATACGTACTCAAGCAAGGCCATCAATTTTTTCTTTCAAGTTTGAAGTCATCTAAGTTGCAAGCATCTCATGAATTATGGCATAATAGACTAGGACATGTTTCATTTGACATTATTTCTTTTTTACATAAATTAGGTGTCTTATATGTTACTTCTTTATTACCGAAACCACGTGTGTCCATCGTGTCAATTATCTAAAAGCAAGTTATTACCTTTTCAACTTAATAATAAAAGGTCTTTGCAAGTTCTTGACTTGGTTCATTGTGATCTTTGGGCTCCAACACCCATAACTTCTACAGATGGATATAAATATTACTACATCTTTATTGATGATTTTTCAATATTCACATGGTTTTACCCGATGAAGCACAAATCTGATTTTATTACCATTCTCACTGCCTTTTTAGCATTTGTTCAGACTCAATTTTCTTGCAAGATGAAAGTTTTTCAAAGTGATGGTGGAGGTGAGTTTGTAAATCATCGTGTGAGCACTCTTTTCACCAACAATGGTACACATCATCGTCTCTCATGTGCTCACACACCACAACAGAATGGTCGAGCCAAACGAAAACATCGACATGTTACTGAGACTGGTCTTGCCATGATGTTTAAAGCACTCTTTTCACCAACAAAAAGATAAGTATTCGCCTCTGCCTCCATCTTGTGATCTTCCTCCACCTGCAGCTCAGCTATATGCTCAGTCAAATTCTTCTATTCATCCAATGGTTACCCGATCAAAAGACGGAATTTTCAAACCAAAGCATATTGTTGACCTTTCCTATCTTCACCAGTCTTCACTCCATCAAGCTCTTTTTGCCTCTAAAGAATCACATGGTTTCAAATCAGCTGCAAAGAATCCACGTTGGTTATCAGCTATGGAAGATGAAATGACTGCTTTACGGGCCAATAATACTTGGGACTTGGTGCCTCGTCCAACTACCTCCAATGTAGTTGGATCTACGTGGGTGTATCGAATTAAATATAACTCGGATGGCACGGTTCAACGCTTCAAAGCCCGATTAGTTGCACAAGGCTTCAGTCAAATTTCGGGCCTCGATTACACATACACCTTTAGTCCTGTCGTACAAGCAGCTATGGTTCAGATTGTTCTTGCTTTGGTCGTCATGCACAAATGGCCATTACATCAGTTGGATGTAAATAATGCCTTTCTAAATGGCAGTCTCACTGACACTTTTTTATGAATCAACCCCCATGGTTTATTGATTCTCGCTTTCCCAATCATGTTTTCCGACTAAAGAAAGCTCTTTATGGCTTCAAAAAGCACCTCGTTCATGGTTTCAACGCCTGGTTTCCTTTCTTGTTAGTCTTGGTTTTATTAACAGTAGGGCGGATACTTCTCTTTTTGTTTTCAAATGTGATGTACATATCTTGTACCTACTAGTATATGTGGATGGCATTATTTTGACAGGAAATCACTCTTCGTTGATTTGCAAATTCATCACTAAACTTCATTCAGAATTTGTTGTCAAAGATCTTGGGAACTTAAGTTATTTTTTGGGACTCGAGGTGTCATATACTGATGATGGTCTGTTTCTCACTCAAGAAAAATATGCACATGATCTCCTTATACGTGCAAGTCTTCTCGAGTCCAAACTCGTTTCTACTCCTCTCTCTACCTCAGAGTCTCTTATCTCTACTGGTTCTCTGTGCTCTGACTCTACTGCATATAGATCCTTAGTAGGTGCTTTGAAATATCTCACCATCACTCGTCCTGACTTGTCATATGCTGTCAACCAAGTCAGTCAATTCCTTCATGCTCCTACTGTTGATCATTTTCGAGCAGTTAAACGAATTCTCAGATATGTGAAGGGCACTTTATCTTATGGCTTACACTTTACTCGTCCCCAATCTTCTTCGCTCATTGGTTATTCTGATGCGGATTGGGCTCGTTGCTTGAGACCCGGCGGTCCACATATGGTTACTCGATTTTTCTTGGTGGAAATTTGGTCTCTTGGAGTGCTAAAAAGCAGCCTACTGTTTCACGGTCTAGCTGTGAATCTGAATATCGAGTCATGGCGAATACAGCTGCTGCGATTGTTTGGATCATGCATCTCTTACGAGAACTCTTTGCACTACCACCAGATCGTCCAACCTTTCTATGTGACAACAAGAGTGCATTATTCTTAAGTCAAAATCCTATTTCTCATAAAAGAGCAAAACATATCGACATCGACTACCATTTTGTTCGTGAGTTAGTCGCTTCAGGACGGTTATACACACGGTTTGTTCCTACTTCTCTACAGCTAGCTGACATTTTCACCAAAAGTCTTCCTAGACCTTTGTTTGAGCAGTTTCGTGCCAAGCTTCGTGTTGGTCCACCACCTCTGTGCTTGAAGGGGGTATTAGAGATAAACCTTAATTATAGATAAGATTTATCTCTTCTCATTTAAACGTGTATAGATTGTTATTAATTTGTATTCCTCATGTATTATATATAGTAATGAAATAGACATAATCATTTAAGTTGAATATTAATTTCGTATAATAAACACTGAATCATTCACCTTTTTATAACTATGTACTTTATGTTTTTTTAGTTTTTATAGCAAAGTATTTTTTATTTTTTATCACATTTTCAACCAATATGATTAAGCAATACTAACCATTAACCATAACCATTAACCAACAAAAATCATTAACCAAAGCCAATATTAACAAATACTCGATAACTATCAAAATGCATTAACCACTTATAATGGCTATGGTTCGGTTTTAGTTAAGAACCGAATCAAACCGCCTCATACATACCCCTATTTTCTTTTATGTCTTTTAGTTAGTTTATCAATTAGTTTTTACCAAACGTAATTTTTCGTCAACTAGCTTATAAACTAGCAGCTAGCTTTTCAGTTAATCTGCCACACATAGCCCAACTTGCTCAAAGTTGGAAAAAGATTAATGAAGTTGGTCTTTTTTCTTATGTACTCAACACTGTGGATGATTTGGAAGACAAGAAACGCACGTGTGTTCAAAAATGAAAGGCGAGTTGTTTTAAATGTGTCAAATGATATTAGCATTAGTACTTTTTCTTGTATTAACAGTAGATCCTAATTTTAAAAATTGATTGTAGATCCTAATTTTCAAAAATTGATTGGTTTGTCTGGAGTATGGCTCATGTATCAAATTTGTCTTTGTAATTCGACTTAAGCCTCTCGCTTAAGTATTTTGTTTTTTTAATGCTAATGTTTTGTTAGCCCTTCAAAAAAATGAAATCCTTTTTTCACATAAGGTAACCACTTTATTTAGAAAAGAATCTCAAAGTGGTCATTTAAGTAATACAGAGTACTAAACTCAATAATTTATCGTGTTCATTTTTCTAAAAGCACTCCTAATTCCTTTTGCTTATCCTCAATATTAAATAAACAAAAAAATTACACTCAATTTCATTTCTCTCCCTTCAATTCTTTCTACAAAACACACCCTTAAGATCTTGACTCAATATCTTATAAGACTTTGTTTAACATACTAGCTGAAAAACTACCTTTTAACCTACAAATTAACATATCAATAAACTATCTCAAATAACTTATTAGAAAACTACTTTAGAAGTTATTATAAACTATTTTTGTGGTCTCACCAAACACTTAATGTCCAATTAGCGATGAGTTTTGACCCTATGATCTTGTGTCTTATATTAAAATCGATTATTTGATTTTGGTATAAGGAATTGAGGGCTTGTTGCTTTATTTACTCTGGCTTATTGTGAAATTTGATTGTGAGTTTGTTGGTTCAAAGTCTTACAGACTCAATTGGCACCAGTGGTATCTTTTCATTTGGGTATAAAAAGCAGGGTATTGGTCCTTTTGGTTGTTAATTATTATCATTGTTGAGTCTAGACGTCCAGTCTTTTGTCGCTGGCTCAATACCTATGCTATAGTGGGTTCATATACTTAATTGATGTTCTTAGCTTATTGCTTGTGTTATCAAGATCTTCAAGTATGTTGCTTTTATATATTCTTATTATTTCTCCTCGTTATAACATGTTTTAGGATATTTTTTTTCATTGTTTCAACTCTTAAAATGGTAAAGTATAACTTGTTTGTACAACCAGATGTTAGCGGAAGAATCCCTATTTGATGTCCATGAATTTACAAATTGTAATCATCTGGCCAAGTTCAAATGAGTGTCAGTCATTTACAACACTCTTTGGAGTTCACAGAGCCATTGTTTTGACAAAGTGTTCAACAATTACAGGCCTATTTCATCTGTGTAACCCCATTTCATTAATATTGCATTCTTTACATTAGATATGTAATTGAGGCATAAAAAATTAAAAATCAAATTTGCTTGGACATGTATCATTTATGTAATCCTTTGTTCTTGTTTTGTTAACTTATTGCTATTATGTTTATTGATAAATTATAAAAAAAAATGTTGCTTAAAAAATAAACATAGTAAAAAATTCATTTCCATTTATTATTTACTATACAACTGAACAAAAGAATTGATCATCATGTATATTTTTCTGGTGAATGTGACGTTGTACCAAATGATGGAAACAATTCTTTTTTCCCAACTTAATTCTCCTTTTTTTGCTTTTTATTCTTTGTTACAATTCTATTTATTTGTACCAAACATGCCCTAAACTTAATATTGTGAGGTAGTGAGGTGTCATGCGTTATTCCTCTTTGTAGATCATATCTACACACACAAAAAAAGTGTATACAAAACCCATATCCTATTATATTAATATAATATCTCTTAACATACTTGACTTGATTGTAAAAGTATAGAAATCAAAAAGTGAGATTTCAAGATTAAAGATGTAAATCGTGCTCTTTGTGATATACAGATGTTGTGTTTACATTATTCTACTGGTCGATGTGCCATTTATTGTTTTTTGTACTAATACAAACATACAATGCAGATTATACAAACATACAATGCATATTATAGTTTTAAAAAAAAAATGAGACATAAGGAATATTTGCAATAGTCATAAAATTCGGAGTTTATGACCTTGGGCACAACTTTTGAGCCAAAATTGTAAAAGATAAAAGTAAAGTTAAAAGGTATAATCAAAACAAAACCAATGCATACTAAAGTCCAAATAGAAGAGTTATATATATATATATATATATATATATATATATATATATATATATATATATATATATATATATATATCCGGTAAGAAATTTTTTTATGGTAGGAAGATAATAAGTTTTTTTTTTCTACATATTTTTTTGATGAACAAAATAAATGAATCACTGGATGAATCAAAAATAACATGATTCACAAAAAAAATTCTCAAAAAAACATCTCGATGATTCATTTATACAATGATTTTGTTGTTATTCACTAAAATTGTCATAAAAGTGAATTTTTTTTAATTTACGTAAAATTGTTATAAAAGTGAATTTTGTTGTTATATATATATATATATATATATATATATATATATATATATATATATATATATATATATATATATATATATATATATATATATATATATATATATCAAAGTTTTTTTTTTTTTTTTATCATATGAGTGTTTTGTTTCTTTTAGTTAATAAATTTCAAATTAACTTGTTCACTTTGCAATAGTGGAGCGATAGTTGGTTTAGAAATCCACCTTAAGTCCTTAATGAAGCTATTAATGTGTGTATGTGTGATTAGGAGTGTTATATTCAACGTTTTTTTGTGATCGTATGAGTGTTTTGTTTCTTTTAGTTAATAAATTTCTTATTAACTTGTTGTTCACTTTGCAATAGTGGACATGTTCATAGTTGGTTTAGAAATCTACCTTAAGTCCTTAATGAAGCTATTAATGAGAGAGAGAGAGAGAGAGAGAGAGAGAGAGAGAGAGAGAGAGAGAGAGAGAGAGAGAGAGAGTGAGTAGTGTTTCAACAACTTAATTATCTTTAATTTTAGCATATTACATTGCTTTTGTAGGCATATGTGAATCTTAGATCACAAAATATCATGAAGATTCTTAATTCTTTATGGGGATTAGGCCTATAGAAGTATAGATTAGTCAGAGTGAAGTCTAAGGTTCAAATTAGCCTTTCGCTTTGAGGATTCATCGATTGGGGCCATACATTGTTGGTGATCGCTTAGAACAAAAGCTCATTCAATCTTATGGCAAGTTGGCATGTGAGATCAAATTAATATTATTGTATTGTTATTTTTATATTATCACATCGACATTATTTCAAGGAATGATGGATATTTGAAATTGAAAGCGGAAAAAAGGGAAGCATGATGTGGATGAGATCAAAAGGCAAAAACTTTAATAGAAATGACAAATTTAACTCCATTGCAATTATTATTATGATTATAGTGTTGATTTTAGTTGGTAAATACTTACGTTAAAATTGATTAAAAACAGTATCAAACCAAATAATACCGTTTCTACATGCTAGAGCCTAGAAGCATTCATGTATTTGCAGTAGAGTACACAAGACCTAGTTTAGCATAAGAAGGTTAAACTTAAAAAAGATGTAGTTACAATGAAACGTTCACCACATTTCACACAGAAGAGAATATACCTTTCTAACTATGGTCCCTATGGTATAGTGAAAATCACAATTTGAGTCCATGTTTTTTTAATCGGGCACTACCAATCCTCATGGTTTCATTTTCTTGTACTTTTGGTCACTCGGGCTAACTCTATTAACAAAATGCCATCAAAGATATTTGTAATTATAATTTAACTAATGTCCATCCCCCACAGGCTCACACACATCCCTTCCTTCCATTTTTTACATGATGTGTGATCATTGACCACTACGTAACCTACATCAATCACCACCTCCATCCGCAGCCACCATGGGTCAATGTATTGATGGAATTGTTTGAATTTGAGAAAAGTGTATGATTTGGATTTTAGCGGATGAATCCAAACAAGGACTAATATTATAAAAGTCCTAAATTTTTAACGTGTAATTGGAAAAAACCCTAATATTTTTATTATTATTGTTATAGCCACAACTTTCTCGCAGAATTATTGCTCTAGCCCACTTAACGAGTTTCATGGTTAACTTGCTTAACTTCTTTGCAAAATCAGTCCTAAAAAGTTCAAATTTGGTCCCTGAAGTTTGCAAAAAATTACATCACATGATTTTTTAACTTTATTTTTCATTTTTTGTAAACTTTATTTATTTTCGGGTTTTTTTATAAATATATATACATTTTTTATTTTCTTTTTTTATATATACTTTATTTCTTTTTATTTTTTTTAACTTTTCAACAATTTGATTTTTTTTACCTTTTGTTTTCTATTTTTTTAGTGTATATATAGAGTATATTAGAGTTTTTTTTGTTCATTTTTCTTTTCGTATTATATTTTTAATTTTTTTAATTTTTAATTTTTTGTTTTCCAATTATTTGTTTTTATTTTTATTTTTTTGTATTTTTAATTTTTTATTGACCTTTTTCAAAAAATTTAAAATGTATTAATATATTAGAGTATATTAAAATTTTGATAATTTATAGTTTTTGTAATTTTTTTATTTTTATTCAAGTAAATAAAATAGTTATGTTTATATTTGTAATTTCGGTCCAACTTATTTTTTTTTATTTTTTTTATTTAGAGCTATTATATTTATGTTACGAAAAAATAAAAATTAAAAAAAAATAGCTTGTTTATTGAGAATTAGTGTTTCAATGTGTTATATAACTTGCAAATTAAATCATATTTCTATATGTGATATCAATAGTTAAAATTCAAGATAATATTTTTAAATTTGATAATAGACTAAAAGAAAGAAAAAAATATATAATAATAGTCGGTCTCTATAAAAAAAACTTGTTATAGTAATTTAAATTGAATTAAAGTTTGTTTACTTAAATCAAAATAAATAAAAAAACATTAGAAAAACAATAAATAACTAAAATAGAAAACAAATAGAAAACAAAAGGTAAAAAGGTAAAAAAAACAAATTGTTGAAAAATAAAGTTAAAAAATGAAAATAAATAAAGTATATAAAAAAAAGAAAATAAAAAATGTATATATATTTATAAAAAAACCGAAATAAATAAAGTACACAAAAAACGAAAAATAAAGTTAAAAAACCATGTGGTGTAATTTTTTGCAAACCCCATGGACCAAATTTGAACTTTTTATGACTGATTTTGCAAAAAAATTAACCAAGTTAACCATGAAACTCGTTAAGTGGTCTAGAATAATAATTCTGCAAGAAGGTTGTGGCCATAGCAATAGTAAAAAAAATATTATGGCTTTTTCCAATTACACTTTAAAAATTTAGGGCTTTTATAATATTAGTCCATCCAAACAAATTCCATAAAGTTTTAACGCAGTAACAGGTAGCATTTATAGTGTGTTCTATTGTGTATGGATGGTATTTAAAGATCATTGTGAATTATATCAAATGGTGATATTGTTTTAGAAGAATCAACAAAAGGTAATCAAATATGTTTATTTATATAACTACGAATAAAAAAAGAATCTTTCACACCAGCTTTGGTAAGATGATATTGATTAATAAGACCCATATAATTATTCTCATTGAAATTCAACTTTCAACATCTATAAGGCCTGCCTTGGATAATAATATGGTTACTGAAAAGAGCTTCGCAAGACTTTTTTAAGTATGTTGTGAACTCATTTATGAGAAACATCTCTGTAGCATTGGGTAAGATGAATATATTCCAAATAAATGACTTGTGTTCGAGCCTCACATTTTGTATTTCTTTTTAATATTTTGATGAGGTATCCTTTTAGCTACGTGTCATTTCAACGTGGTTAATGTTAAAATGTGACAATTTTTTCTTTTAAATGTTGTTATTCGTTTACCTTAACCCTAAACTAAAGAACCTCAAATCGCCAGATGAATATTTCATAACACGTTTCAAATGTTGTAAATACATATAAAATAAAAACATGTTAAAATTGTTCATTAAAATGCCACCACCTACAAGAAAGGTACACATGGTTAACTAACAAATATATCTATAGAGGAAATGATTAAATTAATTAGTTACCTTCAGTAGTTTAATTCTTGAAACAACACTTACTTAACTCGCACGAGTTAGGGTCTTAGGAAAATAGGATCCATGCAATCTTTCTTTAATAGGCCCAATGCTTGATGCAAAAGTGATAAGTCCACTAATACAAAAATCCAACATTGATGGGCCAGTAGCTTTAATAAAATGCTTTTTATTTTTAATTAAAAGGCCACCTGTTTGGTAATGGAGTAATGAGAAATCGTTCGCTTTTTATTGCAAAAATTACTTTTTAGATGGTATTCGGTCTTCAATATAAAAAATCTTAGATTTGTTTTCTAAAACATAAAAATATCAAATATTGTACGAAATACTTCTTCATTTATTGCAAAATTGTTTATATTATTGTAAAATTCATAATTTTCCATTGATAATTTCTAATCTGAAGTTTAGTCCCCGTGGTTTAGAAACGTCATAGCTGGTCCCTGTGCTTTCAAAACTTTTGACGATTGGTCCTTATTGCTAATTCCGTTAAGTTATGTCCGTTAACAGAAGGGCATTTTCGTCATTTCACTACCACAGGGGCCATTTATGATGTTTTCTCTTATTTTATAAAAAAATAATAAAATAATAAAATAATATACAAACAAAGGGTCTCTCTCCTCTCTCTTCTCCTCCACCTCTTTGTTCGACTCATGTATTTATCTCACAAATATACCACAACTGATACAAACAATTTTAGTCAAAGCAACCATTTTGCCATAAACAATCGAGTAAGCACTTCTAGAGCCACACCCAATTCCCTACTTTGGATCAGAATCACACAATTCATCACCGACTCCGACCAATTTTGGAATCCATCACCTCTATGGTTCTGTTATCAGCAGCCGCCACCTCCGATCTCCGATCTTTTTTGCTGCCTCCAATCTCCAACCTCCAATATCTGATCTTCGTTGCTGCCTCCAACATCTGAGTTCTTATCTTCTTCTAAAGTCCTTATTTTTTAGTTCCTGAAAATCTGATTCAGGTACTCGAACCAGTTAAACCCCCAATTGTATTTGCTGAAAAAAAATTGAAAATCACTTGAGTTATTTCCATATTTCCCGAAACACTAACAAGCATTACGTGTGTTCATCTTCACCTGATTGTTCATCTTAATCTGGTGTATAACTTTGGGGTTGATTTTTGAATGTAGAGAACTTCATGACTGGGTACAAATCGTATTTGATAGAGAAGAACTTATTCTTGGGTGGAGAAAGTCCGATTGTAAGTTTTGATTTTTAAAAGTCAAATCAAGAATTGAAATCAATTTTTTATACTGGTTGTTGTTTCTTGTTCATGAAGGTTACGATATTGAGAATTAAACTGATTCAAGTTCAAAACCATTGAACCTTAACAATGTTCCGTCGGTGGTGGCGGCAGGGCTGGAAGGTCACCATGAGTGGAGTGTAAGCACAGGTTGGAGCTCTGGTGAACACTGTAAGCGATTTTGTTATTCGATTCAAACGTGGATTTTTTCCTTTCCCTGTTGGTTCTATTGGATCTTTTGTTGTAGATTCGTTTACTTTTTGTATTGAAAAATGTCAATATGAAATCATATAGCAACTTTGATGAATTTTTGAATAGAAATAATTGTAAATACGTTACAGATGAACGTTTTCATAAATATAGTCCAGTTGTTCCGATTAGGGTTCTTCAGTTGAAGCTTTCACTTAATTCTGTGATTCTATCTACACATTTTAACTGGTTCGAGCTTTAGTTTGTTAATGGCGTCAAGATCTCACAGTGGGCAATCTAGGGTTTCAGGAAACATTAAGTTTGGGGTATCAGATGTGGCGAATTGGAGGCATGGTAGGAAATTTTCATTCGATACATTAGTAAATTCATTCAAGGAACAAAAATCGGTTGATATTAAAAGAATAATGGGTTCAATTGATGATTCCTAAGAAATGAATTCCATGTTGGTGTGCGTTCATATGTTGAGAGAGAGAGAGAGAGAGAGACCCTTTGTATATTATTATTATTATTTATAAAATAAGAGAAAACATCATAAATGGTCTCTGTGGTAGTGAAATGACGAAAATGCCCTTATGTTAACGGACATAACTTAACGGAGTTAGCAATAAGGACCAATCGTCAAAAGTTTTGAAAGCACAGGGACCAGCTATGACGTTTCTAAACCACGGGGACTAAACTTCAGATTTGAGGAAACCACAGGGACCATTTATGATGTTTTTTCTAATTTCTTGCTGGTGGGAACAATTCAAAAAGTGAATTCGCAGCACAAAATGATTTTCCAATGCTATCAGATACGAAACAGGTATTCGTTGGTAATAATAGATCAAATGACCATTTTATTTATGCATTCCTTCATTTTAGTTGTGTTTTCATTTTCTCTAAAATTTACAGATTTTCGCTTAATAAAAAACTGTTAGATATATCAACAATACACATTTTTATTTAGTTATTTACAACAGCAACATGTTTGTAAATACCGACTTCATATTGATTTATGGTATGTCATCCATATTAAGTCGACATATCAACATATGAGTCTCAAACATGTATAATGCCAATTATGCCATATAACAACCAAAAAAACGATGCATGATTGTGGTTGTGGGTAGCTAAAGGTTTACACCTACAGAAAACTTCATTTTGGCATTTTATCAAACACTTATCTAGCATGCACGTTAAACTACCAAATGGAGACTATTCAAATCAATCAATTATATAAAGAAAACAAACCGAGGAAAGAAAGAAAATACATACCTTTGAATTCAGATTAGCTTGATTTTGACAATGAAGATTTGAACAATCACAATGTTTATGTTTAGCTCTGCTGCATATATAATTGTAGCAAACTGAGAATTAAATTACATTTCAACTCCAAACCACAATAACCTCTTTATGGATTCTAAACAATCTAATTCAGGATTCAATTAGAGACTATAAAAGTGCTTCAGCTCCAGCAACAATCTCCAGTATTTCATTGGTAATCTTAGTCTGCCTTTGACGATTATAAGCATTTGAAAGATCCTTCTGCAACTCAAGTGCATTATCAGTAGCATTACTCATTGCATTCATCCTGGAAGCAAGCTCACTTGCTAATGACTCCTGTAACGCCCTCAATATCTGATTGTTCAAATAAAGAGGCATCAATGCATCAAGAATCTGAACAGGGTCTTGTTCAAACTCCATATTCGGTAAAAACCCCTCCTTTTTCCTCATCAATTTATCCCTCTCCACTGCTAATTTCCCCTCTTTTGTAGTTAATCTAAACAACTCATCTTCACTTGCGTCAACACAGTTACCATTTCCATCTACAACTTCCCCTTTAGCAGACAAAGGAAGCAATGTTTGAATCACAGGATTAGATTTCACCAAAGAAACGAATTTTGTATACAGAAGTTCCACTTTATCAACCTCTTCACTTACAAACAAGGAAAACACATCATCTGCAATCACCTGAGAGTCTTTTACACTCGGAAAACCCTCTCCTTCAATGAACCTATCAACCGAAACACTAGGTCTTCTTAAGAAATACGAATTACCCTTCTTCCCAACACTAATAATAGTGTAATCAAGTCCGAGATTCTTCAATTCAGCAATTCGGGTTTCAGCTTTTCGAAGAATAATATTGTTAAAACCCCCACAGAGACCTCTTTCTCCTGTTATTACAACAAGGGCGACTTTTTTTACAGGTCTAATGTCTGTTAAAGGTATGTCAACATCTTCCAATTGGCACTGTTGGTTGATGCTATAGATAACATCGATAAGTGCTTCGGAGAATGGTCGGCCATTAACAACTGCTTCTTGGGCTCTTCGGACCTTTGCTGCTGCTACGAGTTTCATTGCTTCTGTTATTTTCTGTGCGTTTTTCACAGTGGCGATACGTTGACGGATGTCCCGAAGATTGCAGTTGATTGAAGGGAAATGTGATAATCTTGAAGGGTGAGAGATATTGGATTGAAATAGCTTCCAATGATGTTGAAGAAATACATGAGAGGAATTGTGAATCTGGTAATTGGAAGATATACATGACGATGAGGGCTTAAGTTGGGACATTGGTTTTGAATCTATCTTGCTAAGGTTTAAGAGGAATTGCGTTTGATAGGGTTAGGAGATACAGTGTTGTTTGGTAACCTTTTAAAAGAAACAACTTCAACAAATATACAAAATCAAGATAAAGCAAAAATCGTCTGATTGAAAAGCGAAAATTCGATTACCACATCTCGGAAGAATCCCTTCCCTATAATTCCTCCATGCCCATCTCTGAAGAATCCCATCTCCTTCGTGTGGTTCTTTTCCAGTTACCGGTTCCAGCAGCACCACACCGAAGCTGATACATCTAACCTCTCATTTACACTTATAGTTTACTCTGCTTTTAGATCTAACCTCTGAAGTCGAAGTGTGAAGATGGCAAGGGTGGCGGCTTTGGGGAGGACAGCGACGATGAAGACGGTGGCTTCCGGTAAGGACGACGGCGACAGTGCGAGGTGGCTGATGATGAGATGAAGGTTAACTGGGAGGAAGACGGAGGCGACAAGAAATAAGAAAAGATAAAGATGAGGGTAATAAGGGAATTCTTTCCATAATATGAGTTTCTTCCATCTTAATGGTTCTTGGCAATGTTTTAAAACCCGGGTAGACCCGGCCGGTTGAACCGGTTGGACCGTGACCCGGGATACAAGACGGGTCAATTGAGATCGGGTTTTTGTAAAAATACCGACCGGATCGAACCGGCCGGGTTTACCCTAAACTGCGGTTGAACCGGGTATTTTGAACCGGTAAAAACTGGATTGGCCCGTTTATTAGGGCTTGGATAATTAAGTGAGTATCGCTCCAGGCCGCAAAACAAACTCAGTTCTTCTCTTCTCTAGGAAACGAAAGCAACGACTAAAGAAAGAAAGCAACAGCGACTGCAAAGCAGCGACCTCAGCAGCGAGCCAGCTACTTCCGTTCTTCTCCAACGACTTCCGTTCTTCTCCAGGTGAGTTTTTTTCTAAAAAACAGCGACTTCCTTTTTTTTTCTTGCTACAGCGACTGATGTTCCTGTTGGCTGTTTATTCTCCACCGAAACCCCAATTCCCCCTCTATTACTAATTCACTTACAACTTGCGTCCAATCATCCAATTTTGATTAGCTGTTGTTATGAAATCAGTTTTCTTTTGACTGTGAAATCAGGTGATAGATTTGTTTTATTTTCTTCTCCAATTTTCTTTTCTTCTCCAATTGACTTTGAAATCAGGTTATTTTCTTCTATGGCTTCTGATTAGCTTTTCTTATGAAACATGTTTTCTTTTGCAACAGGTGATAGATTTGGTTAGTTTACAGTTCATTTATTGTTAATTATCATTGTTTCAAGGTTTTGATTGTGACAGATTTGGTTAGTTTACAGTTCATTTATTGTTAATTGATCATTGTTTCAAGGTTTTGATTGTGACAGATTTGGTTAGTTTACAGTTCATTTATTGTTAATTGATCATTGTTTCAAGGTTTTGATTGTGTAGATTATGTAATTAGGATCCAATTGACATATGTTTATTGATTAATACTCTATGTGGTTATTTGTTGTGTTTAGATTAAACTTTGTTGACATCAAATTATTAGTATTATATGTCTATGTAGTATGCAGGAAAACAAAAATATATGAAAATAGAAAAAGGCCATAAACCGGGTTGACCCAGCGGTTCAACCGGTTGACCCGTGAACTGGTCATCACACCGGGTCAAACCCGGGTTTTAAAACATTGGTTCTTGGTCGGTTTATGTTATATTTTTGGGAAATTGTCAAAAAAATCCTAATATTTTCGGAAAATTTTTATTTTAGTCCCAAAATAAAATATCTAAACAGAAATCCAATTATTTGATTTTATACTATAATATGTGATTATCCCTTTAGTTTTTTTTTTATGTGTATATAAAGAGGTTGGTCAATAACTAAATGGGCTATTCTTTAAGATATGTAAGTCATCCATGTTTTTATTTCATAATATAGTTAATTAGTATTTATGTTATTATAAAATTACCGATACCAATAAATTTATTTGAGCTCGAAAATTAGAATGATGTATATATATTACAAGGCATGGTTGTCATATATAAAGCCTTTATTTGTATTATTAATATTTATAGAATAGATTAATCCATTCATTAACATAGAAATGATAAGTCTAGTTTGCTACTTACCCATTCCTATTTAACTTTTTTTAATCAAGTGTCTCTACACGGGTCTCATACAACCTAGTGGTAAGAATATTAAGTTCTAAATGACAATAATAGAACTATAGAAGAACTAGTTCCGACCTTAATTCTTAATATTAGTTAAAAACATGAAAATTTTACATAATTAATAGTTTTACACAAACAAGTTATTAGTTTTTTAAGAAAAATGTGTGAAGGGTTGTTTGGTCTTCCTGATCCAACTTTTTTTTCTCTCTCTCTCTCTCTCTCCTCCTTCTTATATCCTCCCGTGTCTAATGTCTTCCAACAAATCTGTTGTATTCCAAAAACACGATGAGACTCGGCAATATACAGCTACTCTTATTATGTCTCACACTCACAGCAGTACTCCTACTCACCGAGTCAACTCAGCCACCGTTCGCCTGCGACTCATCCAAACCCGCCACCAAATCATTCCCATTCTGCAAAACCACACTACCCATCTCGGCCCGTGTCAAAGACCTCGTCTCCCGCCTCACCCTCGACGAGAAGATCTTGCAGCTCGTGAACACCGCGCCGGCGATCCCACGACTCGGTATACCTGCCTATGAGTGGTGGTCGGAGGCATTGCACGGCGTTTCAAACTCGGGATATGGCATTCGCTTCAATGGCACTATCAAGTCCGCCACCAGTTTCCCTCAAGTTATCCTCACCGCCGCTTCTTTTGATGCCAGATTGTGGTATCGAATCGGTCAGGTGAATAGGCTTAACTCAGTACCGATTTAATATTCATTTATGGACTCTGGTTACAACGCTTTGCTTTATTAATTATTATTATGCCTTTTCTTCTTTAAATACTTCCAAATAACTGAATAAAATCTTTTTGGCGCATAGCCATGATATGAAATAAACAATGATAAATTATGCTCACGGAATGTATTTTAGATCGTTCTTGTAGTATAAAACGTATCATATTAGTTGGTAATATACTAATATATGTTTTAAAGTAACATTTTACCATTGCATTTTGCTCTCAGTATATTTTAATGTATATATTTGTCTTTATTGTATTATTTTTTACCTTGAAATATATTTATCTTTCAATGATTGTTGATTAGGCAATTGGATTGGAGGCAAGGGCTGTTTATAATCAAGGCCAAGCCAATGGAATGACATTTTGGGCCCCAAACATTAACGTGTTTAGGGACCCAAGGTGGGGTAGAGGTCAAGAGACACCTGGCGAAGACCCATTGGTCAGTGGCAAATATGCAATTTCTTATGTTAGAGGGGTCCAAGGTGACAATTTTGAAGGTGGAGGTCTTAAAGATGGACATCTTCAAGCTTCTGCTTGTTGCAAACACTTCACTGCCTATGATTTGGATCATTGGAATGGTGTTAGCAGATTTGGTTATGATGCTAAGGTTAGTATATTTCCAATTTTCCACCTTATAATATAAAAATTAAAATACACTTTAAATGCAAAAAAATGTTATATTATAACTCGCAAAAACAAATCGTAGAATATTTTTATAACTATACAATGTATGTGGAAGTAAATATCATAACTAGCAAAAAACAAATCGTAGAATATTTTTAATTTTTTTAACATCATAAAAAATGTTACTCTCAAGAAATTATTCTTTTTTCTTGAGACTTGTGCTAGAAATTTATGTTTTTTGTATTATAAGTATTTGATGACTGATGCTTCTTTCCGGATTTTGTGTTTGCAACGTTTATGGGTTGGTTTTTTCTTTTTTCTTTTTTCTTTTGGAGTTTTTTATATTATATTATTAGAAAAAAGAACCACCTTTTGGACTATTCCATTTTTGGACTTTTCCCAAAAAAGAGGAGCACGACCCATGACTAGAATTACAATAATTTTAGATATAAATAGCATTATCTGAATCATTTACAAATATATATACATATCCAAATAGAAAAGCAAAGTAATAAAATATCATCAATGGAGTTTGATGTTTGTGATCGTTTATTTTTGGCAGTAGATATTAATACCCAATCACATAACAAATCCGAAATACGTGAAATAACTCTTCTTTTATGTTATTTTGATTTTATTATTATTTAAGGATATCTTATATTGTGAAAATGTAAAAAATAGGTGACAAAACAAGATCTTGCTGACACTTATCAACCACCATTTCAAAGTTGCATACAACGTGCTGGAGCTAGCGGAATCATGTGTGCTTATAACCGTGTCAATGGAGTCCCAAATTGTGCCGATGAAAATCTTTTATCCAACATTGCCCGGAAGCAATGGGGTTTTAAAGGGTAAAATATCCCAATCCCAAATACAAAAAAAAAAAAAAAAAAAAAAAAAAAAAAAAAAAGGACTAGATATTTCTTTGTTAGAGAGTTTTTGTAAATTAATGGTATTATTTACGATTTACAAGATTCTTTATTAAATAATATCTCTCTCAATATATTGAGTAAATTACAAGATTGGGGGCATATTGGTAATTCCACATCTTTTTGTTCAGGTACATCACTTCAGACTGTGATGCAGTATCCATCATATATGATGTTCATAAATATGCCAAAACACCAGAAGATGCAGTTGCTGATGTACTTAAAGCAGGTATCCCTTTTTCTTACTACTTTTACTTTCAATCCTTTAACTATTTATATTCAACAAAAGGTCCCCCCTTTGGAGTACTCTCTTCTTCATCCGTCCTTTTACACATATACAAGTGTCTAGCACTCTTGAGTCTTTTTTAGAGTTTTTTTTACAGTAGAATTTAACTGTGATCCCTTGTTAATATTATCAATTGATAATATTATTGGTTTACGTACACGAGATTCCGTTTTTTTGTTTGATTGAATACACTCTTTGTTAGGTCACGAAATGGGACCCATTAAATAAAGTATACTTAATGAATGGCCCTTCTAGCTTTTATGCTTCGATTTATGAGTTTTTGAACACCGACATTCATGAGTATTCATCAAGCTATTAGAGTATATGATCATAACAGTTTGTTTGTTGAAGGAGACAAATTATCAAATTTGTAGTTCAAAGGGAGAAAGTGTCACATAATAACAATATAAACCTTTTTCTTATGACTTTATTTTTTTTCTACGGAACATCCAGCCATCAGCCATTTTACTTATATATGATAATTTTATTTTAAATATCTCAAATTAATCATATTGTTTTTCAAAATATCTAAACTTAGATTACATATTTATCCTTGTAATATTGAAATATAATTTTATAATTTTCTATCATTATTCTACATGAAGCTCACAGGCATAGGGATAGGGTTGGTTAAGTAGTTAACACTAGTTCATGATCACCTAAAATCAAAATCTGATTCTTATATAGTCATATTTATATATATTGCCAACGAATTATAAAGTTATAATCTGATTCTTATATTTATATATATTGCAATCAATTATTGCTTTCTGAGTCTCGTGGAAATATATATATATATATATATATATATATATATATATATATATATATATATATATATATATATATATAGTAATTGTTATTTTTGTGGTATATGATTGGGAGTCATTGGACCAATTTGGTTGTTTGGTCCAACTATTGCGCATGGCTCAACTAAAGTCCATATAATAGACATTTGGTCCATACACGTGACTCTTAAAATAATTAGTCTGTTTTCTTTTTGACTTTTTGACTTTTTGAATTTACCACCCCACATATCTTATTAACACTGTCAATGTTTTCTTTTTTTTTTTTTTTTTTTTTAAATTTATATATCCATAGTAGGAATACATTCATATTTTTTTTATCTATAATCGTAACTTAATCATATTATTTTACCGATAACCTATACTAGCAAGTAGCAACACCTTTATACTTCTTTATACACAATAGGAACATACTCACAAGTTTTTACCGATAATAGCAATGTAAACAGTTCTTTAATTGATAATATCAATACATAACAAATATATTGGTAGCAAAATGTAAGTACTTTGTTATTATGAGTAAGTATGTTATTATGAGTAAAAATAAAAGTGTATTTCTATTATTGATAAAAGAATGTAAGAACGTTGCTAAGATTAGTATAAGATAAAATACATTGCTCAATCTTATATTAACGCATTCACTTGTCACACCTCTTATATTTCACTAAGTAGTAAGTAAATATAAACTACAATCACATGACTCAAAGTATGTTAAAATCGGCTAAGTAAAATTCTTGTTTTGTTGAAAATAATAACAGGAATGGATGTAGACTGTGGTTTCTACTTGAAGAACCACACCAAATCAGCAGTCCAAAAGAAGAAAGTCCTTGAATCGGACATAGACAGAGCCCTTACCAACCTCTTCACCATGAGAATGCGACTAGGCTTGTTCAATGGCAACCCAGCCACACTCCCATACGGCTCAATCGGTCCGAACCAAGTCTGCACCAAAGCGCACCAGGACCTAGCCCTAGACGCTGCAAGAAACGGGATTGTACTTCTAAAGAACTCCGCTAAACTCCTCCCATTGAAAAAGACCATTTCGTCCTTGGCCGTGATTGGTCCTAATGCCAATTCCGCATATACCCTCATCGGAAACTACGCGGGCCCACCTTGTAAATCCATCGAGCCTCTCAAAGCCCTTCAGAGCTATGTGAAAAACACGCAGTATCATAAAGGGTGTAACTTTGTTAATTGCACATCGGCTTCGATCAATGAGGCTGTTGAGGTGGCTAAAAAGGCGGATTATGTGGTTTTGTTTATGGGGTTGGATCAGGGGGAGGAAAGGGAGGATTTTGATCGGGTTGATTTGGTGCTTCCGGGGAAGCAACGGGATCTGATTAGTAGTGTGGCTAAAGCGGCTAAAAAACCGGTGATTTTGGTGATGATTTGTGGTGGTCCGGTGGATATTTCGTTTGCTAAACGTGATCCCAAGATTGGTGGAATCTTGTGGGCCGGTTATCCTGGTGAATCCGGTGGTATTGCACTTGCGGAAATCATCTTTGGTGATCATAATCCAGGTAGATTCGAGCAATTTATTCAAAATCGTAACTTATGATAGTTTTAATCTATAAACATTTTTATTCGTGTGCCCTGTTTTTGCAGGAGGGAAGCTACCAATGACATGGTACCCAAAAGAGTTCGTGAAGATACCAATGACAGACATGAGAATGAGACCACAACCATCCTCTGGTTATCCAGGGCGTACGTATAGATTCTACACAGGCCGAAAAGTTTTCCTGTTTGGTTATGGGCTCAGCTACTCAAAGTACACATACGAATTTGTATCTGTCACACAAAACAAACTCTCCTTAACCCAAATTTCAAGCACCGGTTCCACCCTTCAGAATTCTGATTCCGTTCATTACACACCAATCACCGACACCGAAACCGAATCATGTGAAAAGTCCAAGTTTTCAGCCACCATCGGAATCCAGAATCACGGGGAAATGGAAGGGAAACATGCGGTTTTGCTGTTTGTGAAGCAAGACGGAATTGGAAACGGAAAGGCGAGGAAGCAGTTGGCGGCATTCGAGAGTGTGAAAACGAAAGGGGGAGAAGGGGTTGAAGTTGAATTTGTGATCAATCCGTGTGAGCATTTTAGAACAGCTAATGAAGATGGGTTGATGGTGATTGAGGAGGGGTCTCGTTATCTTGCTGTTGGTGATCAGCAATATGAGATTAGTGTTTCAGCTTGATGTTTAATGGATCTTCAAATGGTCTGATTCAAGCTATTGTGCATTGCGGTTTTTATGTGGAGTTTTGTGGTTTGTTTTTAGAGCAATGTACTTTGTGGAGGGAAACACGAATACACGGTTGTTTATTTAACAATTCTATTTTAGTAATATTTAAACCTATGACGTTCTGTTATTGACACATTAAATCGAAGAGTTCTTATTATTAATGAAAATTAATGATGTGATCAAATGATTTTTTATTATTAGGCTATGTGGTATGGTCACAAGATGTTAACTAGAAAAGTGACGTCACCTATGCGCTACACCTTCATTACATGTTCACTAGTGCTTTGAAATGGTTATCATTCCATATTATTTATCCTTTTTTTTTTAAAAAAAAAATTTTGACGTTATATTAAATAAAAACACAATTATTAAACCTGCATAAATATTTTATATATAAAAAAACATTAACTTAAATAAAAATAATATTTTTAAAATTCAACATACATTTTACCAAAACCAATATCAACCCACAAAAAAATAGCCCACTAAGACTTCCTTAAATTTATCTAAGCCCAACCTGTCCTACTTTCATTCAAGTTGCAGCCATCCAAACATTGCAGCCTCCTCTTTTCTTCTTCTTTCTCGTTTGCACGCTGCAATTTCTATTTCCGGCGAGCACATAGAAGATTTTTGGCAGCTTCCTTCAAGAACAACGGCCATTTTTGTGACCGTTTGGAAGAAACAAATCTCATTGGTTGTGATAACCCGTAGAGTTGTCCACTCCACACCACGACTACAAGCCAATGGGACGGTGTTCACGTGCGGAAATGTCTGCCAGCTCAGCTCTTCACGCGTGAGCATCCCTCCATACCCAAAGGCCTTAATGAAACATTCACAAAGCAGTCAGGAACATGATAAACAACATCAACCAACCGAATTCTTGTAAGCTAAGGGGATGTTCGGTATAAGCCTTCTTGTCTTCGTCTAAGAGCCGTAGAGAAATTGTTTCTAAAGAAGGCATGCAACTAGAAAAAGGCCACAATACGTGAATTACAATACTAGACACTAAATTTTAATTCAAAATAAATTAATTAGTAGATAAGTACCCAGTTTCTATATATAGAAGTAACATCTACACATGAATAACATAGATAAGTACTATATATATGAAATAATAAGTAGACAAAACATAAAAATAATATAAATACACCCTGGGTTTTAAATGTCGGAAGTGGTGGCATGACGGTAATGTTAAGCATCAAGAGTTTTTACGAGTTATAGCAAGTCATGATGTTTTTTTAAACAAAATGTAACATGACAATTTTGTATATATTAAAAGAAATCAAAAAACAATCAATGATTTTATGTATGATAAAAGAATGTGCATTGAAAAAAAAAACTCACGTGATATGGGGCATCTAGACGAGCAATGAAATGGGTCATGCCTAACAACGCTGCAAGCATTTCGAGATGAAAAAATCATGTCTTCACGCAACACACGCTTTTTATACCCCTACGCTGAAGGACACCACATCCAAAGTTTTCAAACTCTCAAGATAAAAATTAATAGTATCAAGTAAATAGAGAATATTCACAAATAACTTTCAATATTAGAAATATTTGATTCTTAGACCATCCACATTTATACAATTATAATACATTTTTAAACATATCAAGTTAGCTCATATATTTACTGACTATACCGGTACAAAACCAACATATTTTGAAAAATAAACCCCTGTCAACACATCAACACATACCTTATATATATTTGTAATCACTAAAATCATATTTTAAAAAAAACAACTAATTCAAATGTTACTATTACGTGTTAATTTGTTATGCTATTAAATGTATAACTAATGAAATATATAAGGTAATCATAAAATGTTTTTAAGTTTTAACTTAAATACATAAAAATTCGTTAGTTGTGTAACCTACTCATATAACATTTTAGACAACATTTTATTTACTATTTTGATATTATCAAAAAAATTCGATATGTCGTTATCTTTCCCAATAATATATAGTTTAGTAATAAGATAATTGTTTGTATAGAATGTGAGACCTAGAAAGAGATAAAATTGCCTTCTTCTTGAAGGATTTGCAACATTTGAAAGATCAAGGCTCACGTGAGTGTTTTGCAATGTATATGATACACCGATATGAATGGTCTATATTTAGAGATTATTGAATGATATGTGATTTTTAAAAGTTTTATATTCAAATTTACTTTGTTTTAGTTTTTTCATCTACTAACTTACTCGTTTTTAAATGAAGTTTTGCTCGTTTCTAGGTCTGGCAATTGGGTTGGGTTCGGGTTGGCGGGTCACGGGTTCGCGGGTTAGAATACATTGACCCAACCCAACTCATATAATATATGGGTTGGCGGGTTGAAAACATCTACCCAACCCAACCCATATAACTCGTATAAGTATATGGGTTCGTGTGTTCGTGGGTCAAACCCAACCTGTATAAGCAATTTAATAAGCAACACATTTTAAAATGAAATTGAAAAATACAAATAAAATGAAGTTATAAAGTCTTAAACATTCAACATAAAGTCATAAACATAAAGTTATAAAATTGAAAATCAACACATCCATGCAAAGTGTAATTGTTCAAACATATCCAAAAATCAAATGCGATAGTTTGTTCATGCTACAATTTCCATTTCTTCCTCCAACATCGACTTCTTCAAGATAACCTTCAAATAGAAACAATATGCAAAAGTAAATTTATGATCTTTTAAAAGCTACATAAATAATTATAAATAAAAAAAATTAAAAAACTCACCAAATGACAGCCTAAAGTACGTTGGAATTTGTAGCCTCCGTATTGTCTTCGTTGATGTTCAAATTCATTACATTTTGGGTTAGGTTGTCAACAGCCACATTCAAATCATCTACACAAGGAATAGGAAAAAAAGAAAAATTAATACAAAAATTTAGTTAATATGAACAAATTATGAAATATTACCTTTTTCTCCAAACAACCAATCCCTAGTACAAACCAAAGCTTCAACCACATCAGGCTTCATGGAACTTCGATATTCATTTAGAATTCTTCATATTCAACGAAGGAGAATGGCAAGTCATGTCTAACAATAGCTTCAATCAACAATTCCCTAAGTCTTTCCTGACTAAACTTTGGAGTTCTCATATTCATTACACCTTTGCTAGCAGAAATCATATATTGACCAATTTCTCTAGTATTATTATTTTCACATTTGGTTCGATGGCGTATTAGATTACCGGTACCGCAAGCACTTCCTGCTTGATATTTTTTACCACATTTGTTGCAAACACAATATAGGATTTCATCTGGTGTTTTTCTAGGTAATTTAGTAAAACTTTTCCAAACATTAGAACTTGCTGTCCTCATTTTCCTTTTTTTTGTAGAAGTACTTTCAACTCCTTGAGAGTCATTTGGTGCTGCAACTTCTTTAACTGAATCATCACTTTCACTTTCTTCATTGTCACCCTCCACATTATTGTCAACAGTGATATCTTCATTATCCATAACTCACTAGAAAACCACAAAAGAAATCAATAATTATCTAACAGGTTAGAAGCAAAGCAAATAAAAAAACACAAAAACACAGTGGGTAACAGGTTAACAGGTTCTGCTCATGGTTATCAACAAGACAATAATCAAACAAAAAACAGAACTGAAGCAATTAGTCATAATAGATACATGATTTATGCTAGCAACAGGTCAAACAGTCAATCGTTCTTATTCATTGGAAGAAGACAATAATCAACAGGTCATAAGCTTCTAAACTAAGAAACTACAGTGATTTCATCTGGTGTTAACTGTTTATTCAACAAGACAACATCACAACAATCCCGATTATTGTCTCAATCAGTCAATCATTCTTATTCATTAGAAGAAGAGAAGAACACCAGGTTCTTAGGTTTGGACTTGCTGTGTTCGAGTCTTAGAGATTTAGGCTGTCACAATGTCACTTACTGGAGGAATCGAGGATGGAGGTGGGTTAGCGTCGGACCGCAGGAGCACCGGAGGACGAGAGTAGACGACGGCCCTGTCTGCGATTGTAGATGAGTCAATGCCAATCAAGTGATCGACGGAGACGGGACATGGGAGACACGAATTCGTGAGCGGTGCCGGTGAGTTTGGAATTTGCCAATTTGGAGTCTGATGTCTGATTAGGGGCTAGGGCACGCACACGCTAAGTCGACTAGAAGTCTTGAATATTCAAAAGTGATAAATAATTAAATATATTTTTTAAACCTAATATATATATAATCGGGTTGGCGGGTTGACCCGCGAACCCAAACAGGCAACCCAACCCAACCCATGAAATAAGCGGGTTGGCGGGTCAAAAATCTCAACTCAAACCCGTTTATTTTCGTGTTGGGTCAGTGTCGGGTTACGGGTTGGGTCGAGGATTGCCACCCCTACTCGTTTCAGCTTCAAACCTATACGACAAAGACTCTCATGCAAAAACTTTTGTTAAATGAGAAATCTCCGTTAAACTCATAATATTTTGGGTTAGTTTACGGTTTAATCATAATTTTTAGAGTAAATTACACGAATGGTCTCTATGGTTTAGGGTAATTTGCGCATTTGGTCCTTAACTTATTTTTTTAACTCGGAAGGTCTCTAATGTTTGTTTTTGTTACGCGTTTAGTCCCTGTCATACCTAAAAAGACTATTTTGCCCTTAATTTTTTAACTTATTTAAATAAACACACCCCAACCCCATCCTTCTCACCTTATCTTACCCATCCGAACATTTTTCTCTATTTAAATAATAGTCTTTTTAGGTAAGACAGGGACCAATCACGTAACAAAAACAAACAATAGGGACCAAGCGCATAATAAAAACAAACAGTAGGGACCTTCCAAGTTAAAAAAATAAGTTAGGGACCAAACGCGCAAATTATACCAAACCATAGGGACCATTCGTGTAATTTACTCTAAATTTATTTTTTGGATAGAAAAGTCTTGATTATTTTATATTTTGCTTAGATTTACGAAATAATCATTATTTTTTTTCAATAAAAAATGATAGATTATCGTATAAAATTAGATAATTAAGAATTTTCTGTTCGAAAAATAAATGTTTGTATTAAACCGTAAATAAATCCAAAATATTGAGACTTTATCAAAGATTTTCCAAACAAAATTGTTGAAACTTTAGGGAATGAAATGATAGGGTATGCAAAATATTTGGTTAAAATGGAATTGATGAAACCATTGGGGCTGAAGTGATAAGCTTACGAAAATGCTAAGCTTTAATGTAATCTTTTTGATTCTCTTTCTATTTTCATGGTATAAATAAAGCGTAGACTCACGGCACTCTTGGATTCGATTCCGCATTCTTCGAATTGTGATTTTGGTTGACGATCGATCTTTTCGTGAAGGCTTCGCTTCGATCTCGTGCAACTCCGACTTTTCTTGAAATATCTAGTAAGTATTTGATCAGATTGATTGATGATTCAATTTAGGGTTCATCAGATTCTTTTTTTTAGTTTAATGGTAATTGTTTGATTTCTTCTCAAATTAGTTTTGTACATTTGTTTATCAAGGTTTTAGTTTTGTTAAGAGATGGGGAAAAGCAGCCATGATGCAGACATAGGGGCGAATTGTAAAAAGTACGGTGTTCCTTTCTATGGTGCTTCCTTCGTCCCACGCAACGCGCTCAGATCCTCGGAAACAGAATCCAAGCGCGAAGACGAGATTGTTGGTGATGGATCTAACTATGTGGTTTTTGCCGGAGGCGGTGGCGAAGGTCGAAGTGGAATCCCTAATGCGCTCGTCATCTCCCTCTTTGATTCCTCTTCCAATTCCCTTTCGGACCAACCCGTGAGTCCTATTTTTTCTTATATATATTTTTTCATAGATACATTTTATGAGGATTGAGCAAACAAATCAAAAATTAACTAAATTGGATCAGTTGAAGTCATGCCTAATTGTTCATTAAGATATGATTAGTTAAGATCTGAGAGTAGTCTGTTTCACGTTGGTTCATCCGTAGAAAAATATATTGCTCTAAATGAACGCATAAGCTTCAATGTTTGAAGATGATTTTACTTTTCCTGTAACAAAGCGCATAAGTTTATGAACTAGACACTCCTTATTACAGGTGAACAAGTTTGGGCTTGATGATGAGCTTCCATATAGAATGGCTGTTCACCCAGGTGGTGAAGGTGTTATATGTTCATTACCAAAGAGTTGCAGGTAATTTTGAAAGCACTTCACATGATTCCTAATTGTTAGTCCACATATTTAATAAAATTGGAATCATGTTAGAGGTTAATAGCATATAGTTACACTATGTAGATGGTTTGAATGGGAAGCAACCAAGAAAGATGATGAGTTTACATTGAATCTAAAGCAGTCTGAGAAAGTCCTTTATGAATTGGAACATATTGGACAACAACTTGCAGTTACTTTTAGTCATGATGGTTCTTTACTTGCTGTAGGTGGTGAGGTAGGGCTCATCTTTCACATACCCTGAATTGTAGATTTTTGTTTTTTGAATATGAATCATCATATGGTTTTTAACTATCCAGTTATGGTGCAGTACAGGATGGTAAGCTGAGGGCATTCAAGTGGCCCAGCATGGAAGCAACTATTGATATCCCTGATGCTCATGGCTCTGTGAAAAATTTGGATTTCAGGTTCTATAGCTAGTTATAATTGCTTAATCATGCTGATGTCATGCTCTTATACTACAAATTTACCGATTTTGTTGGGTGTTAATCTGTCTTGCAGCCCTGATGGAAAGTTTTTGGTCTCTGTGGGAAGTGGTGGCCCTGGTAGAGTTTGGGACACCTCATCATCAACCAATAAAGCTTCTTTACCAAAAGAGAATGTATGAAATATCTCCTAACTATATTTTATGAGAAATGTAAGAAATTAGAAATGCTTACTTGTCACTAACTACATTTACTTGTCTTTTACAGGATGAAGTTTTTGGGTTTTGCAAGTTTTCACATGATAGCTTGAATAACGAAGTTCTGTATGTCACTGCAATGCGAGGTGTGTGTGTCTACTGTTTGTCATTCTCGAATTTATGCTATTTTTCTAATCTTTCTTTGTTGCTTTAATTATGTAAACATTGATGAATGTTTTTAATGAAATACTGAACTAATTTCTTTGGACATTTTTGATCTTGGGTAGATCGAGGAGGAAGTATTGTTAAGTGGAATACAACAACATGGAAGCGAATAAGCTCAAAGTATGTTGTGAGAGACCCGATTTCTGCCTTCAATGTGTCGGATGATGGGAGATTTCTTGCCATGTAAGACTTATTTTATCAGCATGTGTGTATAAATCTGCTTCTGCTTCTGCTTCTAAATAGAACATCTCAAATGATAAATATTGATGCATTCTTTGCAGAGGTACGATTCAAGGGGACATATTTATATTGAATGCTAGTAATTTGAGGGTGCAGAGTGTAGTGAAGAAAGCACATCTTGGCCTTGTTACAGCCCTAGCCTTCTCACAGGATTCAAGGTTCCCTTTCTTTCTTTCATTCAGATTTCAGACCTTTTCATACCCATTTTTTTTTCTTTTTAAAATAAAAAGACTTCTTGTTGTTTTTTTTGTAATATAGAGCCCTGGCGTCTGCATCTCTTGATTCAAGTGCAAGGGTCACACAAATCAAAGAAACAAAAAACAATGGTACATCTCTCCTCTCCCACATTTGATGTTTGATTCACACATAATGCGATGTACTTCCTAAAGTTGTTTTTTTTTTTTTTTTTTGCAGGATTTAACATATGGATCATACTGCTATTCATTTTACTTGCAGCAGCTTTATATTATGCAAAAACAGAAGGCTATCTTCTTCTCTAAACAAACAAAGATTCTCACTTGTATTGTAATCCCAACACCAGAACAAAAACTTGGCTCAACAATTCAAAAATGTTTTGTGGGTAACTGTACCCATGCAATGTATGTGACTTAAATTATATCAGGAAGAATTAATACCATTTTCATTCTACTTGCATATATTGTCATTGTGTATGTGTATAGTATACTTTTTCCATGCATGTGATTTCGAACATTTTCTTATCCTTACATGAATGTGAGAATCTGTAAGTGAGGTTTTTTTTTTTATGATCAAAATAATTTTACTTATTGTTAAGTTTGAAATGCTTAATATTTGGACCCAGAAAGCAAATATATCTAGATTTCATCAAGTCTGCAAGGGCGCCATAAATATATAAATCCTAGTTTGGGTTAATAGTTGCTAAATGTTTTGCAGTCGTATTATGGAATTTTTTTAAACATTTGTCTATGTAATAAATTGTGATAATATTAAAAACGGAGTATAATGTATGTTCCTCTCGTTTCATACAAGCTTTCACGTTTGGTTTTTTGATGCTAATAAGTCATTTGTTATCTTATGAATGCTTACATATAATAATATTACATGGACAATCACGAAAATAGTACTTTTTCATAGCACTTTCAAGAAATTGACCACATTTTGGGCTAAAACTCCCAATTTGGCTAAATCTCCCAATTTTGTAACCAATCGGTTGTGAAATACCTAACTCGTGAAGCTATTTTTTCTGACTTGAAGAGTTTACAGCTTGACTTGTGAGGTTTTTTGCACTCTAAGCCACCTTTTCAGGCAAATCTTACCATTATATTCGCGTTTAATGAGAAAACAGTTCTCTTAATCCTGGTTTTGAAATTTTCTTTTTGTGGTGATTTCTTTTTTCTCTTATTATATATTGAAGAGTTTTGTAGATTTAATCTCCATCTTCAATAGGTTTAAATCTGCAAACACATATTGTTTCATTCAAGATGAATTCATTCGAGAAGGAATTATGGTATTGGTTTCCCTTCGCGTTTAAACATTCCTAGGTTGGTTAATCTGATGGCAATCAAGATACGTTTAGCAGATAAACTTACTCGTTTGATCTTTTCAATATTTTGAAATGAAGAATATAATCGAGCCAGTTAACAACGATGATGTCAAATATTTTATAGATGTTCTTTCTTTATTACCAAATACGATAACTATATTACTTGTTGATAGTCGTGTCAATTGTGGAAATGATTTCCCTATAAATCAAATGGTATGTAGAAACCACTCGGGTAAAATAGATCAAGTGTTGGAAGCAATTAAGTAAGTAATTACTTCCATGCTTTTGATGATTCATGATGTTTGTACGAAACACCAATAACATGTGGTTTGAGTATGTTTCACCACAAAAGGATAAACATGTTGGTGAAATGGTGATGATGAGCTTGCATACAAGGTTGATGAATCATCAATTGGTTATTGAGATTTGTTGATGTTATTTTCTAATTCGAATCTAAATTCACAAGAGAAGTTGCTTGAAAACTGTAAGTGTATACCTATCATTGTCCTCGATACTGAGTATTTCAGTTGTGAGGATGAAGGAGGAGGTGACAGAAGAATAAGTTCTTTCTAGGATATGCATCCTTAATACCAACGCTATATCGTTTTCACATCCATACCATGGCACAAGTCGAAATTAAATGTAAAAAATCTACAAATATTCAGAAGCAAAAGGATTGAAACATGGGATTGAAATGTTTTGAAAATGATTTTGTGATTAAAACCAATATATATATATATATATATATATATATATATATATATATATATATATATATATATATATATATATATATACACACACACAAAAGACAGGTGTCGGACAATATGTTGTTGTGAATACTATAAACCGCATACCAAGACTGCTCTAGCACTTAAAATTAAACTTTTTTCGGGCTCAAAATTTTATGGACGAACATATTTTTCAACAACCTAGCTTCATTTCAATTAGCGCCGAGTTAACAAAAAATGCATGATCATATATCAAAGGAGATAATGCTTAATAACATAGTATATCAAGGAAAACGAATCGTCTAACAATGTCGATACCCGATTCAAAGTTGACATTTCACACTCTTCTACTCTTCTGGTTGGCAGGGAAAGTGTCACAGGCTAGACCAATAGACTTTTTGAGGAGGATCGTGGAGAATCATTATTTAAACTTCCAATGTTGTCACAATTTGAAAAAGACAAATTTGGACATTACGACCCACATTAAGCCGGATGAAGATAAGCAATCTGAATGATTCTTTGAGGTCATTGGTTGTGCGGTAAGATTAATTTTTCTTTGAAACATCGGAGTTGTTATTTTCACAACAAGTCTTGTGTAACATCCTCATTTTAAGACTAAATTAAGACTTTTATTAAAATAAATAAATAAATAAAATGGTGAAATAATAAGAAAATAATTTATTTATCAGCTTGAAAGGAGAAAATTCATAGGTTAATAAGATTAAATAATTTATTTAGTCAAATATATAAAACTATGGTTAATTTGGTAAATTAGGAAAATGCCTAGTATTTGATCAAGATTTAACAAATTAACATCTTGTAGACCAAAAGGTTAAAAACATTGTGAGATATAGGAGAGACGAGGTGCTTATGCTCATTAGTGGTCAAAGTATGAAAATATAAAGTTAAAGGAATTATTAAAAGCTAATAATCTTTCTTCATTCCCCATTTTAGTCCAAATCAAGAATTAGAAAGGGAAGAAGAAACCAAGGGTGATTTTGAACATTTGAGAATGTTTTTGGGTGGAGATTGAAGCATTGATGTTAGAGTTAAGCAAGGAGCATTGGAAATGTACAATGCATCTTCTTCATTCTCTAAATTTCGAGTTAGTGTTTGGAGTAATCTCCAAATCCAAAAATCAAACACACTATATGTATTTGATTGGAGTTGTAAGTTAGTCTTGATTAATAGATAACTAGAATTCCTAACTTGATTTTGAACATATAGGGATTTTGAAGCTTCAATATCATAACAACAGATTTTTTCCCAAAATTTGAGCTTGCACTCATGAAATTGATGTTTTCTCTAAAGTTACTTTGATGTTTCTAAACTCTCTTATGTATTTTTGTTGATGAAAAACAATTCCATTGGAATTATGATTGAATTCCATTCCAAGCAAAAAAATTAATGATTCCTAGATCTTTGATTTGAAACAATCATCTAGGAACAATTTCATTTGAAATATTTCTTGATCATCATCCTCTGTAATGAGTATATCATCAACATATACTTCAATTATGATGATTATGCCCTTTTACCTTTTTATGAACAATGAGTGATCATTAAGAGAATGAGGGTAACCCTTCAATTGTAGAGAATGTGAAAGTTTTGCATACAATTGCCTCAAGGCTTGTTTCAAGCCATATAAGGACTTTCAGAGTTTACAAACAAGTGAAGGAGAACCAACATCACAACCAGGGGGAAGTTTCATGTAAACCTCTTCATGGAGATCACCGTGAAGAAAAGCATTATTTACATCAAGTTGTTGAATTGGTCACCCCCCCCCTTTTATCTGCAACAACTACTATGCATTTGACAGTACCAAACTTGATAACTGGGGAAAATGTCTCATCATAATCAACACTGGCTTTTTGAGTAAACTCCTTTGCAACCAATCTTGCCTTGTATCTTTCAATACTTCTTTCAACTTTGTACTTTATTTTGTATACCCATCGACAAGATATAGGCTTTTTGCCTTTGGGTAATTTGACAATGTCCCATGTTCCATTAGCTGATAAAGCTTCCAACTCCTTTTGTATAGCTTCTTCCCCAAAAGGATTGTCTTTAGCTTCAAGAAAGAATACAGGCTCAACAACAATAACTTGAGCATTAAAAGCAATAGAAGTGAAATCTTGAGACTGAACAGAAGGAATGCACCAATCCGTGATAGTATGATTGCAAAAATGTAATTGGTCATGAGAATTTGCAACATTGCAAACATAATCATGTAAATGAGATGGTGGATGAGAAACTCTGGTACTTCTTCGTAATATATGTGCATCAGGAGAAGGACTTGGGGACAAAATCTCAGGTGAATCATGAATAGGGGTATTATTGTGTAACATCCCGAAATTCAGGTACAACTATTTAACCCTTCTCTTTTGTCAAGTTGTCAAGAGTAGCCCTTGAGTGGAAATTGTAGCAAATGAGTACGCTGGGCGTACTCAAGAGTACGCTGCGCGTACTCATGCGCTTATTTTGGACGCGGACTCGCCTAGGTACGCTGGGCGTACCCAGGGTTACGCTGGGCGTAGTTGGCCCAGGTGCAAAACCCTAATTGTGGCTTGAGGGCTATAAAAGGAATGAGATGGTCTTGTCCCCAGCCACCATCCCTCAGAGAGAAACCCTAGAAGAGCAACTTTATCGTTCTAAAGCTAGTGTGTGTGTTCTTGAGTAAGAAAGTGCCTTTGTGTGTTAGTAAAGAAGAAGAGGAGGTTCTTGTGGAGGCTAGAAGTTGGAGTACAAGCTTGGATCTGAGTTCTACAGAGGGAGGAGCTTCACTTGGAGGTATAAAGCTCAAAGCTTTCCTTGTTATTTTTGGTTTGTGCTTTATGGACCATTTCTAGGGTTAAAGTCCCAAAGGTGGAGACTTTATGAGCATAAAGGACTCCATGGACCTAGATCTGTCCCATTTCAGTGATATTTGTGTTATAGATCCATAAAGTTTCCATCTTGGTCGTTGATATGAGGTCATGCTTGTATTATGAGCTTTCTAGAATTGGGTAATGGAATGTTATGGGTGTTAGTGATTTGTCCAGCCATGCAAAGGCTTAAAGTCACCAACTTTATGGATTAAGAGGCTTAGAAATGGTCAGATCTAAAAGTTGGACGTGGGTCTTAACTGTTTAAGACCTCAAGAGCTAAGGAGTCTGAAACTGGGAGTTACGCTGGGCGTAATCCCAGTAAATGCGGCGTAGGGGGTCGCGTTCCCCGTTTCTGTGAGGTCGCCGGGTTCGCCCAGCGTACAGGCTTGGTACGCGCAGCGTAACCCGGAGAGTTGACTTTTGTTGACTTTTAGGGTTTGGTCAACAATTGGACTTTTGGGACCATTGAGGGGTAAAATGGTCTTTTAACCTTCTGAGAGGACATAGGAAGGGATTAGTCTAGCCTTGAGAGCCGTTAATGATTTGAAATAATTGCTTTATGTGATTAGGCGGGGCTAGGTCGTTGTTTCGAGATTCAGGGATATCGAGCACGTGAGTTACTAGACATCATACTAGGTGAGTCTTCTCACTATATTGTACCTGGAAGGGTACTTATGTGTGACCGGAAGGTCTTGTATGCTATGGTGTATGTGCTATATGCGGTTATGTGATATGTATGATTATGTATGATATGGACCGGAAGGTCAAGAGGTTACGGACCGGAAGGTCGATAGGGGTAGGACCGGAAGGTCTACCGGGATTTGGGACGGGAGTCCCCTGAGACACATGGATCGGAAGATCCTACAGAGTTGTGGCCTGGAAAGGCGTATGTGTGGCATATGGTATTTTGGGGAACTCACTAAGCATTTATGCTTACAGTTGTTATGATATGTGTTTCAGGTACTAGCGAGGACCGTGGGAAGGCGCCGGTATGATCCGTACACACTTATGGAGTTTATGTTATTGAGATTCTGGGACATGTTTTTGGTTATGACAGAGTGACACATTATGTTTTGTGATTATCATGTGAATGAAAGTATGATTAAAAAATGAAATTTTTTTTTGAAAATTTACGTTGTTACATATTGTCATTAGACTCTCTATTATCAGGTGAAACAAAAGAGTAACCTTCATTTTGATTGATAAATGTAGGAATATAGGATGAAGAAGATGGTTGTGATGTAGACATCAGTGAATGTGTAACATCCAGATTTTCAAAGGTATTATGGTGTAGGTTAATCTTGTGATTAAAGGAGGGACTCGACGAGTTGAGGGTCCAACTCGCCGAGTCGAGTCGGGTTTCTCCCGTGGATTTAATGAGTGGACTCGACGAGTCCGAGGAGGGGGACTCGCCGAGTAGGCGCTGATTAGAGAAACCCTAATTTCCAGGGTTTGGGACCTATTTAAAGGCACTTATAGCCTCATTTGCGGCCACCCTTTCCCTGGAAGCAAACCCTAAAGGTCATTTGAGCTAGAAAGCGAGAGAGAAGCTATCTTGGGATTTTTAGTGCATCATTTGAGAAGAAGAGAAGGAGATCAAGCAATGATCAAAAAGGGGAAAGTTGGACCCAGTGATAGATTGTCCAGAGCTTCTGAGGAAGGTAAAAGTCTGCACCTTTCTCATTAATTTGGTTAGATCTCATGTGTTTGGAGTTCTAGGGCTTTTACCACCTCTGGTTTGGGACTTTGAGTAAAATGGATTAGCTAGAAGCCTAGTCCTCAGATCTGGACCTTGTGAGGTCCCTAGAGTCCAAATGTCCCAACTTTATTCATCCAAATGAGGGTTGTTGTGCTTAACACCTTATGAAGGGCTTGTTTTGGCATTTTGAGGCATTTGTGCCATGCATGAACGTAAAGGTCGAGACTTTATGTGCCTCTGGTGTCTTAAAGGGCTAGATCTAGGGTTTGGAATGAGAGATCTGACTTTGGACGTCTGAATGAGGAATCAGACCGAGGGGACTCGTCGAGTCCATGAGTTGACTCGACGAGTCAGTGTGGGTTTGTCCCGATGAGCTTGAGCATGCGATAGCTCGACGAGTTGGGGGTCAACTCGACGAGCTGAGCTGGACTGTCACGAGATTTCTGAGGAAAGTAAGTGGACTCGACGAGTCGCAAGGGTGCACTCGGCGAGTCGGGTCAAACATGGACTGTTGACTCGAGTTTGACTTCTGTTGACTTTGGGGCTTTGATCAACATAAGTAGTAGAGACCATGGAGGGGTAAAATGGTCTTTTATCCACTTCAAAGAGTTAAAGAGAGGAAGAATAGCCTTCGGTCATTAGAGTTGTGATTAGAGTATCACTTAGAGATATTCATCCCTTGTGTTAGGTGGAGGCTAGTTCGAGATCTGGGAGCGGGGTCTTTACTTGCTGCTGGCCAGGTGAGTCTTCTCACTATACATTACCTAGAATGGTATCTATGTGTAGACCGGAGGGTCTTGTGTGCTATGTGTATGTATGAGATTATGTGCATTGTGATATATGTATGCTATGTGTTGTATAGACCGGACCGGAGGGTCCAACGATATAGACCGGACCGAAGGGTCCAACGATATAGACTGGACCGAAGGGTCCAACGATACAGACCGGACCGAAGGGTCCAACGAGCTATGACCAGACCAGAGGGTCGAACGAGCTACGGGACTGGAGGGTTTCGCTGAGACACATCGACCGGAGGGTCGCACTGTAGCCTCGAGCGGCGTATGTGTTGTATGTGGTATTTTGGGGAACTCACTAAGCTTCGTGCTTACCGTGTTATGTGTTATGTGTTTCAGGTTGTTCTCAGGAATCACAGGAAGGCACCGGCTTGATTGTACACACTAGAGAAAGAGTTATGTTTTGAGGATCCTGGATTTTTAATGGAGTTGTGTTTTGTAATTTGAATAAACGAGATTTCCATACAATTTGTTATGAAAAGTATGCGCTTTTAAAATGAAAAATCTGTTTGAAAAATTACGGTGTTACAAGTTGGTATCAGAGCCTTGGTTTGAGGGGTTCGGATGTGCCTTCGGGTAAATCTGGACTTAAACTGAGGATTTGAGAAAAAAATTTCAAAGAAATGATTTTTCTAAAGCAAACAAGAGTTTCTAAGAGAAAACGAGAAGGAGCAGTGTGTACAATCAGCCAGAGCCCGAACGGTGATTTCCCAAAATACCCTTATTTTGTGTTATGAGATATTCTATGAGATATTATGCATGCCAGAGATAGGCTAGGTATTTCATATTTTAGGACTAGAGTGGCCTGATTTGTGATGCCTTAGCCTAGGAGTTGCGGTTATCTGTGATATGCTTTCGAGTATGTGCTGAGTAAGAGTATCCAGAGGGAATCCTTTTGAGAGAGGGATTGAGTAGAAGAGTAATCTAGGAGAGATACATGGATGAGCATTCGTAGAATCCTTTGAGAGGGTAGTCATAGGCCCGCGTGGGGTGAAGTTGCTTGAGTTCGATGATATCCTACGAGTATGAGGAGGGCAAGTAGGATAATAGCCTAGAGAGGTTTTATGAGGTTATTCGATGCCCGAATGTTGCTTGCTTCGTGCTTTGTGGAACTCTCGATGATGGGAGTTAGCTACCAAGTGAATATGACGATATTCAGGAGGTAGATGGCTGGCATCATTAGGAGTTCTTCAGCAGCTGATGGCGGAGAGGTGTGAGAACCTAGGAAGAGCCTAGGAAAGGGTGACCCTAGTCAGATGAGTACACTGACAGAGTTGGATAATCCACAGAGGAGCGAACACGCATGACGGAGTTGGTGATTGAGAAGGTCGAGCAGCTACTTAGGAACTCGGGGGTGGTACGTGTGGAAAGTATGGGTAGATGTGGCAGGTAGTATGGGCCCGTACTACTGAAAGCAGAGGACCCATACTCGATACAGGGAACATTTCGGAGGTTTTAAGTAGCAGATCGAGAGGTGATTTCATGGTTCGTGTACCATGATTTGTAGCAGATCGAGAGGTGATTTCATGGTTCGTGTACCATGATTTGCAGCAGATCGATAGGTGATTTCATGGTTCGTGTACCATGATTTGTAGCAGATCGAGAGGTGATGTCATGGTTCGAATACCATGATTCGTAGCGGATTGAGAAGAGATAACATGGTTCGAGTACCATGATTCGTAGCGGATGGAGAAGAGATAACATGGTTCGGGTACCATGATTCATAGCAGATCGAGAGGTGGCCACATGGTTCGAGTACCATGACCCGTGGCAGTAAGTGTTATTGGTTCTACCAGTTATTCCGTGGTGATTGGTTAGACCGAGATCAGAGGTGAAAGAGTATGGGGCTAGAGGGCCATGATGAACGAGTTCTAGTGAAGCATCCCTTAAAAGGGAAATCGAGTTAGCTCCGAGGGATTGTTGGTGAGATGCCAATTGGAGTCGCAAGACTCAAGAATGAGTAGAGATGGCGGTTATGGAGGATTACGGCATGAGTTGAGCAATCAGCCGATGGTGGAGATGTTATTCTCTGTGACCTGAGCGGTGTTATTTCTGTTCCTGTGGGAAACAGGAGAGGTATTGAGATTTTCGGTTTCCAAGGTTGGGGGTGAGCCCTGTGGGGTAGCTTTGGTTACGATCTTTCATCAGAGTATTTGGGCAGTATGTCTGCCGAGAGGTAATGTTAGAGTATGAGCAGGTTGTCAGCGGGGACTGAGATGAATAAGGACAAGGATACACCCTATTTGAGCATAGTAGGGCATGTATTAGCTGCAGCGGCAGGCGATCAAGAAGAAGATATTGGGGCGGTGGCTCTTATTGTTTATGACGAGTATCGAGTGTGGCAATGAGGACTCCACTCTTATTACAACCCACGTGATGGAATGTTGGTTGAAGAGTCGAGGATGAGGAATATGATAGTTCGTTATTTTCAGACTGAGAGTCAGGGCTACGACTGGACAGTTGAGATGTCCGGTAGTGGGATGGTACGAGATTCTGAAGGACTAGAGGTAGTCATGATGAGAAGTTTCTGAGGATTTCATCGGAGATTCGGGGTATCTGGAATTGCTTGACCTCCATCGGGGGGATCATCAAGCATTGTGTATCACCTTCCAAGAGTAGGTGCAATGGGATTGGTACAAACAGTCTGTGGGTTAGATTGTTGGCGAACCAATTGATGATGGTTTGAACCCTGAGTGGGGGAGAACCGGGTACTTTTGAGGAGATAAGAGATTGGTTCAAGAATCGTTATAGAAATGGATGAAGAGGCTTGCGGTATGGATTCCTGAGACCAGGGTTATTGGTGGTCAATGAGAGGTGTAGAGTGAGATAGTGCATGTGGTACGTGCTTGAGAAAGGATGAGTGTCTCCACAACAAGTGGCCGTTGGTCGGAGACCTTATGGGGTTAGGAATCCTTCAAGGTTAAAATGGTGAATTCGAGGTGGTTGGCTTGTGAGGTTAGTTCGGCGGTTGAGAATTTCTGGTTCAGAGTATGGGCTATTATATGCAGTATGGGAAGGGAAGATGTTGATTGGGCAACCAACTTCAGGGTCGTTATGAGTATTCTTGCATAAGTTTTGAGCAATAGAGAAGGAAGTTTCGGATTGTCAACTTCGTGTTCTGAGTCGTTGGCAATTTCTCCGTGTTTTAAATTGGGGGATGGAGTATTCCGGGGTTACAAGTGGCACGAGAGAAAGACCGGCTGTGAGGTTCTGAGGAAGCAATGCGGTATCTGAGTATGATGCCATAAGTATGAGATCAGTGGTAGAGTCGAGACACTGCGAGGCGTTGTGATGGTATTCCGGAGTATCCGAGTTTAATGTCCTAAAATCTCGGATTGTTTTGAGTTTGAGTTTGAGATGTCGAGTGGTGTATCAAGTGTCTATGGTTCCGGTGGTGGCTCTTCAGCTAATTGACATCAAATGGATTTATTTGAGAATGTGAATTGCAGCGAGAAAAAGAGGTTTTGTCACGACGGTGGTCGTCCGAAGTAGTGATGCTAAGCCCGGATGGGTGTGTGTGTACCTATCTATGCTGGGCTGCAGAGCATGAGTTAATGGTCGCAGTATGGTGTCAACCTGAGGATGAGATTGTGAAGTGGTAAGAGTAAGTGCGGTAAGACTACGGGGAGCCGTAGTACTCACTAATCAGTGAGAGGTTGTGGTGATGCTACGGGGAGCCATAGTACTCACTATTCAGTGAGAGGTTGTGGTGATGCTACGGGGAGCCGTAGTACTCACTATTTAGTGAGAGGTTGTGGTGATGCTACAGGGAGCCGTAGTACTCACTATTCAGTGAGAGGTTGTGGTGATGCTACAGGGAGCTGTAGTACTCACTATTCAGTGAGAGGTTGTGGTGATGCTACGGGGAGCCGTAGTACTCACTATTCAGCGAGAGGTTGTGGTGATGCTACGGGGAGCCGTAGTACTCACTATTCAGTGAAGGGTGTGGTGATGCTACGGGGAGCCGTAGTACTCACTATTCAGTGAGAGGTCATTGTGATACTACGTGGAGCTGTAGTACCCACTAGTCAGCGAGAGAATGTTGTGATGAAGTGCTCTCTGATCAGAGCTTGACGCAAAAGAGTTTTAGGCTTGGGTAGCCCTAATATTTGACTTGTGGAAGCCTGGGGTCGAACCAGGGGCGAGACTGGGGTCTCCATGTTTGTCGGAAGTTGTTATATTCCGAATGGAGTAGTGGTTTTCGTGGCCAAGGGAAGTGAATCAGTGAGGTACTCATGGGTTGCGGGTCATGAGTCATGAGTTGAGTGGTTCATTGGAACGAGTGGTTCCAATTCTGGATCGGACCAGACTCTCGATATTGAGTTTGACTCTAGTGGTGCATTGAGTAGGCGAAATGAGACTCCGGATTCTGAGATGGGTTCCATTTTGAGGAATATTGTTTGTCACCAGATGTTTTGGACCGGAGTGGGTCAGTTCGTTGGTGCGGGAGGTACCGTGAGGCGCTCGTATCTAGGGAGTAGCGTTCGGCGGGGGTCGAGGGTGAAACAATTTTGTAGGATTGTGGAATCTGTTGGGGTAAAGAGAACTTCGTGACTTGGGTGTCACTGGGCCGAGATAGTTGTTATGAGAAGGAAGTCAGTAAGACATTTCGGGATATGTTATGGGTGACCTTTGGAGGTTCAACTGTGGAGTCAGAAGTTGACCTAGTGCTCAGTATTAAAAAGGGGTATGAGGAACGAAGTTGGGACTTGTGATTGTGATGTCTGAGGACACTTCTGAGCGAGCCTGGTTATTCTTTTGTGTCTGAAGGACAGAGTGTTGAGGATTCTTTGTTCGGATGGGTTCTGATAGCAGTTTAGTGTATGATCCCTGGTGGGGTGTGGACCCTTCCATTCCTTGGGGCGTGATTTGGATCATTAGCATGTTGATATGAGTGAGCGGTAGCCGATTGTTGGATTTGGTCGTGTGAGAATCAGAGGATCAGTGAGTTATCAGGGTTTGATGTTCGAGGAGCGAATATCATGGTGATTGCTTGAGTAGGCGGTCTGGCGGCGGGTCAGGCCACTAGAGCTTCCGGTTAGTAGGGAGTAGTATATTAGCGACGAAAAAGTTGGTTCAGTTCTGGTCTTGGGAGTTTTGTGTGGTTTCAGGTGTCCATAGAGAAAGATATCGGGGTAGTATGAGATCCTTTCGGTGGTGCCTTTTGGGTTGATGATTTCATTATGTGAGTGGTTAAGGAGTGATTTCGAGGGCGAAATCTAATTCGAGTGGGGGAGAATTGTAACATCCGGATTTTCAAAGGTATTATGGTGTAGGTTAATCTTGTGATTAAAGGAGTGACTCGACGAGTTGAGGGTCCAACTCGCCGAGTCGAGTCGGGTTTCTCCCGTGGATTTAATGAGTGGACTCGACGAGTCCGAGGAGGGGGACTCGCCGAGTAGGCGCTGATTAGAGAAACCCTAATTTCCGGGGTTGGGGACCTATTTAAAGGCACTTATAGCCTCATTTGCGGCCACCCTCTCCCTGGAAGCAAACCCTAAAGGTCATTTGAGCTAGAAAGCGAGAGAGAAGCTATCTTGGGATTTTTAGTGCATCATTTGAGAAGAAGAGAAGGAGATCAAGCAAGGATCAAGAGGGGGAAAGTTGGACCCAGTGATAGATTGTCCAGAGCTTCTGAGGAAGGTAAAAGTCTGCACCTTTCTCATTAATTTGGTTAGATCTCATGTGTTTGGAGTTCTAGGGCTTTTACCACCTCTGGTTTGGGACTTTGAGTAAAATGGATTAGCTAGAAGCCTAGTCCTCAGATCTAGACCTTGTGAGGTCCCTAGAGTCCAAATGTCCCAACTTTATTCATCCAAATGAGGGTTGTTGTGCTTAACACCTTATGAAGGGCTTGTTTTGGCATTTTGAGGCATTTGTGCCATGCATGAACGTAAAGGTCGAGACTTTATGTGCCTCTGGTGTCTTAAAGGGCTAGATCTAGGGTTTGGAATGAGAGATCTGACTTTGGACGTCTGAATGAGGAATCAGACCGAGGGAACTCGTCGAGTCCATGAGTTGACTCGACGAGTCAGTGTGGGTTTGTCCCGATGAGCTTGAGCATGCGATAACTCGACGAGTTGGGGGTCAACTCGACGAGCTGAGCTGGACTGTCACGAGATTTCTGAGGAAAGTAAGGGGACTCGACGAGTCGCAAGGGTGCACTCGGCGAACCGGGTCAAACATGGACTGTTGACTCGAGTTTGACTTATGTTGACTTTGGGGCTTTGATCAACATAAGTAGTAGAGACCATGGAGGGGTAAAATGGTCTTTTATCCACTTCAAAGAGTTAAAGAGAGGAAGAATAGCCTTCGGTCATTAGAGTTGTGATTAGAGTATCACTTAGAGATATTCATCCCTTGTGTTAGGTGGAGGCTAGTTCGAGATCCGGGAGCGGGGTCTTTACTTGCTGCTAGCCAGGTGAGTCTTCTCACTATACATTACCTAGAATGGTATCTATGTGTAGACCGGAGGGTCTTGTGTGCTATGTGTATGTATGAGATTATGTGCATTGTGATATATGTATGCTATGTGTTGTATAGATCGGACCGGAGGGTCCAACGATATAGACCGGACCGAAGGGTCCAACGATATAGACCGGACCGAAGGGTCCAATGATACAGACCGGACCGAAGGGTCCAACGAGTTATTACCGGACCAGAGGGTCCAACGAGCTACGGGACTGGAGAGTTCCGCTGAGACACATCGACCGGAGGGTCGCACTGTAGCCTCGAGTGGCGTATGTGTTGTATGTGGTATTTTGGGGAACTCACTAAGCTTCGTGCTTACGTGATATGTGTTATGTGTTTCAGGTTGTTCTCAGGAATCGCGGGAAGACACCAGCTTGATTGTACACACCAGAGAAAGAGTTATGTTTTGAGGATCCTGGATTTTTAATGGAGTTGTGTTTTGTAATTTGAATAAACGAGATTTCCATACAATTTGTTATGAAAAGTATGCAATTTTAAAATGAAAAATCTGTTTGAAAAATTACGGTGTTACAGAATGAAGATGAAAGATTTCTTAAAAAAATTTCACATCTCTAGATACTAAAATCTTGTTGGTTTGAAGATTTAGGAGTTTGTATGCTTTATGATCATAGGGATGCCCAATAAAAATGCATGATTGAGCTTTCTCCATAAATTTTTCCCTTCCAATAGGATTAGTTTTTACAAAACATAAGCAACCAAATGATTTTATGAAGGACAAATCAACTTTAGTCCCATATAGTAACTCATAAGGGATCTTGTCTTGAAGAACCGAAGATGGCGTTATGTTAATAAGATGTACTATAGTCTTAACACATTCACCCCAATACATGTTTCGTAATCCAAATTGAAAATACAAGGCTCTTGCGACTTCAAGGATATGTTTGTGTTTTCTTTCTACAATCTCATTCTGTTGGGGTGTGTAAACAACATATTTTTGGTGTATAATGCCTTGAGACATAAAGAATTGAATGCCTTCATTGCTAGACCCCAACTTATGAGCATGATCACTTCTAACAATTTTGATAGTTTTGCCAAATTGAGTTTGAATGAATTTTATAAAAGCTTTAAGAAGTGAAAAAGCACAATTTTTGTTTGATATCAAATGAATCTAGGTGAATTTACTGAAATCATCCACAATGGTAAGAAAGTACTTATATCCATCATGTGTAACATGTTTGTATGGTCTCCAAACATCTACATAAATAAGATCAAAAATACTTTTAGAAACAGATTTGCTTGTTGGAAATGGTAATCTATGTTGTTTTGATTGAGCACACACTAAACAAGGATCAAAAGTAATTGAAGAATTACAAGGAACAAGTGAAAGAGATTTGAGTTTTTGCAAGGAAACATGTACAAATCTCTTATGCCACAAAAGGGCATTTGAATTTGTTACAGAGACGAATGAATGTTCACTTATTAAGGGTATAGAAGCAGAAAAACTGAAAGCTAAATTGGCTTTGACAAATCTATGATCAAGAACAAAGAGATTGTTGACTCTTGTTCCAAAATCACCAAGTGCCAACTTAGTCTTTTATGGAGGGTCCTGCATCATGCATTTGTTATCAGTAAAAATAACAAAATTTTGGAGTTGAGATGTAAGTTTGGAGACAGAAATCAAGTTATACTTGAAAGCAAGAACAAATAAAACTCCATGACACTACTAGAAAATAAGCCTTTTACAACGCGCAATGTGTGTCGTAAAACGCTCAGACGACGCGCAAATGCGTGTCAAGGCAGGCCCTGTCATAACGAGAGACGACACGCTTTTGCGCGTCGTCTATTTACGACGCGCAATTACGACACGCATTTACGACGCGCATTTACGACACACAATGCGTGTCAAGGAAGGCCATGTCATAAAAGAAAATGACACGCATTTGCGTGTCGTAACCTTACGACGCGCATTTACGACTCGCATTGCGTATCATTAAAGCCCTTGTCATAAAGAAAGACGACACACATTTTTGTGTGTCATAAAGTTAAATGTTTTAAAAATTATATATTTTGATAGATTTAGTAATTTTCAAATTAAATAACACATTAAAAATCTCATAACACAAAATAAAATACCATAAATAACAAAGATAATTTATTTCACTAATATGTTAAATAAAAATAATTATTCCAATAGTGAGTAAATGTAATGACAAAAATGGACTCAAGAGAAGCAAAATTTATATACAGTTGCATTATCTAGCTTACTATGTGCCAACAACTCTCTGTGTGTTTGCTTTTGCTTGAGTCTCGTTTCCTCCAAAGCTTCTAGCCATGCCAAAGTATTATATCTTAGGGTTCATGTCCAAATCAAGTAAAACATTGCTAGCTTAAATTCATCAAGTCCTTGGAGTGAAGTCTTAGATAGACGCTTAACTGCAATCTCCAATCCTTCTAGAAGACGCTAGAGATCATTATTGGCCATGTAGCAGGATCAACCTGCCAAAATAATACACCAAATTAATCAGAAGCTGAGTTTCAAAGATGACATGGCATCACAAATGGCATATAAACCGAAAACTATATATGACATGAGTTATTCATAAAACAATAAAATTTTATATCTACAACCTTGGCCAGCTGTTGAGTATGGATAATGTCTAAGCATCTCTGGAAAACAGGTTGTGAAAACCATGCACATCCATTACCCGATGCCTGAAAGACAATGAAACATGTTATTTTTCTAACGGTTATGGTTTTATATATAATATAAACTATGTAGATATAGTGCAACTGTGTTGTTTATTACTGTGTTTGATATTGAAAGTTGGGTTAAACACAAGAAAAAAAGTCCCTTGCAATGATCAATGTTATTCAAATACAATGTAATTTTCAGTACTAATTATATTGAGTATTCAACATACCATGTCTTAATTAAAATGTTTCATTTGTTTGAAATTTCTATTCAACACACTAACCTTTTATGAACAATCCTTTGTAATTCTTGGTATCTCAAGACTCTTCTATTACTAAGTCCTTGGTAATGAATGCAGAGGATAAACTGGTGCAACCTGATATTATTAAAGAAAAGATATTTATTTGCTATCATTTGATAAATGGAAGGTATAAATGATCTAAATGAGATGTTCTTTTGTCCTAATAATTCTCAGGATGCTGCAATCAGCTATTCAAGGGATAATCTGATAATATGGTGATCCAAAGAATGTATAATGTTGAGCTGGATGTGGATATAGTTGTGCATCACCATTAATGGAAGGGAGAGGTGTGGTCACTGGAGAATATGGACCATATGGCATTTGGGAATTGTAGCCATAACCCGTGTTGAACACAACAGAATTGTCTGTATACATTTCCTAAAATGTAAATTGGTCTAATAAATTTGTACCTTTTGCACACGTTGAGTCAATACAAGAAGGTGGCCTTTGAATCTACAAACACGTTCAAGATTGAGGGTACTTATTGATTTTGCTAATTCATCAAGAACAGGATGAATTTCCATTTCCAACTCTTTCACCTATTAAATTAAACCAATAACATTCATTTCATATATATTATTACATAAATATATAAAGCTTGTGTACGTATATACCTGAGTATCAAGAGTGAGGCAGGTAAACTCCAAAGCTAGTTCAAGTACCCTAAACTCGAATGGTAGGTCATCTGACAGCAAGGACAAAAAATTACAAAAATGGTCCCTGTGCTTTCATATTTTTACCAAGTTCAATGAAGAACTAAAACCTTTTCAATTTTGGTCCTTATAATAAGTTTTCGGATTGATTTTGGTCCTTGTTTCAAAGTTCAAGGGACCAAAATCGATTTAAAACTTGAAATGAGGACCAAAACTGAAAAAAGATTCCAATTTTGGACGGAACATGGTAAGAATCAGAACTCAGAAGTGGAACCTCTTTTCAATTTTGGTCCTCATTTCAAGGTTTAATATTGAGTTTGGTTGATCCCTGCAACTTCCTGATTGTGGTGCTTATTTCATATAAATTTTGATCCTTGTTTCAAGGTCTCATGGACCAATATCGATATGAAACCTCAAAATAAGGACCAAAACTGTAAAAGGTTTCAATTTGGACTAAACATTGGTAAAAATCCGAAAGCATAGGGACCAGTTTTGTAATTTACTCTAAAATTTAGACTGAATTTAGTTGATAAAGTAAACAACAACATCGGTCCCTATGCTTTCTGATATGTACTAAGTTTAGTCCAAAACTAAAACCCTTTTTAGTTTTAGTCCTTATTTCAAGGTTTCGTATCAACTTTGGTCCCTGAGATTTTCTGATTTTGGTCCTTGTTTCAAAGTTCCAAGGACCAAAACCAACATTAAATCTTTCAACCAAAACTGAAATAGGCAAATAGGTTTCAACTTTGGGGTAAAAATAGAAAGCAGACGAACCATGTTTGTAATTTACAGTTAAACATAAGTGTTAAAAGATTTTAGAATATATCAACTTACCCGAATGATATTTCTCTTCCTGAAGGCGTTTACACAATTCAGACTTATACTGAACCACAGAGCCATCAAGTGAATTCATAAGAAACACCTCATCAGCTGTAATTATCCATCTAATCTGCTCAAGAATAATATTATCAAAAAGCATAAATGTATGTATGTATATATGTGTGTGTTAAAAGAGTTATACCTGTGTTTCAGCAGAAATTGTTGCTTTTTGACAACCTATAACGAGTTTTTCTCCTGGATCCAATTGACTAAATATAACTGCAGAAAGATAGAAAAGTTAAGAAAATTATAAATATAGAAGATGAGAAATGAGTATAAGAATATAAGGATACTCCCCAGGGACAAGGGTATAAATGGAAACAGCATGACTGCAAGCCAAAATCAGAAGATCCTGAAATCAAAAGGAGAAGTAAATATACAAAATAGAATTGAACTCAAAAGAACCAACAGAAGTTGTGAGTGCTCAAAGCGATGTTGTGAGTCATAGAAGTTTAGTCCCTCATCTGTTGTGGATGCATTTAGCTGGTACAAAAAGATATTCTTTTTTTAGTTTTTTACAAGATTTAAAAACCAGATGTCAATATAAAAAGCCAACCCTGAGTTCAAATTAATTGCTAGCATTTGTTGTAGGACAACAATATCCTAAATAGCATGCATAATAATTTAATAAAGGTCTTATATAAGATAACATTTTAAACAAACATACACTTCTATCTGTTGACCACCAAGATCATAAACAACAATCCTATCTTTTAAAACAAGATTTACATCAAATTAATAACAATACAGGTTAAAAACAATGAAAAAGTAATCTTTTTTTGACATTTTTATTTATTATATATACCTCCTAGAATGGTAATTCCCTGTCCACGAATTTTTTGAAACCCTATGCACCACAGTGAAGCGCCACCCTATAGAAAAGAGATCATTAGTTTGCTACTTTTCAAGATTATAATCGTTCACGTAATCCCAATTTCTGTATAATTTAAAGTGTTAGATATGAATCTATAAATTACCACCGAGTTCTGTTGAAGAAGATAGTCTTGGGGTCTTAAAATCATCGAAGCATTGTTAATGTTTTATGATAAGAGATAAGCGAAAGAGAACTTACTGTGACTGGATTAATGGAGTATATTGTAACGCCCGTAGATCCGGGCTAGTCAATTTAGGGATAATAGGGGTCGAAAACGACTTTTCAACAAAAGATTATTTAGAAAAAATAATCTTAACCAAGTTGTAGAATATGTCTCAAGGGTTCCGTAAATATAAAGAACGCCGAAATCCGAGTTACAACGAATAAGTTATGGTCCGTCGAAGTTTTACGGCAAAACCGGCACGGCACCGGGAGACGTAAATAGTGAATTTACGGTAGAAGACTTTTTAGCCTTAGTTATCTAAACAAAAGTTGTAGTATATGTTAAACCGAGAACATACAAAAAAAAGAACGCCCAAATCTGACTTCGTATGAGGAAGTTATGAATTTTCTAAGATTTGGCATAGCAGTGCACGGCCCGAAACTCGAATTTTAGTTCGAGCGGTTTTTGGCTTACGCGACCTAAATGAGAGTTAAAGATCTCATTAATAGGAACTCAACGGTAAAAAGACAGACGAAAACGGAGTCCGTATGAAGAAGTTACGATTTTTTCGCGGTCATTTAACAGTCTAATCTCCTCCTACTGTTAAATTTAAGATCGGTCGAGAACTAACCGACAGAGTCTAAATGAAAGTTGTAGATCTTGTTTTTACCTACGCGTGGATATAAAGAACGTCGAAAACGGAGCTCGTATGCGAAAGTTACAGGCTTTAGAAGTCGGCAGGGTGTTGTGCGAAATCGGGTGACGTGGCTGATTATGGGCCAAGGCTTTCTCCCCAAGGCAAGCCACCAGAAGGTGACATGTGGCATGGACTCGACGAGTAGAGCTGTTTTCCAGCCTATAAATAGAGGTGTCGGGTTCCCTCATTCTTCACATCATTCCAACCTCTTCCTTCTCTCTCTAAACTCTCTCTCTAGCCCTCAAACCCCCCCCCCCTAAGCCTAGGTAAACCCCCTAGCACCCGAAGGAAGCCCCGAGGCTCCCGAAGCCTCGAGAAAAGAGCTTTTCGGCTCGGAAACGCTGCTCCAGCGAAGCCCGGTTTTCGAGAAAACCCGTTGTAAGTGAGCTATGTCTACCCTATCTTTAGTATAGCTTATGTTTCAATATAGTAATGTTATTAGGACCTTATAAGGAGTATTTGGGCTATTATTATGGGTTATATAAGTATTGTTTAACACTTATATAATAGTAATAATAGTCAGACTATTAATTAGTCTCGACGAATATTAGACTAAACTCTAGTGGTAATGATACTAGGTTTTGTCCGAGGAAAATTGTGTTGAGAGTAACGAAGTGCTGTTCGAGTACCGAGTCACCACCTTCTCAAGTGAGTGCATAGTTACTTTCATCTTACACATAGCTATGAAGTATTTTATATAAATTACGTGCTATGTGTGCATATTATCTGAATACTTGCTGTCTATGCTGGATGAATGATTTTATACATGTTTTAAATGATTTAAACTGTATATTTATTTTATATCTATAAATATTTTGGGATAAAACATGGGTAGATGAAATAGTTGGTGTGTGATGAAATAAAATGATGAGAGATAGGTGATGATAGGAAGGTGATGATAATTAGGTGAGGATAGATAGGTGATGATGAATCGGTGATGTAGGATGAAGGATACTATAACCTTGTCCGGCAATTTGGAGATGTAGTCATCTACCAGAGAATAGATGGCGACCACGGACTATTATAGACAAGCCCGTGGAAACACCAGCAGGCTCATAACCTGTAGGTGATGAATTACGAGTTCAGGCGATGTTGTAACTACGTATTCATGTGATGATACTCTAACCCTTACTATGAATTACGAGTTCAGGCGATGTTGTAACTACGTATTCATGCGATGATACTCCAATCCTTACTAGGAGCGTATTGAGGGAGTAATCCCCGAACCATTATTGCCTGTGTGATGTAGGAAATGATCCTTAGGAAAAGTCCTTAGGAACGAACATATAAGGAAATGCGATGTAAAGAGATGAGAGGTAAATACGATATAGGAGATGAACCTTAAGGTAATACTTTAGGGAATATCAAATGAAGATAATGGGGATGGCTAATCGGGTTAATTGTTTGACATGTATTATGTGAAGAAACAAGTTAACTATATTATTGTGGGTTGAAAACCCTATGCACTCACCAGGTTTCCCAACCTGACCTACTCAGTTTATTTATATCACAGGTGTCGATATGAAGTCACATTGCACTGAGAGATTAAGGAAATATAAATCACTAGTGATAATAAATGTAAGTTCTCTTTATGCTTATGTTTCTGTATTGACGATGACATCCCAAACGTTTTAAAATGAATAAGAATACTTTTCTTCGGAAATGCTTTGATAACGTATTTATCATGTTTTACTGGGAACAAATTCCGCAACATTTTTATTAAAAGAGGTACTCTGATTTTTATAAAGCATAAACAAAATCGGTCTTTTCTGGCCGTGAAAATGGGGATGTCACATATACACCATGGTTGGCTCGATTATCTGACCTAGAACCAAAATCCCACCACCACCACCGTTTCCGACGAGACAATGAGAGAAAGCATCTGCAGCGATCCCTTGTGAAGAAAGCTGCGCGATTACAGAGAGTCCTTGTTGACCAAATCCAAAGATTCCGTCAATGGCTCTATCGGGTTTGGTTAAATCCCCAGTTTGGGATGTGCTACATCTGGTTCATGAACTTGCCAAGTCAATTAGGGTTTTTTTAATGAAAAATGAAAGGGGTTAATGGATTGGGATGAACTAACTGAATACGATAGATGCTGAAGCGTTTGATGGTTTTGAATCGCCGATGATTGTATCAAGTAGAAAAGTATCAGAATGGGATGCACAAGTAGAAAAGTAGGGGAGAATGATGTCGTACCTGAGAAAACAAAGAAAAATAAGGAGAAAAAGGGAGAAAGAACGGATCCTACCTGAGATGTGTAGAGAGTAGAAGTAAGGATCGAGTATGGAGGAGGAAATCATAATTGAAACCCGTATGATTTTTCCGGTTAGGGTTTTATAGAGGAGAAGATGAGAAGTTTCAAAATCAAAATTAGAGGTAAGAATAGAGGAGAAAGAGGAACCTGGATCATGTATTTGACATTCTTGATGGAATCGTTGCACTCGACCTAGAGAATGATGGCTTTTACGGTTAGGGTTTTATCATACGAACGTGAAGCATGTGCACCTGTGACATGAATAATTTGATCTCGATTGACAGAAATATAAACATTAGCATATCATGATGGGGGGTTTTGTTATCGGTGTAGTGCGACAGGAAAGAATGATTGGAGAAGATGGTCGGAGACACTTGGCGGTGCGAGATCGGAGGTTGGGTGGTGGTGCGACGCTGCTATGAAGACGAAGGCCCTAGGGCTTTTTCTTGCTAATTGGAAGAGGCGGGGGGTTTATTTTTGGGATCCAACAGGCGGGTGAAATCCCGCCTTAAAAAACGCGTGTTTCATTAAAAAATTATAAAATGACACACTTAGACGACACACATTTTATGAAAGGCGCCCTCCGCATTTCCTTTTTTTTCTTTTTCTGACACTAATTTTAAGGCACGCACAAATGCGTGTCCTCTATCCTTCAAATTTTGCAAAACTAACATTATTTTTTAGGGCACACACAAATACGCGTCCTCTATCAGCGAGTGTCACTGTTTGCGCGTCATTAAAGGGCTGTTTTCTAGTAGTGTGAAGAGTAACAAGATCATGAAGTTGAACATCACCATAGAAAGAAACAGTAGTGTTATGGCCATCAGGAAGCCCAATCAGATGAAGATTGAGTTTAGTTAAAGAAGAAAATAAGGATTTGTTAGAACACATACGATAAGTAGCTCCTGTGTCTATAATCCAAGAATAATATTCTTCAAGCAAATGAGGAGATTTATAAACATTGCAGGCAAAACTCTTAAAACAAAAAGGTTTAGCTTCACTGTCCATTGCTCCATCAGCAATAGAAACATTGGCTTGACTTAATGATCCAGATGAATTGATGATGTATTGACTAAGGAGTTGCATCAAAATCTAATGTTGTTCTTCAAAAATCCCAGAATTACCGGTAATAGGGGTAAAATTGGTAGATGCTGCATTCTGAGAATTAGGTATAGAAAGAACATTATGTGCATTATGATTGTTGTGAGCATTATGTAACATCTGAAGCAGGTACTCGATCTCCCAATGTTTTGAATTAAATAAGAATGAAAGGCCTGAATTTAGGAGGGTCACGACGTGAGAGCTAATGTATCACGACGTGACTTTATTCTGGGACGTGTAGCCATTTTTAAGGCTCACAATGTGGCACATATGTGTTCACGTCGTGAGATCAAGCTAACCCTAATCCCGTGTTTTTCTCCCTATTTAAGAAAAGTGGGAGGTGAGGATTTGCATACCCTCAACCTCCATCACATCCTTCATGCCCAAATCGTTCTTGGTGACCTTGAAGAGCTCATTTGGTGGTTTTTGGCTCTTTGAAGAAGAAAAATACTCCTTGGGTGAATTCTTTTGGCAATCAAGCTCCTACCTCATCATATTGTAGTGCTTTTGGACCTTTGTAAGTCCTAAAGCTCTTGCCTTTATCTCTTATATATGCTAGATCTAAGATTCATGCTTCTCTTTTCATGGTTGGGGTGGGTAGCATGCATGAGATCCATAAAGTTAGCAACTTTATGGATCATTGATACAGTTTATGTAGTATAAGTTCTAGATCTGAGGTTTGGTGTTGGTTTTAGACTCCAAGCATGAGCCTTGATCCCATTTCCTTCTTGTTGGCCTAATTAGTGTCCAAGTCATGCATTGGACATGCATGACTGAAAAGCTACGATTTTTATGGTCCTTAGGGTTGGGGAAGACCCTCTGGAAAGTTTCAAGGAGTCTCTTAAGGGATTAAGAGCTTAATGTTCAAAGTTGTCCATAACGGATCTCACGACGTGAGGGATAACATGTCATGTCGTGAGATGTGGTGTTCGTGACTATTTTGTCTTTTTCAAGTCATGAGGTGACCTATGGGCGGTCACGAAGTAACCGATAGCTGAAGTTGACCAGGGTTGATTTTTTACCATGGTTGACTTTGGGGTAAAGTTAGGGTTTTAAGGATGTAGGATGAAAGAGTATGTCTTTTCTAATGTTAGGTGTCTTGTTGCTCCTGTCTACTGTATGTGTGAGAGCTGATGTAGTTCTAGCTGTTATTCACAAGGCGAGTCCTCTCACTTTATTTACCTGTGTGGTAATTTTGTTTGTGAGCAGTTGGGTCTTAACTGCTGATTATTGTTATGTATGCATTGAATTGTATTGCTGATAATTTGGGATTGCTGAGAATCCTCAGGGTTGCTGATAACCTCTGGAACATGCTGTTAGACCACAGGGCATGCGGTTAGCCCATTGGGATTGCTGATAATCCCTAAGGTTGTTGATAACCCATAGTTGTTTATTATGTTGTGATATATGGATATTTTGGAAATGACTCACTAAGCTTTATGATTACAGTTGTGGATTTATGTGTTTCAGGTACTTCGGATGATCGCATGAAGGCAAAGGCTTGACTGTACACTCTAGCTCACAGTTTTTATGATTTTCACCTTTTTGATACGCTAATTTGGGTGACTGTATTGACGTACTTGGGATTTTTCATGACTTTGATATTTATGACACTTGTGGTTTTGCTGAATTAACAATGAAAATTTTTGTGGAAAACATCAATCTGTTACACATTCGATCTTGAGTCTTCTTTCTTATTCTCAGTGAACTTAAAGTCAGCAGGAAACCATGGAGTCTATAACACTGAGATTTGACATGTCTGGGTTTCTTGCAATGATTGCAGGTAATAGCCTTCTTTGAGCCAACATTTTCAGAAGTAACATTCATGGCAATTGCATTAGGATAAAGAGGAGAAGATGTGTGAATACCTCTTTGTCTTTCTTCTTGAAGAATAAAAGAAGGAGTAGTAGCAATGGAAGGAACATGCATTATCATAAGATTTTGTCCACGAATAACCTTGTAGGATTCACTAACCCCATCAATAACTGGATTGATTTTTGATTCTCAAGGAATTTAGTAATTCCTATTCCGACATCACAAGTACATGCAAGAAAATTTTGCACCATTTGTAATTCATCCCAGACTTTAGTCAATTTTGTGAAGTATGTAGAAAAATTATGCGATCCTTGAATGATTGAATAAAGCTTCTGTTGAATATGGTAAATAAGAGTTCCATCAGATTGTTCATACCTCTGGTTCAACTCTTTCCAAATCTTAGCAACAGTTTGAAGGAACAAGACACTTTCCACAATACTTTTATCAAGTGAATTCAAGATCCAGCTGATCACCATCGAATTAGCATGATTCGAATTCGAATATGTGATTGAGGTACTTACATGTCGAGGAATCGATCCATCAACAAGACCAATTTTGTTTTTTGCTGAAAGAGCTATGATCATAGATCGCTTCCATGAAGTGAATCCAAAACCATTGAAGATATTCGAAACGAGAGTTGTACTCGGATCATCATAAGATCCGATGAACAGAGGATTAGAGACATTCAAATTGGAAGATGAACTTGATGGATTTACCACTTCTAACAAACTCGACTAACAAATTAATTAACAATATTTACAGTTTAAACCATGATCTTCAGAAAAGTTATAAAATATATCATTTGATAGAAATAAACTCTCACAAAGTTTTTAATTTAACTTGTGGCTTTAATAGTAGTTTTCAAGCTTACTTTCATGTTTTGATCTAATTATCAAACCATTAGAACTCATTGGAATGTTGTGATCTTAATTAAACAAAATTGAAACACAAATGTTGATTTCAATAAGAGCATTGTGTTACTTTGGAACTTATGGTAAGTTCTTAATACAAATATACTCATTTACTTTTCTTTCAAAACTAGTCTTTATACTAGGTTTCATTGTTTTGTCAACATCTCTAGTTATCATATTGTCCCTTCGGTTCGATTATGTGTTTCAAAGTGACTATTTTTCTTTTAACAACCGAATGATTTATATTAACAAGTTTGCAAAATACTAACAACAAAAACAGATTACAATGAAATGTGTTTCAAATCAACTAATATCAGTCGAGGTTTATTTTGATAAATTTCTTATAGTTTGATTTTTTTTTTTGGATAAGATTATTGTTTAATCTATTAGTAAAAACAAAAAAAATGTATATAATATTAAATGAGCTCAATTTTTTTCTTCATGTTATATAAAATACTAATCAAATTGCTTTTTAATATTTTACTAAATTGCATGCGTAATCAAATGTCATTTTTTTTTCAAACTAATTTTGCACGTATTTCATTTATGCACTACATCGTGTTGATGAGCTTTATTTTTAAGATAAATAGATAATGTTTATTACACAGTTTTTATTATTATATTTGCACAAATTATATTTATTAATATGTAACATAAACTAAATATTCTAAAGTAAGTGACTCAAATAGGAACATTATCTCCACATCCACTACCTTGAACTCAAACAGTAGCCATCAATACCGAACAACAAACCATCACCTTCAAAATGCAAAAGTAGAAGTTGATGTATGTAATGATCGCTGAAAGTAAGATTTGGTTCGTACCATGTTTTTCTTCTGAAAAGACAATTTTATCTATTAATTTATTTCTTAATATCTTTTTATGTCGAATGTCATTGTCGAAAACATACATTCCTACTGTTGAGCTGCCTATTTCCTACCTCCCTTACCTTATTTTCATGGGATTGATGTATTTTTAGTGTTAGTATAGTGTATGTTTTTCTCCTGATAGGCAATGGCGAACTGCTAGGGATAGTGGGGGTGCTGTAGCATCTCAAAAACAATAAAAAATTGTTCATTTCATGGATTAATTTTTTTCAAGTCTCTGTCTCCGTCGTTGCCTATAGGTAATCAAAGATGGCATTGGTTTCGTGAAAAGAATTATTTATTATTTTATTTTATGTTGTTAATTCAATATTTTCCCTTAATGAATATTTGCATTCCACTAATAATAATACATATACAATACAAGGAAGAAGGGCGACGTTAGTGGGCTAAATACATTGGGTCACACTATAATAAAAGCATACAACAAAATAAATGGTACACTAGAATGATCGACTAACATCCCCGTAGTCGAAATGGTAGATCTAGAATGAACGTTTAGACTGAATCTGAAATCGAGAAATAAAGAAGACGGTAACCCTTTGGTGAAAATATCATCATACTGAGACGATGAGGAAACATGGAGAACACAAATCTGTCCCATGACAACTTTGCCACACACAAAATGAATGTCAATCTCTATGTGTGTGGTACGTTGACGCTGAACTGGATTGGTGGACAAATATACAACACTAACATTGTTGCAGTAAACAATAGTATCGGGGGGGGGGGGGGGAACAATTTTTATGTTTCGCAGTTACGGAAGTACGTGTTAGACGATGAGACAACAGTTCCTTTGGATGATATCCAGGCCGATGAGCGTCTGAATTATATTGAGAGGCCGGTAGCGATAATGGAGAGAAAGATGAAGGTCCTGTGCAACAAGGAGATACCTTTGGTAAAGGTTCAATGGCAGCATCGGAAGGGTTCCGAGTGGACCTAGGAGCCGGAGGCAGAGATGCGGGAGCATTATCCTGAGTTATTCGCAGCAGCAAACTTCGAGGACGAAGTCTAGTTCAAGTGGGGGAGAATTGTAACATCCCGGTGTTGAGGTAATTTCAATTTTTACCCTATGTATGAATAAATATTGCATTTTAGTCCTTGAGTATAAGAAAGAGTGTAAAATGGCCCATAGTGGCATTTTGGTGATTTTGGACAAAGGGGTAGTACGTTGGGCACTATTCCAATGATGCTCATTTCACAATTCTAAATTTTTGTCACTACTAGAATGTGTTAGAGTCCAACCTTACATGCAATGATCTTTTGTAAAGTCGAGACTTCAAAGTCACAGAGACTTAGTCAATGATATTACAAAGTATTCCATTGGAGCTTTGTTACTAAAACTAATTTCATGAAGTCTCAAATTCAAAGTACACTCCTTAAACACCTTTCTTGCATTAAAGTTTACAACTCACATGTAAATTTAATAATCAACTCCCACTATGGAAACATTTCCATATACCCATATGACCATCAATTATGATCAAGAATCATCTCAATCTAAAACATGTCACTGTGGTCCTTCCAAACAATACTATACTTCCAATTGTCTACAAGCAATCAATCTTCAGTAAACCTTAGAATGTTCTTGACAGTTGTTTAACAACTTTAGTCATACAAAGTTCTAATCCTTTTCCCTCCAATGCCCAAAACATTTAGAAAAACAAAACAGGTGAATATTATAACATATGTAATCAATCCCATATCCGAAGCATATGTGACTCGATTCATAAGACCTTGCATCTCTTGCTATAATATTTCCATATATCGAATTTCCTTATGTAAAACCATTTGAACACGATATTCATATATGTCCAAGACTAAGTTCCATTAAATTCTTCAATCTAAACCTTTAGATTCGAAACGAAGTATGAGTGCCCTCTCCCTCAATCCTTACTATAGCGAAACAATTTCTAAACTTTCCAACTTACAAATTGAAAACATTGTTTCCTACAAATAGTTTTGCCAACTTGCAACACTTAGCATAACAATTATGATCCCACTAGCATAACAATTATGCTCCCACTAGCTTTGACATGTACCCATAAATCAACTGGACTTCTAGAAATCAATACCCTTGACTTTCTTACTAAAGTGCAAATTTCTGATACGTGATGCTTCGATAAGTCTCCAACTAGACTTCTTAAGCTTATACACCTTCATTAGATAGCATGTGTGTGTCTTTAAACCCTTTCAGAACTTATAGTCATGCGTCCTAAAAGTTCAAACAATTCCTTGCCATTTCTCACAATTCAAACTATGAAAAGGGATACCGTAATCATATTGCGAATTTGAGAAAGCAATTATGACAACTGCTAACCATAAGTTAAAATCTACTAGTGAAAGTGTTTCCTCATAATCATTCTCATGAATTAGAGCGAAAACTTTTGCCACCTAGATTTTATGGTGTACATGTTCCCATCCATGTGAATCTATCATTTCCAACCTATAATCATAAGATAAGATTTAGGACAAAACCAAACTCAAATTTAGCTTTCCTTTCATGGACTAAACTTCGCTTATTCTAAATTTCTTGCCCTCTGGTAGCACAAGGGCCTACCAGTGCTTCCGTATTGTTAAGCAACTCACCCGTATTGATCAATGTACTTTCACTGACCAACGTGCTCTACCTTTGCAGTCAAATGAGAACCATAGAACTCATAAGCATTGCCAACTCAATTGGAAGGTGCACAGAAACAAGAATATGTCAATGTAACACGACAGGTTATCAACCTCAGTTCATGTGCTAGTGATAACTAAAAGGTTTATTCTCGACGACTTTTGAAACTCTCAAGATCAATAAGACTCCCACTGACTTCTTGACATATAAGTTTCTCTCTCAAGGAACATTCCTTGACAAATTTCAAACGTTAGTGTGGATTCTCGACAAGAAACTCTTCATGGAATTTGTCTTAGTTTATCCTTTGTTTTAACCAAAACATCACAACTTCCAATTCCAAATGTGCTAGAGTAAGAAAACATTATTGCTCCACATTTCATGAGGTGTTATAAACCTACTTAGTATAAGTTTCAAGATATGATTTGTAATAACTAAAGCATGGCTCTAATACTTGATTGGAAACGAAGTACGTTCATCTCTCGATTGAACCATTTCAACAATATCTTATTCCTCTTCTTAATCATACAATTGTACTAAGATGTTCTTCAATGATCAATTGTGATATGATTCCATAATCATTAAGATGATCACAAAACACGATACTAAAGTACTCTCCTTTCCTTTCAGATTGGAGAAACTTTTATCTTTCTGCCTAATAGATTCTTCATATGCGTTCTGCTACTCTTTGAAGCTTTTCAAAGTATCAGAATTATGCTTAATCTTATAAACACAACCATTGTAACAACGTAATTTTTTCAAAACAATTTTTCATTTAAAAACATACATTCATTCACACGATAATCATAAAAACATAATGTATCCACTGTAACATAACAAAACATGTCCCAAGATCTCGATATCATAAACTCCATAAGTGTGTACGGATCATGCCGGCGCCTTCCCGCGATCCTCGCTAGTACCTGAAACACATCACACAACAACTGTAAGCATAAACGCTTAGTGAGTTCTCCAAAATACCACATAGCCCACATACGCCTTTCCAGGCCACAACTCTGTAGGATCTTCCGATCAGGGGACTTCCGTCCCAAATTCCGGTAGACCTTCCGGTCCGTACCCTCTTGACCTTCCGGCCCATATCATCTCGACCTTCCGGTCCTTACCATACGTAACATACATAGCACATACATACATATCATCTTGACCTTCCGGTCCTTATCATTCATAGCATACATAACACATACATATCACATAACCGCATATAGCACATACATCATAGCATACAAGACCTTCCGATCACACATAGGTACCCTTCCAGGTACAGTATAGTGAGAAGACTCACCTCAATGAAGTCGGATAACTTCTCGTGCTCAACGTTCCGACTTAACCTCCTCCTATTATTCAAATAACATTCCCGATCAATACTCTCTCATGATCTCATCTCTACAGACTGGGTAGAAGGCCATTCTACCCTTCCCTGAACTCTCCTGAATCAGCCTTGGCCAGAACCCTAAGGTCAACGAAAGTCAACGGTCAACTTTGACCCGACTCGCCGAGTGCACTAGGGTGACTCGGTGAGTACACGCCTGCCCTCTACGCCCCTGGTCCTCCCTTGACTCGCTGAGTCAACCTTATACTCCAAGGGTCGTCACAGGTCGCGAGTCGCGGGGCAACCCGACTCGACTCGTCGAGTCTGCTCATGGACTCGGCGAGTTCATTCCATGCTCACACTCAAATGACCTTCCGAGGTCAGATCTGTTCCTCTAATCCATAGATCTAACCTTCCCAAGCTCAATAAACACGTAAAGGTTCGAACTTGATACTCATGCAAAGCCCAAATGACTCTACTTGATGATTTAGCCCCAAATACAACATCCTAAGTCCATTTCTTTCATATCTCATCATAAAGCAAGATGGATAAGGTTCTCTGGACCACTATGGATCCAGATCTGAAGCCTAAACATGATAAGGGACCATATCTCCAACAAATCATCCCAATAAAGGGTATAGAAAACCCTAAATCCATGGATTCTTTAACAAAACAGAAAGAGGATCGATATGCTACCTCAAAGATGATGCCCTTTGCTTGGAAACCACAGATGTGCAACCTCCTTGGCCTCCTCTAAGCTGGAATCAACTTCTTCTAGCAAAACCAACCCACAAAGGTCCAATAATGGCTTCTTCTCTCTATCAAACGCTCAAGCACTATTAGGGTTTCTCTCAAGGGTCTGGTAGCCGCAAATGGTGGCTATAAGGGTCCTTAAATAGGTCCCAAACCCGAGGAATTAGGGTTTCATTAAACAGCGTGGACTCGCCGAGTCCACGAATGGACTCGCCGAGTCCTTCATTAAATCAGGCCAACACATCGCGATCCAACTCGGCGAGTCTGGGCTCCTACTCGCCGAGTCCCCCCTCTAAAACTCAATATAAAATACTTAAAATAGGATACTTGGGAATCCGGATGTTACAATTCTCCCCCACTAGGATCAGACTTCGCCCTCGAAGTCCTGCTCGACAAACAACTCCGGATGCTGCTCCCGCATCTCCATCTCTGACTCCCAGGTCAGCTCGGACCCCTTCCGATGTTGCCACTGGACCTGCACCAGTGACACCTCCTTGTTCCTCAGAACCTTGATCTTCCGATCCCGGATTGCGATTGGCCTCTCCGCATAATTCAGGCTCGCATCCACCTGAATATCCTCCAGTGGTACCATCGCCGACTCGTCGGCTATACACTTCCTCAACTGGGACACGTGGAAGGTATCATGAATCTGGCTCAACTCCGCAGGTAGCTCTAACCGATATGCTACCTTGCCCACCCTCGCAGTCACCCTGAATGGACCGATGTACCGGGGCCCCAGCTTGCCCCTCTTCCTGAATCGGATCACTCCTTTCCAAGGAGATACTTTCAGGAGTACGAAGTCTCCCACCTGGAACTCCAGCTCGGATCGTCGCCGATCCGCATAACTCTTGTGACGACTCTGAGCCGTCAGTAACCTCTGTCTAACCTGCTGTATCTGCTCTGTCGTCTGAAGCACTATCTCAGTGCTACCCATCACGCGCTGCCCAACAAATGGGAGTCCGACACCTCCTCCCATACAACAATTTGAAGGGAGGCATGCCAATACTAGAATGGTGGCTGTTGTTGTAGGAGAACTCAGCCAACGGCAAGTACGTGTCCCAACTTCCCCCGAAGTCAAACACACATGCTCGAAGCATGTCCTCGAGCGTCTGAATCGTCCGCTCACTCTGCCCGTCCGTCTGTGGGTGGTAGGCGGTACTGAAATGCAATCTCGTACCCAACTCCTCGTGGAACTTCTTCCAGAACCTGGAAGTGAAACGTACATCTCGATCAGACACAATCGAGATCGGTACTCCATGACGCGATACCACCTCTCTCACATACAACTCTGCCAACCTCTCAGCAGAAGAGCTCTCATTGATAGTAAGAAAATGCGCGCTCTTCGTCAGCCGGTCGACGATCACCCAAATTGCATCGACACCCCTTGCGGTCCTTGGCAATTTGGTGATGAAATCCATGGAAATCTGTTCCCACTTCCACTGGGGAACCTCAAGCGGCTGCAACTTGCCATGCGGACGCTGGTGCTCGGCCTTAACCCTGCGATAGGTCAAGCACTTCTCAACAAACCACGCGACATCCCTCTTCATACAGGGCCACCAATAATCTTTCTTCAGGTCCAAATACATCTTCGTGGCCCCGGGATGGGTCGAGAACCTCGATCTATGCGCCTCCTCCATCAGAATGGTACGTGCCCCGCCTGCATGCGGCACCCAAATCCGACCCCGAAAGGTCATCAGCCCTCGACTATCGGCAACGAACTCGGGCACCTGCCCGATCACCCGCTCCCTCTTGCGGTTCTCCGGTATCACGGCCTCTACCTGGGCCTCCCGAATGGTGTCCAACACCGGGGTCATCACTGACAACCTCATACAAGTGCCTCGAATCGGGGCACTCTCCGCCCTACGGCTCAGCGCATCGGCTACCACATTAGCTTTGCCCGGGTGGTACAGGATCTCACAATCATAATCCTTTACCACATCCAACCATCTTTTCTGACGCATGTTCAGATTGGGCTGATCCATCAAATACTTCAAGCTCTTGTGGTCCGTGTATATGGTACACCGAACCCTATACAAATAGTGACGCCAGATCTTGAGGGCGAACACCACGGCCCCCAACTCCAGATCGTGGGTGGGATACCTCGTCTCATGAGGCTTCAGCTGCCTCGATGCATACGCTATCACATGCCCTCTCTGCATAAGCACAACACCCAACCCCGATATCGATGCGTCACAATACACCGCAAAATCCTCCATCCCTTCCGGGAGGGCTAACACAGGGGCTTCGCATAACTTCTGGCGAAGTGTCTCAAACGAGGTCTGCTGCTCCGGACCCCATGAAAAAGCAACACCCTTCCGGGTCAACCTGGTGAGAGGCACGACAATCTTGGAGAAATCTCGGATAAATCTCCGATAGTAGCCGACCAATCCCAGAAAACTCCTGATCTCTGTGGGAGATCTCGGCACCTCCCAACTCATAACCGCCTCAATCTTGGCCAGATCGACCAAAATCCCATCCTGGTTGACGAGATGCCCCAAGAACTGGACCTCCCGTAACCAAAACTCGCACTTGGAGAATTTGGCATAAAGCCTCTCCATCCTCAATACCCCGAGAATCTCTCTCAGATGCTCCTCGTGCTGCTCTCTAGACCTCGAATACACCAGTATATCGTCGATGAACACGATCACCGAACAATCCAACATCGGTCTACACACCCTGTTCATGAGATCCATGAACGCTGCTGGTGCATTGGTGAGCCCGAAAGGCATCACCACGAACTCGTAATGCCCATAACGAGTCCTGAAAGCCGTCTTCTGGATATCCTCATCACGCACTCTCATCTGATGATATCCAGACCTTAGATCGATCTTGGAGAACCAAGATGCTCCCTGCAACTGATCGAACAAATCGTCGATCCTCGGTAATGGATAACGGTTCTTGACCGTCAACTTGTTCAACTCCCGGTAATCAATACACATCCGGTGTGAACCATCCTTTTTCTTGAAAAAAAGGATCGGCGCTCCCCATGGCGAGCTACTCGGTCGAATAAACCCCTTCCCCAGCAGCTCCTGAAGCTGCGAGGATAACTCCTGCATCTCTGGCGGCGCAAGGCGATAAGGCGCCTTGGCGATAGGCGCTGCCCCCCGAACCAAATCAATGCGGAACTCTACCTGCCTCTCGGGAGGCACACCCGACAACTCCTCGGGAAAAACATCCGGGAATTCTCGCACTATCGGAACGTCATCCATCGAACTCGGCCTCCCAGCGGCCTCTCGTGTGTCCATCACATAGGCTACAAACCCGCTGCAGCCCTGCTGTAAACTCTGTCTCGCTCTGGCAGCCGAATAGAACGCTGACCCACATCGGGTACCCTCGCCGTATACCGTAAGTACTCCCCCACTAGGGTCTCATATCGTCACCAACTGTCGCTCGCAGTCTATCACAGCCCCAAATCGGCTCAACCAATCCATGCCCACTATGACACACACGTCCCCCATCGCTATCGGGACCAGATCTATCGGGAACTCAACACCGAAGATCTCGAGTACACATCCTCGTATCACCTCCGTAGCATACACCGCTCGCTCGTCAGCTATGGAAACTCGCAGAGGTCGACTCAACGCCTCTCGCCTGCTACTGATGTGCCGACTAAACGCTATCGACACAAACGATCGACTCGCACCCGAGTCAAATAACACTAAGGCATGTACAGAACTCACAAGAAAAGTACCTACATATATCATCATATAAGCAAAATATCTCAACGTAACATAAATAAATAAGAAATACATACCAGCCACAACATCGGGCGCTGCGCGGACCTCCTCCGCTGTCAACTGGAAAGCTCTCCCACGAGCCTTCGGTGCCTCGGCCTTCACTGGCCGAACCTCGGTAACCCTAGCAACAGGGGCAGATCCCTGTGCTGATCCCTGATGTAACTGCGGGCACTCGGCCTTCCGATGGCCAGTTTGGTTGCAATGAAAGCAAACCATAAATCCCTTGGGGCAATCCTTGGCGATATGCCCCTCCTTGCCACATTTGTAGCAAGCACCCGATCGACAGACCCCATCATGTCCCTTGCCGCACTTTCCGCAAGTGCGGCCCTTCTGGCCTCCAGATCTCGTATCAACGGACTTGGCCCGCTTGGCTGCCGGCTGAGACTGTGCCGGCCGCCAATCGATCCTCTGAGACTCGGCCTCCTCCCTGGCCTGAGTCTCCAACTCAATCTCCCTCTTCCGGGCATTTGCCTGAAGCTCAGGAAATGTCCGGTAAGTCGAGTTCGACACGAACTCCCGTATATCCCTCCACAAAACGCCCAAATACCGGCTCATACGTGCCTGCTCAGTAGACACTTGCTCAGGGCAGAACACCGCCCTCTCATGAAACTTCCTTGTAACCACAGTAACCGAATCAGTACCCTGCTTGAGGGTCAAGAACTCCTGTACCAACCGTTCCCTCTCCACCGGGGGAACATACTCGTCTCTGAACATGGTGGTGAACCTCTCCCAGGTCACCGCTGAAATCTCTGCAAGAGTGAAGCTCGCCGTCACGAACCTCCACCAGTCCTTCGCTCCCAAGCGAAGCTGGTTCAATTCGAACCATACCCTCAGATGCTCTGGACATGAACACGTGTAGAAGCATCCCTCGATATCAGCAATCCATCTCATCGCAGCGATCGGATCCTGCGTCCCATCAAACTCTGGTGGCTTCATGTTGCTGAACTCTCGAAGCAACAACGAGTCACCTCCCTGAGGTCTGGCAGCAGCCACAGCTGCAGTAGCTGCAGCAGCAGCAGCCTCAGTCACCGCGGCGTACCGCTCATCTAAAGTCTCAATCAGTGTGGTCTTGATAGACCCAAACATCTCCGGAATCTCGGCCCTGATCGCCGTCGCCACCTCATCGTGGATCATCTGACGAAGCTCCTCGCCACTCACGCCGCTCGACTCAGGTCTGTGGCGTGTCCCAACCATGATGTCTCTGAAATACAACATAAGAATATTAGAGACTCGCTCGAGCATACTTGCACTCGATAACTCAACCCTACTTGTTCCTTGGTACCCAATGGATTCTTATTTAGAGTGCGCACTACTCCGGTGTCTTCAGTAGTACGGGCCCTATATTACCGTCCCCACCGCATCAGTATTCACCCTAAGTCCTCCTCCTTGGATCCCAAATTACAAGTACTCTATATCTCACTGGCATAGGCTGCCCTTCGGTAGACCTCTCATCAGCCCCTCACTGCTACCTACTCGCTCTCAAGCATCACATAGCAGCAAAATCCTTCCTAGGCTAAGGCATCACAAAATCAGGCCACTCTAGTCCTAATATGAATACCTGGCCAACTCTAGCATGCATATCATATCATAACATGTCTCATAACACATAATGTAAGGGTATTTTGGGAAATCACCGTTCGGGCGCTGGCTGATCGTACACACTGCTTCCTTCTGCCTTTCTCAAAATCTTTTACTCTTTTAGAAAAATTGTTTATTTTATGAAAAACTTCCTTAATTCCTCAGTTTGAGTTCAGATTCATCCGAAGATGCACCCGAATCCCTCAAACCAAGGCTCTGATACCAACTTGTAACAACGTAATTTTTTCAAAACAATTTTTCATTTAAAAACATACATTCATTCACACGATAATCATAAAAACATAATGTATCCACTGTCACATAACAAAACATGTCCCAAGATCTCGATATCATAAACTCCATAAGTGTGTACGGATCATGCCGGCGCCTTCCCGCGATCCTCGCTAGTACCTGAAACACATCACACAACAATTGTAAGCATAAACGCTTAGTGAGTTCTCCAAAATACCACATAGCCCACATACGCCTTTCCAGGCCACAACTCTGTAGGATCTTCCGATCCATGTGTCTCAGGGGACTTCCGTCCCAAATTCCGGTAGACCTTCCGGTCCGTACCCTCTTGACCTTCCGGCCCATATCATCTCGACCTTCCGGTCCTTACCATACGTAACATACATAGCACATACATACATATCATCTTGACCTTCCGGTCCTTATCATTCATAGCATACATAACACATACATATCACATAACCTCATATAGCACATACATCATAGCATACAAGACCTTCCGATCACACATAGGTACCCTTCCAGGTACAGTATAGTGAGAAGACTCACCTCAATGAAGTCGGATAACCTCTCGTGCTCAACGTCCCGACTTAGCCTCCTCCTATTATTCAAATAACATTCCCGATCAATACTCTCTCATGATCTCATCTCTATAGACTGGGTAGAAGGCCATTCTACCCTTCCCTGAACTCTCCTGAATCAGCCTTGGCCAGAACCCTAAGGTCAACGAAAGTCAACGGTCAACTTTGACCCAACTCGCCAAGTGCACTAGGGTGACTCGGCGAGTACACGCCTGCCCTCTACGCCCCTGGTCCTCCCTTGACTCGCTGAGTCAACCTTATACTCCACGGGTCGTCACAGGTCGCGAGTCGCGGGGCAACCCGACTCGACTCGTCGAGTCTACTCATGGACTCGGCGAGTTCATTCCATGCTCACACTCAAATGACCTTCTGAGGTCAGATCTGTTCCTCTAATCCATAGATCTAACCTTCCCAAGCTCAATAAACACGTAAAGGTTCGAACTTGATACTCATGCAACGCCCAAATGACTCTACTTGATGATTTAGCCCCAAATACATCCTAAGTCCATTTCTTTCATATCTCATCATAAAGCAAGATGGATAAGGTTCTCTGGACCACTATGGGTCCAGATCTGAAGCCTAAACATGATAAGGGACCATATCTCCAACAAATCATCCCAATAAAGGGTATAGAAAACCCTAAATCCATGGATTCTTTAACAAAACAGAAAGAGGATATATATGCTACCTCAAAGATGATGCCCTTTGCTTGGAAACCACATATGTGCAACCTCCTTGGCCTCCTCTAAGCTGGAATCAACTTCTTCTAGCAAAACCAACCCACAAAGGTCGAATAATGGCTTCTTCTCTCTCTCAAACGCTCAAGCACTATTAGGGTTTCTCTCAAGGGTCTGGTAGCCGCAAATGGTGGCTATAAGGGTCCTTAAATAGGTCCCAAACCCGAGGAATTAGGGTTTCATTAAACAGCGTGGACTCGCCGAGTCCACGAATGGACTCGCTGAGTCCTTCATTAAATCAGGCCAACACATCGCGATCCAACTCGGCGAGTCTGGGCGCCTACTCGCCGAGTCCCCCCCTCTAAAACTCAATATAAAATACTTAAAATAGGATACCTGGGAATCCGGATGTTACAATTATATTTACTGAAACATCATAAATCATGACGAATAGAGTTATCGTCCTTTATGGTGGATCTGAATAGTCCATATCAACAGGTACTTTTGAGTCACATAAACATGATCAATGAATTAGTCATAATCTTCCAAAGATCATGATTCTCATGCATCATACAAATCGAATTGCATGGCTCCAAGTTTCTGTCCAATTGAAACTTGGGTGATGAGAACTCTTTATCACTTAGTCAATTATGACATTACCACAAGCGATATGACAAGAATCAAATCGACATTTAACATTGATAATAATAGAAATGTAACAAACACTTTCATGAATGCCGTTGTAAGGAAATATAAAGTAAACCAACTAAATAAACCAAAATTTCACTTTTATTGATAATAAACGAAAAATTTGGAACTTGTCCTTACAATGAATAAAATGAAAACTATGTTTCTAGACATCTCCTAAGCAATCTATTAAATTATCACAACTCCTAAGCAGTAGCTTCCAAATTCTGATCATCGAAACATGTGACCGAAATCCATCTCTCACGATCAGAATTAGCTCACTCTTCTTATGCTTCATTCTTTCTCTAAGATCCTACAAAACATCAAAATATGATCATCACATAATGTATCAAGAGTCTATGAATAGGAACTTATTAAGCTAATGGAGTTGGATAATGGATGTACATGAAGTAGAGACACACGACTTGACTTTACCATCTCTAAGATCTTTCATGTAGTCTAGGCAGCTTCGCAACCAATATCCCTTCAATTAGCAATAGAAACATATGGAATCTTTAGGGTTAGCACATGGAAATATCTCAGAAATAGCCTTTCTCTTTACCATACGATCAAATAGTTTGACCTTGGCCGATCCCTTTCCATTGGGAAGAGAAATCTTTTTTGGACCACCATTGTCACCATTGCCAATGTCCATGGAAATTTTGGAATTAGATCCTTAAAACACTTTTTCTTCACTTGTGATCTTAAGCATTTCTGCTTCAGCAACAATTAACATATGTGTCAGATCAATTAAGATCACGTTGAGGTAGCTCATATAAAAGTTCTCAATGAACTGACTATATGACTTAGGGAGCGAAAGTAGAACCAAATCAATGGCTTGCTCCCTTGGGAAAACGACACCCAGTCTATCCAATTTGTTAATGTACGATTTCATTTTTAGAACATGCGTACACACAGAATTTCCATTTCGATGATTACATGCCAATAGGGCTTGAGTAATTTCGTATCTTTCAACTCGAGGAAAACGTGACGTGGGGAGAGTCACTGGAGAAGGAGGATGAAGAGTTGGAGACGTATGATGTCCAGTTCCACCATTTCCCGAAGACGAGAAAACATTTTCACCTTGATCTGAGCGTGGAAGATCATCTTCAGAAGGAAGAGGAAAACCATTTCCAAAAGAATCAGGAAGACCACTGTTGTCTTGACTCGAGATCTATAACAGGAGAAAAGAAAATTCAATTTAGTTGATACGAGTCCTTAATTATTAACCCATAAATTTAATTAAGGCTAGGATCCATATTTTCGATTCGAACTTTGAAGAGGGATGTCGAAATCAAATTTGAATCTATTTTAGGTAGGTAAGGCTTTTACCAGTTTCAATCTTATGAAACTCCTAGATCATTTGAGATACATTGAATCTAATCAATGACATGTTTAATCTCAGATTATGCTCTCACTTTTGTGACTGGGATGCCGATGATCACAAACGAGATGTGAATAACCATGCAAGTTAGCTTGTTACTCTCGATGTCATTTATCATCTCGTTTAATGTGTTGGTTAACCACACACGCTCCTTTAATCAACAATAATTTATGGGACACCCATTACCACTCTCTATTAGTCCCCCATTAATGTGTCAGTTAACCACACACGATCCACTAACGACTTATAAAGTGTAATGTGCAATTTCATGGATTACCATACAAATTCACATTTTTTCTAAAGTAACCAAGAGAGGGATTTTTTGAAAATAGTTTAGTTACTTTATGTCATTATACTTATTAATGAAGTTATTTCCTATCAAATCCGTTCGGCTAACGACCCTCCACCATACAGGAGAGCGGTGGGTGAGAGTGGATACCCATTCAACGACCATTTTATAGGCCGCTTCCTTATACCCTCTTTATAACATGATTTCGTGAATTGGCGTACTAGCAATTTGACTGACTTTTTTATACATATAATATATATTAAACTTTTGGTTATATATACATAGTATAAGGTGTATTTTAAAGCATTTTAAAATAGCAAGGGTTTAATCTTTTAATAAATTAAACTTTTAATTTAATTAAATTTAAACCATTTTATGGATTTATTAATTGCCTTTTAATTAATTACTTAATTAGATTAATAATAAGATCCATGGGATGTATTTTAAACTTTTCAAAATACCATGTTTATAAAATAAACCAAATAATATTTGACATTAATTATTAAGTTTAATTAATATCTAGATTTATTATTTATACACTTAAAAAAATCTATCATATTAATCAACAAAACAATTAATCAAGTCAAATACTTATCTCCTAACTTCTAGGATTTTATTTTATCATCAGATATACACCAAAAACGGATTTGGAGGATAAGTATAGCAAGTAATCATCAAAGAAAAGCAGATTAAGCAGAAAATCTTCAAAAAAAATGGACCTGAGCTGAGCTCACGTCGTGAGCTGCAACAAATCCAAAAACAGATTTTCTTTTAATCGATTCACCAATGTGCAAATACATGAAAGAAATCCCTAGGCTCTGATACCACTGATGGGTTGTTAGGGTTACAACTCAATGATCTAAGTGGAAAAACATTTAAACAATTCAAATGATTAGGGCACATGCAACCTAATAGGATCTATGTCTTTCACATATATGAAATATACTATGAATTATCATCCTACAAAACTTTCCTATGAAAAACTAAGTCATAAGACAAGAAAAACTAACCTTGAAGATTGTTATACCAAACAATCTCATTCATCCTTAAAAAACTCTTAGAAGCAAGCACCACAAGCATCGTGCCTCTAATGGTTCACACCGAAACCCTAGCAACCAAGGAGCTTGAAGAGAGAGAGAGAGAGAGAGAGGAAAAAGGTGAGATTTTTGGCCCTAAGCCTCTAAAAAGAGCATGGACAAAAATCTAAACCCTTAAGGGGCTTATATAGGAGTCTAAGAAGGTATTGGATAAGACACGTATCTCCAAGATAACCCTAATCCCTTTAATTCCTCCCTAAGGCATCCAAGGGACCCTTAAAGCCCAGGAAAACCCTAGAAAGCCTTCTAGAATTCGTCCCCCCTATGGGAGGTTCTAGAATTGCCCAATGTTCAACTTTTGAACATTATCACATTTAGTCCTCCTCCTCTTAATTAGTCCAATTAATCCCAAAATTAATTCCAATTAATTTCTGATTAATTATTAAATAAATAATACTATTTCAATTTAATATATTATTCCCATGATATATTAACAAATTAATTATTTTGATTTCTAATTAATTTGTTACCCATATAATAAAATAATAAATCAGTCTCTCTCTCTAAAAGCTATCCTATTCAATTGCCAGGTTTGAGGGCGGGCCAAAAGGACTGTGCTACTATCAATTCAAGTTTATACCAATTATAGTTATGGGCTTAGACACCCAATCCAACACATTTTCCATAAAAATGTAATCTTTATGAGTTATTTTGGTCCATGCAAGTTTTAGGGCCCTTAATATAGGTATTTTTTAGTGTTAGGTCCCATTAAGTCATGCATGGGAGTAAAGTTGCCAACGTTACGTGTTAAGTCACCATTTAGGATCAGATTTGAGAGTTTGGTTGGATGACTTAACCGATTAAGTGCTTAATAAGTTGGTTCGATTGTCTATGGATTACGCGGGGCATACCTAGCTCGTACGTTGCACATACTGGCCCCGGAAGGAGTACGCTGAGCGTAACCCTGATTACGCCCAACGTACTCAGTAGTTTGACTTTCTTGGGTTTGGGCCATATTTTTGGACTTTTAGGGTTTGGGCCTTTTTGGTCCATTAGACTTCTGACTTTAGGCCATTTCTAGGCTATGGGCTTCTTGGATTTTGGCTCATGATGGTTTTTGGGCCCAATTAGGAAGTTGGTCCATATTGGGCCTTGGGATGCCATTTAGGAGTTTGGGCTTTTTGAGCAAATGGGTTGGGCCTTGGTTTTAGGCCAAGTAAGAGAAATGTAAAATGGTCTTTTACCCTGGATATTGGACAAGTAATTTAGATTCTTGAATATGGGTCGAGATCCAATTACTAATAGGATATTGTTTGATGGTGTTAGCGCGGGGATTTTCCGAATCAGCAGACCGAGATTTTATTTGAGAGATTCAACAGTTTGAGGTGAGTTTTCTCACTTTGTTTAGCGGGTCGAAGGCACCAATGTCGGCCCATGGTTTATTATGATTAGGATTGTAACACCCATAAAATTCATGAAAATTTTAAACTTTTAAAAACATTCAAAATCATCATTGTTTACAAACTGTTTCCAAAATAAGATTCAAATCAGAGATATCACAAAATCATGAAATAAAAACATGAGGAGGTGCACGATCACGCATTTGCCTTCCCGCGGTCCTGAGAAGTACCTGAAACATAATCCAACAATTGTAAGCCCAAAGCTTAGTGAGTTTCCCCCAAAATACCAATACATAACAAATAACACAATATAATAACAACATGCAATGGGTCCACAACTTTACAGACTGGATCACCCCTGAGCCCACAGCATGAGTCTAGATTGCCTTACAAGCCCACAACTTATGTTTGGCTTGCTCCCCAACATGGTCAGTCAACAGACTGAATACCGCTAAACCCTCAGTACAAGTCTGACATGCCCGACCTGACCCTCAGCTCGTATCTGGAATTCTCATGAGTCCTCAGTATGAGTTTGGCATGCCTTCCCCAGCCCTCAGCTCATATCTTACATACTCCAGGGTTTGTTGGCTACAACACAAAGCAGTACAACCTCAACCCAACCCATGCAATATGCTGACATATAACAAATAATATCGTAAACAAATAAACATGCAATTCACAGGTAGTCCTACAGATCTACCAGACTAGCATGCATAACTATAACATACTCAACATATCAACAATATCATATTATTAACCAATGGGCTGACCTTGGTGCCTTCGACCCGACAGTATAGTGAGGAAGACTTACCTCACAAGCAGCTGAACTGATAAGACCTAACTCTGAATCTCAGCTCCCGACTCAAAGCCTACAACCATCATGACCAACCCATCAAAACCTCAAAATACCCAAAACGCCCTCAAAAGTCAAACTTGGTCAACCATGGTCAAGGTCAAAGTTAACAGTCAAGGTCAACAGTCCATGTTGACCCAACTCGTCGAGTGCACATACCAACTCGTCGAGTTCCTTTAGTACTCAGAGAAACGGGGAAAATCCGAGCCAACTCGCCGAGTTATCAGGACAACTCGTCGAGTTCCTGCAGTATCCAGAAAAGCAGGAAAACCCGATCCAACTCATTGAGTTTTCCCATCTTAACTCATTTAGTCCTTTTTCATCCCTTCTAACGCTCAAGAATGTAGATCTGGAACCCACGAGCTAAAAAACCACGTAAAGTTGCTAACTTTACGTCCATGCATAACACAAAGAGGCTAAAACACTCAAAGAAGGCCTATTAAGGGACTTAGAACATGAAGGAAGCCTAGATTTAGATAAAGCTTGAAACTTTAAGCCCAAGGAGGCCACAAAATGTCCAGATCTGAAGTTATAACTTCATGACATGCTCAAACCAAGAACAAACCCAAAAATGAGCCAAAAATGACAATAAACTTCCAAGGAAGAGATATAAGCAATAGATGAGCAAGTTTTCAACTTTTTACCTCAAAAGAGTAGCCAAACTCAAGAAGATTCTGGATCTAAGGCTTCCTCCTTCAGGCTATACACCACCAACTTCAAGCTTCTTCAAGAGAACATCAAGGAAACACTCTTTAAGCTCACACACACTCAAAAATAGGAGAGAAAACACGAGACAAGGGTTTCTGGACAAAGGAGGCGATTAGGGAGGCCAACAATGGGACTTAAGACCTTTAAATAGGGTGCAACACCCTAAAAATTAGGGTTTCATATTTAGCCACCAACTCGTCGAGTTTTCTTCTCCAATTCGTCGAGTTGGTCCAAAAAGATTCGCGGCCCATAGACTTTCAACACGTCGAGTTGAGGCCATCAAATCAACAGGTTCCAAGGAAAAATTGCCTTTTTAAAATAAAATTCTCAAACCTGGGAATCAGGATGTTACAAGGATGCTAGTTGTCTTTGTGACTCTGCATGTATGTTTTCTGATATGTTTACCGAGCGGGGCCTGATGACTGACAGATCTGTTCTGAGCGGGGCTTGATGCTGGGCGGAGCCCATTGTATGTTTGCTATGTATGATATGCGGTATGTTGGGGAACTCACTAAGTTTTGTGCTTACGGTCTTCAGTCTATGTTTCAGGTACTTCTGGTTCGAAGGGGAAGAGCTTGGGATGACTACATCGCACGCTCCATATTGTTCCGCATTTTATATGACTCTAATGTACTTGGATGTTTATTGACACACTCTGATTTCACTATGGTTTTATGATACTGTTCTGGATGATGGTTTTATTAATATAAAAATCGAAATTTTTGGTCTTAATTTTTTGGGACATTTCAAATCAGGAAAAAAACTCATATTTTTTTCTACTTTGCTACTAGATTACATGTACAAGGTGATCCCAAAAAACCAGTTTCCTCAATTTTTTGCCCAACTTCAACAACTAAACTTCTGTTCTTCAGACTCTCTCTCTCTCACGTGTTTCTCTTTAACCCAAGATTAATTTTCCTTCTTTTGCAATTTCTTAGTGTTTATAATAGTAACCATAGATTTTTTGGAAGAAAGAATAGTGGTGGTGGTGAAGGTTGTTCAACAAAGGATTGGTTGTGGAAACAAGAGAGTTGCAACATCGATTCAGGGAGAGTGACAACGCACTGTAGAAAAAGAAACCAAAAACAAATAATAAGAATAATCGGAAGCATGTGCGTGTGTGTGGAGCACGACTGTGATATTTATTTAACGACCACAAAACAGTGAAACAATTTTTCTTTATAAAAATCATTAATCCCATACATCAGATGTCTCAAAAGTCAACCATGATATAAAATGTCAAATTATCAGAATAAAAATAATCATAAGTGCGGAATCATGAGGGGGATGATGTGCCATCACATCGGGCCCTTCCCTTTCATACTGGAAGTACCTGAAATCATAAACACAAACTGTAAGCACAAAACATAGTGAGTTTCTCAAAGTACCACATACCAAACATACAGTTGGGCCCAGCCCTGGGGTATATTCCAACCCAAACATACATTAATGGGCCCAACCCTGGATTTATTTTAACCCAACCATACAATAATGGGCCCAATCATGGGGTTTCTTTCGACCCATCAGATACTCATGGGCCCAGCCCTGAGGTTTATTTCAACCCAATCATACAAACATACAAGAGTCACAAAGACAACTAGCATCCTACATACACAATCTAGCGGGCCGATATTGGTGCCTTCGACCCACAAATACAGTGAGAAGACTCACCTCACAGAAAATGCTCAACGACTACTATTCTCACTGAACAGAATATCGCTGCTACGCACCACCTATACAGTCATATCAGTTAAACCCTTAATTCTTCATCCAAACTAAGTGTTTGGCCAAAAGTCAACTCAATTCAAAAGTCAACATTCAAATTAAATGGTCAACATTGATTTTAGTCAACCACCACGTCGTGGCCACCCATGGACACGCCGTGGCCCACAAACATCCAGATAGTCGTGATTTTCCCAGTCGTCATGCCGTTGCGACCTAATGGCATGCTGTGAGCATTAGGTTTTCAACAACTTAATGGGCTAAGCTGTTTTCTTCGATCCTAAGAGCTCCAAAGCTCAGATTTTGGCCTGAAACAAGGTCTAGAAGGATAAAGTTTCCAACTTTACCCGATAAGACCACCCAAAAGGTAAATATCTCAAACCTTAGGTTCCAAAAAGGATAAATAAGACATGACTTCATCCATTAAGCACTTATTTCACAAAGTCTTTAGTTCATTTACTTCACACGACCTGTTGCAGCAAAGGCTTGTCAAAAGGCATTTGTAACTAATCATGTTGGCGATTTTGGTTTATTATTAGGCATTTTAGGGTTTTATTGGATAACGGGGAGTTTCGAATTTCGTGATTTATTCCAAATCTTCAATAACTTGATTTCTAAAAATGAGGTCAATTTTTTATTTGTTCCTTTGTGTGCTATTCTATTATTTGCCGGTGCGATTGCGAAATCTGCACAATTTCCCCTTCATGTATGGTTACCTGATGCAATGGAAGGGCCAACTCCTATTTCGGCCCTTATACATGCTGCTACGATGGTAGTACTCCAAAAGGGTTTCTAATATCAAAACCATCATAAAATTCGGTGTTTTATAGACATGCATGTCTAATACATGTCTTGAAGCCATAATGAGTCAAAATAAGGGTTTTTCCATAAAAATCTCACGCATGGCTTAAAACCCAACTATACTTCAAATCCAAACCAACAATCATGTCAAATGTTCCAGAGATTCATAAAGTTGCAAACTTTATGAGATCTCACCACTCCAACCAACAAGAACATGAAGATTGAGGGACAAAACTCAAGATATAATAACCTATCATGATAAAAAATCGAGTCTTGGACACTTATAAAGATCCAGAAGAGTGCCAAAATGAAGGATGAGGACTTTGTGGCTGAATCTTAGCTTACCTATTCTTCTTTCTTTCTTCAAGGACTTCAAAGAATACTAAAAAGGGCTTAAATAAAGGAGGAAGGACATTAAGGTTTCTCGAATCTCAAGGAGGTTGATGGATCCGGGTGTTACAATTTATGTCTCCAAAGAGAACTGGAAGATGGGGCAGGTGAGACATATTGTTCGTCTCCGGATGAACCTTCGATTTTGTCGCTTCCGTCGCACCTACTTTCAGATCCATCTCCTCTAACCCTTCCTTTATTTCCTTCAAAGTTTTCACTATCAAACTGATTTCTCAGAGTCCTTCCATCTTCGAATTTTGTATGTCCATCATCAGGGTGAAGCCCATGAAATCGAACCTTAAAATCCCTAAAATTGGAGCTTGAAAACCAGACCTTGAAATCCTTCCTGATTTCAATCGAAACTAGATCTTTGCCAAGATGTTGATTTTGATGGAATGATATTGGTTTCGATTTAAAGGGTTTCAATGGGTGGGGAGGATCCATGACTTATGGATTTAGGTTTATGTATGTATATCTAATGTTTTGTTTATAAGCTTCAAAATAGGTTTTAATGGTTTTTCAATGTGTGTGTATGTGTGAGGGGATGAGAGAGACAAAGACACACACACACACACACAGAGTTGGAGATGGTACGAGTACGAGGGGTGGGCCTTTTTTTTTGTGTTACTTTTATTTTCCTTTTATTTTATATTAACAAAGTATTAAAATAAAAAGACAAAATTGCAAAAATGGCCCCTGTGGTATGCGAATTTTTGGGTTTTTAGTCCAAACCCTAAGTTTTTTGGGTTCATGGTCCTTTTGGAGTGGTTTGTATGTGTAAATGGTCCCCGGATTTAACTTCCGTTAAGTTGTTGTTGTTAACCCCCTCATGTGCCTCCCACATGAGGGTATATTTGTCTTTTCACTTCTAAGGGACCATTTTTGCAATTGAAAAAAATATATCTCTATTTTTTTAAAAAAAACTTAATACTTATTTATTTATTTTAATAATTAAAAAATAAAAGATCTCTCTCTCTCTCTCTCTCCAAAAAATAATCATGTATCTTCTTCTTCTACATTTGCTTTTGCCAGAGACTCATCACAAACCATGGATTCATCGTCAACAGTTTCTGAAACATGAGCTTTTTCATCACGATTCAACGACCAATCATCCATAATCTTGTTAAAACCCGAATTACAACCACCATTAACATCATTTCCCATGCAAATATAAGAAATTATGAACTTTGTAATCAAATTCAATAAAGTTTCAGTAATGGGATACCTACAATTCACTAGACTTATGCTCTGTAACAATTTGAGAAGGATGTCTATTGATATCCCACTTAAGAACTTTATAGATAACTCGGCCATAAGCTCTATGTGATCTAATCTTCTTCATTTTTGCAATGGAAATCGAATGTTGAACCAGAGCACACAGGCCCAGATGTTATCCCCCTATTTTTCTCCTGTAACTCCTTTTATTCCCTCATATTTCTGATTATCATGTATGGAAACCCGGTTGGATATCAATTTGATTGTGATTGATTCGATTGTTGCTTTATTCAGAAGCAATTTTAACAACAATCTAACAGATCTGAAGCGAGGGTCCTCGTTGTTCTTCAAGATCTCATCCATTCTAAATTCACACGCTAGGCATCGTGGGATTGCGATTGTGGTTACAAACCAGATGGTTGACTCAATCGAAGACAATAATATGTCAATTGGTGTCTGAGTTAGGAATCTAGAGTCTTTGTATACATCTGGAAGACGAGTTCTTCCAACTTTGGGATTGTCTTGGGCTAACTGTGTTAAATTAAGATTGTTTCTGTCAAGACACGAGGTAATAGAAGGTGTAGAAAATGGTTTACCTAATTTTGATTGTAGTCGACTGCTGGTAAATCATTTGCTTGTTTTTTGACATGGGGAAGATGACATTTACTGTTTTTGATTGAAAAACACCCAAATCTTTCATCGATTTTAGCTACGATTGAAGAGCATTGTTTGCTTGTGTGTGTTTCTCCTTCAGAATTGCAGGTTGTAAATTTCTTTCTATAGAGTTTTTGGTTTTAGAACGGATGAATGAGAGATGGAGTTGAAGAAATCAATCTGGGTTTTTTCTTCAAATCCTAAATGACATTTAGGAGAGAGAGAGAGAAAGATCTTTTATTTTTTTAATTATTAAAATGAATAAATAAATATTATTTTTAAAAAAAAAAGTGGAGATATATTTTTTTCAATTGCAAAAATGATCCCTTAGAAGTGAAAAGACAAATATAACCTCATGTGGGAGGCATATGAGGGGGGTTAACGACAACAACTTAACGAAAGTTAAATCCAGGGACCATTTCCACATACAAACCACTCCAAAAGGACCATGAATCCAAAAAGCTCGGGGTTTGAACTAAAACCCCAAAATTTGCATACCACAGGGACCATTTTTGCAATTTTGTCAAATAAAAACAAAAATGCATAAAAGAAATTAAAATGGCAAAATTGTCATTTCAAGTTTATCAGGGACCAAAACCACGAAATTTTTTTAATTTTGGACCTTTCATGCAAGTCAAAAACTTTTTGGACTCTATCCACAATTTCTAATAAACCATAAGGACCAATTTACTGTTTAGTCTAAAAATAATGAGAAAAATAAATTAAAATGGTAAAGTAGACATTTCAAATTTTTCAGGGACTAATTCCACGAAGAAACTTGCTTAAAAAGAATTTTATCCAAATTTGTCGAGGTTTGGACCAAAACCCGAAAAAAATGTATACTCGAGGGATCATTTTTGCAGTTTTGTCTATATTTTAACATTAAAATGTTTGATTAGAAATATGATGTTTGTTACATAATTACTAGTTACCTTCTAATTTATAATATTAACCTAAAATACATAATAATTTAACATTAAAATCGTAAGTGATGAGTTAGGACACCACAATACATTCGAATCTATATAGTTTAATAAATTACCACATCACCATTTTATATTCCATATAACTTTATTATTTTTTCCTATAATGCATTCAAATCTAAAAAATTCAATGAAACATATTTAGATATTTATTTAAGAATAAAAGTGTGGACAGACGCTCTTAGAGACAGAAGCATAGAAGGTGGTAGTTAGGGCAAACAGAGTTGTGATGATCAACACCACATAAGTTTCAAATACGGGGAAGAAGATTGGAAAACAATTTTAGAATATGAAAGCATAAGAAAGTCGAGAAAGTAAAATGACAGTTACTTTATATGAGAGGGCAAAGATAGTAATCAGAGGGTAATGCTGCTTCACACAAAGGGAATTGTGATGATCTCTGAGTGATTAGTCTGAAATATGGAGAAGAAGATTTGGAAAAAAAATATGGCAACAAATAAAGCATTTGGCGACCGACTACTATGGGGATACAAAGAATAGGTAATTAGAACTGTTCATTCACAGTTTGCTTTTTATTCTATAAAATAATCAGAAAACTTTTTTTTCCATTGAAATGTTTAGTGACTATTGAACTCCAAATCAATTAAATGTCAATGTAACATTTAACAATGATAGAGTTTTATCAATTGAATGATAACTAGGTATGTCAACTCGTTCAATTTTTTTATTGGACTCTCCATTATGGATGCCTTTTATTAAAAATTGAATTACTAATTTTTTTGGTAAGTATTATATTTATATAACATTTGTTAGATTTTATTCTTCTTGTTGATGTTGTTAGAATTGAAATTATTAAAAAGTTCAAGTCATTTTTAGCAATATATTGTGATGGAGTTTTGTATAATAAAAATTACAAAAAGATAAATTTTAACATATTAACATCATAAGTACAGATACACACATAATCTGGATGATTATTAACTAAAAGATATCCGACCAAAAGTGATTGGATTCAAGATATAACTTTTTTTTAACGGCAAGATATAACTTTATAATGAAATATGACATAGGATTAAAACATACCTCCTATTGCCACCCATAATTAGGACTTGTGATTGGGTAAACTTTTTTTTTTTTTTGGTCTCTGACGTGGGCTCCTTTTTCATCTAGGAAAAGGGCCATGTTTAAAATACGCAATAAAATACAAGGGAAAAAAATGTCAAACTAGTGTTCAGTTAGTACTCCAGTTAATACTAATAGCAACCTTTCGGCTTAACCAGGCCTAGGACGCTAGGACTAAACTAAGCCTAAAATGACTAGATTTGATTTTTTGGACCTGACCCAGATCATTTGGGTATCTTTTATAAATTATATAGCTAGGTGTAAAAGTTTATTTAAAATGAAAAATTAAATATGAAATTTTAAATATTTGAAAAGTTTGAATTTATAAGAAAAATAAAAAAAATATTAATTTATTAAAATTAAAATGTTTTTTTTTCTCTTTTAAATTTAAACAAATAATTTAGATAAATAAACAAAAGAAACTAATGATGCTTTAATTTAGTAATTTTGAAATTAGAAGGAAAATCTATTAACAAAATTGATATCCATTTATATTTATATTTATTGTAATTATTACATTTAATTACTATGTGAAATAAATAAAATGAAAAAAAACTATAAAATGACATGTGAAAAAAAAACTAATTTAAAATTACCACAAAATGACATATGACAAAATAAATAAGAATGTGAGATGTGACAAAAAGATCTTTGTTTATTAGAGTTGATATTGAATAATCAATATAATTACCTCTAATAAACTAGATTATGTGAGATAATATTTGAATAGGTTTTTACCCAACTAAAATTCTAATTAGTATAAAAAGTAACACATAAAATGATAAAAAGACATTATCGTAGAACAAAAATAATAGTGGTATCGTAACATTAAAACAAAGCTCTCTTAGATTAATACCAAAACATAAATATCTAAAAAATTTACCTTTGATAATCAAGTTTATAGTAGCGAGTATAAAACCTTTGAATAATTAAACAATCGTAAGCAAAATATGTTTACTGAATCATTAAAAACTGATAGTCGCGATATTATATTATACTTAGTAAGATAGTCCAAAACACCCGTCATGACATGAGGAAACAAACACTATTACAATTTGATTTATTATTATTTAGCTCTAAAGTGACAACAAAATAAGTATACGCGGCTTGGTAACTTGGTAGGCGTTATTTTGTATAAATGAAGTTGTTACTTACTTAGCGAACAAGAAAATTGTCACAAATGAATTTGAAAGTTGGCAGGAGAGAAACAAATGGAATAATTAATATATGATATATGATATATATATATATCTAGAAGCTATGAAATTTTTGACATTTACAACTTTTTGTGTATAAACGGTCTCCACGTTTTGTGCAATTAACCCCCCCAAAAGTGGTTGGTAGTTAGTTGGTAATATATATGTACTCTTGCTGACAAGATTTCTTACAAGGATATGTACTTGTTTTATGGTTTAGTGTGTAACTAACATAATAGTGTATAGTCTAAATGACTTTTTGATATGTTTTTTTTATTAAGTTTGGTAAAAGATTTGTTCATGTTTAAATTGTTTGATATCATAATTAGAAGTCTTCAGTCTAGTCTTATAACCTCTAATATGTCTCTTATTGGATCCAAGACTTATCTAAGTCTAACTCAACCAATGACTATCAAACAACCTTAAGACTAAAATATTCTAGGTTACTTTTATTTAAATTTATCTACTTCCAATATTGCTCTAATGATGTTTTCTAAAAGAAAAACTTCAAAGGCATTGTAAAAATGACCCTACTAAAGTGTATTTAAGTACATAAATGATAAAACTTGGAAAATTGATTTATTAGAAGATTAATAATATTGTATTGACATTTTTTTTAATCATATTTATGTATTAATTATTTGTAATATTTTGAAAATAAAACTGGTAATACAGATCAATCTGACCCGCTCTACATACAAGAAAAAAAATATTATATTTATCGTTAACTAATCCGAATTCGTCATTTTATTGTCACTATATCCAGTTAAGTATTTTATAGATTAGTTTATATTTCAAAATTTAATAATTTGGTTCAAGAAAATATCCAAAACAATGGGCATGTACGTAGAAAAGTTCGATAGTGAATATCGACGGTTAAATAAATTAAATCAAATCAAAGTTGAAATAAATGCTGCATTTTTAATTAATTCAACTAAATATTTTATTTGTATATAGTTTTTAATAATGAATTACAAAATATAATAATATTAATTACGAAAACAAACAAGATTATTATTATTATCTTTAACATGTGCTCATAAAGAAAAGAAAGATTCAACATCTACGGATCGGGTCAGGAATCGGATCATCAAGTGACCCGTGTATGATCTGCCTGGCCACCCACCCACCCTCTCCATCACGCCCGACCCCCACCCCCACCATTGCCCTATAAAACCCTCACTCAGGTCTCTCCTCAAATACACATCAAATTCACGGACAAGTTTTCCTTGTGAATTCTTCTCTCTCCCCTTCCATCACTCCTACTTTTCCTCTACTGGATTTGAATCAGCAAATAAGCACACAAACAATCAATCACAGGTGCGTTAATCCCTATTCATCACATATTTCAATATATATAAATAAATTAATTCACTAACCGGCCATTCATAAATCACAACAAGTATATGCTTAATCGTACATCGATTCTTCCCCCCTTTTGGCTAATTTGATTTCCATTTAGGGATCTAAAGTTTTAGGTTGTATCAATACATGTGCGTATATAAGTTTTGAGGTCGAGGATTCAGTTGAATTAACCAAACCTTTTCATCTCTGCATTTTTAATCGTGAGAATCCAATTCACATTGTTCATTAATTTTGTAATTGAGTGTGGTAGGATCATATGGTTTGTGATATACGTACATGGTACGATGTATGACTGATATGAATGTGACAGTTGGATCTTGAGAATCGGATCTCTTTAGGAATACGGGTTATATGAGTTAGGCTGGGTACGGGTTTGACTTATCGGAATCTGTTTAGGGCACATGTAGCTTATATTGTCTTTTTAATATTTAGGTTATCATATTTTCATTGCTCTGATCAGTTATTTGGACAGATTAAACTTAGATTTTTTGTCATGACTTAATGTGACCGAATGTGGTGGTGTTTGTATTCTAGTTGCTCTCTTTATTGCCTTCACCGAGTAAATGTGTTGTGGTTTGTATTCTTATGTAATTACTTTCAGATTGTGACTCTCTTTTTAATGCATTGTTTCTCGATGTAATAGGGTTGGTACATGTATAGCCATTCATTTATGAGGGTCTGCATCTTTGCGAATGTACTTTTCATATATAGCCGTTTATAGTATTCACATTCTATATGAATTTTGGTCTCTATAAGGGGCCTTTATGCCTAGGAGAGGATTGAAGATGTTCCTTCTTGCTATTTAATTTCACTTTTTTTGTGTGTGTGAATCTTGTGTATTGATTACATTGTATCTAATGGATAGTTATTTCCTGAACTTATTTTCAGGGCCTACAGGTTTGAGGTAATTCTGTCATTTTGCTGTGTTATCGGGCATGTGATGTGCATCATTTTGCTCTAAAAGAACTGCAAATAAAGGTGGATCTTTCACACGATAGGGAAAACTATATTTATGTATATGAGTAATGAGTTCTAAAGGAAAGCCATTATTTGATCTCAATGAACCTGCTGCAGAGGAGGATGAGGAGAGTGATGGTGTCTTCATCTTCCAGCCCCAAAGGGCAGTTCCATCAACTACACATACTTCCGACTTATTTACAAAATCCAATAGTCCTCGCAGATTAATAAACAACAATGCCTTTTCTCATGCATCCTCTGTTTCAGGCTTTCAGCCTTTTATTCGGTCAAAAGTTGAACAAACATCTGAAGTTGATGAAGACAAGAAAAGGGCAATTGATACTAGACCTGTTGTTGAAAAAGAAGAAGGTGAATGGTCTGATGCTGAGGGCTCTGCTGACAATGACCCTGAAAAACCGACTTCTGCCCATGAAAATGATGATAAGTCACAAGTGAAACAAGAAGCTGTTCTAATGGATCAAAGGGATTCTGATGTGGCTTCTGTGAAGGATGAAAATATTCAAAACAACAACAATGCTTCTTTTGGAGTTGATGGTGATTCTATTGATAGGAAAAGTAGTGGTAGTAGAAATTCAGAGGGTGATATAGCTATGGATAGTCAAGAAGATTCTACAGTGGCTCCAAAACAAAAAGACATTAAAGGCGTTGAAGCAATTCATGCTTTAAAAATTGCGAATAATCCTGGAAAGCGTCCTAAAATTGATCATCAAAAGGAAGCAATGTTGGGGAAAAAACGTAGTAGACAGACAATGTTTCTTAATTTAGAAGATGTTAAGCAAGTAGGAACCATTAAAACCACAACCCCCAGAAGGCAGAACTTTCCGCCACCTGTCACGACTCGTATTGTGAAAGAATCGCGTCTTCAACCATCTACAAATGGAGATAAACAGATTCAGCCACCAGTGGCTGAAAGCAGTGGTTTCATGGAGTCTACTGATACCAAATCTGAATCTAATAATGGTGACATGAGTTCAGGAATTCTAGGGCGCCCAAAAAGGTCAGTTAGTAGTACGGATCTTGCTTTGAAGCAGACAAAGAATGCACAGGTCTCTGGTAGAAAGAGTGGTTTACTTAGTCAGAGTTCTATTGATCTAAAAACAGGAAGTAAAAAGCTTCCTTCCAAGAAGCCATTGACTATGACTACTCCCCAATATCAAGATACATCAGTGGAACGTCTTCTTCGTGAGGTGACTAATGACAAGTTCTGGCAGCATCCAGGTCTGAAATGCTCCACAAGTTTACTCTTCATAGCATATTCTTTTCTTCTTTTAATTTTAATAATAAATACTATTATTGCCTTTCGTATCATGCTGGTGTCATTGATTACTTTATCCTAAGGGAGCACAGTGAGCATTGAACTCTGAACATTACATTTAGAGTGAGGCTAGTAGTAAACTAAATCACCTCTAAAATATTGTATATATAACTTAAATTTAATAGAATAGAATCTCACTCTGCATTCTGTAGGACTGGATAGGACCTGTTGAAAAATATGCATAATTTTTCTTCCTTCTTAAGGATAGAAATAATTATCCAAAAAATGTTCTAAGAATTAAAATATTATACTTTTAATACCTTCTTCCACTCCTGAAAGGACATGAGCTGGCTGAGGAGAGCGGTGGAATCTCTTTTTTCATGGTATTTTGTTATATGAAGTTTAAATGAGTTAAAGGTAATTGTAAGGCATATGCTGAAGACCATAATGTCAAAGTTGCTGCTTTTTAAAGGAGCTTTTTTTCTGTAGTCCTTGTTTTTTACATTTGACCACTTTGAAGATTTTGTACTAGCATAACAACGCAAGTAATGGAATGACAAAGGGGAAGACTTTATTCTGTGAAAAGTAAAAGAACATTGAAAACGAATAAGTTATTTAGGGAGCTTTAGGCCTTACAATCACACCTTTTTCTTTCTCCCATTCCGGATTCCTGTTTCGTTCTTTGTTGACAGAAAAAATTTAAAGAGATTCAGTGGTGGATCCTATGTAATAATGAAAAAAGTATCATGAGCACAAACTATCTTCTACTGAGTTCATTGTTTTCAGTCGTGCATTCTATATATAATGGAGAAAGAAGTTGTATCTGGGACTGTGCTACTGTTATGTAGGTATATTTATATACAAAGAGCGTAGAAAGTTTGTGTTTTATCTGTTCCTTTAAAAGCCACATGTTAGGAAAAGATGAGTCAGCATCTTGATTAGCAACCACACAAAGTGGTCAATCTGTAAAAACCTTAGGAAGAAGATGATGTGATGTTGATATTAGAATTTGAAAATATGAGCATTAGGAAAATGAAAAGAAAAAATAGATGAGGGAAATTTTGTAAAAAAGTTAGGGACTTAATGGGTAAAACCCCATTTCCCTGACTTCCTTATAAAGTCGTTCTTTTTGCATAAAGTCAAAAAGAAACAGCCATATATAGCTTACTGGACTAACTGTCTCCGTTAAGTCCACTAAGTCAAAAAAAGAAACAACACCTAACATTTTTCCCTGTTGTTTCACAGTACATGGTTTTTGGATGATTGATATTTTCATCCTCTTTGTAAATGTGGTGATGGATTCTTTTGCCTTGCAGGGGAGAATATTATGATGTGAACTGTCACAAGTAGATTCGTATTTTAGGGTGTAACTTCATCTTCATGATGGAAGTTTTGTAGGCTAAATTACTATAGCATTTGTAGCATTCTTAATCTTCTTTTTTCTTTACCAATTGTTGTTTAATATATGGATTTATATTTATTGTGTAATAAAACGACCACAAATTTTGGACATTCAGAGGAGGCAGAACTTCAGTGTGTTCCGGGAACCTTTGAATCAGTAGAAGAATACGTTAAAGTATTTGAGCCATTGCTTTTTGAAGAATGTCGGGCGCAACTCTACAGTACTTGGGAGGAATCAACAGAAATGTCTTCCAGAGATTTGCATGCAATGGTCCGTATAAAAACCGTTGAGAGACGAGAAAGAGGTATTATTATTTATTACATCTCATCTTCTTAATCTAATTTTTTTTCTTTAAATGTTGTTTTATAGTAATCATTTTACTTGTTAACAGGGTGGTATGATGTGATACTTGTGCCTGCAAATGAATGCAGATGGAACTTCAAAGAGGGTGATGTGGCAGTTCTTTCCACCCCCAGACCAGGAACAGGTTTCTTTACTTGTCTCAACTTTTAATCAATCAGTTAAAAAAGTGAATCTTTGTTTGCATAAATTGACAAAAAAATGAAACATTATTTCCATTAAGCAGTGATATCCAAGAGAAACAACAATTCAAATATGGGGGAAGAGTCAGAGGTGAGTGGACGTGTGGCGGGCACTGTAAGGCGCCACATACCAATTGATACCCGTGATCCTACAGGGGCAATCCTTCACTTTTATGTCGGGGATTCATACGATTCTAACAGGTATCAATATAATTTTTGTTTATTTTTCTACTTTTTTTTTTTAGTGTATGCTAATCAAGAATTATGGTCTTGTTTCTAATTACAGCAAGAGTGATGATGATCATATATTAAAAAAACTACATCCTAAAGGAATCTGGTATCTTACCATTCTTGGCTCACTTGCTACAACTCAAAGAGAATATATTGCTTTGCATGCATTTCGCAGACTCAATTCACAGGTGAGTTTTACAATTTTGGCATCAAATTCAATGCAAAATTTGTATTTCATTTATTTATTTATTATTTTTAATGTTTTTGTATAGATGCAAACTGCGATTCTTCAACCGAGCCCAGAGATGTTCCCGAAATACGAAGAACAGGCACCCGCAATGCCTGATTGTTTTACGCCAAGCTTCTTCGATTATCTCCACCGCACCTTCAATGCCCCCCAGCTGTCAGCAATTCATTGGGCAGCAACACATACTGCAGCCGGTACAACAACCGGGTCCACCAAAAGACAAGAACCATGGCCCTTCACACTCGTTCAGGGCCCACCCGGAACTGGAAAGACTCATACAGTCTGGGGTATGCTCAATGTCATCCATCTAGTCCAATACCAACATTACTACACCGCATTGTTAAAAAAGCTAGCTCCCGAAAGCTACAAACAAACAACTGAAAACCTCGTTTCCGATAACGCCCCTGCCGGGTCAATCGATGAAGTCCTCCAAAGCATGGACCAGAACCTATTTCGGACACTTCACAAGCTCTGCCCCAAACCCAGAATGCTCGTGTGTGCCCCTTCAAACGCTGCAACCGATGAGCTTCTGACACGTGTCCTTGACCGTGGGTTTATAGACGGCGAGATGAAAGTATACCGCCCGGATGTTGCCCGGGTCGGTGTCGATTCCCAAACCCGGGCAGCCCAGGCGGTATCAGTCGAACGTAGAACCGAGCAACTTTTAGTAAAGAGCCGAGATGAAGTTTACGGGTGGATGCACCAGTTACGGGCCCGTGAAGCCCAATTGTCTACACAAATTGCAGCCCTTCAAAGAGATTTAAATGTCGCAGCTGTCACGGGTCGGTCCCAAGGATCCGTGGGTGTTGACCCGGATGTTCTCATGGCCCGTGACCAGAGCCGGGATTCTTTATTACAGAACCTTGCTGCGGTTGTTGAAAACCGGGACAAAGTTTTAGTGGAAATGTCCCGTCTTTTCATTCTAGAAGGCCGGTTTCGCAATGGCGCCAACTTTAATTTAGAAGAAGCCCGGGCTAGCCTTGAAGCAAGTTTCGCCAACGAGGCGGAGGTTGTTTTTACCACGGTCTCGAGTAGCGGACGAAAATTATTCTCACGGTTGACCCACGGGTTTGATATGGTGGTGATCGATGAAGCGGCTCAGGCTAGCGAAGTCGGGGTGCTTCCGCCTCTCGCTTTAGGTGCAGCCCGGTGCGTGTTAGTCGGGGACCCACAGCAACTTCCGGCGACTGTAATCAGCAAAGCCGCTGGTACATTGTTATACAGTAGGAGTCTTTTTGAAAGATTTCAACAAGCGGGCTGTCCGACTATGTTGCTTTCGGTTCAATACCGAATGCATCCTCAAATTCGTGAATTTCCTTCTAGATACTTCTATCAAGGACGTCTTACTGATAGTGAAAGTGTTACAAATTCACCCGATGAACCCTACTATAAAGACCCCATTTTAAGGCCATATGTTTTTTACGATATTACCCATGGGCGGGAATCGCATCGGGGCGGGTCGGTATCGTATCAGAATATACATGAAGCACAGTTTTGTTTAAAGTTATATCAACATCTTCAGAAAAGTGTGAAGTCATTGGGTATACCGAAAGTTTCGGTGGGTATAATCACACCGTATAAGCTCCAATTAAAATGTATTCAACGTGAATTTGAGGAGGTTTTGAAATCAGAAGAAGGGAAGGATCTTTATATCAATACAGTTGATGCTTTTCAAGGGCAAGAACGTGATGTCATCATTATGTCGTGTGTTCGTGCTTCCAATCACGGTGTGGGATTTGTTGCTGATATTCGTCGGATGAATGTTGCTCTAACACGTGCTAAAAGGGCACTTTGGGTATTATTTATTTCCCGTGTTTTTATTCTCTTTTTTTGTATTTAGTAAGTTTATGTGTTTGTTTTATATATTATAGGTGATGGGGAATGCGAGTACATTGGTTCAATCGGATGATTGGAGTGCACTTATAGCGGATGCAAAATCACGGGAATGTTACATGGACATGGAGTCACTTCCTAAAGATTTCTTGGTATCGAAGGGCCCACATCCACCTCCACCACAGGCACGGTTTTCTAACATGAGGGGTTTGAAGAGACCCGGGTTAAGACACCGATCATATAATGATCACATGGAGTCTTCAAGGTCAGGGACACCTTCAGAAGATGATGAGAAATCAAACTTATCGTATCCTTCAAGAAACGGGAATTACCGGTCTTTCAAGCCACCATTTGAGAATTCTAATTCTCTTGATGATTTTGATCAGTCGGGTGATCGATCACGGGATGCCTGGCAACAGGGTATTCAAAAGAGACCAAATTCAACCACAGTTCCAGGAAAACGGGACCCATGATCCGAGTTTTTTAGATGGAGATGCACGGATTTTGAAGAAAAGCTGAGTTTGGGTCATATTTAGATTGATGGAGTTGCTAAATAACTTCTGAAATGGGACAGAACAGAAATGTGAAAGAAAGTGGTTTGAAATATGGATGAAAAAGGTGCATATGGGCTATATGCAAAAATCGATCATTAATTTGCGAGGTGAGCAAAATATCTCTTCATTCCATTTTTGACATGTAGTCCATGATGATGATGATGAATGCTTGAGTTGAGGGCTTGCATTCCATGCTTTTGTTGTCGGCGCACTCGGGTTGGGTTGGGTTGGGTTGATGACAAGTAAGTTATGATGGTTGAAATGGGGATGAAAATGAGTTGATAGAAAATGAATAGAGAAAGATTTAGGGTTTGTTATTGATTCATATAATAGATAGATAGTATCTTGAAGAACAAAGTCAAGATTTTGTATAGAAAGGAAACGAGGGGGTGGTGTTGATGATGATAAAAATTTAAAGGAAAGAAAGAAGTAAACTTTACTTTTAGGGGTGTTGGTGGTCTTCCTGTTACATGTTTTCACTTTATAAAAAATAATAGGCAATATTTAAATCATCTTTAAACACAAGTTTTTTTTTTTTTTTTTTATGTTGTTTCAAAATTCAAACTCAACAGTGGGACTGGATTTCGGGGTTTATAAAATATAATATAATAGAATATTTAACTGATCATGAAACTCCTGGAGTATTCCTCTAATTGAAAGTTATATAAAAAGTCAAGTCAATTGTACTTTTAAAGCTAAATTAATCGAAGACTAGAGATTATTCAACCTTGAATTCAAAGAGCTTGAAGAGAGCATTGCATAAAAGTATGAATTGGTTGCCTTTTATTAAAACTGAAAATTTACATAAAAAGGCAACTTGATTTTATTCTGAATTATGAACTATGTTTTAGGGGGTTTATTAACACCATAAAAAACCAAAGCGAAGTTAGAGTAGAAAATCATGAAAGGAATAACAAAATTTAGGTGGAAAGTATGTGATTAATAAATTTATTAAAGCTTTCCGTCGATATATATTTATAAGGGCAATGTCATATTAGCGCATCGAATTTGTCGTGTTCGTTTTAAAAGGTCACCCAACTTTTTTTTTGGTACATTAAGGGAATGAACTCTCGTTCAACCTGTTAAAAAGATCATTTAACCCACTATAACATGTTTTAATCTCATTATAGCCTCATCTCCTCCAAACACAACAAGTTCGATGGGCTAATATGACATTTGCCCTATTTATAACTACTTGTTTCCGTCGATATATAATTATAAATGCAACAAACATATTTTTAAAATTCATTATTCAATCATAACTACTTGTTTCTTTGAGAGATGCAAAATGTTTAATTAAACAGATATAATAAGTCATTGACCGACGATTTGATGCATAAACTACCTTTTAATATTTCAAGATAAGGAGTTACCTACCACTCATTCTCATCACTTCAATTTTTTTATAAGATTTGATTTTTGGGGTTTTATTGTAAATTTATAATTTAAAGTCGTTATAAATGTTGGTACATATTTAAAGCGATAACTTATTTAATATTGTCTTATTAAAATAGTCTTATGAGATGAGTCTTCCTAATTTTGTTTATTTTCTCTAATTGTTTCCAATATATTTTTCTTCATTGTAATTGATGCTTTCGTGATTTTAATAAAACCGTAGCCGTACTTGGATGTAAATATTTATGGTATTAGAATCTACTTTCGTGGGTATTGATTGAAGAAGTTTTCATCTCATTCAATGCTTTCACGCATTTTTGGGCATTGCTACCATTGATTGATTTTTTCAGTCTTATTGATATATTATAATATGGGTACTACCTATTAATTTTGTGTATTGTCGAATGTTGATTGATTTTGTGGCTGTCCTTTTCTTATGGTTGTAAAAAAGATGATTACCTTCTATCAATTAATATTCATTTAGATGGTAAAATTGTGCTTAATGAAGTTATGTTATGAAGTATTGTTCCGTATTTGGGTAGTTCCAACAATTTCTTGCCTCCGTTCCTCATATTTTTCCGGCCTCTTCTAAAAAATGTGTCTTAGACAAGACTTCCGGGTAATAATCTTCCTTATCGATCTTGGATGTAGGTGTCATCCTCATAGCTCATGCACCCCAGCCTCCATCATCCTCAGAGCTCATGCACCAAACCCTAGCCTCCCTCTTGGCCTTTTGAGCTTATTGTTGCTTGTTGTATGCACATTGAAGGGCAAGTGTGCACTTTTGGAAGCAAGGAAACAAGAAACTTGTTGGATTCTATATTCTGAGCATTCTCTGGACCATTATAAGTGTTCATAACTTATGTTTTGGTTCATTTGTGTGTTTAAATCTAAGCTTTAATGGGTTTTGACCCATTTTGACCCCATGTTCTTGGAAATGAGCAATCTCCATAACTCCAGCTTGTCTATAAGCAAGTCTATGACTTTCAAGATGCAGATCTGTGGTTGTGTTTTCAACCAAACATGCAATCGATATAGAGCTTAAGTGGACAACATCACGTCACGGTTATAGATCTTGAAGGATTTGGTTATTAGAATTGATAAATTTGGAAACTTTATCCATTAAATCCATGGAAAGATTCGTACTTGAGAACCTAAGCCTTCATCTGTAAGGATTAAGTGCTTAATGAATGAAATGTTCTACCAGAGGAATTGCGACGCGATCAAGGACCGGAAACGACGCGATAGATAAGGGATCCCCGCAACTGTTTTGTCGCGACTCAACCACAACACGGCCAAGGATTTATCACGGCGTGGTTGTCGTTGACCGTTGGCTGTTGGCCATTGACTTTTTGACAAGTTTGACTTTTTGCCAACCTTGTTTAATTGAATCTCAGATTACGATTGGAGGGGCAAAATGGTCTTTTTCCATAGAATAGTCTTTATTGGACCTAGACTCGATAAGGAAGTGTAGTTGAGTATTTTTACCTTAATTGTTAAATTAGGGTTATTTATTGTGTAGTTTTGGGAAAGACTTGATATCACTAGCTTGAATTGTGGATTTTCATATTGTCTTCTAATCAGGTTATGAACTTACTTATTATATGGGTTATGTGTTATATGTATGCCAACTAGAGAAAAGCCTCTCAGAGAGGAAATCTAGTTGAATTAAAGGATGTAAGACACGAAAAGCCTCTCGGAGGGAAGTGGTCATGGATTAGACAACTGGAGAAAAACCTCACGGAGGGAATCCAGTTGTTTTGGTCTAGATGGCCATGTACGGATGGTTGCATGGTGGATTACTAGGGAATAGCCCCTTAAGTGAGGGAAGTTCTAATTGTACCATCTGGGGTAGAAGATTATGCTAACATATGTTATGTGTTCAGTTATATGTGATTACTATTTGATGTTTATGTGTATGATGAGAAATGCATATGATCTGTATAATGGGTGAGTGTTATGATTACAAGCTTTGAGTTTACAGTTGCTATTTTACATTTTAGCTGCAGGTCCTTCAGGTTTGAAGGGTACGGAGTTTGCTTGATTGGAATTTCTAGACATGTTAGGGGCATGCCATGTATTTATGTTATCTTTTTGTGTTTTCGTTTACAAAACAAGACTAGCTTCCACATTTTGATGAAATTTGATTACGAGACTATGTTGTTATCTTATGGATGAAACCCTTTTTAGTATTATCATACTCTGTTGTTGAAAAAAAAATATGGTTAATTTTTAAAATGTTACATTAAAGTCTAAAACCCGAGTCGTCCCGATATACAAAGATGTTAATCTAGGTATTCTGTGGGCCGAAATTTTGGGGTGTCACAAATTATAATAATAATGTACTAGTCAACATTATATTACATCTATATCAAATCTAGATTTTACATTTTTAGTATTATAATTAGTTTTGACATTAGTTAAATATATTAAATTTGATAATATATAATATAATAACGATACAAAAGTACAAAGTTTATAAAAGATTATATGTATATAGGGTATAGGACAGTTGTTTTGGAATCTTCTTATGTTTTCTAAAAGCTTGTTGTAAAATAAAATAAAATAAAAAGGTTGTTCAAAATATATTAGATACCCTGCTTGTGGCAAGTCGAATTTGACCATGTCCAAGAAACCATCCGAACTTGAGCTTCGCTATCATCTCATTCACATCACAATCTGCCTGTTTTTCTTCTCCCCCATCGCCACATGGCTCCTTCTATTGATCCTCATCAATAAAAACAAGAACCCATCTTTTGATTTTTCTCAAATCCCTAATTAATACACTTTACTTATAATTTAATCACCCTTCTTATTTCTCATCTTGATGGTTACATCTTCATCTTCTTTGAGATCTCCGTATACTCTGTTCTTCAATCTCTCGTCACAACCCCAGAAGAAAGAGGTAATCTCCCATCTTTTTTTATATATTTTTCTAAAAATCTTTTTATTCTCTTCCATGAACAACTCTTTTTAGTTTGCTGATTTCGTTTCGGTAAGACAATTTTTCCACCCCCTGTTTTCTTATTGAAATTGCGTATTTTAGTGATCGCGATGTGTATATATGATAATCTGTAATTGCGTAGAATTTGTAGAATTAGGCTATGTGTTCCTTGGACTGGATTTGATTTAATAAATATTACTAATTTCTTTTTATGTATCCATCTGGAATCTGAATTCTTCTTGATCCAACTATCTTATACTGGTGATTAGTTGCTTATATTTTTGTGGGTAATTGGAATAGATAAAAAAAATAGTGAATGCATGATTATTCTTGAATTGTGTCACTTTCCCCTCTATGAATTTGAAGTGTTCTTTGCCTGATTGTGTCATTTGTGTGTTTAGTTGCTTATACTTGTGTGGTTATGGGGTCTGATGAAAAAGATGTTAGACTTTTCAATCAATACACGATTGTTCTTGAATTGTTCAGACTCTTCCGTTTATGAATTGGAAGAGTTCTTCCATTGATTGTTTTCATGAGAATTTGATGAAAAATAGGTTGCTTTTTGGGTGACAGTGCATGAATGTTTATGTTGTAGTCGATGCATGCTTGCTCTTTGATTATATGGTTACTCTTTTTCTCATTCTTTGAAGAGATAATAAATATATTGTTGATAACTTGATATAAAATAAAAAAAGAAAAAAAATCAGTTTGACTTTATATGTTCAAACCTATTGTTTTCAAATCAAACTTGGTATGGATTTTGTCACAAATTTGACAAAAATTTTTGTTGTAATCATCTCTTTATGAAGTTTATTTGATTGAATTTAGCTTAATAACTTTGATTATTTTAGTTAATTTTATTATTTATCCTTCAGATACAGGATTTCTTATACTATGAATCCACAGTTGAGGAAATCAAGCTCGAGTGTTTCCGTATCCGCACAAGATCAACCAAAGTTGGTATGTTTTGAAATACTTCAAATGTGTCATTTCAAATTGGGTAAAATACAGAGAAAAACACTTGTATACTCACAATTTTATCAATTTAGCCACTTAAATATTCTATGTAGTGTCTAAACCATATTATCCAAAACCGGGTAACTAGAGATAAATAAGAATTTAGGGTTAAGCTCGATATAATGGTGAAAGTACATTGTGTTTTTTTGTATTTTGAGAGGATATCAAAATATTTCTTAAATGGTCAGAAAAAGTATAACAGTTTAATTACTATAACAATTAGTGTAGTTAAAATTGATTAAACATAAAAACACAAGTGCTTTTCTATATTTTACTTTTGAGAAATTAAATATCCTCCTACTTTTCTTCCTAATTATCTTCCTACCCAATGGAAATGATGACAAGTGTCCAAAAATATAATTAATTTTTTCAAAATATGACACATGTCATCATTTCATATGGATAGGAAAATATGTAGGAAGAAAATGTAGGATGATATTTAATTTCTCTTTACTTTTTTAAATAGTTAAGTGAGGGTACCATGACTACGTTTTAAATTAGATTAATGAGGTGCGGAAGGGAATTGAGAAGCATAAGTCCATTGACAAGATCAAACAGCGGCTTAAGGATGAGTATACTCGTTATTTATCTGATGAATCTATTTCAAGATATCTAAGGGCACGAAATTGGAACGTTAAAAAAGCAGAAAAAATGCTTGAAACATCCCTAATATGGAGAATGAGTTACAGGCCCGAAGATATTCGTTGGGTAAACTCTTCTTAACCAAATCTTTACCATTACTTCACTCTCATTTAGTTTCTTATATCATCGTCTCTTTTCATACAACTAGTTTGGTGTGTCATGTCCTGGCCTTACCAAATGCTTATAGATAGCTTGTGTTGTCATGTCTTGGTCTTACCAAATACTATACAAACAACAGTCAAATCAAGAAAAATCATGTCATGTTATACCATACACATAAATAGCTTGTCATGTCATGTCGTAGTCTTACCAATCACTATACAGACATCCAGCCATGTCATATCATATCCTAGTCTTAACAAACACTATATAGACATCCAATTATGTCATGTCATATCCTAGTCTTACCAAACAGGTACAACCAGTCATGTGATGTCTTTGTCATATCCTGGTCTTACTAAACACGTACACATAGTTTATTGTGTAATTTGTTAATAGATGCAACCTCGATGTTGTTCCTTACTCTTTTATTTTGTGTTATGTTGTTTATTTGTTGTAGGATCATATTGCGCCCGAGGCAGAAACGGGAAAAATCTATCGATCAAGTTTTATGGACAAGCAAGGGAGGACCATACTCGTTATGAGACCAAAATGCCAGGTTTCACCTCACATTTTCCCTTTGGACATCATGAATGAAGTGTTCTATTTTTTTCTGGTTTGACTTATGTTTGTTTCAATACACTCTTTTTTCATCTTTGACTGCAGAACTCCAAGTCAACGCGAGCACAAATAAAATATTTGGTATATTGCATGGAAAACGCGATACTTAATTTGCCACCAGAACAAGAACAAATGGTTTGGTTGATTGATTTTCATGGGTTTAGTATGTCGAATGTATCCATCAAGACCACAAAAGAAACAGCTCATATTTTGCAAGATCACTATCCCGAGAGGCTCGGCCTAGCAATTCTTTACAATCCACCCAGATTCTTTGAACCATTTTGGAGGGTATGTACATACAAACGGTTTGACTTGAGGTCAAACATGTAGTTTTAGACTTCTAGTTTATATAGGAAAATGTTGAAACTTATTTCTCATATATATTTTAAACATCATTTATCCAGACAACACTTTACAGTGTGAGTTGAGAATTATGTTATTTCAGGTTGTGAAACCGTTTCTGGAGCCAAAAACCGCAAACAAAGTGAAGTTTGTATATTCGGATGATCCAAACACAAAGAACATCATGGAAAGCATGTTTTACATAGACAGACTCGAGTCTGCATTTGGCGGGAAAAATGAAGCAAAATTTGACCTTAAAATATATGCAGCAAGAATGAAAGAAGATGATGCAAAGAGAGTTGCTCTTTGTAATGGAGAATGCAGCTCAAGCACACCAAGGGGTCGGGGCTCCACTTTCTCCGAATTCACCGCCACAAATTCTGATTCTGATTCCGATGGCGGGAAACCAAAGTCGCCGGAGATTAATGAGGAGGCCATATTGGCGGAAGCTCAAAAGATCGAGGCGGCTGATGGTGGTGGAAGAGGTGCCCGGATTGAGGCTTAGTAAATTGCCCATTTTTTCAGCTCGTTTTTTTAATTTGAAACTTACGTTTTTTTTTTTTTTTCTTTTGGCTAACTTGACATCATTGAAGGCTGTTTATTTCATAAATTAATGTTTTGGTAATCTAATTCAGTTTTATCATGTGTTCTTGAATCAGAATTTTTGTTTGTTGAGTAATGATTATAATGCTGTCCTTTGATGTTAGTAAACCTAATATTTTTATATCATTCAAGTCACTAGTCAAAATTTATGGATTTTCTTACTTTTGTGGCATGGACTTGGCATCCATGGTTTGATGAAAAATATGTTTGACTTTTCACCAATCGTAACTTAACTGAAAAGGAAAACATCAACTGTTTTCAGGTTGGTTTCCAGTTATAAATTTTTTAATAAAGAAAACTCCATGTCTAAATTCTAAATGCGCAATTCCACCTTCATTTTGCATATATGTTGAACGATTTCAAGTTTAAATCTCACAGATGTTTAACTGTTAACAACTTTTTAGGAATCAAAGTTTGTTAATGACCACACCATGAACTCCTTTCTATAAATAAAGCCATCATCCACTATTTAAATAATAACAAAAAAACATTTTATTTTCAATTAATAAAGCAGTAGAGAATTTGCTTTTCCACTGCTTCACCAATGTTCATTCATATATGGGTAGTAAACACGATCTAAGCTAAATTCCATTGTTTATAATTAAGCAGGTGAGATTCTTCAACATTAATTAATGCAGCATCTCATCTAACTTCTGCCTGTATTTAGCCAAATTCTGCAACAACCAAATACATACATAAATCATTAAATCCAAATTAATGTATTTTCAATGGAATTTACAAATTAACATCAAAAAATATGGGCTGACCTTAGTATAAGCATAGACACCAGCCTCAGTAGGAGCTGCTGGACTTCCTCTTCTGATGTATTTTTCCTCTTTGGCAATGTAAAGCATCGGTATCCCCGTTGATAGTTCCAAACTTATTACCTAACAAAAAATAATAGTTTTCAGAATAATTCCAAACTAAGCTTGAGACAGGAGGGCATTTACGTCTTTTGCACACACACACACACACACCTCTTGAGAAGTGAGTTTGTCAAGATACATTATGATGGATCTTAAGGAATTCCCATGTGCAGCAATCATTACATTCTTTCCTGCTCGCAGTTGAGGTTCAATCTGAAACACATTTCAAATCTTTAAAAATTTAATGGAATAATGTTCACAAAGGTCAAATAAAAAATCATTTAACACAAGACAACAAAAAAGAAATATGAAATAGTATAATTGCAAGGCATTCTGACTTGTTGTGTAAAGTATGCAACGGCTCTTTCAGCACACATTTCCAAACTCTCCCCATTTGGTGGAGGAATATCATAACTACGCCTCCATTCATGCACTTGTTCTTTTCCATATTTATCTGCTGTTTCCTGCTTATTTAAACCCTGTAGTTCCCCATACCTCCACAAAACAAAAAACAAAAATCAAGTCAACAAAAAGTCAACCCAACCAAAAACCCAGTATAAAGATATTAACACCTACATTCTTTCATTTAGTTGCCAAGCTGTCACAACAGGTATACACTGCTTCTTTGTTTCTTCACTGAAAATTTGACTCCAAGCCTTGGCTTGTTCATTTTCATCATGCATCACAATAGGCACCTACATTATACATACATACATACATACCAGTTTATAAATTTAGGGACAAATACAAGAAAAAGAAAACATACTTTAATCTATTTGTTTATCATAGCATCTGACTTAAATTTGTTTTAGAATTTTAGTACCTTTTTGCGACGATGTTGAGTCATGGCAAGCATAGCAGTCATTTGTGCACGAATCAAAGAGGAAGTATAAATCATGTCAATTGGTATATTGCTTATTCTTTTTCCAGCTTCAATGGCTTCCTCCACACCCTTCTTTGTCAATGGCACATCAACACAACCTGTGAACAAGTTCTTCTCATTCCAAAGAGACTCACCATGCCTTATCAATATCAAAGCCGCTTCACCTGAAACACCAATTATATTTCAATTTGGACTTATCAAATGTGAATTGAAGCAAGATTTCGTACTTGGTTTCTTGGAAGTGTTGCCATTTAATGGATTGCACTCTGAAGTTTGATAAGATGATGATGATGATGATGATGCTTGAATTGATCCACAACTTCTCTTTCTAGAGCAATAATGTTCTCTTTTCAATGGTCCAGTCCCGAATTTTAAACTTCTTGCCATCAACCTCATAGGAATACTTCCACATTCCTGGTGAAGGGCAGAATTACCAATATACCCTCGAGGCTCGAGAGTACCAATGGATTGGTGGAACATAGTTGCAGCCATTCTAGAAACCAACAATTAACCAAATTTCAGTGATTTTGAAATATTTTCATATAGGTTTCATATCATGAAAATAGACTTTCACCATCGTAAACAGATTAGATTATAACAAGATCAAAATCTTTGTTATTTGTCGCATATTTCATACTGTTTATCTTAGCTATTGGCTTCTAAGAGAAGAGCTACAATTTGACTTTGGAAGTCAAAAATATAGTTTTCAAGTTCAAAACTTAAACGGGGTTTGATCTTTCTATTGATATTGTTTTTTCTAATTATATTAAACCTAATAACCACCGCTACTAATACAGTAACGATGGCCTTAAATCTGCAACAAAATCCATACCAATTTCGCATCTGGAAAATTGTTAGGTTTGACACAGAAGTCAAAACTAGCTTGAGGGAGGAATTGAAACGAAAACACAAGCAGATCTGGTTTTAAGTTAACACAAAAACCATAATAATAAATCGACGAGTTACTAACAACCAACGGAGATTAAGATACACGTACTTTACACGAATTAATGTATGCTACACACAACTTCAAATGTAAATACTAGCAAATGAGTATCACCAAAGGTGGACTCTAGGGCACACAACTATAAGAAACGTATCAAGATTAAAACAGCTTTGACAAATATATTGAAACTTTACCTAATAAATGATCAAAAAATCAAATAATTTCGTGCAAATTACAAAGAGAATTAGAAAAACAGATCTTACATTACTTATAAAGCAAAAGAAAGTGAATGATTTGGGATTTGGCGATACAATCGATGCAGAGACAGCGTTGGTTGCAGGGAGAAGTAAAAAGTTGACGGAGAAGAAGACGATCAACAAAAAGCGAGAGACTTGTGATTGTTTTAGAAAGAGTTTCTTATGGCGTTTGGTTTTGCGAATCGTTAGAAAGGGTTCTAAATTCGTGTCTGGAAAAAGGGGGAGAAGAAAATGAGAGGAAAATCTGGCACCCCTTTTTATAATTCTATGTCAACTTGTATTGGTGAAGAACGTAAGTTGCTAGGTAGGTGTTTAGGCAGGTGCTATATATCACGAGGTAGGCGTTAGATACAATGAGAACCTTCAAAGGGTTTATTCACCAAGATACCAAAATGAGATGTCTTTTATTATAAAATAAAATTATTTTTTATTAAAGTATAATAAAAAAACAACTTATATTTTTAATAGACTTTGTAAAATTACTTTTATATAGCTAAATTTTAAATTTTGTAAAATTCATTGAATTTTGCAAATTTATGATTTGGGACGTAGGGAGAAAGTTCTTTTCAAATTACGTATAACTATATGATAGACTGATATGAACACTCATTCGATGATATTTATTCTCAGAATAGTTTTACCATATACATATTAAAATTAAGAAATTATTAAACATATTAATATGAACATTATATAATGCATCCGTTACAAAGCTCTTAATATTACATAAGCAAAAAATAATAATAATAATAATAAATAAATAAATCTAAGAACACAATCTATATCTTATTTTGTTTGGAATATACTCAAATATCATCAACCCAATCTTGATGAACAGCGTGACATTTATAAACCTTGAACTATTGTTTTGTAGACAACGTTAGTCGTGTTTGGTAAGTTGTCTTCTTCATCCTTGATTGTCACCTTAATTTTTTTTCTGTTTGTTACTCTAGACAAAGTGGACATATAGTTGTCCGTTGGTGAACATGGGTCTTCACAAGAATAATCAAACTCTCAAAAATGATTGGCCTTGACTTTTATTGATTCTCGTTGCAAAACACAACACCAAGAGGAATGGTTTGTGGGTTAAAATTTGAATGACATATGTTTCGTTAACATATGAGTTAAACAAATCATAGGTATGAACATTCGAGTTCCAATTTTATTTCCAAAAATTATTTATGCTTCAATAACATATTTTTACTAGGTTGATTACATGCATGAGTGTTCCATTACATAGCCCTATAGACTGATGAAGATTATGCAACAACATTATCGTGAAACCTATTTTCAACTTTATTTCATGATTCGGTATTCCCGACAATTTGATAGAATTTAGGACATGAGTACAACGTTTTGGTCATAGAATTGTATTGTTCTTAATTGCATAATTTTTCTAAACTTAAATATATGGGCAAATCATCGGGGATATGATTAAGCATATACTCGTTTATCTAACTCACTTCTTCATTTATAGGTACCAACATAGCATGTTGATGAAAATATGTGTTATTTTGTGTTTTTGATAAGACATAGGGATATAAAGCCTCAGCACAATGTATAAGCACCATCGGAGCCTCATCCGAAATAATTTATTTTGTCTTCTTAAGCAACTGAAACAGCTCAATGTCGTTATCAATGAAACAAACTAAGTCTTCATCAACGTTAATCGAAATTGAAAATATTGAATGAATAGTCCATCCTCCTATAAGCAATAACAAGGCTATTCCACTTGATGCGACAGTAAGAACAATATATTTGCAAATAAGGTCCTCCAAACATATGTTTGTTCACCTTTACTATATCCATAAATAAGAACATTCTTCCACTATTATTATCCATCATTATGTTCACGTGTGAGTTGATTCATTAAAATTTCATATTGTGATCTTAAAATTGTTCAATCAGATTGTCAGTTGATTTTGGATTAAGTTATTTTGATTAACAAAGAAGATTAGCAACTAGATATGGAATTTAAGGGAATCTATGTAAGTTGCTATCATTTTTTCATATTATTTTCCATTTCTATCAATGCAAGATTTTCAATGACATCATCTAAAACTTTTATTCTTAAAAGAAAGAGCAAAAAAAATACAGAATATCATATGAAAGAATTTAGAATATAAAGAAATGTGAACGTTTGAAATTGTTTTACCGTTGTAGACATGTAATTCAATATATTGTTACTTATGTCTTTAGCTAGTAATTTCCACGTTAATTTCCAAACATTAGCAGATTATGAGACTATATGACATTAGAAGGGCGACAAACAAAAAAAACATATATAATAACAGTTCCCCAAAAATTGGATTCCTTAATTGCTTCAATATAGTCTATGTCATCATCTAACTATCCGAGTTTATAGAGAGAGATGCTATTGAGATTTTATTAATGGTTTCGACACATGGTAAGGCAAATTTCTTCAGTGTTGTGGGTGGGCATTGGTAGAGGCGATGTAATATCCGTGTTCCAGGTATTTTGTTTTATTTTTTGTTGAGATTAGGGATTTATTTGCACCACGACGCAGTAAGGTCTGGACCATAGCATGCGACACATCATTAAGTGGCGCACGGTCAGGTCCTCATCGCGGCGTGGTGGTTGTTGAGGTTCAAAACCCTAGGTCTCGAGATTTGGACCATTTTTAAAGGCTCTAACTTTTAGGGTTACCTCATTTAGCAGCCCCCATTCTCTAAGAACGACCATCACTCAAGCCCAAGCCTCTATTGATGTGTTTTGAGTTTTAGACCTTGTTCTTGTGAAGCTTAGTGAAGAAGAAGTTCCGCATTGGTGCTAGGGAGTGAAGTTTCATCTTTGGTCCGGCTTCTCATCAAGTTTCTGGTCCTTGACATTTGCTTATTTAGATCTAGGTGTATGCTTCTTTTGGGTGGTTTTGAGTCCCTTTTCTTGATATCCTTGGAGTTGAGCAACTCCAGGACCTTATAAGCGATCCAAACGACTTTTGGATTGGAGTGTTGAAAGAACGATGTGTTTATATGCTTCCTCTTAATGGCAAGCATGTGTTTTGGTCCACCTTAGAATTAGGTTTAGAGTTTAGATACATTTGAGACATGAGAATGGATAAAGTTGGAAACTTTATCCATTAAGATCCTTAAGAGAATCAGATCCGAGTTTTTTAGCTTTAGAGATTAAGGGTTAAGAGCTTAATTCATTAAGTTGTTTTGGAGCGTAGCCATGACGCGATAGAGTATGACCACGCGACTATTTTGGACTTTAATGATCACAACGCGGTGGCCGTGGCCATTTTTGACCAATTTGACTTTTGGTCAAACTAAGGGTTTTGAGTGGTAGACTGAGGCTTTGACCTTTGACAGGTTAGGAGATTCGTATAACTGTTTGGCGAGTCGTTGAGTGTTGATCTTTCCGCTTGAGTTTTAGGTGAGTTTTTGTATTATATTGTATACAATGGTATGGATCCTCTATATGATAGGATGTTAGTATGTTGTAATGAGCTATTAGGCAGGTAGACTTGTTTAGATAGTTGTCTGTCATTGTTGGGTTGTTTGTTTGTCTGTTTGTGTATTTATTTATGTCGATATATTATGAGCGAGTTGAGGGTGGTCCAGCTTTGTGCTGATGACCAAGACACTCGTGGTTGTCCAACTTTATGATGAAGACCAAAGGAGCGGACCAACTTTATGCTGAAGGCCAAAGGGACAGACCAACTTCGTGTTGAAGGTCATTACTTGTATGCATGGTATGTATATTGTTGTGTATAGTATTTTGGGAAAACTCACAAATATTTGGCTTACAGTTGTGGATTTAAATGTTTTAGGTATTTTTGAGGATCGCGGAAAGGTGAAGGTGTGACTGTAGACACTTATCAACAACTTTCTTGTTTTCTGATTCCGGATTTATTTATCAGACTCTGATTTTATGATTTACCTTTTGGAACATATGGTTTTATTGGCTTTGGGTTTATGAAAGTGGTATTTTTATCTTAATTAAAAATTAAAAAAATTATTGCAAAAAATGAGACATTACAGGCGAGGTTCATCATCGGTGGGTATATGAACTTTCCGGCACTAGGTGGAGATATTGTATCCTAGACATGATTTAATGGCAAAATAGTGAATGCTCCGGCGATAAGGAACAATATGAAAAAGAAAAGAATTGGATGGAGGGAATGGTAGGTTCTGTTTGTTTATTTATATTTTTATTATTTGGTTATAATCCGTGAAAACCACGGTCAATATATTTAAAATTATTATATTAGATAAAAAAAATGTCAAAAAAAAAATTCAACGTATTGTTGATTTTAAGTAATTCCGAATTAATTTAAGTAAAATAAACATAATATTTTATCATATATTTTGAAAATGTTATTATGATGGGATTTTGTATTTTTAAAACTTGAATTAAAGTTGATTTTTTATTAAAAAAAAAATAATAATAGAAATCATAGTAAAAATATAAGTGTTAAAGAGGCATGTTAAAAAATAGACAATGGCATTTTTAGATTTCATTAGAATATAAGATAGATAGATAGGAAATTAGAAGTATGGGGGGTCTTGAAGGTGGTCGTCGTCAATCGAGGAGCATCGTCGATGGTATTATAAAAAGCTGAGGCCTCTGGTGGACCCAACCCAGTCAACATCTTCGATGCTTACATCCACACCACAGTCGTTATAGCTTTTAGTTAAATTTTGTCGTTCATGCGACACCCCTGAGACAGAGTGGAATGTTGGGTTCTGCTTTACTTGTTTCACCATCAAAATTAATACCAACTCTGCCAGCAGCGTTGTAGCTGCTAATGTTGGAATCTTGAATGCAAGCACAGGGAACAGAAGATGAGGATTATATGTATATTTTTATCAACCTTCTTTGTTATTTATCTACCATCTTGAGAAAAGTAAGTTTACACTCATCAACAACCAATCATATATAGAAATCAAAACAAGACACTCTGCATATGCATGATTCATGAACATCCCATTCCATCCGAAACAAGATGTTTCGTTCGTTGTTAATCCTTTATATCAACCACAACATTACAAACAAAAAAATAGAATGTATTAAGCAACCATTACTCATAAAACCCATACTAACCAAGAATTTAGAAACACAAATTTTCTAATCCTCTTCTTCCATGAGAGACTGAAGGAGTGTGGTGCAACCAGACATGACCTCATCCTTCATGAACCCCATGGCATTTGCAAAACGTGTGTCAGACACAATCCCATTGTAGCTGGTGAGAACCACACGGGCACGGTCACGTCCCGGGTCAGCCTTATTGCAGTTGCCAAGTGGGCTGCTGACAAGGACCACATCACATGTCTCGTCGCCATGATCTTCATTCACACGGATGTGGTATGTTCCTGTTGCATCAGTCATTCCCTCCATGCTGTACAAGACTTTCTGTTGCCTGTTCTTGCACTCCACCCTCACCTTAGCACCTACATTAATTACAATTACAATCCAACAATATATTAATTTATTAATGCCACACTTGATAATAGATTCTGTAGCCATTATTGTAGAAACAAGTAAATCAGAAGCACACATTCAAAAGTATCCTGATTGTGTTCATACAAACCACATAATCTAACTAAAAACTATAGATCAGCCTGTATGATTCAACCATACAAAAATCTAGTGTGCATTGATTTCTTATGAAATTCAGATGCGCATTTTAGGATCCACATAAATGATCAGACAAGGATCAATGACATAATTCATTTTACACATTACAAATCCCAATTGGGATAGATAACGATCACCCAATATAGCAGAACCATACAATCTATATATGAACCTGAATGATACATATAATTTGATTTTGAATTTTGTTCTGGGGGTATAAGAATTTCATACAACCCTATTAACAACAAAAATAAACCGGAGGGGCAACTGTGAGCATTACTCTATAACAGGTCTAAGTAGCAACAAGAACGACTAACATTTGCATACTGCTAGTAGATCTTCAGATACACCATTCTTACGGATCATCTTAGAATGTATATCATGAAAACCTTCTAGTATAAATCCAATCCAAGAACGGATTCCCCAATCACTCGACTATTATAAGAAAATTTGTAACTGTATGATTATAACGGCAATATAACTACATGATTATGCTTTAATGATACGCGACATCAACGTACTATTAAATAAGAAAAATTAATTTACAAAATCCGAGTTGAAAATTTATATTATTTTAACATTCAACAGAATTAGCCCTCACTATTCACCGCTGAATTCTTGATAAGAATATGGACTCGGTGTTACACAAAACAACTTATTCATCCATTTATTTGGTATACTGCTACTCGAAGTTCAGATCTACTAAACAATTCACAATAAGTGTCTCGTTTATATAAATTTCAAAGATCTTCTAAAACAAAATTCACAGAAAACTATACAAAGCTAATAAGAACAGATCGAGAAAGAGATCGGTAAACTTACGAGGAATGTAAGTGGTGGCGGAGGTTTCAAAACCGGCACGGCAAGTATCGCAGTAAACTCTGCCTTGCAAGAGGAACGGACGCGACATCGGACGTGAAGCGCTGATGAGCGCCGGCAATAGTACACATAGCGCTAACATCAACACTGATTTCGCCATTACTGTGTGTTTCTTTTGCGCAAATGTGTGTGATGGAAAGAGAGTAAAGAGCAGTGGTTTGTTATTATGGACAGACCCTAGATGAAGAAGAAAAAGAGGTGATACTGATAGTGGTAGGGGCTGGGATGGCATATGCTAATGTGCGCCGGGGAGCACATCGGGCACTCGTGAAATGTTCCTGTGTGGCGGTGGAATGATTAATGCAGTTACAACTGTTTTAAGAGCGAATGTATGTCACGATTGGGTACGTGTATGGTTTTTATTGGCGCGTGGATGATACTTTAAGAGATAGCGAGTGTGATTAGTGATCACACCGAATTTAAGAGAAAGCGCCTAAATACTCGGTGTCACATTTAGAATCATGTGCCATCCGATCTACTCAATGAAAAGTTTCCGCAACTTGCGTAACCGCGTTGAAGACGGGGTTCGAAAGTTTGCAAAAGTTGTACAAACGTGTTACTTGGCTTTCGTTTAAATCTCACTTGTTACAAAAAAGTTTAATTCAACTAAGAAAATTGTGTTCTTAGTTATTACATTATGCAATTTTCAATAGTTAATTGGTTTATGATTTTTTTTTTTTTTTTGATATGATTGTTGGTCTAAACGGTTCGTTATGACATTCTATGGATGGTACATGACCAATTTGATTCTTTGGATGACATTATGATTTAAGGAATAACGACTGTGTTACTATTATGCATTCCAGATATCACTTGTGTATGTGTCATTTTCGTGGATTAGTGATAATTTAACCTTATCTTATTTAATAGCCTCGTGACCGAGTATCTAAATTGGAGTTGTCAAAATTATTATAGTGTATAAACATATTTTGTTTTAACCGTAATTGTGAGTCGATTTTGAGACATTTATTGGGTGAAAGGGTGGTTTGTCTTTTACGATATCAAGCGACTCATTTGCATGATTTATACAATTGTTAATTTAAGGGCAGCACTTTATGGTTATGTGTGGTTGTTTTTGGTCTAATTATATTTCTTATACTAAATAAAGAAGTCGACATAAAACATATGATAAGTTCGGGTTCGGGTTCGGGAAACGGGTCGGGATAATCAAACCGTCCTAGGATCCCGTCCCTTAAAGAAAAATAGAATAATTATCAGACTTGTCACCGCCCCTCGTTACTCGATGTTGAATGCGGTGTGATGATGTTGATGTTGAGTTTTCACTATTAGTTTTGTGGTTCTTTTGTCATCCGTGATGCAACTAGTTTCTCTCGTTACATAGAACCCCAAAGCTAGGGTTGTAAACGAACCGAACGAACACGAACGAGACTTGTTCATGTTCGTTCGTTTAAGTTAACCGAACAAATGAACGAACACGAACAGTTAAACGAACGAGTTTTCTTGTTCATGTTCGTTCGTTTAACAAATTACATTGTTCATGTTCGTTTGTTTATGTTCGTGAACATGCTAAACGAACATAAACAAACGAACAAAGATAAACAAACATATATGAACATATAATATAGTAATATAATCAAACACAATTAAACATATATGAAGATAAAAGGAACTTATATGAACGAACATAAACAAACGTAAACGAACAACATAAACAAATGTTCACGAACATAATTGAATGAACGAGACCATTGTTCATGTTCGTTCGTTTAACTAAACGAACGAGAATTTGTGTTCATGTTCGTTTATTTATTAAATAAACGAACATAAACGAACTTCCCGCCGAACGGTTCACGAACAGTTCGTTGAACGTTCAGTTCGTTTACGGCCCTACCCAAAGCCTTAGACCCCCAAGACCCTGATGTTATGTATCACTAACCATAACCTCAGCATGATCGCTTTATGAGTTATTGAGACTTGAGACAATATGTGCAACAGCTAAGACTCAATACCAATTTGTACAACTAAATGAGACGTCGAGGTACAAATTATACAAAAAAAAATTACAAATACACACCCACACATCCCCTCTCCATGATTTATGTCACACGTCATCGATAGTAAATGGAAAATCAAATTTTACAAGAACCCAAACTACCATGTGTTCTTTTCCTATCTACCCACAAATAAATGAAGCATCTCATTAAATTTGAACATAATCTAAAAAATACAACTAGTGTCAAATTCAACACTTGACATATGTGATTGACATTCTTGATCATGTTTAATTGGCCAATTGCATGCCAACTCTCACTCATGTTGACACTCAGGTCAAGCTTGGACCCAATATTCTCCTGTTCAGGATCACACTTTTTTCTAAGCCTTGATGGGGCTCTTACATATCTTACATTTACCCGACTGGGTCTCGAATATGTTGTGCAACAAATTTGTCTCTTTATGTATGATATTCCTTGAGAGCCTTACTTAGGGTACTTAAGCACATTTTGCGGGTATTTTGGATCTTGGTCTTCAAAAAATTTCCTCTCAAAATGACAACAGACTATTATGACAAACTGTTTACTTTGAGGTTGATTAAGGGGATGCCCTTTGAATACATTAGGCTATTACGTTTATCTACGTGATAATCTTTCTCTGATGGTCATCCATGTAATAACCCATGATCTCTCATTCCAGTGTCCATGTTGAATATAGTATCATTGTGTATGAAGTTGTTGGAACATAAAGGAATCTTCTTTGTGAGCTTTTCTCTCCATTTTCCAAAGCCACTATTGTGTTTTGTGATTAAGTGGATGTAATTTATACTTCTTCAAATCTGGTTCAATATCATCGCACGAAACACACCAAGGTTGACATCCACTTTGTTCATAACAATGACTAACGGTGAAGTTTGTGTTCTCTATGTTCCATTATCTTTTATAATATGTTGATATCTTCGACAAATGTTTTTTATCTCATCTATTTTTGGTGCATTTTGAATGTTCAAGTCTTTCTCTAAAATTCAAATTGTAGGGGAATATTAATGTATTTTTTTTGTCTCACATATAGGCCTCAAGTTTCGTATAGTTGGGACTATGACCCATTCTGTTGTATTTATTCACCATTTAATGGAATAAAATGACTTGTTGGAATCATCTAAATTACAACAATATCAATAATACGAACCATTAACTTTTTTTCTTTTTTTTTTTAGTAAAGTTTCCCTAACCCAACACAATGATGATATAGCAACTTGCTTCTACGCAACAGCTTTGAAATTTTTGAGCATTGGAGAAATCCCACCCACATTAAAAAGTAAAAACATATAAATAAAAAACAACCATTGAAGTACAATAATACCCCTTCAAAGGAAACATGAAATCTTGATTCAGATTGATTCGTTACATCTAAAGCTTGCAAGCATCCTAAAACAAAGAACTGAAGAGATCCAAAAACCGTTTTAGGAGCTTCAATCTTTTAACCTTTCTCCATTTTACAGATCCACAACAAGTTTGAATGTCTAACCGCTGACTAAACGTTTTCCCCTCCAAAATTTCATGCTTTCTTCTTGTTATTGTAGTTTTGAGTTATAATATATATGTATGTATATATGGATATCTAGAGCTCATATCTACAAAAACTCTGCTCATTTCATGTGGTGAAGTTGGTTGATCATACTTGTTGAAGGATCTTGGGTGCACAAGTGAGAACAGCATCTGCAACTGTGAGAAAGATCTTGTTTTCACCTATTAGATCTGGGAAACCCGATGCATATAACTTGTCTAACACCAGTCGACCAGGGTTTGCAAGAACAAGCTGTCATGTCATATCATCAGACAACAAACTTTTTGTAACATTACTCTTTTCTTTTTACTCAACTGAATTAATCCAGAGAGGGGTTAATGAGAAAAAAACACAAGGTTTGCTCACCTGAACATCTCTCTTAACCAGACTCCTGTACAACTCTTCAAATGCATGTATTCCACTAGTGTCGATATCTGTAACAGCTGCAAACACAAATATATAAATATAAGCTACAAAAACCCAAATGTTGCAAATTAATAAACAAAAAAAAAACTTACGTGACATCTCGATGATCAAGGATTGAACTTTTGGTTGATATGTTGCTCTCAAATGATCTTCTTCCTCGGTTAACCATCTCAATATTCTGCAAAAAAAACTCATTTTAGCCCATCTCAAATGTTTCTTTTTACATGATACAAAAATATTGTTACCTTTCTTTAGTGTAGTTGGAATTAGAGAAATAAATAGCAGAATCAACCCTGACAATCAAAACACCAGGGACTTTAGTTGCTTCCGGATACTGTTGAATGTTCCTATAAACAGTTGTCATTGGAATCCTTCCCAAAATAGCAGTTCTTGGCCTTGTAACTTGAAGAAGAATCTTAGCAAAAGATATCGAGACCTAAATCAACAAAATCAAAAAATCAAAATCAACCACTAATATAAAAGAATCATATAAAATCAACATTTGATGATCTAATTCTTACAGCAATTAAAAGACCAATCTCCACTGATGCGAAAACCACACCAAGAAAAGCTCCCAAACAAGCAACAAAATCGAATTTGTCAATTTTCCAGATTAAAATTGCAGCTTCATAATCGATTAAACCAATTACAGCAGATATGATGATGGAAGATAGGATTGCATTTGGGGTGTACTCAAAAAGTGGTGTCAAGAATTTTAAGGTTAAAAATACAACTAATGACATCACTATGTTGGAAACTGCTGTTTGGCATCCTGCCATGTAATTTACAGCTGATCGTGAAAAAGAACCTGAAAAAAGTCAAAAACATAACAGAAAGAAAAAAATACATATCAAATTTAAATCACTAGAAACTAATATAACAAATGAATCCACTTTAGTTTTTTTTGTGATATATTTATACCTGTTGCAACATAGCATGATGTCATTGAGCCTACAACATTCATTGTTCCCAATGCTATCATTTCTTTGTTCCCATCTACTTGGTAGTCTTTCATTGAAGCAAATGTTCTTCCAATAGCAACAGCTTCCTGATGCATCAACAAAAGAAAAATTGGTGAGTGGGAAAAGACATGAATGCCCCTCTAATCAATGAAAGGAACACATACCGTTAATGCTATCATGCCAGCCACTATACCAATCCGAAACCCTTTTAAAAGATTTTCACCCGAGAAATAAATCTCATTTACAGATGGAGGGTTGATTCCTTTCTCTATATGTTTCACCTGTGAGAATTAAAGAAACTAAAATAATTAAACTTTATTAAGATAAAAAAAAAACATTTGTAAAATAAGGAAATAAAAGTAATAGTACTTAGTACTTACAATTGCAACACCTTGCTTATCCGCATGTGTGATGTACACGAATAAAGTAGACAAGATAACTGAGATTAATGGTGCAATTGCAGACACCCAAAAGAGCTTCTTATTCTTTTTACTCTGTGAGTAAAATTACATTAGAGTTACAAAAATTTCAAATTATTTACGGTTTTAGGACTCATGAATGCTTACAAGGTATTTAGCCGAGAGTAGGAAAGCTAGAAAACTTGCTCCAATCACTATTGTCTGCCAATTCCACTGAAATATTTACAAGAAAGATTGTTCATATGGGCTTTATGAAATGTTGAATGATAGTGAAGAGATAAAAGAGCTCACCCCATGATCAATAGACCCAAAAACTGATTTCATTACAGAAATAATATCAGTTTTCTTTGTGAAATGTTTTATTCCAAGAAAGCCCTTGAGTTGTTGAAGAGCGATAGTGATGGCAGCTCCACCCATAAATCCAACAACAGCAGCATGTGATAGGAAGTCAATAAGGAACCCTAATCTGATAATAAATAAATAAAACTCCATGTTCAGATGATTTACAGTATCAAACATAAACAAGAGGTCAAACTCATGTTGACCATTGGTTTACCTGAGAACTCCAAGGGTAGCTTGGGTAATCCCTGCAAAAAATGTAGCTGTAAACGCAAGCCTACGATACTCAAGTGCATCACTCACTGGATCAAATTCATTTTGAAGAAGTGTCCCTAATAAGAGAGACACCACTGCAACTGGTCCAATGGCTATATCTCTTGAACTACCCATAAATGCATAAATCAAAGGGGGCACAAAGCTTGAGTCTACAAAAAAGTCAAAACAAAAATCAGACTCATTATCAAGAAATTAAATTACACAAAGGAAAAAAAAACTTACATAGTCCAAACTGAGGAGGTAAATTTGCAAGTCTTGAGTACCCAATGTCCTGGAATATAGTATCAAATATGAATGTTAAAATGTTGTTTATGTTTAAAAATATATATCATGAGAAAAACATATAGTTATAGTAGTACCTGAGGAATACAAAGACTTGCAATGGTGAGTCCTGCAATAAGGTCTCCTCTAAACTTTTTGAGATTATAATTTCTACCCCATTCAAGAATTGGGAACACTGCTTGAAGGCCAAGCATAAATTGTCTAGATTTTGGTTGATCTTTAAAAGGGCGTAGAGGATCATCTGAAAAAAACGTTTCTTTCACTGTGGTTTTGAATTCCTTCAAGAGACCTTGTTTTGGGGGTATTCCAACTTTGTGAATGTAAGGTACATTCTGTGAGGGGATAAAAGTTCTTGTCTCCATGTCCTTTGTTTCATGATCCTTATCTTGATGAGCCATTGTAGAGTATACTTAACTTAACAAACTCACCTGTATTTCACCAAACAAGAAGAGTGTCAAAATTGGAACTTTATCAGATATACAAGAGATAATCTGTTCTTAGAATTAAGGGGATATGCATGCATACTGAAGAATAGCAGACTAAAGAAAGTTATTGAAGAATATGGGGAACGTTAAGCTTAAATAGGTCATGCAATGGAGTTTGTGGAACACAAATTGTAATAGTCCACACATTGTTTCTCAGCAACTTCCCATGTAAAAAGGTGAAAGACATAACTAGCCTTTAGGAGTCATAGTTGGACCTTTTTGGTCAAATAATTCTCTTGACAGTGACCATTAAGGAACATTTTTAATTGTGACAAATCGACAAGTGTCAATGTCTTCTTTAGTTATGAACTCAAAGAATATGATGTAAATTGATGCCATTTTATATGAATAGTGTATTAGTGGAACAAGTTCAAAGAACTAATATCCACATCCAAAATCCGCTTTTTTTCTTCTCTTTTGGTCTCCTTGTTTATTCCCTCTCATAACAACCATTAAAAGTTACAAGATAAATTCAGTGTCATAAATAAAGGCAAATCAGTTTCTGCAATGGAAAGAGACAATTTTGCAGAATATATTCTTTCATTGTTCTGCAAAAGGGATATTTTTCCAGCAACCACTAAGATATAAATCAGGTAGACATTGGCCTCATTGGCATAAGAGCTCAGGGTATATTTTATTTTATTTACTTCATCTTTAATAAGTGATGCATGTTGATAATAATAGTGACCAATAACTGACTCAAACTATAAAAGAAAACTTAATGAAATCAAATAAACCCCTTTTAACTTGTTCAAATTACAGCAACATTGTGCACAAATTAATAATACTTGTTTTTATACATGCAACATGTTCATGCATAATGTACATGCATATAATGCATGGGGTGCACAAATTGACATGAGTGAAGAGGAAGCAAACTTGATTTCATACCTACTTTCCTCCAATCATACATATGCCTTCCATGAACACCACTGATAGTGGATTCACCAATACATCTATAGTATCTAAAGGAGTCCTCCACTAACCTGTTACCCATTGCTGATTCAAAGTTTACACTATGTATATCAATTCTAGAAACCTTTTTTCATAGCTCATCATAGTTATCAAGAACTGTTGCTTAACAGCATGATCTGATATCAAATTTCGAAGTGAGAACCTAACTCTATTAACTTTAAAAGTCTAAAGTTTACAATAGTACCAAATTAAGCAAAAAAAGTCCAAAATCAGTGGCGTTCACATGATTATAAGCCTAGAAAGTTAGAAATCCTATAATAATAATAAAAAACAATCATACTTTTCTCACAGCACACTTGATGGTTCAAGAATAATAGAATAATTATCCAGAAACCGCAACAACATAAACAATTGAAAAGAAATACTTTACCAATTACGCAGAACGCCCTCAAGCCTCAAATCCCATCCAGGTTCAATGTATCTATCAGAAACAGAAAACACTTTTTCCCAAGTGGGTTGGCAATGAACCCTAAGCAACGCTTCAAATATGGTTCTATGTCTCTCGCTCTTTTCACCCACCGGCTGCTATTACTTCCCAACCAAAAGTTCAAATTAGATTCTCGAATCAGACAGATGGGTGTTTCAATTGATAAAGTAATGAGTATGTGATATGCATGTGAAGTTTCGTGCAGATTTGGGCGTACGCATTGGAGTCAAAAGAGGAGAAAGGTGGTGGAGGTGGGAGAGTTGGAGCCATGGAGGCCTTTGCTTTATGAAGGTCCACCGGTAAATAGTCAACGCCCATGCAATCCGAGAGAAACATGGAAAGATGAGGATGAATTCGGACTTGAAAGAAACCAGATTCAATCTGGAAAAGCTCTGAACTCAAGACGCATTGAATTTTGTGGGTGACAATTGGGATTTTCACATTAAAAATTAAAAATGTTTAATCAATTTAATTATAAATTTAAAAATAAATATTCATACTGTCGTAATAGTGGCATAGAACAACCAACACAAACAAAAACATTTTATGTGCCTTTTAACTCGGTAAACTTTTATTCTTCCAAATGTATGTTTAGGGGTGAGTAAAAATATTTAAATTTTCGATGTGAATCGATAATAAACGTTATTTTATGTTAACATAAGACGGTATTCGGTACTTTAAAATCATAAAATTTAGGATTCGGCACCGTCAGTATCGATCAGTATCATTTCCGGTACCGGTACCGGTACCGATATGTTAGTTCAGTTTGGTGCTCAGTATCAACTTTCCATCCAATTCGATACTCGGGTATCTCAGTTTGGTACCAGTTTCGTCTCATGTTCATCCTTAATATGTCATTAACCATCAATATTTTTGTGATTTTATTATACTATTGATTATGTTTTTTATTAGGACAACCATACCCAATCTGATGATATAATGGTATAACAAAACCAAAAAAAATATTTTAGTCAATTGAATACAATTAAAAACTTACCGACTTAAAAAGCATATAAACCATACATGTGCTCCTAAATGACTAATATGCACTATATCGTTTTCTTTGTCTCACTCTTTCTTCCCCTTTATCTTTAATGTCCTCTTCCCCATCCTAGTTTTTATTTTTTTATAAAAATAAAAAAATAAATAAATAAATAAATAAAAAAACTCCCCCATATAAAAAGTAAAAAAATACCCACCTCCTCCACCTATCGAAGCCCTTGCCACTATCGCAAATCCTTCGAGAACAATAATAAAGTTTTAGAAAGTCAATAGGGTCAAAGATTTCGAGAAAAAAACGGATTTCGAAGAATCTTACTACACATAAAACACCATCATGTTTATATTTAATAAAGGTTCATTATCCAATATTGTACCCTTGTCATGGCTTTGCGCACCTAAGAGAAGTTGTCTTCGTCGAGTAAATTTGGACGGTTCCTCTTCAAATTTTGATAAGTATTTTTTAAAGTCCAAAGTCGTAGATCTACCACATAGATGAGTGGTGAGAGAAATATTATCAAGAAAAAAAGGGTCAAACTATTTGATGTAATTTCATAATCCAAAAGGAAGAGATTATGTTCTCATAAGAGTTCATCAATAATTGATTGATGATGTTTGGGTATATGCAAAAAAATAGGGTAGTTTGCGTTCTTAAACCTGTTAGTTTGGATTTTTTTTTTTGGAAGTATTATGTTTTAATTTGAATTTGATTTCACATTGTATTTTCTTTTGTTCTTGGACATGTTAGATGTTAGCATCATTTTTTGTAAAGTATTATGTTTTTTTTTTTGAAAGAGCAGTATTATGTTTTGTTAGACATGTTACCTTTTCTTCCCATTGGATATGCTTTGGGATGGTATATGAAGCATACAAATAATCAAAAACATAACTCATGAACCCAATAGATGAACCATATTCAACCATATCTAGGCAACCTAATTAAGAAAAACAAGAAGGAAAGAAATGATACTTTTGTGATCTTCGATTTCCGAGACTTCGTCAGTTGATTGGACTTTGGAAGATCCAAAGAAGAATCTTTATTTCGTGATCGCACCCAAAAAGCAAACAACAAGCTGGAAATCACTCAAACTGGAAGTAGGTTTTAGATTATTTTGAGATCTGGAGAGCACCACTGAATTTTTGAGGGTTTTAACTAATTTCTCTAGTACTCAAATATGGGTTTATGTCTCTCTATTTACAGGGGGAAGATTCAAACCCTAACATATAATTATCTGGTCTTAGTATAATTATATGTAACTTTGGTAATTATCTAATATTCAAATCATGTATCTAGAACGTTCCAATTTTCCATGTTTCATTTAATTAATTAAAAAAATCAATTAATTAACAAATTAAACCATATAATTTAATCTCATTCATTTTTGTTATTGCTTGTAACCTAAAAGAACACTGTTATCAATAGTAATATTACCAACTTATTGTGGCTATGGGCACCATCTTCCACCAATGTGTGTGTGTGTGTGTATATATATATATATATATATATATATATATATATATATATATATATATATATATATATATATGAAAGCATAAGGACCATTCATGAAATTATGTCTTATATATTTTAACTATTTTATATATTGTGAAAAAAAAAACATTTTATTAAAATTCGAATTATGTTGAAAATATTAAATCATATATCACTTCGGAAGATATGTCGTCATCGCCGCTTCGTTGGATGGTTAGGCCGTTTGGTATACATACAACGATAAGGTTTTGTGGCCAGATGGAAGGTGCACCACTACCGTGCACGCCGTCCCGATGAGGTTTTGTGGCTAAGTGGTGCAATGAATGTCATCAAGAACACAAAACAACACGTCCAATGATATTTTTTTATACTTTATTATTTTCCTTCTTTTTCCTGCAAAACTTTTTGTGACGTCGTGATATTAATACTATTGTTGGTATAGAAGAAGATTGTGGTGAGGTGGAAGGAGATGGAGCTTAAGGTGGTAGGAAACCACACCCGTTGTTGTGATATACATACTAGAAGGCCACAAACTTTGGCATTGAAGAACTTTAAATCCAAATATTTAAGAAATTTATGATTGATCGGTCAACATCATGAAAACTATAATTGGTTATATCGTTTCAATTAATTATATATTTCACCGGTGTTTAAATTTTAATATTAATATACTTTAGATGTTCATGATGTGCTTATTTCAAGAGATATGACTTTTATCAGGTTATATATCGCCAATGTTTTGAAATTATATCAAGTGATTCATACGCAAGTTGAGTTATGTGAGTCGTATATAATGTTGAATTAGCTTGGGAAATATGTCGTATGATTAGTGACAAAGCCAAGTATAGTACAAAATCAAAAATAGCATTTACACAAATTTGTTAAATGTTTAAATTCGACATCTTCTAATGAAATACTATTAATATTTGAACCACCAAAATTGGTATTAACAGGTGAATCACGTCAAGTTTCCTTTTATTTAATGTAAATTGTCGAAGATGTAACCACTTTTTTCTTTAACTTTTTGCTAAACGTGTTACTTGTTATTTCAAATAATATGTATCATATAAAATTGTGGAATTTCATATACGATTTAGGTTCAAATGAGAACAATTACCGGGTTTGAGAATGCGAGAACAAATCTCAGCTACTAATTCTAAAAAAAAAAAAAAAAAAAAAAAAAAGATGTGCCTTTTATTTTTAGTAGTGAGGGGTATTTTTGTTACTTGTAATCTTATACCTGAATCTAAATCTAGGTTAGCATCGATCTTATCTTCTCCTCTATAATCAAATCTGCAAGATATCAACTACTCTCTTAATGATTCACACCTAAAATCTGAACTTGATTAAGATATTCTTCATCAATTCGTATAAAATGAAGCACATACTGAACCGATTGTTAAATGTGAGTTATTTTTGAAGATTGTAGTGAATCGATTCTTAAAAAAATGAAGCAAATACAATACTTAATTACGATTTTCATGAAATATGCTCAATAAATTGTTCAATCTTTCTTCTTTTCTTCAGCGTGGTGAAATACATATTAAATTCAGAGCTTTTTTGAGAAAGTAACTTGTATGCATACCAACTGTTTGATAAAATGCATAGACTAAATATACCACATAATATTCACATATGAATATGTATGTACACCAGACTTAGTATATGCTTATTAAAAGTCATGAAAAGTTGTATCAAATTTACACATGAATTATATATAAAAAATATATTGATATGTTTTTCATGGAATTATATGTTGATTGTAACACCTTGTTTCGAGTCGTTCCATAGTTTCGAACCGTGACCCAAAGATCAATTCTCATAAGGCTTCGGGTAGGGCCGGCCTATGGGCCTGGGCAAGCTGGGTGACCGCCCCGGGCCCCAAAATGCCAAAGGACCCCAATTTTTAACTTGTTATATTGGTTATATATTAACAACCCATTACTTTTTAGCATGTTGGACTAGTTGTTCAAAGCCCAATACTCTAATCAGCCACTAATCCAAAACATGGAGCGTGGGAGGGAACGAGACTTACCTGGCGTGCGTCCGACTTCCAAGGCGTCGTAGCTCTTCAACTGACAGATTTCTATGGAAAATCCAAACGATGACTTCTCCAAACGCAAGAGTTAACGATCATTCTTATATTTCTTATTCAAGATTTCAAGTTAATCGATTACTTCTCATTCTTTTTCTGATTTTCTGAATTCGTCAACAACAACCATTAGGGGGTGTTTGGATAAATAGTTTTTAGCTTATTAGCTTATTGCTTATTTGCTTATTGTGGTGGGAATATGCATTTTTTTAAAATGTGTTTGGATTAGCTTATTGTGGTGGGAATAAGCAATAAGCATTTTAAGTGTTTGGCAAACAAAACAGCTTATATGAGTAAAATGACCAATAAGCAATAAGCAGTAAGCAATAAGCATTCCCCTCCTTGCTTATTAAAATCAGCTTATTTGGCTTATTCCTACCGCAATAAGCTGATTTTTAAAGACTCCTATCCAAACACTTAAATTTGCTTATTGCGGTGAGATTAAGCAATAAACAGCCTATTTTTTTTTCCCTATCCAAACACCCCCTTAGTGAATCAAATGTTATTTTAGAATTGAGAGACTGATTGCGTCTCGTTCTTTTCACGATTTCAGAAAATGAGAAACTCTATTGTTTCCCTTCTTGTTTTCGATTTCTTTTTTCTGATATAGCACCAATGTGAAGTTAATCAGGTTATTTGATTTAATTTTGGAATCTGACCTAGAGACTTGAATCGAGGGTTACAGTCACTACCTTATTTGGATTCTTTCTCAATCGTGATAAATTTGAAGTTTTAGTCTTTCACAATCGACTGTTACAGATGAAATTGATTTCTGATAATCTGGTTGTGAATTTCTGTATGTTCTATCATTCTTGAAATTTCTTATTCTTTTTTGAAATTCGATTTTTATGAAGTTGTTCAAGTTAGAGACAAAATCGGATTTTAATCTTTTTAAGTTAGAGACAGTTCTTGAACTTTATTGCTTAATTTCGATTTGTAATGTTAATCTTGTTAATTTTGATTTATGAATGTTACTCTTTTTTATTTCTATTTCTTTGTCTTTGATATGTATAGAATTTTCTGTTGTTGTATTGAGTTTTACAACTACTTAGAGGTTATTAACAACCAACAACAGGTACTCTCGATTTAAGCAATTCACATGACAACTTTTGTCGATGATAAATCTACTTCAGTTAGAGGGCAATAACTTGTGTGCAGAAACAGAACTGGACTCTGAAAGTTAATGAAGAAACAAAGGGGATGGGACTTTAGTAATTTTGTACTTACTTTTAGAATTTCCTTATTAAGGCATTAAACTATCACAAACCCACCTCATAATAGCATTATAATTTTAGTTTTCCCTATTCTATGGTTGTACAAATTTAAATGTAATGTTATTATATGTAAAACAATGTAATATACGTATACATAAATTTTTTGAAGAATCAGGGGTTTTGGTTGAAGAAGCAGCGATTTTGGATGAAGAATCAATGATTTTCAATGAAGAGTTGATGGTTTTTTTATCAGAGATTAGTGACTTTGAACATATACCGAAAAGATTTTCATGAATAATAGGAGATGGAAGTATATGTTGTTTCGTGAATGAACGTAGATGTGATGCTAATGACGAAAATAACCCCCTGTATTAAAAAAGGAACGTATCTTTTTTAATTAGAAATTAGTGGTCCATATTTGTTCTCGTGTTCTCGATTACATAATTGTTCTCATTTGAACCTTCCCTTTATATACATCGGTAACAAAATGATAGATTTATCACAAAAATCAAACTTTAATTTCATACATATTATTGCCTAAAGGCCTAGCAGCCAATGGCGAATTTAAGAAGGGCTTAGGTGGGTCTATGACTCACCTAAATTTTTAAAATTATATATAACTATTATAGGAAAAAAAAACTTAGAACCCATCTTTGAAAATTTTGAGGAGCTATCTTATCTTTTTGGAAAGTTCAAATAAATAAAAAATTACTCCTAGTTCAGTTAGTAAGCATGAAATTTTGTAACCTAGAGAATTGGGTTAGATGAGTGTTTTTTAATTTACTCAAACATTTTGCAATACTTCTATATAAAATGTGATAAGTGGTTTATTGTTTTAATTTTGACATCATTTTGTCTAACAAAAACCTTAATTTTCATTTGTAAACTTGTAATCGAACCACCTGTTGATAACTTTCCATAAAAACCAATAGAAAATTATGTATTTATGTTCTTGTTAGCTTTTGAGAAATGAATCGAAGGGGATAATGCAACATATATTTTTCTTGAGGTTACTGAAAGTATTTAAATTGGCTCCTTCATGAAGAATGATACTTAGATCATATCATCCCACAATAAACTTGTTATTTGTATTGAAAATTTTGGCAATTTAAATATAGTTTTTTGGTAATTTAAAGGACATCTTAGTTGGTAAGCGATTTTTAGTAATTTAAAAAACGTCTTATTATGAACCACGTGGTTTTCTATTCTAGATTCGTCAGTGCTAGCGGCCTAAACAATAAACAATTACTTTTAAAAACAAATACATATATGAATGTGATATGGCTGTGATCAGCAATTGAATAAGGATACAATCTAAAATCTAAATTGGGAATTCATAATGTGAATGAAAAGAAAAAAGAAAGCAGCACCAGTAAAGAAAAAGCCGAAGTGTCATGTAATATGGGCTTTATGTAGTTTTGTGGCCATATGGGCTTGCACCTTGGATGTTGGCTCTTGCGCTCATCCCTAATCCCTACCACTACGGCACTACCCCGAGCCCAAATCCGATTCAGTTTAATCGGCCCAATAAAATCAAACCGGTTATTTTAGCCAATTAACCATCGGTTTGATACTGTTTTTATTTTTAATGAAACTGGTTTTTTCTCGGTTTAAACATCGATCCGAACCGATTTTTAGATCGAAATTATTTTTTTAACAAAATTTCATTTGCAAAAATACCGAATTGATTATAGCTGAAACCGGTTTCTCTATAACCGTTTTTCTAACCGGAACCAGTTTAAAATCGGTGTTTGTTCACCTCTACTATTACCTAGAGGTGCACAAAATAACCGTTTTCAAAAATTAAAAAACGGTTTTTTACCATTTTCTTATAAAACCCGAACCAAACCGTTTTTTAACCAAAAAAAACGGTCTTTTAACATAATTTCACTTCAAAAAAGACAAAACCGAACCGAGTATAACCGAAACCGGTTTTTAAAATACTGAAAGCGGGTTTAATCGATATATGTGCACATCTACTACTACCTCGTGATAAAAAGAAAGAAACCTTTTATTATGATAGACCCGACCCACCCACGTTATATGGTCTAAAGTCGCCGCTTAAACACAACCAGATCAATAACATGTACAGACCACTACATTCTACCCATCTTTTTGACCATTATTCGTTTCATTTCAAAATATCATCAACTTTCAACCCAATAAAACATGGCACATGTTTAGAGTTTTCGGTATAGAAAGAAAGTGTGGTTTTTCAACGACGTAAGGAGGTAAGGATTCATATGTGAATATGTGATATCTCAAGTTCAAGCATGAAAGTTTCTTGTTCTTGGAGCATTGTGATTTATATCTCCATGTTGACCATGAGATTGGTAATGACGTTTACCCTTTAGAATTACGTTTATTGAAGAAACATGGACTTGAGTTTAAAAGGAGATGGAAGAAATATTTGAGTTTGTGGAATTGATTGATCGATCGAGTATTCGAGCTTTGGAAGATTTAGAGAAGACAAATTGTATCTAAGTTGAAGAAAACTTGAAGTTTTGTGGGCTACAATCTAAAGGAGAAGAAGTGGACCAGTGGGCTAAGCAGTGCAGACCCAATAAATGGAAGTGGCCCATTCTCAGCCAGTTCACGTGGCCCACACAAGAAAGTCATGCGGCCCATGTGAGTTCCTGCAAGGGTATTTTCGTGATTTTGCTTTTGGCTGCTATTTGAGGAAGTTTGGTGGGAGTCTTTTGGCACTTTTGACATCCGAGTTTGGGGCCATTTTCTCTGCACTTTGAAGGCCTTGAAGGCTTGAAGAACATGAATATTGGCATCACTTTATCATCTTTTTACTTGGAATGTTTGGTAAAATTTACTTTTATTTTGTTTTCTTGAGTTTAGTCATGCTAGGCTAAACTAATCTTGGTTGACTTTGGTGAAATCATTTAAATATTTGGTTGAATGTTGAAGAACTCCATAAACTTGTTCTTGAATCTTTATGAGAATGTTTAATGTTTTAACATCTTCTTGCTACTTATATGTTTTATTCATGAGTTTAAATGTATTTGTAGTGATTAGTTGGCTAATTTATTGATTAAGTAATGGATCCTCAAATTAGCAAGCAACAAGTGGTTCTTATGTTAGTTTTCACTTCACACAATCACAAAAACATTTTCTCCAGTATGGAAGTGAAAGCATTCGACTCCTCTTGGATTTGGTGACTTTTTGGTTTTTAATGCTAGTTAATTTTCCCTAATTACATGCTTAATGGACATTATGACTTTAACTAAGAAAAAAAGTTATGAGCTTCTCTGACTATTTTAATAACTAAGAAAAGTTTAGGTAGTCTCAAGCTTCTTCGATTACTATAGTCAAATTAGAGATTTAAAACAAGTATTGTACCATTGGATTCTGATGATATATTCACCAAATGTTCAAGTGAGGAAACCTTAAGTCAACCATCCTTCTCTCATTGATTTTACATCAAAATCTTGCTTTTTGTTAAATTGTCTCTTTAAATCTTAGTTTAATTCTAGTTTTCTTTTAAATAGTTCAAAAGATAAAAAAAAATCCCCCATTTTTATTTTATTTTAGTTTACAAGTGTTTGTACAACAAGATTTTTATGGAAGTAACAAACTGAACCAATCTTTGTGGATACGATCCCTTTACCACTATACACTATTTTAGTGTACAAGATTTAGGGTTATTTATTTTGTTGACCTCGACAACCACCACCCTCTCCACTATGGGAACATACATAGTGTGAAACATCTCTGAGAACTGATCCCAAGTAACAGCAACCCTCTACTCAGGGGTGTAAGAACAGGTCACCAGGTTCCACCAGTCCTTCGCACCCAGTCGGAGAAGGTTCAGGGTGCACCTGACCTTCCAGTCCTCCAGACTAAAACAGGTGAAAAAATAGCCCTCCACATCAGAAATCCACCTCATAGCCATAATCGGGTCCTTGAACCCATCAAACTTCGGAGGCTTCATGTTGTTGAAGTCCCGATACTGGAATGATCCTCTACCCTAAACCCCCGCAACAGCAACAACTGCACTAGCTGCAGCAGCAGCAACCTCGAACACAACGACATACCGCTCATCAAACAACTCAATCATATCGGTCTTGATAGACCCAAAAACCTCGGGGATGGCACCCCGGATAGCAACAACCACATCAGTAGTGATCAACTCACGGATATCATCATCTGTTAATCCTGGCCTATCCTGACCACCAGCTCCAGAACCAGATCCTCTCATGAACACCATACTGAAAACAAACCAAAATATATCAGAAATGCTACAACTCATACTATTACAACCATCACAGAAAAACTAAACCCTCATGGTTTGTGACTTCCTTGCTACGTGTACGGGCCTTGTGCTTTCAGTAGTACGGGCTCATACTACCTTCCACACCTACCCGTATTTGTCTCAACGGATCATCACAAACTACCCTAAAACGAACCCACAACTAGGATACGCATACATCTTATGTTGGATTAATGTCTAAGTCCATAACTATATTTGGTATGTACTTGATCCGACCCGGCATGGTCCATTTGGGTTGCACTTCACCGGCACAATTTATATGGATAGTCTTTTGAGAATAGTATATTTATGATTTATATTAATATATTATAAGTTCTAATATATTAATATGGAATCATATTATTTAATTAGTATTGATCAAGAACTAATTTAGAATTAATTAAGTGATCAAAAAGAACTAATTAAATATGGACTCTTATATATATGGAATGAGCCAAGTTCATTTAGGTTGGGCTAAGCTTTCATGGATGGTCCATGGAGCTTTTAACCCATGGATCCTATGTAAATGAAAGGTCATGGGTATTAGGGTTTACATGGATGTAACCCTAATCCTCCATAATATATAAAGGGGTCCTTGGCTCACAAAATTGGCACAAGTGTGTGAAAATAAGAGTGGGCCGATTTTAGTGTGCATACATATTCTCTCAAGTTCTTCCAAGGTGTTTTGGTGATTTGTGATTCCATTTGAGGCTTCCACACTATTGGGGCTAAGCTCTTAAAGCTTGAAGACATCAAGATACATCAAAAGGTATGTCATCTAACTAGAACTTTGTAGTATAGGTGCTTCATAATATGCTAGTTAGGATGAAACCTTGGAATAGTTAATATTTGCATGTATAATAGAGAAAACATAGATCCAAGGTTTATAGGGTTGCATGTACACCATAGGAGTGTTAGAATGCTCAAAACCCAACAGTGGTATCAGAGCCATGGGTTGTTTTCTGTTATATTGATGCAAATGTTTTATTTTCAAGTTGAAAAAAAAGGAAAAAAAAACATGACGTTTGTCAAATTTTAAGATAATTACTTGTTTTGTGAAAAACGAATTATTTGCAAAATTTGAATCATTTGTTATATGAGTTGAAATAGGTCAAATTTAGTAAAAGATAAAATGATATGATTAGTTTATTAGTTTTAAAAGTTTGATCTAAATGTTTTAAGGAGTTACATATTTTGTCATAAACTTTTGGAGCTCAAAAGTTTTTTTTAAAGTTGTGATCTTAAGGGTTTTTGAAACTTCCATAAGTTATGGATATGAAAGTTTTTTTTAAAAAAAAAAAATTTGATTCAAAGTTTTTATGGAGTTACAAAATTTGGTGTTAATGTTTTAAAGAATTCCATAACTTGTTCTTAAGTTATAGAACATGGAAAGTTTCATCATAAAACACCATTAATTCCATAAGTTATGGAATCCAAAGGTTTTCAAGAATTACAAAACTTGCCCTCAAGTTTTGGAATTTGAGAAAAGCTTTTTATGAAAAAAAAAGAATTGAATTCTAAAACTCTTGGGTTCATAACTTAAACAATTAATTAAATGGTTTTAATTTTGAGTTTAATAATTGGAATTATGATGTTTTGTTGAATAGTTCAAATTAACTCTTATGGACTTTATTAATAGTTAATTAAAGCGTTTAATTAAAAGAGTATTATTAATCCATAAATATATGGTTTGAGTTTAATTAAATTAAAAGTCTAGTTTAATTAATAGATTAAACCACCAAGTATTTTAAATGTCTAAAATACACCCTTATACTATTATAATATTAAAAGTTTAATATATTATATGTATAAGAGCAAGTCGTGTTACCATTAGTATGCCTCATTCACGAAGCCGGTCTATAAGGGGGGTATAAGGTTACTGCCTATAAAATGGCAGTTTAATGGGTGTCCACTCTCACTCACCGCTTCCTTGACCGGTGGAGGGTCGTTAGCCGAACAGGTAGGACAATGACTATAATTCTCCCCTCATTATAAGTATAATGATAAATACTAAGTAACTAAACACTTATAAATTCCCAATCTTAGTTACTTACGAAAATGTGAATAAGGTGCTAATCCATGAAATTACACTTTGCACTTTGTTTAAGCTGTTAGTGGAGCGTGTGTGGTTAACCGGCACACTAACCTGGACTTAACAAGGTAGGCAAAGGGTAACTTAATGTTTATCATAGTATCGTTGGAGCGTGTGTGGTTAACCGACACATCGATTGAGGGGTAAATATTAAGGGTACCAAGTATATTTGCATGGTTACTTCACACCTTGTTTTGTGATCCTCGGCATCCCAGTCACAAAACCTGAAGGGCACACTCGAGATTGAAACATGCCATTGAAAAGTTCAATGAATCTCAAAAGAATCTAGGAGTTTCAAAACCAATTAAAACCTAATAATACATTTCGTTTATCTTGGTGGAAATTGGTGAATCGTCATTCACCTACCTTCAAATATTTTATAGCTTGGATTACGGCATCCCTCTTCCAAGTTATAAAATAGTTTGTTGGGTCCTAGCCTTAATATATCATATTGGGTGTTATATTAAGGACTTAAATCAACTTTACGTGAATTTCTCCCATTGTTGATGTCTGGTTTAGACAACAATGATCTTCCCAAACCAAGCTTTCCTAATGAATATGACTTCCCGAGCTTGGCTCATGGAAGTCATACTTCTCTTCCTCCACCTCCTCCAATTATTCTCCCTAACCCACAAGTTCAAGGTCACTCAAGCCCTAATGGCAAGCAAGGTCTATGTGTGATCACATCTTAGAGATGAAGTCACATATTGACAAGCCGGGAGAGTTGGGTGTCAAAGTCTTGAGAAAGTTGGATGTTCAATCACTTTCTAAGTCACATAGTGAGTTCCTTTGGGACTACTATGAAACAGACTATGACATGAACCTTAATGATCATATCTATTTGCTTGGTGCTGCTGAATCAGCAATGATTTGGAACGATAGTAAAGCAAATTTGATTAGAAGATCAACTTCCCAAAAACTTTATGGACAGTGACAATGGTGACACTGGAAATCCAGAAAAAGCATTCTCTTCCCAATGGAAAGGGATTGGTCATAGTCAACCCGGTTGACCAAATGGTAAAGAGAAAGGCTAAGTCTGAGATAATCCCATTACCAAAGGGTCCATATGTTTATTTTGCCAAAGGAAGGGGCGTTGATTGCAAAGCTGCCAAATTTACCTAAGGATGTTAAAGTCAATAAGTTTGACTCTACATCAGGTAGAGCCCATTATCTAACTTTGTTAAGTTCTATTCTGAGATCCTCATTACATGATGTGACTGGGTCACATGTTGATGTTTTAAGAATCAAAGAATAGAGAGAAATCTTAAAGGAAGTATATGCTGATTCTGATCGCGAAGGTGGATTTCGATCGCATCTGAATTTTGAGCAGTTGCTTAAGAAGTTATGATATATTGCTAAGGAATAGATAACAACAATTTTCCATGTGGATTGTAAGGATAAGTTTTTCCGCAAAGTTTTAAAATAAAAGAAAATTGTTTAATTTTATTTATTTGAAGTATCCTTACAATGTCATTTGTGGAAAATTGTTGCTTATATGATTCCACTGACAGCAATATTGGAAAATGGATTTGATTCTTTCATTTGTGGTAGTGTCTAAATTTACCAAATCAGGAAAGTTCCTCATCACCCAAGTTTCAACTGGACCGAAACTTGGAATCATGCAAGTTGAATAGTATGATGAATGAGAACTTTCAAGCATTGGAAAATCAAGACTAATTACTTGTTCACATGGATGTGTGAGTCAAGTGAAGGACTAAAGGGATCGAGTACACATTCTTGTGCACTGGTCATGTCCACCACAAAGCTCGTTAAGACTATTTGATTTACTAAAGTTTAGTAAATATGGTTATACTTACAAGTTTAAGTATAATTCTGAAACATTGGAAAAGTCTCAATGTATGGCAGAACGAATGGGAAGAATCAAATTAGGCAGAAAGATAAAAGTTTCTCAAATCTGAAAAGATGGGAGAGTACTTTAGTATCATGTTTGTGATCATCTTAATGATTTAGAAATCATATCACAATTAGTCCTCTAAAGGTCATCTTAGTGCATTCTTATGACTAAGAAGAGGAGTCATGAATTGTTGAAATGGTTAGATCAGGAAGATGAGTCATACTTCGTTCCAAAACAATTCTTAGAGTCATACTCCAAGATTGTAACTTGAGTGACATATCTTAAAGAAAGGTTTAAAACACTTGTCAAATGTAAGAGTAAAAGTGTCCTACTCTTGTACATTTGAAATTGGTAAGTTGTGATGTTTTGGATAAAACAAAGACCAACTAAGGCCAATTGTGTGAAGTGTTTGTCTTGATAAAGAATCCGCACTATCTCTTGAATATTTGGCAAGATAGTCTTATATGTCAAGAGGATAGTGGGAGTCTTAAAGATCCTAAAAAGAATTTCAAGAACTAATCAAGAATAAAACCTGAGGTTCTTCACTAGCACACGACTTGAGGTTTATAACCTATCGTGTTGACATATTCTGTGCCCATTCCAGTTAAAGTTGGCTTTGCATAGGAGTTCTGAAAGTTCTCAATTGGTTGCATAACAACTTGGAAGCAATGGCAGGCCCTGTACTGCCAGGTGGCAAGAAGTTAAGATTGCATAAGTTCAATCCATATGAGTTTGGATTTGTCATTATCCTTATCTTGTGACTATGGTCTTGACGATTCACATGGATAAGAACACATACACCATAAAATCTAAGGGTCATAAGGTTTCTCTCCGATTCATGAAAATGATGGCGAGGAAACACTTCCACCAAGTAGATTTGAAGCAGATGGCAAAAGGTCTAAACAATTGAGACTATGATTACGACATCCCTTTTCATAGTTCTGAAATTGTTTAGACACACATGCATGCTATGTAAGGAAAGGTGTATGATTTTGATAAAGTTTTATCAAAGCATCTCGTATCAGAAATCTGAACTTTGGTAAAAAAGTCAATAAAGTATTGATTTCTAGAAGTCTAGCTGATTTCTGAGTACATGTCAAAGCTAGTGGGAGCATAAGTGTTATGCTAATAATCATCATGTTAGTGGGAGCATGATAATTATTGTTAGTGTTGCAAGTTAGCAATGTTAATTATAGAAAACAAAAGTTTCAATTCGTGAGGCTGCAGGGATTGAAAAAGTTGTTTTGCTATAATTAAGGGAAAGGATATACTTCATTTCAGTTCTAAAGGCTTAGATTGAGACCTTAATCATCTTTAGTCAAGAATATATATATATGAATTTCATGTTGGATTGGTTCAACTTAAGGAAATTCTATATATTGCGTTCTCAAAATTCGATTATGATTACGGCATCCCTCTTCATAGTCAAATTTTGAAAACATGGCAAATAAAAATATTGTAGCAAAAGACTGGTCTAGAATCATGTCTTTATGTGAGACATCATGAATCGTGTACCATTTGCTTTGGGTACAGGATCGATTGCATGTGCTATAATATTTGTCATTTCTAAATTTTTCCAAATGCCAGAGGCATTAAGAAGGGAAAAGGTCTAGAATTGGATATGACTAAAATGATTAAGTTTTGGAACATGTAAATGTTGGATTAATGTCTAAGTCCATAACTATATTTGGTATGTACTTGACCCGACCCAGCATGGTCCATTTGGGTTGCACTTCACCGACACAATTTATATGGATAGTCTTTTGAGAATAGTATATTTATGATTTATATTAATATATTATAAGTTCTAATATATTAATATGGAATCATATTATTTAATTAGTATTGATCAAGAATTAATTTAGAATTAATTAAGTGATCAAAAAGAACTAATTAAATATGGACTCTTATATATATGGAATGAGCCAAGTTCATTTAGGTTGGGCTAAGCTTTCATGGATGGTCCATGGAGCTTTTAACCCATGGATCCTATGTAAATGAAAGGTCATGGGTATTAGGGTTTACATGGATGTAACCCTAATCCTCCATGATATATAAAGGGGTCCTTGGCTCACAAAATTGGCACAAGTGTGTGAAAATAAGAGTGGGCCGATTTTAGTGTGCATACATATTCTCTCAAGTTCTTCCAAGGTGTTTTGGTGATTTGTGATTCCATTTGAGGCTTCCACACTATTGGGGCTAAGCTCTTAAAGCTTGAAGACATCAAGCTACATCAAAAGGTATGTCATCTAACTAGAACTTTGTAGTATAGGTGCTTCATAATATGCTAGTTAGGATGAAACCTTGGAATAGTTAATATTTGCATGTATAATAGAGAAAACATAGATCCAAGGTTTATAGGGTTGCATGTACACCATAGGAGTGTTAGAATGCTCAAAACCCAACATCTTATACTCATTCTCTCGAAAGTGGCTAATCATTCCTCAACTGGCCTGCTACACCCATGCTCACTCATGAAACTTCCACCAACCATGTAGCCGCTCGTGTATGCTAATCATACATAACGTTGGATCCCATAGACAATTGAATACTTGATTATACCCTAAGCCCACAACCAAACAAAGAACAAGAAATAAAGGCCAAATCAAACATTTTCAGGCTATAGTGAAACATCCCAAAAATACGGTCCAAAAATTTCATTTTAATTCATTAATAAAACCATAGTTAACAATTCATCATATAAAAGTCATAAGTCATGTATCTCAAAATATCATAAACATATGTCAAAACAAATCAGAGTATAAACATCCCAGGCTAAACAAATGGTGTGTGCACTGCAATCATCCCGAGCTCTTCCCCTTGCTACCGAAAGTACCTGAAACCAAAACTGAAAATTATAAGCACGAAGCTTAGTGAGTCTCTCCATACTACCACATACCATACACATAATCACCTAAGCACATAAACTGGGCCCCCGCCCCTTCCTCGGGCCCCACCCGGCATCGGACAGAGTCCGGCATCAGGCCCCGCCTGGCATCGAGCCCCGCTCGGTATACAGATCTGTTTCTACCAGGCCGTGCCTGTCTCTGGGCCCCGCCCACTATGCACATACAAACAATAACATATAATCATGCTAGTACATAAAGAATCATACACAACACTATATCTTCTAGTCTTAAGGCCTCGCCTATCATGGGCCTCGCCCCTACTCTGCTAATGATGAGATATGGAACCCCGTCCACACTCAGCTAGTGATGAGATACGGGACCCCGCCCACACTCACCTCCCTACCAGGCACATACAAGTATCACAAAGACAACAAGTATAACTAAACATGCATTCCTTCATCGGGTACCACCCAACATCGAACCGTAGTTCGGAAACATCCATATAAACCTTCCTCGGGCCCCGTCCGGCATCAGACCGAAATCCGAAAGCATACAAACCTTCCTCAGGCTTTCCCCGACATCGAACCGAATTCCGAAAACATATAAAACAAGCACATGCAAGAATAACGAAGACATCAAGTATACAAACATTCCTCGTGCACCGCCCGGCATCGGACCTTAGTCCGGAACATACTTACATACATAAATGGGCCGGCATTGGTGCCTTCGACCCGTTCATATAGGAGAAAACTCACCTCACAAGCTGACTGCAGAATCCCGCGAATAAACCTCTGGCTGCTAGCTGGCAGATCCCTGCACTGCTGATCTCTCGACTCCCCAAGCTACTGATCATCATACAAATTAGATAAGTTCGGTATTCTCATAACTTAACCATAAGTCCTCACTGGGGTAAAACACAATTCTACCCCTCACATACTCTTGTCCCAGAATGAACTCTACCCAAACCTTAGCCCAAAAGATAACCACTTCCTCAAGGCCCAATACTATCAAGTCCATAAAAACCCATCAACGGCCTAATTTTCCAAATTGGGCCCAAACCCTTACATGGGCCTTTAGCTAAAGGCCATTTACTTTTCTGAACCAATTATTTTCCGATGGCCTAAATATGTAATCCCATTGGGCCCAATCATGGCCTAACTATATTTGGCCCACTAAGGCCCAATTCATCATCCAAGACCCATTAGGGCAAGCCCAGCAAGGCAAGCCCAACCAGAAGTCCACTACTCTAAAATCCTTAGTCCATTATGAGTCCAAACCAAAGGATAAGTCCAATACCAAGCTAGCCCACAATCAAAGAGCCCAAAACTTGCACAGGTGGTGCTCACGTCGTGAGGTCGTGACTTTGGCCCAGAAACTTCCTCGAGCACGCTCTCACGTCGTCAAGCTTCATTCCTCACGTCATGAGTCCGGATCTGACGAAAAATAAGCATTAAGCTCCTAATCCATTAAGCCTTAACACGGGATAATCTAGAGGGTCTTCCTTGACCCCAAGGATCATAAAAATCGAAGCTTTTCAGTCACATGTGTCCATTACATGACTTAAACACCAACCTAGATCAAAATGAAGGAAAAAGGGCCAAGACTCAAACTTATGGTCCAAAACTTGCACCAAAATCCAGATCCAAGGGTTCTAACACAGCAAATGACTCAATGGTCCCTAAAGTTGCTAACTTTATGGACCTCATGCATGATAATTCAAGATCCCATGCAAATAAGGTAACCATAACCTAGATCTAGCAAGATTAGAAGAGAAAGGTAGGATCTTTGAGACTTACAGACCAGAAGTGTCACAAGGAGGAGCTTATCTCGCCAAAAGGAACCACCACAAGAGCTTCTTCTTCTTCTTCTTCAAGGAAATCAAAACACCAATAACACACCAATACCAACAAGAATGGCTCAAAGGCTCAAAAGGGCCGAATCTAGGGTTTTTTCAGTAACGTGGGAGTGAAAGAGGCTGAGGAGAAGCAAACCTAATCTTCTCATACCTTTAAATACCCGAAAATTAGGGTTTTGGTGCATCAGATGCTCCTCACGTCGTGAGCACTTCATGCTCACATCGTGAGCCTTAAATGAGCTTGGTCAACAAGTCAACGATCACTCACTCGAACTACTCCAACTTCAAACGACCATAACTTCTTCGTTTCAAATCCGTTTTTGACGTTCTTTATATCCACGGAAAGGTGGCGAGAAGTTATACACATCTATCAACTTATCCTCACCTCAAAACCTTCCGAAAAAAATCCAAAATTTATAAAGAGCTCGAACTGCCACTTTACCGATATACCCCTTGGCTCCAAGGCACAACCCAAACTCCCGTATCACCTCAATTACATTGTCCGTACCTAAATGGGTCTAAATCTATCTTTTCCAAAGGCCCTAAGACTTATGCTAACCTATCTTCAGACCACAGTCCCGAATTAGGAAAGTGATTCGGAACAGGGCGTTACATATAGAATCTTAGTTATGTATAACTATGATGCACACGCTAAGTAACTTCAGTAATGATGTCAATTCCATCTAGTATACAAGAGATTCTCCTAGGCTATCAAGAATCATAACTTAGGCAATTCTAACATGCAATTCCTGAAGATCCTTAACCTATAAGGTAGCATGTAGTTCTATCAAAATCATCATGGGCAAATAATATTGTGGGTATCTTGGGGTATACTTTTTTGCTCTGACTACACATATCATCCTTCTCGGTCATCCTTGTAAACAATTTGGAAATCAATCTTAAAAACAATTTTTTAAAAAACTATCTTGGAAATTGTTTTGGAAAAATTTTTCTTTTTTGCAGATCCATAGTTGGAGTCTGGATTCACACGAATGCTCATCCAATTCGCTCTAACCAGGGCACTAATACCAACTTGTAACATCCCAAAATCACGATGAAAATTTTCATTTTTAATTAAGGAAAAATCATTGTTTTCAATCAAACCCAAGTCATAAGAAACCCATATCAAGTACAAATATTCCAAAATAAATGTATCATAACATATCCCAAACATGTCACCGAAGGATGTGTATGATCACGCCTTTATTTTCCCCTAATCATCAGAAGTACCTGAAACATAATACTTAAATTGTAAGCCAAAGCTTAGTGAGTTCCCCCAAATACCACCAGACAACATATAACTGATGGGTTTTATGTACTATAACACTCCTATGGTGCACATACAACCCTAATGCTTTGGATCTAAGTTTTCTATAGTTATACAAGCAATTTTTTTATTTTCCAAAGCATGAAGCCTAACTAGCATACAACATTGATATTTTAAACATAAAAACAAGTCAGATGATTACCTATTTGTTGTAGCTTGTAGAACTTGGCCTTTCAAGAGCTTAGCACCTCAAGTGTGATGCCTCAAATGGTTCACAAAACACCACCAACAATTGGAGGACAATGAGATAGAGGCTAGGAACCACCAAAATCGTTTATACCCTTCATAGAATACTAGCGTGTCCGATTTTAGGGTTTAGGGGTTACATATATAGTGTAGAATTCCAAGGGTCACTTATAAACCCTAATTCACACACTTAGGCTTTTGATCCAATAACTCATTTGGACTAACACTTCATGGACTCTCACATAAGCTTATTCCATCACAAATCAATCATGGATCATTAGCCCAAACTATATGTATCACTGATTTACATAATCAACCCCTGTTAATTTAATTAGTCTCTTTTGATCACTAAATTAATTCCAAAATAATTCTTGATCAATACCAATTAAATAATATGATTTCTTAATGAATATATTATTCTTATAATATTTTAATAAATCACAAATAACCTCTTTCTAAAATATCCTTCCTATCAAATTGCTCCGGTGAATGCAACCCAAAATGGATCATGCTACTCTCGGGTCAAGTACATACCAATTATAGTTATGGGCTTAGACACCCAATCCAACAGTCTCCCACTTGGATAAGTCTAATAACTATAACTGCAAGTACGACTTCAAAACCGACTACGGGTTTGACAATGTTAGGATTGGGCAAATCGATGTTTGGATGACTACAGGAGAGGCTGTGAAGATATATGGATGCACTAAACAACGAGTTTGACAATGTTAGGATTGGGAAAATCGATGTTTCGAATATGGTTGTTGATCGGAAGAACCATTTCTATTTTCTTCAAGTTGGATATGTGAAGATGATGGTGAATAACTACAACATGAAGAAACTATAATATCTTGTGGGTTTTATCGTTGTTGTTGAGGTCAGGGTTGTAAGCTACAAGTTCTTCCACTGATGGAAAAACTTTAGGTTACATGTTTTCATTCTTGGGTTTTTGGTTTTGGTGATCTCCAATATAGTTATTTTTGTGGTTCTTTTGGTGATGTTGATGTTTGTTTAGGATGCCTATAAGATCTAGTAACACTTTTTTTGTAGATCTTATGATGTATGTAAGGTAATGGTAATGTAACAAACCTCAAGAAATGAAATTAGTTTATGTTTAAGTTTACCATTTCTATTTTAACATTATATGTACATGAATTGTGTAAACAAACACAAAACAAGTGTATACCTAAGTCCCATATATTAGGATTTCGAAGATGGGACCTGTAACATCCGGTTTTCAGGTATTTCCATTTTTGTCATTGGCTTAATTAAGTTTGCACATTTGGTCCTTTATGTAAAAATCCTTGCACTTCAGCCCGTACGTTGGGCGTACGTGAGGTACGCGCAACGTACACGATCGAAACTTGGAACGTGGGATTCTCCCTAGTACATTGGGCGTATGTAACGCCTGTTCCAGGTATCATTTGATTTTCTAAGTTATTTTATGGTATTAGACTGGAACTCGACGAGTTGGGGAGCTCCAACTCGTCGAGTAGAGATCATTTTGGACGCGGGACTTAGGATCTATTCGACGAGTTGGAAGGCCCAACTCGACGAGTAGATGTAAAGGAAAACCCAAATTTTCAGGGATTTGTACCCTATTTAAAGAACTTATGGCTCATTTGTAGCCACTCTCATCGTCCTTACAGCCCAGAGAAACCCTAGTTTGAGCCTTATACATTCTTGAGTGTGTGAGAGAGCTTTGGAGAGTGATTTTGGTGTGGTTGTGAAGGATTTTGAATCTTGAAGAAGGTGGAGTAAAGAGAGAAGAAGTAGATCCGACATCTACTATGTTCTGGCAACCATCTTGAGGTATAAAGTTGCTACCTTGGCCTTTATGTGCTTAGATCTCATCTCATGAAAGTAAATGGTCACTTTTGGTGCATAAGGGTGTCATTTTCTGATTTGAACTTGTCACGAGGATATGGTTTCAGATATGGACACCTCTAGGCCTCCATGGACATAAAGTCGCTCACTTTATCTAGTTTTAGCCCTTCTCCATGTCCTAAACCTTGTATAAACCTTAGTTTTGAGTGTTTTAGCCTCTTAAGGCCTTGCATGCACATAAAGTTGGCAACTTACGTGGTAACTACACCCTAGGGGGCTGGATCTGTAGTTTGGAGCATTGAATCCCACTAGAAAGGACTGAACATGAAAAGGGCTGAAGGGACTCAACGAGTTGCTTAGCCAACTCGACGAGTCGGGCAGGGTTTACCCGTTTTTGGGATCCCGAGTGATCTCGGTGAGCCGATTAGGGATTTCAGTCTAGAGATTTTGATTTAGAGTTTCGGCCTCTTGGACAATAAAGAACTCAACGAGTTACTCAGGTAACTCGACGAGTTGACTCAGGACTTCAGTTGTATGGACTCTGAAGGAACTTGAAGAGTTGCTAGATGCACTCGACGAGTTGTGGTCAACATGGACTGTTGACCTTGACTTTGACCAGGGGTGACCAAGTTTGACTTTGAGGGTATTTATGGTATTTTGGGATTTTGACAAGTTAATCACATGATGGTTATAGGTAGTTGAGTTGGAGCTGCGTGTTGGGACTTATCTGATCTTATCTTATCAGTTTAACATTCTCGAGAGGTGAGTCTCCTCACCATACCAATGGGTCGAAGGCACCAAGGCCGGCCCATTTTGTGATATATGGTACACTAGTTAATGTAGTGTTATGTGGCGTGTTAGCTGGTTATGTGCTAGGAGGTATGTTAGCTGTATATGTGGTATACTTATATGGAAGACCATGGGAGAGACCATGGCACTTGGATGTAAGACCATGTGGAGAGCCCATGACTTTCCTATTAAAGACGATGGGGGGAGCCCATGGCACTTGGATGTAAGACCATGTGTAGAGCCCATGGCTTTCCTATCAAAGACCATGGGGGATCCCATGACACTTAGGTGTAAGACCATGTGGGGAGCCCATGTCATCCTGGAGTAAGACCCTGGGGGAGCCCACGACATCCCTATATGTTGTATGCATGGCTTATGTGGTTATGTAGTTTTTATAGCTAATATGGATTATGTGGTTATGTGGATTGTATGGGGTATGATCTAGGAACTCACTAAGCATTAGCTTACAGTTTGTTGATTTTTTTCAGGTACATCTGAGCTTAAGGGAAAGGGCAAGGCTTGATGGCGCGACATGCACTCTTTGACATTTGTTTTGATGGGACACTCTGATATTTGAAATAAAAGTTGATGTTATAAATTTTGAAAACAATTGTCATTGATATTTCATATGTTATGGGAATGTTTGTTTAATTGAAAATGAAAATTTTATTTGAAAATTTGGGTCGTTACACGTACGTGTAGTATGTGAGGCGTACTAGGGCAGACCTTAAACCCTGCATTTTAGGGTTTGCTCCCTCCATATTTAAACAACCTTATACCTCCCTTGGACCTTCTAAGATAACCTTCACTCTTTCCAAACCCTAATCTTGAGTCTCATTCCTTGTGTGTGAAGATTTTGAAGCTTTTGGTGATTTTGGTGCCTTCTTGTTGAAGAAGAAGGCCATTGAAGAAGGAGATGTTGCATGCAAACTTGTGGATCTAGAATCTACCTTGCTAATGATCTTTCTAGATCTCTTTATATGGGTATTTATGAGCTTTTTGTCCCAAAGCTTGGACCTTTGTGAGTATGGGGTACTCCAGAGCATATTGGTTGTCCTTTTAGATGTTGTAGAGTACTTAAATTCTAAAAATGGTTGCTTGATCGTTTCCATTGGCCCATGCATGAGTTAAGTGACTTAGAGTGTTGAAAAAGTTAGGGTTTTGTGTATTGTGCCCTATCTAACCGTGCAAAGGCTTAAAGTCAGTGACTTTATGGGTTAAGACATCTTATAATGGTCAGATCTGAAGTTGGGATGAATGTATTAAAGGATTAAGACATAAAAGTTGGGATTTAGGACCAGGCAGAGTACACTGGGCGTACTCCTGGCTACGCCCCACGTAGCCAGGCTCATCCTTGATGCTGCTGCCTCGAGTTGTACGCCCCACGTAGGAAAGCGTATGTCCCGCGTACGAATGAAAAGGTGGACTTGTTGAATTTTACTGACTTTTGACTTTTGGTCAGAAGATTGAGGGTTTTGGACCATGGAAGGGAAAAATGGTCTTTTTTCCCTTCAGGGGCATAGTTGTGAGATATGGACCGTGAGTTGGGTTATGACCTTAATTGACTACGGTTACTGGAGTCTAGTTCCGACAGTTCGGGTGTGAGATTTATCTGTCACCAGTAACAGTAGAGTCTCCTCACTTATTCTTACATGTGTGGTAGAATAGTTGTATCTGTGATGACTAGTTGGGTCTGACTATTTTTATTGTGATTATGTTGCTTATGTGTGACTGAGACTTTGGGTAGTCTCTAGGTTCCTGATAACCCACAGGGCTTGCTGTTTGCCTACTGAGACTTCGTGTAGTCTCTAGGGTTGTCAATAACCCATAGTTTTTTATGTGTTGTGTTGTATGAGATATCTTGGGGAACTCGCTAAGCTTCGTCCTTACAGTTGTTGATTATATGTGTTTTAGGTACTTCTGAGGATCGCGGGAAGGCGAATGTTTGATTGTACACATTCGCTGGGAGATTTTGTTACTGGCATTTTGTGGCACTCTGATATTTGCGATGATGAATTGTATTTGATGCTTGTGATTTTCTGATGGTTTGGTTTATAAACAATATTTTGGGTAATTTAAAAATGAAAATTTTGGTTTGAAATTTGAGGTGTTACAGGACCACATGTAAAAGTGATAAATTTGATAACTAAAAAAAAGAGGGACAAAAAGGTTCCATTAACAAAAGGGACAAAAGGAACATTCGGCCCCGCAGATGCACATGATGAGACCACCTTAACCCACTTTTGTCTTTAACCTAAAATAGGCAAAAATTGAAAAGTAAGTTTCTTTTGTTTATTTTTGGTGGTCAGTGGAATGAGGATTTTTTATGAACATAAATAATAATGTACTACGATGTGGTGGTATCATGCATATCGACTGTTTTGTCTTGACATGACCACGAGGTGACCAATAGTTCTCCACGTCGTGGTGACCGTTGACTTTTGTTGACCGATGGCTTTTGATCGGTTTGACATTGGGTCAATCTTTGCAGTTTTGGGTTGAGGATTAAGGATTTATCTTTATTTGGTGTTAGTCGGTTCGCGAGATCGATAGGTGCAAGGAGTGAGAGTGTTGTTGTGCTTCTCTGGTTCTGCGATTTAGGTGGGTTGTCTCACTATGCCACGTATGACATTGTATATCCTTTTCATGATAACATAGAAGTATTGTTAGAGTACGAGGATGCTAGTTGATTTGGATCATTCCTTGATATGTATGTGCAGTATAGGATACTTGGTGTCATGTTATGCTAGACTATCTTTGTGACTCTTGTATGAAAGATTACGGTTGGATCACAACACCATTATGAAAGACTGTGGTTGGATGGCAACACATGTCTGAAAGATTGTGGTTGGATCACATCACATGTATGGAAGACTATTGTTGGATCACAACACCTGTATGAAAGACTGTGGTTGGATCACAACACATGTATGAAATATTGTGGTTGGATCACAACACATGTATAGTTATGAATAATTAGGGTAATGATAGTTTTGGATGGTGGTGGAGTGGATATACTAGGGGTCGTATGTAGTCTAAGTTAGATAGCCTCAGAACTCTTGGTCCAACGCTTTATTGCATGGTTCTTGTTTGATTTATTGCTTTCGGGTGGACCACATGTGCGGCTGTCTATCTGATCCTTGACTACATCTGACTTTTTGTATTATATGAAAGACCACGATCTGGCTCCTGGTAGTTATATGAAAGACCAGGATTTGGCCCATTGCATTGAATTGTTATGTACGTTGGGCTTGGCCTGTTATATGAGTCAGGTTTGGTCCCGTTATACTCTTTGGGTTGGGCCCATTACGTATGTTTGGGTTAGGCCCATTATGTATGATGTGTGTTGTGATTAAGCGAGTAGGTAGGTCGGCTTTGGAGACGAGGACTTTGTGTAGACACATTGTATATCTGATGGAATATGTGGTATATTGGGGAACTTACTGTTGGATTAGGTGTCTAAGCCCATAACTATAATTGGTATGTACTTGAATTGATAGCAGCACAGTCCTTTTGGGTTGCCCTTAAACCTAGCAACTGGACAAGGAAATTATGAAATGAGAGATATTAATTTATAAGATTAATAAATTAATAAAAATGATTTATTAATATGTTAAAAGATTAATATATTAATTAGAAATCATTATGTTTAATTAATAGTTAGCCAAAAATTAATCAGAATTAATTTTGGGGTTAAAAGTATTAATTATAAAGTGCAGGGACTAGTTTGCAGTTATCAGATAGTTGAGTGGAAGGCTCCAGAACCTCCTTGGAAGGAGGTGGACGAAATCTATAGGGGAAACCCTAAGGATTTCGTCCAAGGGGCTTTGGATAAGGCCTTTGGATTAGCTTAGGACCTAAGCAAAGGAGTATTAGGGTTTTCCCTAAACCCTAGATCCCTCAGCTATATAAGGAGCCTCCCAGCTCCTAAATTCGGCCACTCCTACCTTGGAAGAAACCCTAGGCCGATTTTTGCATACCCTACCCTCTCTCCTTCAAGTTTCCTTCTTGCTAGTTCTTGGGTGTGATTCCATTAGAGGCATTACATTTGTGGTGCTAGGCTTCCAAGAAGATCAAGTTCAAGAGGATTATCAATTGTTTACTATAACAATTGAAAGGTATGTAACTCTTAAACCCTAGTTAGTTATTTTCGAAAATAGCCTCTCTCCTCTAGGGTTCTTGTTTGCAATTCAAAGTTATATGTTCAATAGTTAAAACATAGATCAAAAGTAGGTTGCATGTGAACTTAGGAATTGTTTTCTAGTTTATTTGTTTTACCTAAAACCCATCACTTACTAAGCTTTATGTGACAACCCGAAATTTTCATTTGTGTAAACTCTACAGTCAAGCACTACAAATATTAGTCAAATTCATTTCAGTACATTTTTAGCTGGTTTACAGTCCGTTTGGGTGTTTTTAATTCAAATTCGTCAAACGAACAAATAAAAGGAAGTGTCTTTTAGGAGTGTTGTGTAGCAATTAAACAAACAACACCTTAACTAGGTGTTTACGGCCAAACATGAGGAGTTTGGGCCGTAAACTCCCCTTTGACCATGAACTCATGCATATAGCATGAGTTTACTCTTCATTCCTTCATTCTCCAACTTTCAAACTCAAGAACTCCCAACTTTTCTCTCAAGTATCATAACACTCTCCTTCCAATATTCCAAAAATGTAAGTTTTTCTTCACTTGATTTGTTGTTATAACCTTTCATCTAGTTGTTATACATCATTTCATCCATAAATTCTTCATTTTTACTTAGATCTTCAAGTGTTCTTCAAAACACCAAGAACACCAAGAACACACACTAGTGTTTTTGGTCCTTAAACACTCTTACAAGCTTCCTATAAGTAAGTACACTCTTCCTATCTAGTTGTTTGCTTAGTATACTTGCTAAACCATTGTAAAACATCAAAAATCCCCAAGAACACATGGGTTTACGGTCAAGGGATCTCCTTGAACCGTAAACACCATCAAGTGGCGTTTAAGTGCCCCCAACACCTTCTAGGGCTTGGATATTGGACTAGAACCTTGCATGCATGAGCTAAAGACCCCAAATCACGAAATGGTGGGAGTGACCATGAGTTTACGGCCGTAAACTCATGGGTTTATGACCTTAAACTCAAGGGTTTACGACCGTAAACTCCAAGGAGTGGTCCAAGAACCGTAAACTCCAATGAAGGGCCATTTTGAGCCCTAGTCCCTTCCTAAGCCTTTGATACAAACCTAGAACACTTCCTTGAGGGGTATAAGACCTTAAAACACACAATGGTACAAATTACCATGAGTTTATGGCCGTAAACTCATGGGGGAAATGACCAAAAACCATAAACACATGTAGGGTTACCAAATGAGAAGTAAACTCCAATATGAGGCCATACTCTCCTTAGATGCAACCCTTATGTACTCCTAACACTTAAATCAAAGTGTTATACATGTATTAGGGTGTCCTTACTTGATAAATTAGTTATTAAAATGACTAATTAGATACATATATGTATCATTACATGTTAAATAGGATCTGTGTGTGTGTTCAAGTCCTCACTTGACACTTAGCATCCTATCCGACACTTCCATCCAAACCACTCACTGCAGGTGAGTTCATACCCCTTAATCAACCTTTGAAATGATTTTAAATGCTTTTATGGGGGGGGGGGGAATACAAGTTGAAACATTCTAGTTATTGCTTTAATCATATGTGATTAATGACTAGAACAAACAGGAAGATTTACTACTACTTTCAAGTTACTATCCAATTTATGGTTTTCAAGCGTTTCAAAACCCTTTTATTAAACTTTTAAATACTAAAACTGTTTCCAAAACTCTTTTAAACTTGCATTGTTTTCAAACTCATATCTCCACTAATATATTTATATAAGTAAGACTTGAAGGACTTAGGACTGATAGCTCACCTTATTTCCTGTTTCTTGTTTGGTTGTGGACTTAGGGTATCCTGTTATTTGTCTGACTGTCGTTGAATTCTTATTTATATATCATATATATGTGTTGGATATAAAAGCTTTCACTTCAGTTCAGTACCTTTGTGTAACAAAGGCATACCTACTTCATTACTATTTAACTACAATAGGTATAGTTAAGGTTTTACTACTCACTACTGCTATTACAATGGCACCTACCAGAGTCAGTACAGTTATGAGTCAATACTCACTTTATACTCTACAAGAGAACACTCTATACATTATACAAGAAAACATGCTATACAATATACAAGAGAATACACTATACACCAGTACAGAGAAAACATTACTACACTATGATATACTACATAAACATTTGAATACTATAAATAGAATGTGACATACTACTTCTCGATACGACACTTTATTGTGTTATCACTTTGTAACCAGAGTCTCCTGGAGGGAGAGCGGGCATTGTGTGTATAGATCTATACGGGACAGACACTCCCACATCCCGACTGCTAGCTACAGTCCCAGCCGAAAGGCCAAGGGATGACAGAATGTTACCTCACTACATATGACCTGGAGGGTCATCCGTTATTCAGCCGTCGATCAGCATGGTTACATACGAGTTCACATTCAAACCTTTAATTAACTAACTAAGAATTAAAGGCAAAGATAGACTTTTCGAGGCGTATTGTTCATTTAATACCACCTGGAGCCTACATATTTCTACTTTAGACTTTTCGAGGCGTATTGTTCATTTAATACCACCTGGAGTCTACATATTTCTACTTTAGACTCTTCGAGGCGTACTATACATTTAGTACCACCTGGAGTCTGTATTTCATTTCTTTGTGATTCTATCACATACTCGTTTAAGTAAACTATATTTTCATACAGATAGTTTCAATGGGGAAAACCCTTACATTTACAAAAGAACAAACATACAAACAATCGGGTCTTGGTAGAAGACTACTTTTTACTAGAAAATATAGGTTTTTCTAGGGAGTATACTATTTACAAACATTTGAAATCAGTTACTACACTACATTGTTACAAACATTTTTATACAAGCAATCACACTAAATACTTATGAACTCATCAGCTTTATGCTGATAAACTCTTTCAAAATAACTTGTATTCTCAGGTCATCAGTAGACAGGTACAGATGAAGCTTTTGAGAAGATGGAGCACATACAAGACTCATCTTTTATTTTGAATATACTTTTGGTGTCTTACAAACTATACAGAACACGCTTGTATTACAATTATTATATTAATGCAATGGATGTTGTTGCTTGTCTTTACTATTATCCATTGTTGTGATACTCTACATGACGTCCTCCACCCCAGAACATTTCCGCCGTTCTTGGTTTTGGGGTGTGACAGATTAGTATCAGAGGACTGTTTATAGTGAATCAAGTATATCAACCCATAAAAGATATACGAACTATAAACACATCGGGATTAAAACACTCTGACCAAGAATATATACTTGTAAATAATAAAATATTTAACTAAGTATATACATACCTCTACTCGTACCAAGGTCAGTATTATACTAGAACATAACAAAATTATTATGATTGTTGAACATCACAATTAGGCTTAGAGACATATAGTCAAACCTAAGGGTATATAGCCTGATCAACTATATTTTCTGAGGAGTGACTAGCATGTGCCTAAGAATGATTGTAATGTTGCAACAAGTCTAAAAACTTACCAACACTACCACAACAAGAACATTAGAACAGAATACTATGGGAGTATTCTACGTTACTATAAATTACATATGTGAGAACTAAAAGGGTCGTTACTAGTAGGGCAATAGTTGTTAAGTGGATACTCTAAGGTTACATGTGACTAAGGCGCTATAGACTTAGAGTCTGTGATCTTTGCTTCATTTCCTATTCATTGTTTGGTTGTGGATTTAGAGTTAGGGTCACTTATTCGAAGGTCTATCCTGTTTTGGTTGCACGTAATTGGTATGCACTATGCAAGTATTGGACCAACTAATAACGATCATCTTATAATTATCTTAGGTTAGTACGTCTATTAACTATTCTTTCCCCATTCTCGCGTAGATACCATGGCTGACTTAAGGGTTCGCCCCAAGGATGCCCGTCGCCAGTAGAGGATTATCTGCTCATCCTTTCTCTTCTTAAAAGAATAGCCTTTCTTTTCAGTATCTCTGTTCACTTGTCTGTAAACATTCCTAACTTTGAAAGTACTCTAAACTAGACTTCTAAGCTGCCAACATTTTCCCTTATGGTTTGATGTGAGACCTACTGTTAGGTCATCCTGAACTCATTTTACGTCATTAATACCAGTAATATTGGAAGTTGTCTAATCTATGGGAAAGTCTGTACTCTTGTGTTCCCTACTCTATTGTTATGACTCTATCTGATATTCGGACTATGGCGATTTAGTCCATGGAACACTCTCATCATACTTACAATCGATTCTTACTATTATCATCATCTTTACAAACTTTCAGTAAAAGATGCCGCCCCGAAAGCGTCCGACCAGAAACACGCCTGCAAATCAAACCCCACCACCACCACCCCCTCCGCAGTTCGATGCAGTGGTATTTCAGGCAGCTGTGACCGTAGCCATGGCCCAAGTAAACTCGGGTGGTGTTAGTGGAATGGGTACTGGCACTAACTCTAGCCATGGTGAAATCCATCCACGTGCACAAGAGTGTACTTATAAAGATTTCATCAGCTGCAAACCTACATACTTCAATGGAACCGGAGGGATCATTGCACTGTCCCAATGGATCGAGAGAACAGAAGCAATCTTCGAGATGTGCTCATGCCCTGAGGGAAGCAAGATAAAGTTCGCTGCTTGCACCTTCATCGAAAGGGCCCTGACGTGGTGGAATGGCCATGTCAAATCACTCTCCCCGGTAACAGCTAATGTCATTGGCTGGGATACACTGAAGGACCTCATGACAAGGGAGTACTGACCGAGGGGCGAAATTCAGAAGCTCAAGGAGGAACTCTGGAACCTCAAAATGCAGGGTTCCGACATAGTGGCTTATACAGCCAGGTTCTGCGACCTGGTGGCTCTATGTCCTAACATGGTTTCCACCGAAAACAAAAAGATCGAAAGATACATCTGGGGTCTGGTACCCTCATATCGAGGGAACGTTCTAGCATCACACCCTGCGACCTTTGATAGTGCCAAGGAATTGGCCCAAAGGCTCATCGATCACAAGGTTCCTTTTACTCCAACAACAACCACAACTACTGCCCCAACATCAACCAACGCGGCCGACAACAAAAGGAAGCGTTGGGACCGAAAGAAGGGTAAATCAGCCCAATCCTCTTCCAAGAACCCACAGACTGTGGCTGTCCATGCTGCCACTACTCCTGCTGCCCCTGTACCAGCCAAAACATATGCAGGGAGCCTACCCAAGTGCACCAAGTGCTCTTTCCATCATAACGGCCACTGCCGTGAAATGCACTGCACTAACTGCGACCGGAAGGGCCATACCGCCCGGTTTTGCAGATCTCAACCCAAACCCATCAATCAGGTCCCCTGTACAGGAGTGAGCCAGACCTGCTACGGATGCGGTGAGACAGGACATTTCAAAAGAAACTGTCCAAAAGCTGGGAATGCGGGAGGAGCAGGAAGACTACTTGCTATTGGCCACAGCGAACCCGTGGCAGACCCCACAGTAGTCACGGGTACGTTCCTTCTCGATAACTCTTATGCTTATATCCTATTCGATAGTGGGGCAGAAAGAAGCTTCGTAAACCAAAAATTTAAGCACTTACTTAAACAATCGTCGCAAACACTAATAGAAACCTTCGTCGTAGAAATGGCTAACGGCAAGATAGAGAGTTCTAACGAGATTTACATAGGTTGTACCCTCACACTAGATAATCATTCATTCCCAATCGACATCATACCAGTGGTTATCCAAAGTTTCGATGTCATTGTGGGCATGGATTGGTTGAGTCTCCATCGTACCGATATTCTGTGCTTTGAAAAGGCAGTCCGCCTGAACCTACCAAATCATGAAACCTTGTTGATCTAAGGAGACAAACCCAGTACGAGCCTTTGTATCATCTCAAGTATTCAAGCCCAAAAATACTTGCGTAAGGAATATCGTGCATTCCTGGTGCATGTTGTCGATACGAGCCAGAAAACAAAAGACCTAAAAGACCTCCCTGTAGTACGCGATTTTCCCGACGTCTTTCCGGAAGAACTTCCAGGATTACCCCCACAACGTCAAGTCGAGTTCCGAATCGACTTAATTCCAGGAGCGATCCCCGTAGCCAAATCGCCCTATCGTCTAGCACCTGCTGAGATGCAAGAACTGTCCGGTCAACTTAACGAACTACTCAGCAAGGGCTTTATAAGACCAAGCTTCTCACCCTGGGGAGCACCAGTCTTGTTCGTGAAGAAGAAAGACGGATCGTTCCGTATGTGCATCGATTACAGGAAACTTAACAAACTTACAATAAAAAATCGTTACCCTCTTCCGCGCATAGACGATTTATTCGACCAACTGCAAGGGGCGAACTACTTTTCCAAGATTGACCTGAGGTCCGGGTATCACCAGTTACGAGTGCTTGAGGAGGATGTTCCGAAGACAGCCTTTCGAACTCGTTACGGACACTACGAGTTCGTAGTGATGCCATTCGGATTAACCAATGCGCCCGCAGTATTCATGGACTTGATGAATAGAGCATGTCGTCCTTACTTGGATCAGTTCGTCATCGTCTTCATTGATGATATACTTATCTACTCTCGAAGTAAGGAGGAGCATAGCGATCATTTGTGACAAGTCCTAGGAACCTTACAATCAGAGAAACTTTATGCGAAGTTCTCCAAATGCGAATTTTGGATCCGAAAAGTCGAATTCTTAGGACACGTTGTTAGCGAAGAGGGAATCCACGTGGACCCTTCCAAAATTAAAGCCATTGAGAACTGGTCAACACCGAACACGCCTACGGAAATTCGTCAATTTCTAGGTCTCGCTGGCTACTACCGCAGGTTCATACAAAACTTCTCTCGAATCGTGAAACCTCTTACGACATTAACCCAGAAGGGCGTGGCCTTTGACTGGGAAGAGAAACAAGAGAAGGCGTTTCAAACGCTAAAGCGAGCCTTATGCACCGCACCGATACTATCCCTCCCCGAAGGGATAGACGGCTTTGTGGTATACTGCGATGCATCCAATCAGGGGCTCGGTTGTGTTCTGATGCAACGAGGAAAGGTCATAGCCTATGCCTCAAGACAACTGAAGACACATGAGGTCAACTACACCACACACGATCTCGAATTAGGAGCAGTGGTGTTTGCCCTGAAGATCTGGAGACACTACCTGTATGGTACAAAGAGCACCATCTTCATAGACCACAAAAGCCTACAACACATATTCAACCAGAAGGAGCTCAATATGAGACAACGACGGTGGGTCGAACTACTCAATGACTACGAATGTGAAATTCGTTATCATCCGGGTAAAGCCAACGTAGTAGCAGACGCCCTAAGTCGGAAAGAATATTCTGGTCGAAGAGTCAAGTCATTAACAATGACTATCCATTCGCATCTGTCCGCACAAATAAAGGAGGCTCAGCTTGAAGCCTTAAAACCTGAAAATGTGGCGGGAGAATCCCTGCGTGGAATGGATAAGAACTTGGAAGTCAAGGGTGACGGAGCCTTATATCTCATGGACCGGATCTGGACACTGCGACACGGTGGCTTCAGGGACTTGGTCATGAAGGAAGCACACAACACTCGATATTCTGTCCACCCGGGTTCAGATAAGATGTATCTGGATCTTAAAAAGTCATACTGGTGGCCTAACATGAAAGCGGAGATCGCTACCTTCGTAAGTAAATGCCTTACTTGCGCCAAGGTCGAGGTCGAATACCAGAAACCATCAGGCCTACTCCACCAACCGGAGATACCTGAATGGAAGTGGGAGCGGATCACTATGGACTTCATAACCAAGCTACCCAAGACAACGGGTGGACTTGATACCATATGGGTCATCGTCGACAGATTGACCAAGTCCGCACACTTCCTGCCTATCAAAGAAACAGACAAGATGGAGAAGCTTACTAGAACCTACATTAGGGAGATAGTACGACTGCATGGTGTTCCTATATCCATTATCACCGATAGAGATAGTAGATTCACTTAGAGGTTCTGGCAGTCATTACAAAGCTCCTTAGGAACGAGGCTGGACATGAGTACAGCCTACCACCCACAGACCGACGGACAAAGTGAGAGAACTATTCAAACATTAGAAGATATGTTGCGAGCCTGTGTGATCGACTTTGGGAAGGCATGGGATACCCACTTACCCCTTGTCAAATTTTCCTACAACAACAGTTATCACACGAGCATAAAGGCTGCTCCATTTGAAGCCCTCTACGGCCGGAAGTGCAGATCTCCTCTGTGCTGGGCTGAAGTGGGTGACACTCAGTTAGCTAAAGGACGAGTTCCTGACAGCACTCTCACGGGTCCGGAAATCATTCGGGAAACGACAGAGAAGATCGTTCAGATTCGTGAACGATTGAAAGCCTCTAGAGACCGACAGAAAAGCTATGCAGACAAACGGAGGAAACCTTTGGAATTCCAGGTGGGAGACCGAGTCCTTTTGAAAGTCTCACCCTGGAAGGGCTTGATACGCTTCGGAAAGCGTGGAAAGCTAAATCCAAGATTCATAGGGCCTTTCGAAATTCTCGCTAGAATCGGCCCCGTAGCTTACAAACTCAACTTACCCCACGAACTTAGTAATGTATATCCTACCTTCCACGTCTCGAACTTGAAAAAGTGTCTATCCGATGAGACCCTTGTAATCCCACTCGACGAGATCGAGATCAACGAGAGCCTCAACTTCGTGGAAGAACCTGTAGAGATCATGGACCGAGAAGTCAAACGAACGAAACAAAGTCGTATCCCGATAGTGAAAGTTCGCTGGAATGCCAAACGAGGATTTGAATTCACTTGGGAGCGCGAGGATCAAATGAAACTTAAATATCCTCATCTTTTTACTTAGTTATATTGTAATAACTGAGTTGCTTGAACTCTAATTTCGGGACGAAATTCCCTCTAACGGGGGGATGATGTGACAACCCGAAATTTTCATTTGTGTAAACTCTACAGTCAAGCACTACAAATATTAGTTAAATTCATTTCAGTACATTTTTAGCTGGTTTACAGTCCGTTTGGGTGTTTTTAATTCAAATTCGTCAAACGAATAAATAAAAGGAAGTGTCTTTTAGGAGTGTTGTGTAGCAATTAAACAAACAACGCCTTAACTAGGTGTTTACGGCCAAACATGAGGAGTTTGGGCCGTAAACTCCCCTTTGACCATGAACTCATGCATATAGCATGAGTTTACTCTTCATTCCTTCATTCTCCAACTTTCAAACTCAAGAACTCCCAACTTCTCTCTCAAGTATCATAACACTCTCCTTCCAATCTTCCAAAAATGTAAGTTTTTCTTCACTTGATTTGTTGTTATAACCTTTCATCTAGTTGTTATACATCATTTCATCCATAAATTCTTCATTTTTACTTAGATCTTCAAGTGTTCTTCAAAACACCAAGAACACCAAGAACACACACTAGTGTTTTTGGTCCTTAAACACTCTTACAAGCTTCCTATAAGTAAGTACACTCTTCCTATCTAGTTGTTTGCTTAGTATACTTGCTAAACCATTGTAAAACATCAAAAATCCCCAAGAACACATGGGTTTACGGTCAAGGGATCTCCTTGAACCGTAAACACCATCAAGTGGCGTTTAAGTGCCCCCAACACCTTCTAGGGCTTGGATATTAGACTAGAACCTTGCATGCATGAGCTAAAGACCCCAAATCACGAAATGGTGGGAGTGACCATGAGTTTACGGCCGTAAACTCATGGGTTTATGACCTTAAACTCAAGGGTTTACGACCGTAAACTCCAAGGAGTGGTCCAAGAACCGTAAACTCCAATGAAGGGCCATTTTGAGCCCTAGTCCCTTCCTAAGCCTTTGATACAAACCTAGAACACTTCCTTGAGGGGTATAAGACCTTAAAACACACAATGGTACAAATTACCATGAGTTTATGGCCGTAAACTCATGGGGGAAATGACCAAAAACCGTAAACACATGTAGGGTTACCAAATGAGAAGTAAACTCCAATGTGAGGCCATACTCTCCTTAGATGCAACCCTTATGTACTCCTAACACTTAAATCAAAGTGTTATACATGTATTAGGGTGTCCTTACTTGATAAATTAGTTATTAAAATGACTAATTAGATACATATATGTATCATTACATGTTAAATAGGATCTGTGTGTGTGTTCAAGTCCTCACTTGACACTTAGCATCCTATCCGACACTTCCATCCAAACCACTCACTGCAGGTGAGTTCATACCCCTTAATCAACCTTTGAAATGATTTTAAATGCTTTTATGGGGGGGGGGAATACAAGTTGAAACATTCTAGTTATTGCTTTAATCATATGTGATTAATGACTAGAACAAACAGGAAGATTTACTACTACTTTCAAGTTACTATCCAATTTATGGTTTTCAAGCGTTTCAAAACCCTTTTATTAAACTTTTAAATACTAAAACTGTTTCCAAAACTCTTTTAAACTTGCATTGTTTTCAAACTCATATCTCCACTAATATATTTATATAAGTAAGACTTGAAGGACTTAGGACTGATAGCTCACCTTATTTCCTGTTTCTTGTTTGGTTGTGGACTTAGGGTATCCTGTTATTTGTCCGACTGTCGTTGAATTCTTATTTATATATCATATATATGTGTTGGATATAAAAGCTTTCACTTCAGTTCAGTACCTTTGTGTAACAAAGGCATACCTACTTCATTACTATTTAACTATAATAGGTATAGTTAAGGTTTACTACTCACTACTGCTATTACAATGGCACCTACCAGAGTCAGTACAGTTATGAGTCAATACTCACTTTATACTCTACAAGAGAACACTCTATACATTATACAAGAAAACATACTATACAATATACAAGAGAATACACTATACACCAGTACAGAGAAAACATTACTACACTATGATATACTACATAAACATTTGAATACTATAAATAGAATGTGACATACTACTTCTCGATACGACACTTTATTGTGCTATCACTTTGTAACCAGAGTCTCCTGGAGGGAGAGCGGGCATTGTGTGTATAGATCTATACGGGACAGACACTCCCACATCCCGACTGCTAGCTACAGTGCCAGCCGAAAGGCCAAGGGATGACAGAATGTTACCTCACTACATATGACCTGGAGGGTCATCCGTTATTCAGCCGTCGATCAGCATGGTTACATACGAGTTCACATTCAAACCTTTAATTAACTAACTAAGAATTAAAGGCAAAGATAGACTTTTCGAGGCGTATTGTTCATTTAATACCACTTGGAGCCTACATATTTCTACTTTAGACTTTTCGAGGCGTATTGTTCATTTAATACCACCTGGAGTCTACATATTTCTACTTTAGACTCTTCGAGGCGTACTATACATTTAGTACCACCTGGAGTCTGTATTTCATTTCTTTGTGATTCTATCACATACTCGTTTAAGTAAACTATATTTTCATACAGATAGTTTCAATGGGGAAAACCCTTACATTTACAAAAGAACAAACATACAAACAATCGGGTCTTGGTAGAAGACTACTTTTTACTAGAAAATATAGGTTTTTCTAGGGAGTATACTATTTACAAACATTTGAAATCAGTTACTACACTACATTGTTACAAACATTTTTATACAAGCAATCACACTAAATACTTATGAACTCATCAGCTTTATGCTGATAAACTCTTTCAAAATAACTTGTATTCTCAGGTCATCAGTAGACAGGTACAGATGAAGCTTTTGAGAAGATGGAGCACATACAAGGCTCATCTTTTATTTTGAATATACTTTTGGTGTCTTACAAACTATACAGAACACGCTTGTATTACAATTATTATATTAATGCAATGGATGTTGTTGCTTGTCTTTACTATTATGCATTGTTGTGATACTGTACATGACGTCATCCACCCTAGAACGTTTCCGCCGTTCTTGGTTATGGATTCTCTTCTTTGCTCAACTTTTGAACAATTACAATCTGACCCTTGTACTCTTAATTAAATCTAATTAAACCAGTGTTTTAAAAACCGGTTTGAACCGGGCGGTCGAACCGGTTGGACCGGAAATCGGGGGAGGGAGCGGTTCAACTATCTCCGGTTTTACATTGATTTATGAACCGGATTGAACCAGCCGGTTTTTAGAAAAACCCGATTGAACCGGTCAAAATAAACCGGTTGAACCGGTTAAACCGAAAAAAACACATGAAAAAAAAAACCATTTACATTTTTTTTCAAATCTATTTAGTTTTATCTAAATAAAAACATATGGTAAATGTTATAAAGTTTTTTGATTTGTTTGTATTCATCTAAAACTATATTTTGTTTCAGTATTATACTTTATTTTCTTTTTGACGTATATGAATTGATGTAAAAAACTAAAACTTATGGTTATGTGTTATTTTAATACATTTGGATTCATTTACAACTTATTTTTATGTCTATTTTTAATTTTTGAACTTGTAAACATCAAATTCATAATTTAAAAATGTACGTATGTGTAGGAAAATAGAAAAAAAAACATGAAAAATATAGAAACCGGTTCACCCGACAGTCGAACCGGTTAAACCGGTTGAACCGTGAACCGGTCATCATACCGGTTCAACTAAAAAACCGGTTTTTAAAACATTGAATTAAACCATAATTAATTCCAAATTAATTCTGATTAATTCTTAATTAATTATTACTATTTCCAATTAATATATTAATCATATAATATATTAATAAATCATTTATCTCTCTCATTATCAATATAAGCTATTTCTTGGTTATGAGGGCACCCAAAAAAAGACTTTACTTTTATTTTTCAAGATTATACCAGTTTAGTTAAGACATTAGACACTTAATCCAACAATTTGAGGGTTAAAGGGAGGAAATGGAGTAAGGGTTTTTGGTCGAAGAAAAGAGACTGTTAACAATGTTTGTTGATTTAGTCTAATTAAATACGTAAGCGACACAGTCAGCAAACGTACGTGGCACAAATAAATGAGGTGGCAAAAATATCACTGACTAATCCATTCCAATCTTGCAAAAGGACCTAATAGACCCGACAAAAATGACTTTATAGACTAAATGAACCAACCCTTGAAACTTTATAGCGCATTTGTGTCATTTTCCCTAATTCTATATGGCTGAATAAAAAATCAATTGAACCTTAACAAAGTTGCTATAAATCCGAGTATGAAAATAAAAACAAGTTCCATTATATAAAATATATAAGCCTCATCAGTGTTTTAAAAACCGGTTTGAACCGGGCGGTCGAACCGGTTGGACCGGAAATCGGGGGAGGGAGCGGTTCAACTATCTCCGGTTTTAAATTGATTTATGAACCGGATTGAACCGGCCGGTTTTTAGAAAAATCCGATTAAACCGGTCAAAATAAACCGGTTGAACCGGTTAAACCGAATAAAAACACATAAAAAAAAAAACCATTTACATTTTTTTTCAAATCTATTTAGTTTTATCTAAATAAAAACATATGGTAAATGTTATAAAGTTTTTTGATCTGTTTGTATTCATCTAAAACTATATTTTGTTTCAGTATTATACTTTATTTTCTTTTTGACGTATATGAATTGATGTAAAAAACTAAAACTTATGGTTATGTGTTATTTTAATATATTTGGATTCATTTACAACTTATTTTTATGTCTATTTTTAATTTTTGAACTTGTAAACATCAAATTCATAATTTAAAAATGTACGTATGTGTAGGAAAATAGAAAAAAAAACATGAAAAATATAGAAACCGGTTCACCCGACAGTCGAACCGGTTAAACCGTGAACCGGTCATCATACAGGTTCAACTAAAAAACCGGTTTTTAAAACATTGAGCCTCATAGTTTTATATGGAAATAAATCTTGGTATGATTCTTTCAAATTTACTTAAGTTTCATGTATTGAATTTTGAATAACCATAAGGTAAAATACTTGTGTGATACTTTCTCAAATTTTGCAATCAGGATACATGTTTCTTCTATTTTTCCAAGCAAAGCTATTCACATCACAATACATTTTGTGTCTACTTGACATTTCATAAGTGGAGACAAAATAAGCGCTCACAAAAAAGCATTTACTGTCAGCTTATTCAACATATTTCCAGTATAGTGTTTGAGTAGACACTCATTTCTCATGAATAATAACAATATTTTTTTTATCATATGGTTTATTCATTTATTTTCTTGTTTATCTTGCTACCGTAATATCCTGATTTTTTAATTTTACACACTGACTTTTTTTTCTTTTACGAGGATCTACATACATCATGTGGCGTATGAGTTAGGGATGAAAGTGGGTCCAAACCCGGACCGGAAAGACCCGGACCTGGAAAACCCAGAACCGATTAACGGGATTTTGTAGAACCGAAAACCAGACCGGTATATAGAAACCGGTTCCGGTTCGGTTCCGGGTACGGTACCGGGTAAAGTGGGGCTAGAACTGGGAAACCCGGAAACATCAAAGTGGGTAGGTTGGAACCGGATAAAGTGGGTTTAGAATCGGAAAACCGGAATTTTTTGGTAATTACTTATTTCTTAGTGGGTTGAAATTTGAAAATTTTCATATTGATATCCCGACTTTGGGGGACTGTAACTCATTGAATATGAAACCAAAATTGACAAAACTATAGTCTAAAATTATGTACAAACTCTAAACTACACTCTGGAAAAACCCGCATGTCAATCCGACTTTAAACGAATGAGATACGCATGTGTTAACATTTTCACAGAATACCAAGTACCAAAACAAATAGCTGAAAAAGTTGAAAATTTTCAGTTTTGATATCCCGACTTCGGGGGACTGTAAATCATTAAATATTAAACCAAAAATGACAAAATTATAGTCTAAACTCATGTAGAAACTCTAAACTACAAGTTGGAAAAAACCACATGTCAATCCGACTTCAAACGAATTAGATATGCATGTTTTTAAATTTTCACTGAATACAAAAAAACTGAAAAACTAAAAACTTCCAGCTTTGATATCTCAACTTTGGGGGACTGTAAATCAATGAATAAAAAACTAAAAATGACAAATTTATAGTCTAAAATCATGTACAAACTCTAAACTACACGTTGGAAAAAACCGCATGTCAATCGGATTTGAAACGAATGAGATATGCATATTTTAAACGTGTCACAAAAATCGGTTCCGGCCCTAAAAGTGGTTCCGGTTCCGAACACCGGTTCCGGTTTTTAGACCCGGGTTACCCGGACCCGATGGACCCAAACCCGGATTACCCGGAACCCGGATAAAGACAATTTTTAAACCCGGAACCGGAACCGGTTCTATATATTCCGGTTCTAACGGTTCCAGTTCCGGTCTGATTCCGGTTCCGGTCCGGTTTTCCTGTTCTAAATTCCATCCCTAGTATGAGTTGCATCCCGTGTGAAAGTTATATCACTTTAGCGAATAACTCGTAACGTTGTCTCTTTCTGGACATACATATTTAAACATAACTTATGCTTGTTGCATACCTTGATATACTACTATACAAATATCATTTTCCGTTAATCAGAGCAATAAATGGTTTGTTGCATATTAATTGTTCATTGGAATTTGGTGGTGTTATGCTTTTGCAATCCCATCGAGGTCTTCGGTTTGTGTTTCGTTTTCTTTGATTATGTTTGATATTATGGTTCGCCAGAGCCTCAAATTTGGACGCTTAACTTTATCCAAGTCGTGGATCGAAGAAACTACAAACATGAAATCAACACATTAAATTGCCAACTCTAAAGATATAAATCACAAACTTTAAATCAAAATATTCAACCTGGATTTCAATTTGTCTTTGATAACCCATATTGATTTCGATTTGTCTTTGATATTGTCACTTCTATTTTTTGAAGCTCATTGAAGAACATATTTAAAGATGATGACATGAAATCCCAAAATATGACATTGTTGCCGGGGTAGGATAAAAAAGAGTAAATTACACGAATGATTCCTATGGTTTGGGGTAATTTGTTCGTTTGGTCCCTAACTTATTTTTTTAACTCGGGAGGTCCGTACAGTTTGTTTTTGTTGCGCGTTTAGTCCAGGTATTACCTAAAAAAGACTATTTTGCCCTTGATTTTTAATTTATTTAAATAAGATGGAGTATGTAAGGTAAGGTAATGTGAGGTGGGAGTGTAGTTAGGGATGTTTTTATTTAAATAAATTACAAAATCAAGGGCAAAATAGTCATTTTTAGATAAGACAGAGACCAAATACGCAACAAAAACAAACAATAGGGACCTTCCGAGTTAAAAAAATAAGTTAAGGACCAAACGAACAAATTACCTCAAACCATAGGGACCATTCGTGTAATTTACACGATAAAAAACTATATGCAAAATCAATGTTGTCATTAATTATCCTAATCGAAAAAGTAAAAACATGATAAGATATACACAAAAGATAAAATTTAATGACTATTAAGTAAACAAAGACTATTCAATATTCAAATAGGTGATACATTAATGGAAAAAGAGAAAACATTTAAAGTTTGTTAGTTTGTTCACATCTTCACTTCCTCTTTGATTTAATCTTTTACAAGATGTAAAAATATATATTTTTTAAAATTGAACTTAAAATAATATTTTATCATGAATTGATTTGTTTTTGGATGAATGATGGGGTCACCAACCTGCCAAATTCAATGAATCCCCACCGTACAAGATCCAGTTTGTCTCAGAACGTGCGATAATCTAATCGAATATCTTGGGTGAAGCAAAATAAAATCATATGCTCTCTTTTGTCTTCTCTTTTGTTTCCGATCTTCCCCTTGCTTTACTGTATTGTTTGTAGTTGGTACTACACCAAGTTGACCACTCTCTCTCCGCCGATCTCCACAGCAGATTCGCCGGAGCAAACCAGTATCACAGTCGGTAACTATTCTCCTCTTTATTCTATCCGGGTGTTTGCTGCAATCTGTCATTTTAACCCACTTCATAAAAAAAATTAGAGATTTTTCCTACTGGGTTACATGAATTTCAGTGATTAACTTCTGGGTTTATCCACTCAACGTGAAATTTAGGGTTTTTTATTGCGAACTTTTAGATCGATTAGGGTAAGCTTGGAAGTATGCTGTAGGGTACAATAATTTTATTTCATCAGCTGAAGAACCGTCTTCGATCCACTTTTCTAGATTGTAATGTGTTTTTGTTTTTATTTTTCATCTTCATGTGTATTTGTTTCTCTTTTGGTGAAATCATATTACTTCAGTCTTTCAGTAACCTCTAAATCCAGATTTAAATATTGTTCGAGTGGAGTGTCTAGAGTCAGGAAGGGGTTACAGTTGCTATCATCCCTCTTAGTTAATAAAGGCGCTTTAAATTTTAGTACAAAATCATAAATGAAGCTGTTTTCCATATTTACTGTTTTCTGGGGTCTTCAAATGTGATATAATTTCTTGAAATTTGTCAAAGTTTTCATAATTTGATTCAACTTTAGAAATCTTGGTGTTAGATTTGTAATCAAGTCCTTAATATTTTGCTTTTTTGGAGAATACTTGTGTGTTTAATCTCAAAACCAAACCATAAATTTTTATTTTTCTAAAATGAAGTTTGATTGAGGAATCTTCTTGTGAAAATTGTAAGTGGAAACCGAAAGGGGAAAAACGTGTAATGAGTTAATTGTACCTTTGATTATTTTCTTTATTGTTATCTTGATATGTGTGGGACCCAAAGATATCTTGACTTTTATCTAATAATTTTTAATGTTGATTCTTCGTGGGTGGAAAGTACAAGATTTGATTTTTTCTTCTAATTATAGGATCAAAAAAATATGTTTACAACAATCTAAACGAATCACATGAGTTCTTGTAGCTTTTAAGAATTATTTTTGGCCTCGATTATCACAGATCAGTTTCAACTAATGGCATCACTATGATAACCTAAAGAAACCGTATTTGGAATAATTAAATAATTCAAAATGATGAAAGCCATTAAATGCGGTTTTTGTGTCCCACCATAAAATCAAAGGTGAAATTAACATGTAAGGAAATTGGAGAATGTGATCCTGTCGAAAAGATAGGTTCTCACGTCACTTTTGGCAACAAAACAGAATCTTATTTGGGGAATTGTACTAAAATAAATGCGTTGTCATTTTGTTCTCACATTTTGATAAATCAATACTATATTTTCCCCAACCATTAAGTTTGCACCTTCTTGCCTCGTATATACATATATATAATTGTATGTATGTATGTACGTCTACTCATTTTGAAGGAACCCAATAAATGAATTGTTTTTTTTTGTTCTCTCATTTTGAAGGAAAAAGTAGTGTGAAAGGCGTTCTTCAAAAAGCAAGAAACCATGGCTTCCGTCACTCAATTGCAAAGACAATTTATTGAGTACACAACGTCTCTGTATAATGAGGTTTGTAATTTCTTTTAACTCAGGGTTTAAATACAAAAGAAATAGCAATGTACTTCCATTGATTCAACTTTCATTTTCTTGTATTAGAGCATTGTACTTTTTAGCAATTTCATCCAAATGCAAAGCATAATTGGTAGATTTGCTGAAGTATAATATCCTTTAAAAGTTTTAATTGGATGGATTCTTCAATTTATTTATGGATTGGTTTTTGGGTGTTTTATAGGGATATCTTGATGATCAATTCACACAACTTCAGAAGCTGCAAGATGAGAGCAACCCTGACTTTGTGGTTGAAGTGGTGTCCCTTTTCTTTGAAGACTCTGAGAAGCTTCTTAACAATTTGGCAACTGCTCTGTAAGCTTCTTTTTCTCTGATCAAGATTCTTATTTCTTTACGTATTTTAGACTATAGTGATCTGTTCCTTGTCTTAATCTTTTTTTTTTTTTTGACCAAAAAGTCAACAGAAGACTGTGGATTATAAGCAGGTTGATTCTCATGTTCACCAGTTCAAGGGTAGTAGTTCCAGGTCAGTTTTTGCGCATCTTTGATAAAAAATTACAGTTTTTATATAATTTATAGTTTTATACACCAATTTTTGTTACAATGTTTAGAAGATTGAAAAGAATATTAAATTGTTTTTTGGAATATATATGTTGTTACAGCATAGGGGCACAACGAGTCACAAACATGTGTGTTCACTTCAGGAACTTCTGTGAGGAGAAAAACCTTGAGGGGTCAGTAACACCCTCTGCTTCTTTAATCTTTATGTATCCATCCTATTAACTGCTGTCTGGATAAATCATGCTAAAAAAAGTACAGAAATACCCCTATTCTCAATACTTGGTTTCTAGTCTGATGGCTTGTGGTTACAGGTGTCTGCAGTGTCTGCAGCAAGCAAAACATGAATACATTCTGGTTAGGAACAAACTGGAAGCCTTGTTCAGGGTATGTCTGCTACCAAAAGATAGTTATTTATTTACGTTTTTACCCTTGTTCCATATATTTGTTTATTCTGCAATGCAGTTGGAGCAACAAATCTTGCAAGCAGGGGGATCGATCCCTATGATGGAATGAATAGGTTTGTATGTTTGGTGGTTTTCATATGGAAAGCTAGTGAGTAGAGATTATGTGAATACCTTCTTTACTATTTACTATTTATTGTTTTTTCATCTGAAAACTTCATCGTCATATTTATCAACTTTGTATGTTATGTTTGATTATTAGAATGATGTGTATCTTGCTTCTTGTTGTAACCTACCTTGTCTACTTTCTTGTGTGAATACCGCTTTTTATGGTATGTTTATCGACTTCATTTTTGTGTTTTATAATTGTTTTTGACAAATTTGATTGGTTAACATGTGAGCAAAAAATAATATGGTCTGTTTGTTGTAACATGCATATTTGTAGTTATCTATTTGGCTATTGTTTATGATTATGGATTTATTTTTCTGTGTAAATAAATGAAAGTATTTTCACTAATTTAAGTTCTTGATATTTTTATCTTTGCATATACGAAGGGAAGGTTACTATAATAAGTAAATACACGGCTCTATGTCATTCTTGAAATCACTTGATTAGCATGTTACATTAATTGCGTTTTTCATATATTAGTGAAATACTTGTAAGGATATTTGATCTGTATAATTTATTCTAATGAAATAAATTTTGTCAATGAATTCGGGTTATTCACGTAATTTACCGATGTAATTGTATGTTTTATTAATATGCACAAGATTGCGGGGTTGTTTGTTATTGTAGCTCACGTACAAATGGATCACGTACAGATGGATCGATATCTTCTACATATTGAGTTATGCACCAATGTCTAGTGATAGTGACTGATCTGTGTGGTTATTTTGGGCCATGGTTCTGAATTTTTTTGGTTCTTAACAAGGTGGTATAGGTTTTTATCAAGGTTGTAAAAGGATGGTCGATTGGCGTTAAAGGACTAATCGGTTTAATCGGCGCCTAGGCGGAGACCCTTAATTGTAATATATATATATATATATATATATATATATATATATATATATATATATATATATATATATAGGGTTAGGTTCATGTGAGACCACTATATAGGGTTAGGTTCATGTGAGACCACTATATTTTGTGAGACGGAGAGACCAAATCTTGACCATTCATCTTGAATAACCAAATGCTGATATTAAATCAGATTAAACCATAAGGAGCATAAAGTAGGCGGTGACATTTTTGTAAATAAATGGAATTTTGGGATTAGAATAAGACACGGAGGGGCAAAAATGGAATTTTACATTCTTTTTCATTCAGCTCACAAAAAACACTCGGTATTTTTCCTAAAAACCCTAGATAAGAACACTAAAACCCATTTGATCCAAATCTCGATCATCAACATCTTCTGCTTCCTTCACAAATTTGTTTCAGATTAATCATAAAATCGGATCAAGTTCTCGAGCATCAACATTATGGAATCAAACGAAATCAAAACTTGGTTTTACAACAAATGGGTCATTCAGAATCAGATTCAGATTTTGCATTTAGAGTTAATCCAGGTGACGTATAATACTATAATTTCTTCTTGATTTTATATCTGTGAGTGATTTTGAGTTAAAATATTCTAATTTCTTCTCGTTAAAACCCTAAAAATCGATTATGATTCACTATCATTTTGATTTTCAATGTTCTGATTCATATTCTGATCTTGAATTGTGATTACATTTTCCTTTCATCGATTCAAAGTTCGTTCATGATTAGACTTTGTTTCCAATCTCTCAAGAAAAACATGAAGAGATTGTTTCTGATTCTTATTCTAAAAACTACGATTTCATTCAACCAAATCAAAGCTCGGGTACACCAATTTGAAGATTTTTTTCTAATCGAGCATTAATCGTGGCTCGTTCTGGTAAAATTGATTCTAATTCTAGCTCTGGTTTATGTGATGATTCGTCAGAAGTAGTTGATTCTCAATCAAAGGCTTCAGATCTAAGGTGCAGTTTGTTTTTTCGAAGACAAAGTTCATTAAGTCTGCGGACCACCTCTGCAATCCTCTGTAGCAGAAGAGGTGGAACAAACGGCTACAACCTATAATAAGAAGCGTGTTTGTTTTTTAATATCTGCAGACTGCTGCAGTAAGCTGAAATTTAAATAAACTAACTTTATAAACTGAAAATAGTTCTCAACACCGAAATTTTAATAATTCTAGTCTTAAAACATTGAAAGAATACTAAAAAGAATATGTAAAAAAACAAAAATATAAAACTTTTTTAAAAAAACTTAAAAAAATATAAAAGAAGCTAACAGTTTTATTCTAGAAAAAAACTAATTGTAAAAACCATAAAAAAAGAAAATAATAAAAAATTTTAAGAAAGTATTGCAAACGATGTCTACAAAATTCGTAAAAAATTACACACGTTAAAAAAGATGCAACTGAAACTGAAAATATTATTAACAGAAACGGTAAAAAAATTAAAAAAATCAAAGTTATTTTTTTAAATCAAGTTAAAAAAATTTGTGGAAACTATAAAAAAAATTGTATCAAATCCGAAAATAAAAGTTAAAAAAAATCAAAGTTAAAAAAAAAATAAGTTAAAAAAAAAATAAGTTATACCAAAGTTCTAAAAAAACCTTGGAAAAAATGAAAGCTGAAGAGGTTTGAAGAGGCAAGTCAAGTGTTACGCCACACAGCACACGCGCAAAGGTTTTGTAGTCTGAAGCCTTCCAAAAAATAAACTGGTGTGAGAGGGAAAGTGTTGCGCGTGTGCTGCGCCGCGCAACAAAAAGTGGTTTGAAGAGGTTTTTTATAACATCCCAAAATTCAAGCCCGAAAATTTCATTTTTAAATTAATAATTTTTAAAAGATTTTACCATAACACTGTCAATAAAGCAACACATTACAAAATCATAATGTTGTGTCCCAAACCATGACATCAAAAATAAGGAAAATCAGAGTACAATCCCAGAAAGTCCGATGCGGAATTATATGTGTGTGTGTGATGCGATGCTACGCCGCCGGCTCCTTCCCCTTAGACGAAGAGGTACCTGAAAACAAAACCGAAACCGTAAGCACAAAGCTTAGTAAGTTCCCCCCTCATACCACATACCATTCAATATCATCGGTATCTTTCAACCGGTAATCATCGTCGGTATCTTTCAACCGGTAATCATCATCGGTATCTTTCAACCGGTAATCATCATCGGTATCTTTCAACCGGTAACTGTCATCGGTATCTTTCAACCGGTAACTGGGGACTATTCCACCCCCTACCACTAGCATACAATCAACAAGACATAAACATACAGTCAGGCATATCCGGGTACTGACCTACCCTTCGGTCCTAAGGACCGCTGTCAGGGAAACTAATCCCTATTATACACGTAACATATCATACAGATAAAACTCATGACCAAAGCACGTAACCAGACCAAGATAATTATCACAAAGACAATCATCTTCTAAATACTCCTCTTTGGTGGGCCGGCATTGTGGCCTTAGACCCACCCCTACTGGAAGGAAACTCACCTCGTACGAGTAGCTGCTGATAATCTGTGCGGGAACCTCTGTCCGCTGCTGCTCCGGAAATCCTCCGGCTACAATTCCCACAAAACACTCAGTCAGAATCTGATATCTACTCTTAGGGTAAAATGACCATTTTACCCCTGACCAAGTCCAAGTCAAAGTCAAAGTCAACTTCCAGTTGACCCGACCCGTCGAGTTGGGCCGCCAACTCGTCGAGTCCCTATCTCTCCAACTGTCCTCATTCACGACCCTACTCGTCGAGTTTAGCGACGACTCAACGAGTTCCTCTTCGATATGAACATCAAATGGACCTTCATCTGACTCGCCGAGTTGTATGAACAACTCGTCGAGTTCACATTCATCTGATGAACAAGTTCTAACCTTGACTCGCCGAGTTGTATGAACAACTCGTCGAGTTCATCTTCAATCATAAGAAGATTGCCTTGGACTCGCCGAGTCTGTTCTAGCACTCGTTGAGTCCCATGAACTCCAGGTCTAAAACTAAGTCCAATGCGTTGGGTCACTCTTTCTGTCCTGCTACAACCCTTCTAACACCCAACTGAGTTCTTTGACCCTCAACATATATGGAACTCAAAGCCTTGGACTCGTCGAGCCCCAAGAACAGACTCGCCGAGTCGATAACGTCCACACCCTAAATCCTCGATTTCTGATGTACAACACTTGTCCAAATGATAGATCCAAGCCCCTAAGCTCGATCTAGCACGTAAAGTTACGAACTTTACGTGCATGCATGGGACTTTTGAGCCAAAAAGGCTCTAAAATGGCTCTTTTGTTGCATGAGGCCTTCCTTGGGTGCAAAAGCAACCCAAATCTGCCTTGTGACTCTTCCCAAGACTTATATCCGAAGTCTTGACCCCCAACCATGTTTGCAATCATGGTTGGCTACCTCATATGGCTTAAAAAGCCCTAAATCTTCCCCAAAAAGGGATCTAACAAACAAGCAAGCAAGGTACAGACTTTATACCTTTCAAAGACTGCAAATGATGAACCAAACTCGAATCCTTCAGTCTCCTCTTGATCCTTCTATGTCCTTCCTCCTTCCTTGAGGTCAAAACCCACAAAAATCACTCAAAAGCCTTAGATCTTGCACCAAAACACTTAGGGTTTGCTATGGAGGGTTTCTGGGAGCATAAAGGGGCGATGGAGGCTGTATAAGGTTGTTTAAATAGGGTGCAAACCCTCATATTAGGGTTTTGTCCGGTCAGAGCCTACTCGTCGAGTCCGGGACCCGACTCGACGAGTCCATCACTTAAATCCCGCGTCTCTTCCCGCTTCTACTCGGCGAGTTGGGCCTTCAACTCGCCGAGTCCCAGGCCAAAAATGCAAAATTACTTAATTAAAATACATACCAGGAACCAGGTGCTACAAATCTCCCCCACTTATTTTAGACTTCGTCCTCGAAGTCTGCTGCTCGTTCCTGGAAAAGCTCTGGGTAATGCTCCATCATCTCATCCACCGGCTCCCAAGTCCATTTCGAGCCCTTCCGGTGCTGCCATTGCACCTTCACGAGCTCCACCTTCTTATTCCTCAGATCCTTCGACTTCCGGTCGAGAATCGCTACAGGCCACTCAATATAATTCAGGCTGTCATCGACCTGAATATCCTCTAAGGGTACCACTGCTGAGTCGTCCACCAAACATTTCCGTAACTGGGAGACGTGAAAAGTGCTATGAATCTGACTGAGTTCGGCTGGCAGATCCAACCTATATGCCACCTTGACCACTCTGGTTAGGACCCTGAATAGTCCAATGTACCTGGGACCCAACTTGCCCCGTTTCCTGAATCGGATGACGGCCTTATATGGCGACACCTTCAGAAGAACCATATCCCCGACCTGAAACTCCAGATCCGATTGGCGCTTGTCGGCATAACTTTTATGCCGACTCTGAGCAGTCTGAAGTCTGCTCCGAACCTGCTGAATCCTCTCTGTCGTCTTGAGCACCACTTCGGTGCTCCCCAAGACCCTCTGGCTAACCTCACCCCAACATATCGGGGTTCTGCACTTCCTCCCGTATAACATCTCGAAGGGAGGACGGTCGATACTCGCATGATAGCTATTATTATACGAGAAGTCCGCCAACGGAAGGTAGGTATCCCAACTACCTCCGAAGTCTAAAACACATGCCCGCAACATATCCTGTAGCGTCTGGATGGTCCGCTCGCTCTGACCATCCGTCTGCGGGTGAAAGGCGGTGCTAAAATGCAGACGAGTACCCAGCTCGTCATGAAACTTCTTCCAAAACCTGGAAGTGAACCGCACATCCCTGTCGGAAATCACTGAAACTGGCACTCCGTGCCGAGCTACCACCTCTCGGATATAGATGTCGGCCAGCTTCTCGGCCGAGATGCTCTCCTGAATCGGAATAAAATAAGCGCTCTTGGTCAATCGATCGACGATGACCCAGATCGAATCCACCCCTCGCGCGGTCCTGGGAAGCTTTGTGATAAAATCCATCGTAATGTCCTCCCATTTCCACAGCGGAATATCCAACGGCTGCATCTTGTCGTGTGGCCTCTGGTGCTCGGCCTTGACCTTCTTGCAGGTCAAGCACTGCTCCACGTAACATGCTACATCCCGCTTCATGCAGGGCCACCAATAGTCCAGGCGAAGATCCCTATACATCTTCGTCGCCCCGGGATGAATGGAGAATCAGGATTTGTGCGCCTCCTCCATCAAAACCTGGTGCACACCCCCGTGGTACGGCACCCACACCCTACGGTGTAGTGTCAATAATCCTCGACTGTCATAGTCGAAGGAGGAAACCTGTCCCACAATCCGCTCGCTCTTCCGATGTTCCTCCTTCATGGCCTCCTGTTGGGCCTCCCGAATCCGCTCCAAAAGCGGAGTCACCACTGTCATCCTCAGACAGATATCCCTGATCGGCGCTGCCTTGCGGCTAAGCGCGTCGGCCACCACATTGGCCTTTCCCGGGTGGTAGAGGATCTCACAGTCATAATCCTTTACCACATCAAGCCACCGACGCTGCCTCATATTTAGATTTGGCTGGTCCATGAGATACCTCAGGCTCTTGTGGTCCGTGTAAATCGTACAACGAACCCCATAGAGGTAATGACGCCAAATCTTGAGGGCGAACACAACAGCCCCCAGCTCTAAATCATGCGTCGGGTAGTTCGCCTCGTGAGGTTTCAGCTGCCTCGAAGCGTAAGCAATGACATGCCCTCTCTGCATCAATACTGCGCCCAAACCCGAGATGGACGCATCGCAGTACACGACGAAATCCTCCATGCCTTCTGGCAGGGCTAAGATTGGCGCCTCGCACAATCTCTGCCTCAATGTCTCGAATGCAGCCTGCTGCTCAGGCCCCCAACGAAAGACCACGGCCTTCCTCGTTAGCCTGGTCAGGGGTACGGCTATCTTGGAGAAATCCTGGATGAATCTCCGATAGTAGCCGGCTAATCCTAGGAAACTCCGAATCTCAGATGGAGACCTCGGAACCTCCCATCTCATCACGGCCTCCACTTTGGCCGGATCTACCGAAATCCCGTTCTGGTTGACAAGGTGCCCAAGAAACTGCACCTCGCGCAACCAGAACTCACACTTGGAGAACTTAGCATACAAGTTCTCCCTTCTCAAAGTCTCTAGAACCTCTCGCAGATGCTCCTCATGCTGCTCCCGCGTCTTGGAGTAAACCAAGATATCATCAATAAATACTATCACAGACCGGTCTAACATCGGTCTACACACGCGGTTCATGAGGTCCATGAACGCGGCAGGAGCATTGGTGAGCCCGAAAGGCATCACCACAAACTCATAGTGGCCATAACGCGTCCGAAACGCAGTCTTCTGTACATCCTCCTCTCTGACCCTCATCTGATGATACCCTGATCGCAAATCAATCATGGAGTGTTGGATTAATGTCTAAGTCCATAACTATAATTGGTAAGACTTGACCCGACCCGGCATGGTCCATTTGGGTTGCATGGCATCATGCATTTGGATAGACTATAATGAGAGAAATAACACTTAAGGTTGGTTAATATATTATAAGTTCTAATATATTAATAAGGTTATTTAATTACTACTGATCAAGAATTAATTTGGAATTAATTAAGTGATCAAAAGGAGACTAATTAAATATATGAGTTGATTGTGTAAATCATTCATTCTTATATATGTGGGCTTGTGATCCAAGATTCCTTATGTTGGACTAAGTTCATGGGGTGACCCATGGATACTCCATGGAGGTTAAAATCCATGGAGCATAAGGAATGGGTAAAGTTATGAGTTACATGGTGTAACCCTAATAGCCACCATATAAAAGAATCCCATGGCTCAATAAATCGTGCACTAATGTGTGAGTGTGAGGGCTAGACGATTTCAAGGAGTGTTCAAGTTTCTCTCAAGTTATTCCAAGTGTATTTGGTGTTGTGTGAACCATTTGAGGTGTCACACTTGGGGCACTAGGCACTCAAGCTTCATGAAGACATTCTACATCAAAGAGGTATGTATTCTATCTTGTTATATTTATTATTTTGTATGCTAGATTAGGATAATACCTTGGATGTTCATAATTGTATGTATAATAGAGAAAACATAGATCCAAGGTATTTAGGGTTGCATGTACACTTAGGAGTGTTAGAATGCTCATAACCCAACAGTGGTATCAGAGCCTAGGCTTGTTTTCTTGTTATACTTGCAAAAGTAGCTGAAAAATCGAGTTGGATGCATATATTCGATTGTTTTGGCTGGAATTGGACTAGGAACATTACCCTAAGATGTTTTTGGACTTATAAACTTGTTTTTGATGTGGTAATGTTCATGCTAATCCAATTTCTAAGATAATTGTCATAATTTCAAGATTTGTATTAGTTTGTATGTTCATGCTAATTTCTTGAAGATTGATGATTTGAATTATCTTGTTCTTATGAGGTTCTTAGATTAATAGAAAAGTTGTGTGAAATAGTTGTTTTCAATCCATTTTAATCTAAGAGTTGATTCCAAAGTGTGTTTTTGTAACTTGTCCTCAAGTTATATGAAAAGTCACATTTAAGAATCATAAAACTCATAAAAGTTGGCAAATGTTACAAAATGAAGAGTTTAGTTCTAATTAAATGGTTTTATGACTCCATAACTTGTCCTCAAGTTATGGAGGTTCAAGAGTCTCTTCATTAAATTAAAAAAAAAGTGTAACCTTAATTAGTTCCATAAGTTACAATAAAAAAAAGTTATTTTTTTTAATTAGTTTAAAGTCTTCCATAACTTGTCCTCAAGTTATGGAACTTGAAGAGTTTTTTTTTTTTTTAATTAAAACTACTTTAAACTCATAAGTTATGGAATTAATTAGTTTTGAATAGTTTCAAAACTTGCCCTCAAGTTTTGGAATTTGAAAAGTTTTCACTTATGAATACTTTAATTCCAAGTTAGCCCTTAGAATTTTAAAAGTTAAAATTCAACCCTTATACTTTATAATATTATAAGTTAATAATATTTATATATATGTATAAGAGTAAAGTCAGTCTTACCGTTAGTAGGCCTCATTCACGAAGCCGGTCTATAAGGGGGGTATAAGGTTACTGCCTATAAAATGGCAGTTTAATGGGTGTCCACTCTCACCCACCGCTTCCTTGACTGGTGGAGGGTCGTTAGCCGAACGGGTAGGACAAGGACTATAATTCTCCTTTCATTAAAAGTATTAATGATAAATACTAAGTAACTAAACTCTTATTAATACCCAATCTTAGTTACTTAGGAAAAATGTGAATTTGGTGCTAACCCATGAAATTACACTTTGCACTTTGCTTAAGTCGTTAGTGGAGCGTGTGTGGTTAACCGGCACACTAACCTGGACTTAACAAGGTAGGCAAATGGTAACTTAATATTTATCATAGTATCGGTGGAGCGTGTGTGGTTAACCGGCACACTGATTAAGGGGTAAATATTAAGGGTACCAAGTATATTTGCATGGTTATTCACACCTTGTTTTGTGATCCTCGGCATCCCAGTCACAAAACCTGAAGGGCACACTCGAGTTTGAAACATGCCTTTGAACAGTTCAATGAATCTCAAAGATCTATGACTTTCAAATCCAATTAAAACCTAATAAATTATTTCGTTTTTCATTGTGGAAATTGGTGAATCGTCATTCACCTACCTTCAAATATTTTATAGCTTGGATTACGACATCCCTCTTCTAAGTTATAAAATAGTTTGTTGGGTCCTAGCCTTAATATTTCATATTGGGTGTCATATAAGGACTTTAAATCAACTATCTTGAATATCTCCCAAAAAGATGTCTGGTCTAGACATTTATGATCTTCCCAAATCTCTTGAAACAAGCTTTCCTAAATGAAGATGATGTCCCATGGATATCATACTTCTTTCACCTCCTCCAATTATTCTCCCTAACCCACAAGTTCCTAAAAAGTTTAAGGTCACTCAAGCCCTATTGGCAAGGAAAGGACTAGGTGTGATCACATCTTGGAGATGTAGTCACATATTGACAAGCCGGGAGAGTTGGGTGTCAAATTCTTGAGAAAGTTGGTGGCTCAACTACTTTCTAAGTCACATAGTGAGTTCTTTTGGGAATCCTATGAAACAGACTAAGACAAGACCCTTAATGATCTTATCTATTTGCTAAGATCAACTTCCTAAAACGCTATGGACATTGACAATGATAACATTGGATATCCAGTAAAGCTCTCTCTTCCCAATGGAAAGGGATCGGCCATAGTCAACTCGGTTGACCCAATGGTAAAGAGAGAGGCGAAGTCTGAGATAGTCCCATTATCAAGGGTCCATAGGTAACTATTGCCAAAGGAAGGGGCATTGGTTACGAAGCTGCCAAATTTACCTAAGGATGTTAAAGTCAATAAGTTTGGCTCTACTTCAGGTAAAGTCCATTGTCTAACTCTATTAAGTACATGCTGATTCTGATCGCGAAGATGGATTTCAATCGCATGGTTCGGTGATCAGAATTTTAGGCTATTACTTAAGAGTTATGATATTTATATTGCTTAGGAATAGATAACAACAAGGTTTTCATATGGAATGTAAGGATAAGTTTTTCCGCAAAGCTTTAAAATAAAAGAAAAAGGTTTTGATTTTATTTATTTTAAGTATCCTTACAATGGCATTGGTGAAAAGTTGTTGCTTATAAGATTCCATTGATAGCAATATTGGAAAAATGGATTTGATTCTTTCGGTTGTGGTAGTGTCTAATATTACCAAATAAGGAAAGATTCTCATCACCCAAGGTTCAATTGGACCGAAACTTGGAATCATGCAAGTTGTATAGTATGATGAATGAGAACTTTCAGCTTGGAAAATTAAGACTAATTCCTTATGTGAATAAGGAAAGGACTAAGGGATCGAGTACACATTCTTGTGCACTGGTCAAGTCCACCACAAAAGATCAAGAAGACTATTCGTCATGATTTACTTAAGTTCAGTAAATATGGTTATACTTATAAGTTTAAGTATAAGTCTGTAGCATTGGAGAAGTTTCAATGTGAGACAGAACGAATAAGAAGAATCAAAGAATGGCAGAAAGATAAAAGTTTCTCAAATCTGAAAAGATGGGAGAGTACTTTAGTATCATGTTTATGATCATCTTAATGATTAAGATACCATATCACAATTGGTCCTCTAAAGTCATCTTAGTTCATTCTTATGACTAAGAAAAGGAGTCATGAATTGTTGAAATGGTTAAATCAAAAAGATGAGTCATACTTCGTTCCAAAACAATTCTTAGAGTCATACTCCAAGATTGTAACTTGAGTGACATATCTTAAAGAGGGTTTGTTAACACTAGTCAAATGTAAGAGTAAAAGGTTATCTACTCTTGTACATTTGAAATTGGTAAGTTGTGATGTTTTGGATAAAACAGAGACCAACTTAGGCCAATTGTGTAAAGTGTTAGTCTTGATAAAGAATCCGCACTATCTCTTGAATATTTGACAAGGGAGTCTTATATGTCAAGAGGACAGTGGGAGTCTTAAAGCTCTTGAAAGTTTCAAGACTTAATCAAGAATAAAACCTAAAGTCCTTCACTAGCACACGACTTGAGGTTTATAACCTATCGTGTTGAAATTTTTGTGCCTATTCAAGTTGGATTTGCATAGGAGTTCTGAGAGTTCTCAATTGGTTGCACAACTACTTGGAAGCAATGGCAGGCACCTGAGCTGCCAAATGGCAAGAATTTAAGATTGCACAAGTTTAATCAATATGAGTTTGGATTTGTCACTAACCTTGTCTTGTGATTATGGTTTTGACAAATTCACATGGATAAGAACACATACACTATTAAATCTAAGTGTCATAAGGTTTCTCTCCGATTCATGAAAATGATGGTGAGGAAACACTTTCACTAAGTAGATTTTAGCTAGATAGCAATTGTGATATTTGCATTCTCAAAGTCGTTAGTGGAGCGTGTGTGGTTTACCGGCACACTAACATGGACTTGTGAGAAGTGGCAAAGGTCTAAACAATTGAGACTATGATTACGGCATCCCTTTTCATAGCTCTAAAATTTTTTAGACACACATGTGAGCTATCTAAGAGAGGTGTATGATTTTGATAAAGTTTTATCAAAACAATCTAGTATCAGAAATCTGAACTTTGGTAAGAAAGTCAGCTGATTTCTGATTACATGTCAAAGCTAGTGGGAGCATAAGTGTTATGCTAATAATCATCATGTTAGTGGGAGCATGATAATTATGACAAAGGTTGCAAATTAGCAATGTTAATTATAGAAAACAAAAGTTTCAATTCGTGAGGTTGCAGGGGTTGAAAAAGTTGTTTTGCTATAATTAAGGGAGAGGAAATTATACTTCATTTCAATTCTAAAAGCTTAGATTGAGATTTTAATCGTATTTAATCAAGGATATATATATGAATTTCATGTTGGAATGGCTCAACATAAGGAAATTCTATATATGGGTCCATTATTTGCGTTCTAAAATTCGATTATGATTACGGCATCCCTTTTCATAATCTGAATTTTGAGAACTTGGCAAATTAAAATGGAAATATTATAGCAAAAGACTGGTTTAGTCTTTATGTGAGACATCATGAATCGTGTCCCATATGCTTCGGATATAGGATCGATTACATGTGCTATATTCATCCTTTCTAAAATTTTCCAAATGCCTGGGGCATTATGAAGGGAAAAGGTCTAGAATTGGATATGACTAAAATGATTAAGCAATTGTCGAGGACAATCTAAGGTTTACCAAAGATTGGTTGCTCAAGGACAGTTGGAAGTATAATGTTAATTCTGGAAGGACCATATTGACATAATCTGTAAGGAGGCAACTCTTGTTCAGAAGTGATAGTCAAAATGGAATATGGAAATGTTTCAAAGTTAGAAATTATTCAATCTGTGTAAGATTAGGAAACTTAATGAAAGAAGGATGTTTCCAAGGAGCTGATCTCCTTTGGAATGCTCTGTAATGATTGTTGTCAAGTCTTTCTGACTTCGTGCATAATCATTAAGAGGATCAATGCATATAAGTTTAGAATCGAACAGATTTCAGTAAATGGCATGAATTTGGAATTCTTGCATTTGCAGTAAGGATTTGGGACTGTGAAAAGAGGATCATTGGAGTGATGTTCAATTGATCTATTTTACAAAGTAAAGATCATAGACAAACATAGTATGCATACTTGGTGTATGGCATGACTAGTGTTTAGAAAACATAGTGTACATGCTTGGAGCATGGGACAACTATTGTTTTAAATTCAAGTATAAAGTTGATATAACCGAAACAATGAATAATGAGTAATCAGTATGGTGATAAATAAAAGTGTTTATTTATATTCATAGGGTTTGATACCATATTTGATTCATTTATTCTTGTGTTTCACTTTGCATGTTTTGACTTCCAGAATAACTAAGTCGCTCTTCCTGAATGATTAAGTTATTCAACCATCCACAGTCGGTCATATGTTGGAAGTAGATATGAATCAAGACTGTCATGGGTTGGTTTGTAGAGGTCCAAGTTGGTGGACAAAGTGGTGCTACAACACTCATGAGTGCTCATAAGTTCTGAGTATTGGATTCAACCCGCGCTCATTTGAATCACTTCATGGATTTTATCACGAGTGATCATGAGACGATAATATCTTATATTCTTCAAACCTAGAGATATGAGTTGTTACTATGAGTTGGTTATACATTGATTGCACGAAAACGCATTGGTAACTCGATGTTATAAAACGTGCCTTTGTGTATGATTCAACAAGTAGTAGAACAAGCCATATGAGTCGAAGTTTATCCATTCCTTTTACCTTCGGGATAAAAGCGATATATGTGGGCCCCTCGATGATTTAAAGATGATACATGTGAGTGCTTGGCCAAGCCAGGACTGATTTGATTTGTTCAATCAGTCAGTCATCATGAATCGGAAATCGGGAAACAACAAATGGACAGAGAGAATGATTGATAATCCATGTCTCAGTCCATATGATATCTAGAATGGAGGAATATATGATCCCTTATCTAATGGACAAGTCATTGACAAAGGTCAGAGTTCATCGACAAGGTCAGAGTTCGACAGAAGCTTTTGAGAGCTACGATTGTTAATCGGTTCCTGAAGTCATACGCAATAATAGTTTTAGACTTATCCAAGTGGGAGACTGTTGGATTAATGTCTAAGTCCATAACTATAATTGGTAAGACTTGACCCGACCCGGCATGGTCCATTTGGATTGCATGGCATCATGCATTTGGATAGACTATAATGAGAGAAATAACACTTAAGGTTGGTTAATATATTATAAGTTCTAATATATTAATAAGGTTATTTAATTAGTATTGATCAAGAATTAATTTGGAATTAATTAAGTGATCAAAAGGAGACTAATTAAATATATGGGTTGATTGTATAAATCATTCATTCTTATATATGTGGGCTTGTGATCCAAGATTCCTTATGTTGGACTAAGTCCATGGGGTGACCCATGGATACTCCATGGAGGTTAAAATCCATGGAGCATAAGGAATGGGTAAAGTTATGAGTTACATGGTGTAACCCTAATAGCCACCATATAAAAGAATCCCATGGCTCAATAAATCGTGCACTAATGTGTGAGTGTGAGGGCTAGACGATTTCAAGGAGTGTTCAAGTTTCTCTCAAGTTATTCCAAGTGTATTTGGTGTTGTGTGAACCATTTGAGGTGTCACACTTGGGGCACTAGGCACTCAAGCTTCATGAAGACATTCTACATCAAAGAGGTATGTATTCTATCTTGTTATATTTATTATTTTGTATGCTAGATTAGGATAATACCTTGGATGTTCATAATTGTATGTATAATAGAGAAAACATAGATCCAAGGTATTTAGGGTTGCATGTACACTTAGGAGTGTTAGAATGCTCATAACCCAACATGGAGAACCAAGATGCTCCCTGTAGCTGGTCAAAGAGGTCATCAATCCTCGAAAGTGGGTAACGGTTCTTCACCGTTACCTTATTCAGCTCCCTATAATCTATACACATCCGATGCGACCCGTCCTTCTTCTTCACAAATAGAATCGGGGCTCCCCAGGGTGCACTGCTCGGTCTAATGAATCCCTTGTCTAACAGCTCCTGCAGCTGTGTAGACAACTCCTGCATCTCAGGAGGAGCCAACCGATACGGTGCCTTGGCTATCGGAGCCGCACCAGGGACTAGGTCGATCCTGAACTCCACCTGTCGCTCCGGAGGTATCCCAGGCAACTCCTCGGGGAATACGTCCGCAAACTCTCGTACCACGGGTACATCGCCCACCGTCGCCCTACCCGCCTCCCGGGTATCCATAACATAGGCGACATAACCTGTGCAACCCTGCTGGAGGTAGCGCCTAGCCCTTGCTGCCGAACATAAAGCTGGTCTTTGTTGTGGCCTCTCGCCCTGAATCACCAGCTTTCCCCCACTTGGGGTCCTGATCCGCACCAACTGCTGCGCACAGTCAATCACTGCCCCATTGGGGCTTAGCCAATCCATACCGATAATAACCTTGTTCCCCCTCAAAGGTATGGGAACCAGATCTACCAGATAACGCTCCTCAAACAGTCGCAGGACGCAATCTCGGTAGACCTCTGATGCTCGCACTGACCGGTCGTCCGCAATCTCGACCTCTAGAGGGCAATCCAACGTGCCTGACGACTACGGAAACTTCTTGCTAAGCGCAAGAGAGACAAACGATCGGGTAGCACCCGAATCAAACAATACTTGAACTGGGATACCGTTCACATGGAACGATCCTAAACAGAGCACATACATAACATATCAAAATCACAGCAGCATATCATAAAAGCATAAACAAGAAGTCATACCCGTCACCACATCGGGTGCAGCGTGTGCCTCCTCGGCTGTCAGCTGAAATGCTCGGCTCCGAACCACTGGAGCCTCCAACTTGGCCTTCCGGCCATCCACAACCCGTGTTGTCGCTGGAGTTGGCGCCACTGCCGGCGCCGCTGCTGCTGCTGTCAATCTAGGGCAATTGGCCTTTTTATGGCCCTTCTGATTGCAATGAAAGCAAATCAGGTATGATATCTGAATCGCAGGAGTAGGGGCAGTACAATCTCTGCCAAAATGCCCAACCTTGCCACACTTATAGCAGCCTGAACCCGGCCCAGTGCGACAAGCTCCCTCGTGTGACCGGCCGCATTTCCCACAGCGGTCCCGCCCTGACTGGCCTTTCGGCCTACCATCGGATCCTTTGGGCTTCTTCCCCGAAGCCCCCGTCGTCAGCCCCTCCCCTGGCTTCCTCTTCTGGATGTGCTCCAGATCAATCTCCCTCTCCCTAGCCCTGACAATCATGGAATCCGGGGTAGGGCAAGCTGAGAAACTGACATGCTCCCGGATGTCAGCTCGTAGCATGTCATGGTAGCAGGTCCTCTTCATGTCCTCATCACCCGCATACTAGGGCACCAACAATGCCCTCTCCTGGAACTTGGCGGTGATTTCCGCCACAGTCTCCGTAGTCTGTCTCATGTCCAAGAACTCCCTGGCCAGCTGTTGAAGCTCCACAACTGGCGCAAACTCCGCCCTGAATCTGGTCACAAAGTCTGACCAGGTCATAGCCTCAACAGCTGGGGCTCCCAATGAGTCACCAATCGACTCCCACCAATCTTTGGCCCTGTCTCTCAACCACCCTGCAGCGAAACGGACCTTCGACCCTTCCGGGCAGAAGCTCGTCAGTTGCGCAGACTCGATGTCTGCGATCCATCTCCTAGCAGCAATGGGGTCTTTCACCCCATGGAAATCCGGCGCACCGCTCCCTTTGAAGTCCTTAAAGGACAGTGTGCGTGATCCTGACTGGCTGGCCGCCATGTCACTCCTGAACGCCCTGAGGCGATCCTCCATCAGCTCAACAATCCCTTCCTTGATCGACCCGAAAATGACCGGGGTCGACTCAAGAATGCCTCTCGTGATCTCAGACGTGATGAACTCGCGCAGCCCGTCATCAACCTGCTCGGATCCTGCACTCGAGACTGATCCTGATCCTGATCCGGAACCTCCTGCTCCATGTCGCGTGGTCACCATGCTGGAAATACACGCATAAATGTCAGGATCATACATACTCTCGAGAGGTCTAACACACTCTCCAAGGTTCCCGGTTCTGTCTCAACCTTCCTTGATTCGAGTACGGATCCTCTGCTTCCAGTAGTACGGGCCCATACTACCTTCCACATCTATCCGTACTTTCCTCAAGGATTGTCTCGACTTCACCAGGTCCCTTAACCAATATCCCTTTCCATCTATTCTCATCCCAGGCTTTCCTGGGGCACTCTCTGACCTACTATCCGCCATCAGCTGCACTAGGAGTCCCTACTTCCCTTCCCTAACTAGCTTGCGAGTACTGTTAAATAACCGCTCACTAGTTAGTTAAAGTTAGCCAGGACCCCATAAGCACAAAGCAAGCAGCATTCGTGCATCGAGTAACCGCATCAGGCATAACCTAATCAGGCTATCCTACTGCTGACTAAATAGTCCCAGCATACAGCTCGTATAACAGGCATCCTCCTAATCCTCCTAGATCCTTAGCCCTAATCTAACATGCAGTTCTCAGAATCATATACATCAGGCATACAAGGCATCCTCATAGATCCTTAGCCCTAATCTAGCATGCAGTTCTCAGAGTCATATATCATATAACTTATTATAACAAGTATGGGTATCTTGGGGAAAACTTACTTGAGTTTGGCTGGTCGCACGCACCACACACCTTGTTATTTCTCAAAACCCTTTGACTCAGATTTTAGAAAACCATTTTCTTTGTAAAAATCTTTTGAATCCCTCGGTTTGAGTCCAGACACTCCCGAGGGTGTGTCCGAATCCCTCAAACCTGGGCTCTGATACCAACTTGTAACATCCCAAAATTCAAGCCCGAAAATTTCATTTTTAAATTAATAATTTTTAAAACATTTTACCATAACACTGTCAATAAAGCAACACATTACAAAATCATAATGTTGTGTCCCAAACCATGACATCAAAAATAAGGAAAATCATAGTACAATCCAAGAAAGTCCGATGCGGAATCATATATGTGTGTGTGTGATGCGATGCTACGTCGCCGGCTCCTTCCCCTTAGACGAAGAGATATCTGAAAACAAAACCGAAACCGTAAGCACACAAAGCTTAGTGAGTTCCCCCATCATACCACATACCATTCAATATCATCGGTATCTTTCAACCGGTAATCATCGTCGGTATCTTTCAACCGGTAATCATCATCGGTATCTTTCAACCGGTAATCATCATCGGTATCTTTCAACCGGTAATCATCATCGGTATCTTTCAACCGGTAACTGGGGACTATTCCACCCCCTACCACTAGCATACAATCAACAAGACATAAACATACAGTCAGGCATATCCGGGTACTGACCTACCCTTCGGTCCTAAGGACCGCTGTCAAGGAAACTAATCCCTATTATACACGTAACATATCATACAGATAAAAATCATGACCAAAGCACGTAACCAGACCAAGATAATTATCACAAAGACAATCATCTTCTAAATACTCCTCTTTGGTGGGCCGGCATTGTGGCCTTAGACCCACCCCTACTGGAAGGTAACTCACCTCGTATGAGTAGCTGCTGATAATATGTGTGGGAACCTCTGTCCGCTGCTGCTCCGGAAATCCTCCGGTTACAATTCCCACAAAACACTCAGTCAGAATCTGATATCTACTCTTAGGGTAAAATGACCATTTTACCCCTGACAAAGTCCAAGTCAAAGTCAAAGTCAACTTCCAGTTGACCCGACCCGTCGAGTTGGGTCGCCAACTCGTCGAGTCCCTATCTCTCAAACTGTCCTCATCCACTACCCTACTCGTCGAGTTTAGCGACGACTCGACGAGTTCCTCTTCGATATGAACATCGAATGGACCTTCATCCGACTCACCGAGTTGTATGAACAACTCGTCGAGTTCACCTTCATCTGATGAACAAGTTTTGACCTTGACTCGCCGAGTTGTATGAACAACTCGTCGAGTTCATCTTCAATCATAAGAAGATTGCCTTGGACTCGCCGAGTCTGTTCTAGCACTCGTCGAGTCCCATGAACTCCAGGTCTAAAACTAAGTCCAATGCGTTGGGTCACTCTTTCTGTCCTGCTACAACCCTTCTAACACCCAACTGAGTTCTTTGACCCTCAACATATATGGAACTCAAAGCCTTGGACTCGTCGAGTCCCAAGAAAAGACTCGCCGAGTCGATAACGTCCACACCCTAAATCCTCGATTTCTGATGTACAACACTTGTCCAAATGATAGATCCAAGCCCCTAAGCTCGATCTAGCACGTAAAGTTACGAACTTTACGTGCATGCATGGGACTTTTGAGCCAAAAAGGCTCTAAAATGGCTCTTTTGTTGCATGAGGCCTTCCTTGGGTGCAAAAGCAACCCAAATCTGCCTTGTGACTCTTCCCAAGACTTAGATCCGAAGTCTTGACCCCCAACCATGTTTGCAATCATGGTTGGCTACCTCATATGGCTTAAAAAGCCCTAAATCTTCCCCAAAAAGGGATCTAACAAACAAGCAAGCAAGGTACAAACTTTATACCTTTCAAAGACTGCAAATGATGAACCAAACTCGAATCCTTCAGTCTCCTCTTGATCCTTCTATTCTTCCTCCTTCCTTGAGGTCAAAACCCACAAAAATCACTCAAAAGCCTTAGATCTTGCACCAAAACACTTAGGGTTTGCTATGGAGGGTTTCTGGGAGCATAAAGGGGCGATGGAGGCTGTATAAGGTTGTTTAAATAGGGTGCAAACCCTCATATTAGGGTTTTGTCCAGTCAGAGCCTACTCGTCGAGTCCGGGACCCGACTCGACGAGTCCATCACTTAAATCCCGCGTCTCATCCCGCTTCTACTCGGCGAGTTGGGCCTTCAACTCGCCGAGTCCCAGGCCAAAAATGCAAAATTACTTAATTAAAATACATACCAGGAACCAGGTGCTACATTTAAAAAAAAAACAAACAGCACCTAAGTTTTCATACAAAAAAACTTCCACTGATGACTTAAAAGATCCAGAACATAAGGAAATTACATCTATTGCATGTATTTTAGGTTTCAATAATTGATAAATTAGGTTTTATCTCCTTGTAATGTCTTAATAATATTGGATTTGCTTATTTGATGAATTATAGATTTGATTTTAGAAGTAGATTTGTTGATTAATGACATGACCTGGTACTAAATCTGTATAATATGGGTTGATATGTTAGTATTCAAGATGTTCTTACATGATTCTGATTTGTATATGATTTTGATTTATATTAATCAATGGATTATCACTTTAATTTTTTTGATTTGGTATTTAACTGAATCTCTTGTATGTTGTAAAGCTTTAGAATGTTACTAATATTTGATGTTTGTAGTTAATTTAAGTTAGTTTGTTTCATATTCATCACAACAAAACACTAAAATGATCACAAAAAATGGCTCATTCTACACAATCATATTCTGATTATATACATGATGAATCTCCACTTTGCAAAACATGAACTTTTATAATTCCACTAAAATCTATTTATTTTGGAATGTTTTTATGTGATATTCTAATTCTGATATGAAGTATAATGTATGTTTTAGTTGAATACTATGTATATTTTGGATTGATATTTATTTTATTTATACTTGATTGTTATTATACTATATTTTAACTATTCTAATTATTATAATGTATGTTCTAGTAAAATATTCTAGATATTCTGAAATGTTATTACATGGTATCTTGTTGGTCTATGAATTGAAATGTGTGTTTTAATGTAAAATTATATATATTATGCTTGCTATTATGTGTTGTTGTAAAAATTCAAAACCGTAAATAGAATCGCCAAGCTCAATTTTCATCTATTTCTGAATCAACACGTTTTTCGTGATTATAATATGTTCCAGATTTCATCATGATAAACACTAAACCGGTCATAGAAATGCTTCATTCTATAGATTCATATTCGGATTATAAACCTAATCATTCTCGAATTCACAAAACATGTATTGATTTTTTCTATATTTCAACTATAACTTGGTAATAAAATTATTCCGATTTACGTAGTTATGGTTTATGATATAGTTATTTTGATTTATAAATCAACAACAGTTCAAGCATTTGTATTCTACATGCTCTTGAGTTATCCTTGATTTTGATTCTGATTATTCAATGATTTTGATTTATGAAGCATTTTTTTATGAAATTGTGTACTCTAGCTACATTTAACAATCAATTTATAACATCATATAAGTCTTTTTTCTAGACTTTTTATAGGTGTTTGGACTATAATTTAATCTGATATGTTATTGTTATTTTGCTTATTAGTTTATATTCTAGAAAAAAAGTTTAATAAGTTGATATTCTAGATATTTAGATATGATTTCATATGTCAGTTCATAACTTTATTTTATTATATGATATAGTGTTTTATAACATTGAAGTCTAATTGTTTACGATTTCTTTAGAGTTTATGATATAGGTTTATTGTATATAGGTTTAGCTATGAATTTTAGAATTTTCTAAGATGTTATAGGTGTCTGAACTATAGTATAATCTTAGATGTTATTGCTATTTTGTTGATTATTTGGATATTGAAGAAAAGTTTTATAATATGATGTTTCATAAGTTTATATTCTAGTTATTCTAATATGAGGTCATATGTTACTTCATAACTTTATTTCATTAGATGATATGGTGTTTTATAACATTGAAGTTTAACTGTTTTTGAATTCTTTTACATTTATGATGTAGTTTTATTGTCGACAGGTTTAGCTACGAACTTCAGATTTTCAGAAAATTCAATACCAAAGAGTCGAGGATAAATGATTCAAAGAAAGATCTCAAACAAAGTAACATTATGATTCCAGTGAGGACCATATCTGAGTTATTTCAGGTATTATGTTAATTATTTTTCTTCTGGTATAAATTTAGTAAAAAGGTTTTTTCAATTTTGATATTCTACGTATTCTTATTAGTATAATCTAAGTTCAAATGTTATTGCATTATTTAGTTAGAAGATGTAGTACAAATAGAGTGATATGTATTTTGCTATCTAAATATTCTGATTTTGTCTAAACTGCTTGATTTGAACATTTTCGTGAAGTAATGTGTAATATTCAGAGAGCATTTGATATACTATGCAGTTATGTGAAATATTTTAAAATTATATGTCATATTCTAATTTCAAACATTTTGATTTTGTTGGAAACAACTTTCTTTCAAACTTTTTGTTAAGTAATATGTATTATATTATTTTAGACATCTTAATCTTGTTGAATTAACTTGTTTTGAACATTTTTGTCAAGTAATGTGTAATATATGATTTTAAACAAAATGGATTTAGTTGGAAACAACATGTTTAGAACATTTTTTAAAATTTATTGTTTATATCCTAGTTTATTTTTTTAACAAAAGTATGATTTATTTTTTTTGATGCAGATGAGATAATGAAATTACCAAATCAAGGGAAAATGAGTTTTTGATCCTAAAGAAAAGAATGTACGACAAGGTCTATAAAAATATGTAGTTCATAGTGCCTCGTCAGATAGCTCATCAACTGATCGAATACACACCAAAAAAATATGAAACAAGTATATATGACAATATAGTTGTAATTTTAGAATATAAGATGTATAATTTTGACATTCAATTTGTGTTATGTATTTTAAAGAATAATAGATGCAATGTTATAGTTTATGTAATGTAATGTTAGTAATATTCTATGTTTTATGTTATAATAAGTATATGTATAATAGAATAATACCTAATTAAATTTAGGCTTGAATACTCATTGATATGTTATTATTCTGGCTATTCTAACTATTTAACATTTAATATTGTGTTGAGATTTAATATTCTGAAACTGTGTACTATTCTGATATTAAAGTATAATATTCTAATATTTTAATGTGTAAAATGAAATTATATTATGTAACATTCTAATATTATAAAATCTAACCGACTAAAGCTTCTTAACCTGGCATAGGAAGCGATGCAGTGAAATGAAGATTGTTGATCGAATTGATAAAATATTTGCAAGAATTTAATGGTTAATGAATTTGGAGTCTTTTTCTCTTTGAATATTGGCTATATTTTCTATATTTTGATTAACATGTATGGTTGAATGTTTGGAAAATAATAGTTATCGTTTGAAAGTTTGAAGATTGGTGAATATTTAATAAAACAATATTGTGGTTGAACAATAGTTATGTTTTAAATGATAATACATGTAATTTTGTATTTTATGTCGTGTAATTGTAGTAATATCTTTCACATATTAGACGAGTTTAAAATTAAAGTCTCTATGTAAAATATTTCATCAGAATAATATTGTATGTTTTATGTTATATAAGTATATATATATATATATATATATATATATATATATATATATATATATAATATTCTAATAGAATAATTTTATGTGTTGTTTGTTATCGTCAATTGATGTTCATGTCTTTTTTAGAATTTATGTCACTATTCAAGGTAAATTTTATAAGTAGGGTGTATGATGTTTAAAATCATTAGAATGTTGTAGTTTATGATGTATGATGTTTATAATCTAATAAAATAAAGTTATAAGTTATTATAATCTATATGTAGAATATTTTAATAGAATAATATTATGTGACATTCTAAGTTATATGCAAGATATTCTAATACAACAATGTCTAATTAATTTTGGCTTTTTTAATACTCAATGATATGATATTAATCTAGTTATTCAAAATATTCAATATTTTTATAATGTGTTGTTAATATGTAATATTATGAAGTTATTTGTAATATAATGAAATTTAAGCGTAGTATTCTAAAATTATGTTGTAATGTGTACAATTAACTTACATTATGTAAGATTCTAATATTATATGAAATATTATGTAATATTCTGAATTTACAATTTATAGTGTTACAGGAATATATAGAATAGTCTATAGAAAAAAATTGATTTATAGAAAAGAAAAGTTTATAATGTTAATGTGTAATAATCTGAAAGATTGTAATATGATGTAATATTATATTATAAGATGAAATATTCTAATTCAGACCATCATTCCCTTCAAGTGTGTAGGAAACCAAATAATATGTAGGAACCTAGACTAATAAACTTTTTAAACGAGTGAGAAACATATAAGTTTATACAATGAAATGAATACTTTTAAGATAAATATCAAACTTTTCTCTGGAAGTTGAAACGTATTCTAAAAACCTCATAGATTAAAAACCAAATTTCAAGTTTGTATTATAAAAAATATATCACAAGGTTACGGTATTTACTATGTTGTTAATTGATACGTAATTATGAAATTGTATGGAATATTCTGATATTAAAGTGTAATATTCTAAATTGTGTTATAACATATAAAATGAACTTATATTACATAAGATTCTAATGTTATATTTAATATTCTGAATATACATACCATTCTAACAGAATAATTTAATTACGTTGTCTATATTCAAGTTACAACTTAATATTCTTATAGAATAATGCTATAGGATGTTTGTATATGTAGAACATTCTAAATAGAATGTAACACTAAATGATTATATGAACATCAAATATCGAACTAGAATATAACAATATATATGTAAGAAAATTAAAATAATGCACAGTTTATTTGTAAATACCAATGTAAAAGTAAAAACTTAGAATATAGTGTTATCGTTTTATTCAATTACTTCAAATACATCACTTGAAACCAAACAAAAAAAATATAAGCAAATTTACAACACCCCACTACATTGAATGAGACACTCCAGGAAATTATTATCGAGCCACATTCTCTACAGTTCCATTCAAGACTTACCTAAAAAGTTGTAATGATAGAAAACATGAAAGTTATAGCTAATTTCATAACTGTATGTACCACTTTACACTGTGAAAGGGATGAAAGGGGTTTGATGGGTATTAGGATATATATATTTGCTGCAATAACAATGTTTAAAGTTGCACAAATGTAGAGAACAATTTCATCAAGAAAGAAATAAAGAGAGTGCAGGGAGTAAATTAAACCAACATCCTCATTACATATTTCGATTATAAAGATGAACCAAGTCCTCATCATCCATCAACTTCTTAGCCACTTTAACTCTTTATGGACCAAGCACCATTGAAACCAATATGTCAATATGCTTCTTGAAGTTCTCATCATTAATTAATGGTGGCAAGATATGGATGATATGCTTCTTCCAACATATGCATTGAACATTTGCATCGATGACAGTTGTATGTCCTTCGATCACTAAAAAAAAGAAGTACACCAGTCATCACTAAGTTAAGAAAAATCAGCTTGGAATTTGGGGTCAATATCATTAAATAGTAACAAAGTTTAAGGGTGGGAAGGAATGAGTGATATATCAGATTCTACATCAGACTCTTTATTCATTCAAGACTTTCATCAAACAGGTAGAGTGCATGTATAATGTAAGAGAATTGGCTCAAGAACAATAATAGTTATGTACATACATCATTGATTTTATAGAATGAGCACAAAATAACACGAAGATACGTTGTTTTTTTTTTGCTTATCTTCATTTAATAGGTGCTCGAATGCACAGAAAAAACCAAAAGCTTGAAATTGATAATCGATGGCTGAAATCAAATACTTGAAATGATAATAGATTTAAGATGAAGTTAAATTTATAAAACACCTGATTTGAGAGTAAACTCGAAGCATCAATTTGATGGAAATTGATATCAATTGATGATTGATTACCAATGTTGATGAATGGCTAAAAATCGTTGATATGAAAGCGATGAAAACTCAGGGGAAGAAAACTCAAACCTTGATCAATTGATGAAATCATGATGTAGAGTAAAAAGCACAGCTTGAAAGACGTTAGCAATTGTTGAAGATGAAGATTAGCAGAAATCGACTGAACACTTGAACTTCTACCTTGGATGAAATCGATGATCACAAAGCTAAAATCGATAAAAAAATCTTGTAATGAATTGTTGATGTCGATAGATGAACATAAACCTCAATCACTTAAATCAAAGCAAATAGAAGATTGATTAGCGTGAATCGAAGATTAAGGAATGTTGATCGATTAGTGTGAATTGGTAGAAAGAATCGTAGCAGCTGGGTTTTGTGATAACGTGAAGATAACAGATCTAATGATCTAAAATTTAACCTAGTGACTAATCTACCCCTAATTAACTAATCTTTTAGATTAATTAGTGTTAATCACATTTTCTTATGAGCCACAAGATCAGTTTTGATCAAAGGCACTAATTTGGTCCCCATGTCTCACAAAATATAGGTGGTCTCAAATGAACCTATATATATATATATATATATATATATATATATATATATATAAAAACCATAAAATTTTGGTATATTCAGTCGTCTAAATATTTAAATCATTATATATAATAATTTTTAACAGTTTTAGTCATCAATCTATCATAATTTAATCACCCAATATCATAAATTCGATTAATCAGAATATTTTTTTTGAAAATTTTGACTGTCTGACTATTTTTTACCGACTTAGACCGCTTAGGACCGCGTACAGCCGCCTAGGACCGACTTCGTTTAACTCAACCGATTAACACTAATCATAGACAGTAAGAGGCCGCCTAACGTCTCTGCCAATTTTTACAACATTGGTTTTTATAGATGGAATGTCTTTTTGACATCTTATTTTTCTGGGAGAAAAACATTTTAAGAAAAAAACTGTTTGTTTTTTATAAGACAAAAGAAAAAAAAATAATTTATAATTTTAGAAGACGTTATCCAAGTTAATATGATGTTTCTTTTACCACCACCACTACATAGTCATTGATCAAAGATTACTTAGATCATGTGAGATAGGTGGACGTCTTGTTTTTAACAAGAGTGGTTACTCAATGCCAAATAGATATTTTTGTGTTAGGGTAAGTTGGGCTTGATGATTAATACCTTACTGCTGCTAATCTCTTTTGGATTCAACGGACTTAGATTTCGTCTTGGGTATATGACACATTTTATCAATGAAATTGTATTTTTATTTTATTGCATTTTTATCGATGAATTGTTTACTTTATGTTTTCATTATTTATTAACGTTTCTAGACATTCTAATGTGAACAGTCTTATTGATAAAACGTGCCACAAACAATAGCAAGATAGATAATATAGGTGAAGTCAAAAAACATGTGATCTTAAGTTTTGTTCATAGAAAGATATGTGATATCCTTCAAATTTTGATTTCTAACAACCTTAACACACCACTCTAAGTCCTAACCCAAGGAGTATCATATGAAATTTGAGTAAATTACACGAATGATCCCTATGGTTTAGGGCAATTTGCGCGTTTGGTCCCTAACTTATTTTTTTAACTCGGAAGGTCCCTATTGTTTGTTTTTGTTACGCATTTGGTCCCTACTATTTGTGTTTGTTACGTGTTTGGTCCATGTATTACTTAAAAATATTATTATTTAAATAAGAAAAAATGATGGGGTATGTAAGGTAACATGAGGGGGGGTGAGGTTAGGGGTGTGTTTATTTAAATAAATTAAAAAATAAGGAAAAAAATAGTCTTTTTAAGTAAGACAGAGATCAAGCGCGTAACAAAAACAAACAGTAGGGACCTTCCGAGTTAAAAAAATAAGATAGGGACCAAACACGCAAATTGCCCTAAACCATAGGGACCATTCGTGTAATTTACTCATGAAATTTATATCATGTACTCAAAGACCGACTCAAATTGAGAAACCAATTAATTAGCAACAAACTTACCTGCGAGTGAGACTATATAACCGAAAAACCCCACATTATCATTACTAGACTCGAATTGCATTATGTTATTCGTCTAAGCCCCAAATTATCATCTCATGATATCATAATTTCGTATTGGAACAAATACATGATCTTAAATCGCACCTCTAAATAATTGCAGACAACATACCTACTTGGTATAAGACATGGTTTTAAAAAGTCCGACTTGGTCTCAGGCTTGTACTTGATGTCACACCTTAAAAGAACGTCGTCTTAGGTCATATATGTGTATAAAAATTTATAATAGTATAAAATATACATATAATTATTAGTTATATACAAAATTAACGCATTTAGTCATGCCTGAATGCTACGGCTCATAAAGCTTGATGTTTGACATTGATTTCACATCAAACCTTATATTATTTAAAACCTTGGTATAAAGAGTTGTTGGTAAAGTACTTCAGGTTGAGGGTTTAGATCCCGCTTGGGACACCGTGATATAGATTAGGGGTATGGATTGTCTTAGTCAAATCCATTATATGAAAGCAAATGATCTCTAGCTCAGCTAGGTGATGCACCCAGGTTTTTCCCCTTGTTGGGTTTTCTCCTGAAGGTGGTGGGTAGGGGTGAGCAAAAACCGAACCGTAAACCGAAAAACCGAAAAAAAACCGAAAAACCGAAACCGAACATAAAACTGATGGTTTGGTTTCTGCTTTTTCAAAAACCGAAATTTTCGGTTCGGTTTCGGTTTTAGGAATTCAAAAACCGCAAAATAACCGAAACCGCACCGATTGTGAGAACATATGGTGTTCCAAGTTTTTGGAATTATTTATGTTGAGCAATGTTTGTATTAGTAGCAAAACATGAAACATAAAATGATTTAAAAATAAAGCAGTGAACTAGGAAATGTAAAAGGAAAAAAATAAATGGTTAGATTTTTACATCACTCAAAATTGTTATTTTTTTCTAAAATAAGAGCAAACATAAAACGTTTGTCAATGGTTGGGCGGGACGTGGAACAAAGGAAAGAAAAAAAAAGTATATACAATTGATGAATTGATTCCTCATAATGATACGTAGAATATAAAAATTAACATCAACTTACACTCATAATTTGTGGGATTACTTTATCAACTTTTATTATTTATTGTTTGAAAAAGATAACACATTGTTATAATTATATTTTCAATTTGTAAAAGTTAAAAATATATAAGAGATTTAAAGCTGAAAACAATACGTATAAGAAATTTCATTTATTTCCTTAGTCCCACGTCGCTACAAGCATCAAACAAAAAAGACAGTAGAGCACTATAAAAAGCAAGGGTGGAATAGCTTTGAGAAGCACATTTGCTTTACATGTTTAAGCCGTGTGAAAAGTTTGGGTTTGAAATAGCCTCTGTAGTTTAAAACTTTTTTTTTTTTCACAAGTTTAATGTCTAATTGGTTTGGTTTTCTCTAACTCGTCCGAGTTTGTTTGATTTGGTTTGAGTTCGATTGAATTTTACGGCATATATTGCGGTTTGGGGTAGAAAAAACCGAACCGCATTGTTTAAAACCAAAAACTGAAAAACCGCAACCGATTTGTTTGGTGCGGTTTCAGTTTTGAAAATAAAAAAACCGATTATTGCGGTTTTAGTTAGAAACCGCACCATGCTCACCCCTAGTGGTGGGTTTCAGCCTTGCTTGGACCAAAGTGGTGAAATTAGGAGCCCGACTTATGACCGGACCCGTGTCTAACGTTCCCGTGTATTCCCGTTTAAATATTTCGTTTCCAAAAAAAAATCCATTATATGAATATGTCACCTCTAAACAAAATTTTTTCAACCTTCACCACTCATAAACCCGTCGTTAATTGTTATTTGGTTAAATCTTCTCTTCTAATAAAAGACTCTTAAATATGCCACTTGTCGTATTCTTAACACCTATCTTTGCCACGTGTCGTTTTGTTAGACTCATGTTTTCTTATCTTCCCGCTCAAACCAAAAAACCATATCAAATTTAAATTTCCTAACTAGATTGCATAAAATCAGGGACCTTCTAAATTATTAGGCATTGTAAACTAACTGGATTTTGTGAAATTGATAATGCCACATCTTCTATTTTTCTATGAAGATTTACCCCTCGTCTCCCTTTCAAAAAGAAGTCGCCTCTGCACTTAAAACCCTAACAGATCACACCACCACCAGTACGATGCTCGCCGCCATCGTAGAAGCCTCATGTATATTTTTTCTTCTCAATTTCTTCTCACGACACCTGAACTCCTCTTATCTCTATGCATATCCAATTAATTATGTTGTGATTAACTATTTTGTGACTGGTGAAATCTGAAATTAGGGAATTTCTTAGAAATCGTTTATTTTGTTATTGGATATTTGTATTTCCCTTCAATCACGATTTCTTTCAAATCGGATGCTTTATGAGTGAAACTGGTGGTTTTACTTTTTTTCAAATTTGATACTTACAGAGCAGTTGTAGCTCTTAAACTGCTCAGGTACATTAGAAAATTATTTAAATTATAGAAATCTGTTTTAAGGGTTTATCCACCTTCTCTAGGGTTCTAATTTGCCCCAAAAAATCTCTCATTAAATGTATATGTTATGTAACGCCCGTAGATCCGGGCTAGTTAATTTAAAGACAATGAGCGTCAAAAATGATTTTTTAATAGAAGATTATTTAGAATAAATAATCTTAACCAAGTTGTAGAATATATCTCAAGGTTTCCGTACATATACAGAACGCCGAAATCCGAGTTATAACGAAGAAATTATGACCCGTCGAAGTTTCGCGACGGAACCGGCACATCACCGGGAAGCGTAAATAGTGAATTTACGATAGAGCGACTTTTGCCTTAGCGATCTAAACGAAAGTCGTAGAATACGTTAAACCGAGAGCGTCCATAAAAAGAACGCCCAAATCTGACTTCGTATGAGGAAATTATGATTTTTCGAAGTTTCGACTTAGCAGTGTACAGCCCGAAGTTCGAATATTAGATTGAGCGGTTTTTAGCCGACACAACCTAAACGAGAATCGAAGATCTAGTTAATGGTACCGTAACGATAAAAAGACAGACGAAATCGGACGTCGGATGAAGGAGTTATCAATTTTTAACGGACCAATCCTGTCCCGACCTGTTAAAAATATAACTTTTAAAATAAAGTCAAAATTAGCCGACGAAGTCTAAACAAAAGTTGTAGATTACGTTCCCGCCTACGTGTGGATATAAAGAACGTCGAAAAAGGAGCTCGTATGCAAAAGTTATGATTTTTAGAAGTCAGAGTTTGAATTTGCGAAATCTGTTGTGAAGTTGATGACGTGGCTCAATCAGGGCCGTCGCTTGCTGATCACGGTCTGGTCTTCGGATTCGGACACCTGGCTCGCAAGCGCAGCGCGTACAAGAAGAACGCAGTGCGTCCGAGGAACGCCTCGCGTCCGAAGGGGAACGCTGCGCGTAGAGCTTTCTTATGCGGTTCCGAGAGGGTCCACGTTGCTCCATCAGTAGAGTGCCACCTGTTGTACGACCGAAGCTACGCCCCGCGTAGACAAAAGGAACGCAGCGCGTACCTGCGAGGCCTCGCACCTATAAATAGAGGTGCGAGGGCAGCCTCCATTTTCACACCAAATCCTTCTACTTTCTCTCTCTACTTTCTCTCACTACCCCTCTAAACCCTCTAAACCCCTAGGAAACCCCCCTAGCACCCGAGGGAAGCCCCGAGGCTTCCGGAGTCAAGAGAAAAAGGGTCTTTCGGTTCGGAAACGCTGCTCCGAGCAAAGCCCGGTTTTTTTAAGAAAACCCGCTGTAAGTGAGCTACGCCTACGCAATTTTTAATATAACTTTTAAATAATTATAGTAATGTTATTAGGTCCTTAAAATAATTATTTGGGATATTATTATGAGTTATATTGAGTGTTATTTAACGCTTATATAATAGTAATAATAGCTAGACTATTAATTAGTTGCGGTTAACGTTAAAACTAAACTCTAGTGGTATTGATACTAGGCTTTGGTCAAGGAAAAATTGTTTTGAGATAACGAAGTGTTGTTCGAGTACCGAGTCACCACCTAATCAGGTGAGTGCATAGTTACTTTCATCTTACACATAGATATGAAGTATTTTATATAAATTACGTGTTATGTGTGCATATTGTCTGTATACTTGTTATCTATGCCGGATGAACGATTTTATATATGTTTTAAATGATTTAAACTGTATATGTATTTTATATCTACGAATATGTTGGGTAAAACATGGGTAGATGAATGATGAGAGATGAAAGATGATATGAGTGAACATTAGCAGCTATAGACTTAGTGCCTAATAATTAACATCGACAGCTATGGACTTAGTGCCTATTAGATAAACGTTGGTAGCTATGGACTTAGTACCTATTAGATAAACGCTGGTAGCTATGGACTTAGTACCAGTTAGATAAACGTTGGTAGCTATGGACTTAGTGCCTGTTAGATAAACGTTGGTAGCTATGGACTTAGTACCTACACTGGTAGCTATGGATTTAGATAAACGTTGGTAGCTATGGACTTAGTACCTACACTGGTAGCTATGGACTTAGTGCCTATTAGATAAACGTTGGTAGCTATGGACTTAGTACCTATTAGATAAACGCTGGTAGCTATGGACTTAGTACCAGTTAGATAAACGTTGGTAGCTATGGACTTAGTGCCTGTTAGATAAACGTTGGTAGCTATGGACTTAGTACCTACACTGGTAGCTATGGATTTAGTACCTGATGAATGAACTTTAGCAGCTATGGATTTAGTGCATTGGCAGCTATGGAATTAATGTCTGTCTTATAAACCCTGGAAGTAAGGGACTTCGAAATGAACGAATGCAGGATAGATGACTCTTAGGGTAGACCCTTAAGAGTAAGGAAGATAATGGGGATGGGTAATTGGGTTGATTGTTTGATGTTTAAACATAATAATTATATTATTGTGGGTTGAAAAACCCTATGTACTCACCAGGTTTCCCAACCTGACCCACTCAGTTTATTTGAATCACAGGTGTCGATATGAAGTTACATTACACTGAGAGATTAAGGAGATATAAATCACTAGTGAAAATGAATGTAAGTTCTGTTTATGCTTATGTTTATGTATTGACAATGACATCCCAATGTTTTGAAAATGAATAAAAATACATTTCCTCGGAAATGCTTTGATAACCTATTTATCATGTTTTCTAGGAACAAATTCCGCAACATTTTTGTTAAAAGAAGTACCCTGATTTTTATAAAGCATAAACAAAATCGGTCTTTTCTGGCCGTGAAAATGGGGATGTCACATGTTATTTAAGCAAAAGATGAATTACTGCAAGAGTTGGATGCTATGAAGAACAAATTTGATCATCTATGAAAGAAGCATGAGTTATAAACTCATAGATTTTTCAATGATAAGGCTTATTTAGAGGCGGGTGTTGATACTCAAGTCTCCAACATGATTATTTACATGATTATTTGAAACTCTATAGTTTGAGAATGATTTTGCTCTAATTTTTTTTGTGACAGGTAGTTTGGGGGTTCAAGTTTGAAAATTTCTAATTTGAGGTTACCTCCCTTTAGAATTGAACTAACCTCTCACTTAAGATCAATTGTATGTATGGTAATTTATAGGTTTTCATTACTATTTTGTGCGTAAGGTTGGTTATACTTATGGGGATGAGATGTCTTATGTATTTGTTATTTCTATTATGTGCTTTGGTTCATTTCTGATGCAGGAAGCGAACAAGCCAAGTGGAATTTTCAGTCTCTATGACTTTCATCATGTTGTAAATAAGTCCCTCTTGATGCTTTAATTCCAGAATTAAACAATTGTGTGTCTATCTCGTGGTAAGGGTATTTTTCTATTATTAAATTGTGACATCCCCAATTTTACGGCCAGAAAAGACCGATTTGTGTATGCTTTGTTTTAAAATCAGAGTAATCTTTTAAAGAAAACAGTTGCGGAATTTGTTCCCAAACAAAATATGATAAAACTTTATCAAAACATTTTTTCAAAGAGAATGTATTTTTCATTAAATAATAAAACCTCGGGATGTCATGTTCCGATACAGACCAAAAAGCATAAACAATACAATTTAACCTTACATCAGTTATTTACAACTACTGGTCTATAATCCAGAATCTCTCGTCAAGTCAAACAACTTATACTCTTGTGCCTTTACCTGTAATGCAAAGAAAACTGAGTGGGTCAGGCTTGGGAGCCTGGTGAGCATATAGGGTTTTCGACCCACAATAAAAATTTTATTATATTCAATCATCAATCAATAAATAAATCAATCAATCCAAATTACTCATCCCCATTATCTCTTTTATTTCTTAAGGATTTACCCTAAGAATCAACTATCCTTTTTTTCATTTATTCCTAAGGATTGACCTAAGGAATTGACACAAAGTCCACCACTACCCAGGTCCTCAAATTACAACCGGTAAACACTTAGTTCAACATACTTAGTGAACACCTAGTTCTAACACTCCCAGTGAACACTTAATTCAAAACATCTGGTGAATACTTAGTTCTAAAACACTTAGTGAACACACTCAATTCAACAACACCAAGTGAACACATCTAGTTCAAAAATACTTAACGAACACAATCCTCTAATGAACACATAGTTCAAAAACACCTGATAAACACATAGTTCAAAACGTCCGTTAAACACTCAGTTCGAAAATACCTGATGAACACATAAGTTCAAAACATCTGGTGAACACTTAGTTCAAAATACTTAATGAACACCTAGTTCAAAAACAATGTGATAATAATGTATATCTAAATCCGGCAAGACCACTATTATTAATTAACACATATATATCATATTTATAAAACAATCTATCCCATCCCGTCGATCCCCACATACTGACCCTACACAATGATCTTACTAGATCTAGTCTAAGGAATCGATATGAACAACGAACTGACGAAGCTGCTTCGGAAATTCCCTGGCAGCAAACAAGGATCAATAAAGACATTAAATGAGGGGAATGGAATAAGTTTCACCACGAACCTCCGTTCGTAAAAAGAACCACAAGACAATTAAGTCAGGGGTATCTGGATAGAAATGCCTAGCCGTGGTCCGAATATCGTGAGGTATTTTACCCCCAGACTCACCCTATCCAGCATCGAACTTTGCCTAGTAGTGGTGTAACACCGGGTTCATGGTATGATTTTATTTAAGTTTTTATCCTATTTTTGCCACGAACTCGGCGAGTCTGCGTCCCGACTCGCCGAGTAGCAGCAGGGTGGACACGGGATTTGAGCGGTGAACTCGGCGAGTCGATGCATGGACTCGGCGAGTCGATGCATGGACTCGGCGAGTCCACCTGTCTGGATGAAACTCTATTTTCAGACATTGCACCCTATTTTACCCATTCTAAAACACCCATTTCGTCCCATTCTCTTCCAGAAGAACTGGAGAGCGAAACCCTAGCCCATTTTGATCCTTGGGAGTGATTTTGGCTTGGTGAAGGAAGTTTGAAGCTTAAGAGAAGAAGGAGGAAGTTGGAGGGTGCAAGGAAGTGTGGTAGATCCGAAATCTACCCTGGGATAAGCTCCTAACCAGGTAAGAAAGCTCCTTCTTAATCCTTAGTATAATAGATTCCCTTTTTGTCCCTTATATGTGGATTTCAAGACCTTAAACCTCCCAAACTCCGTGTGTTTATGCCCTAGGAGCTTAGATTTATGGTTTGGAACCATTGCATGTCTCAGATTTGGCCAGAATGGGTGAAGAGTCGAAGGGTACTCGGCGAGTGCCAAAGTGCACTCGACGAGTTCCATGAAGTTGGCCTTAGACTCGGCGAGTTGGATAAACAACTCGGCGAGTCCTATGAAGATTGTCTGGTACTCGGCGATTCGTTCTTCAAACTCGGCGAGTCCCTTGAATATAGACTTGAACTCGACGAGTTGTTCTTCCAACTCGGCGAGTCATATGAACAGTCACTATGATAAGAAGGGTTTAAGGGTAGGAGGTCCAACCCTCCGTAGTCGCACGTGGAATTAGCAATTTAACGTGTAGCTATAGTCCCAGAATCTCCAAACCTCCAAGGTTGATGTTGGGTGGAAGATTGGAGCGATTTGTGAGATCTGTTCGTCGGACTCGGCGAGTCCAGTCGCGGGTTTGTTAGTTGTCCCCGTCTAGCGAGTCAGGCTGACTCAGTGAGTGGGAACAGGGACCCGATGAGTCAGAGTCGGGCTAGACATAGAAGGACTCGGCGAGTCGCCATATGGACTCGGCGAGTCCAGTCAATCAGAAGGTTGACTTTGACCAAGGAGTTGACTTTGACCAGCCATTTGACCTTAGGGGTATTTATGAGTACCTAATCCATGTTTACGGATTTATAGCCGGAGGGATTACCGGTGCGGCAGCCAGGCGTAGTCTGAGCAGGTTTTCGGCAGCTACTCTCGAGGTGAGTTTCCTTCCAGTAGGGACGGGTCTAAGGCACCAAGGCCGGCCCGTATAGACGATATGTTAGTATCGGAGTGTGGGCGGAGCCCGTATCTCATAGCTGAGTTGATTGTGTTATATGCCAGTATGATAGAATTGCTTATACTTGTTGTCTGTGTGATACTTGTATGTTATGGTTTAGTAGCGGAGTGTGGGCGAGGCCCGTATCTCCATGGATAGCAGAGTGTGGGCGAGGCCCGTATCTCTCAGAAAGTAGAGTGTGGACGAGGCCCGTATCTCCTAGCTAGTAGAGTGTGGGCGAGGCCCGTATCTCTATGGGTGTGGGCGAGGCCCGTATCCCTTAGCTATTCATTATATGATTGCATGGTATGTGGCATTATGGGGGAACTCACTAAGATTCGTGCTTACGTTTTATAGTTTTGTTTTCAGGTACCTCTTCAGCTAGGGGAAAGGAGCCGGCGCGGTAGCGGCATATCACACACTCTCATGTTTTCCGCACTATGGATTTTCTGGGATGTACTCTGAATATTTTACTATGATGTTACCGGTTCTCAGACATAAATTAATATTATGAATGTTTTGTAACGATGCTTTTATGAACTAACCTAATTTAAAAATGAAATTTTTAGCTGGTATTTTTGGGATGTTACAAGTTGGTATCAGATCCCTGGTTTGAGGGATTCGGACACACCTTCGGGGGTGTTTGGACTCAAATCGAGGGATTAAAAGATTTTTATAAAGAAATGATTTTCTAAAGACTAAGTAAAAGGGGTTTCTAAAAAGAAAAAGGTGTGTGATGTGCGCGACCGGCCGAGCTCAAGTAAGTTTTCCCCAAAGTACCCATACAAGTTTACGTTATGATTATCAGTTTCAGTAGAACAGCATGCTAGAATAGGACTAAGGATCTAGGAATGATGCCTTATGTGCCTGCTTTATGTGTTTCAGCTTATTGAGAACTGCATGCTAGTATTGAGTAAACAACAGTAGGATAGCCTGTTTAGGATATGCCTGATAGTAGGAGCTTATCATTGTATGCTAGTACAATTTCTCGTTATGAGGATAGATTTGCTTGAGTAGTTTCCTGTGTCCGAATGCTGCTTGCTTCGTGCTTAGTAGGGCTCGGAGTGATGGGAGTTAGCCATTATGTGAATACGTCACGTCACATGTGATCAGGGTTGAATAATCTAAGAGTGTTGGATATGGACCTATTGCGCAGCTCTCGTTTGAGTCTAACCGTTATAGGGACGAGTCTCTTACTCGAAGGATTATCTGAGCCTCATCACATGTGATGGTATTCAGGTGATGGCTAATTGGCATTACAAGGAGACCTTCAGCAGCTGAGGACTGGTTTGGGTAGAGTCAGAGATTTCCCTAGCGCAAGCCTAGGGCGAGAGTAGAACGAGAACCGCAGTATTAGTAGAAAGGACTTGGTTGAGTTGAGGCAATTCTTGAGGAAAGTACGGATAGACGTGGAAGGTAGTATGGGCCCGTACTACTGAAAGCGGAGGATCCGTACTCGATTCAAAAAGGGCCGAGACGAGACCGGGGACTTGTGATATGAATGTGAGCCTCGTTAGTGGAATATAGTATGATGGTGGTTATGCTATGTTTTGCAGCATGGTGACCACACGACAGGGAGCGGGAGGCTCAGGATCAGGATCGGGTTCGGGTTCAGGGTCCGAACCAGTTGATGAGGGTCTACGCGAGTTCATTGCGTCAGAGATTACCAGGGGCATCCTTGAGTCGACTCCCATCATCTTCGGGTCGATCAAGGAGGGTATTGTAGAGTTGATGGAGGATCGTCTCAGGGCGTTCAGGAGTGATATGGCGGCTAGCCAGTCAGGATATCGCACACTGTCCTTCAAGGACTTTAGGAGCAGCGGTGCGACGGATTTCCATGGGGCGAAGGACCCCATTGTGGCCAGACGATGGATCGCAGACATTGAGTCTGCGCAGCTGACCAGCTTCTGCCCCGAGGGGTCGAAGGTGAGGTATGCAGCAGGATGTTTGAGAGACCGAGCTAGGGATTGGTGGGAGTCTGTTAGTGACTCATTGGGAGCATCGGCTGTTGAGGCTATGACGTGGCCGGACTTTGTGACCCGGTTCAGAGCGGAGTTCGCACCTGCAGTGGAACTCCAGCAGTTAGCTAGAGAATTTTTGGATATGAGACAGACGACGGAGACTGTGGCGGAGATCACCGCCAAGTTCCGGGAGAGGGCGTTACTGGTGCCCCAGTATGCAGGTGATGAGGATATGAGGAGGACCCGCTACCATGACATGCTGCGAGCCGACATTCGGGAGCATGTCAGTTTTTCAGCTTGCCCTACCCTGGATTCTATGATTGCTAGGGCTAGGGAGAGGGAGATAGATCTGGAGCATATTCGGAAGAGGAAGGCAGAGGAGGGACAGACGATAGGGGCTTCAGGAAAGAAGCCCAAGGGATCAGATGGTAGGCCGAAAGGCCATTCAGGACCGGGCCGCTGCAGGAAGTGCGGCAGGTCGCACGAGGGAGCGTGTAGATTAGGATCGACAGGCTGCTACAGGTGCGGCAAGACGGGACACTTCAGCAGGGATTGTACTACCCCTGCTCCGGTTATTCAGACATCTGAGTTGCTGTGTTTCCACTGCAACTAGAGGGGCCACAAGAGGGCCAACTGCCCCCAGTTGACAGCAGCAGCGCCAGTACAGGCGCCAGCTCCAGCGACCCTGCGGATTACAGATGGTCGGCAGGGCAAGGCAGAGGCTCCGGTGGTGAGGAGCCGGGCATTTCAGCTGACAGCCGAGGAGGCACGCGCTGCACCCGATGTGGTGACGGGTATGATTCTTTCCCTCTGACCTATTTATATGAGATTCATGATATTGATATGTGCTCTGTGTATATACGTTTAGGATCGTTCCATGTGAACGGTATTCCAGTCTAGGTGTTGTTTGATTCGGGGGCTACCCGATCCTTTGTTTCTCTTGCACTTAGCAAGAAGTTTCCTGAGTCCTCGGGCATGTTGGATTGCCCTTTAGAGGTCGAGATTGCGGACGACCGGTCGGTGCGAGCATCAGAGGTCTTCCGAGATTGTGTGTTAAGGTTGTTCGAAGAGCGGTATTTGGTTGACCTAGTTCCCATTCCATTGCAGGGAAACAAGGTCATTATTGGTATGGATTGGCTGAGTCCCAATGGGGCAGTGATAGATTGCGCGCAACAGTTAGTACGAGTCAGAGCCCCAAGTGGGGGAGAGTTAGTAATTCAGGGTGAGAGATCACAGCGAGGGCCAGCCTTCTGTTCGGCAGCGAGGGCAAGACGTTACCTTCAGCAGGGTTGCGCAGGATATGTCGCATATGTCATGGACACCCGGGAGGCGGGTAAGGCGACGGTGGACGATGTGCCCGTAGTACGAGAGTTCGCGGATGTATTCCCCGAGGAGCTGCCTGGGATACCTCCAGAGCGACAGGTGGAGTTCAGGATCGACCTAGTCCCTGGTGCGGCTCCGATAGCCAAGACACCGTATCGGTTGGCTCCTCCTGAGATGCAGGAGTTGTCTACACAACTTCAGGAGCTGTTAGACAAGGGTTTCATTAGACCGAGCAGTTCACCCTGGGGAGCCCCGATTCTGTTTGTGAAGAAGAAGGACGGGTCGCATCGGATGTGTATCGACTATAGGGAGCTGAATAAGGTAACGGTGAAGAACCGCTACCCACTCCCGAGGATTGACGACCTTTTTGACCAGCTTCAGGGAGCATCTTGGTTCTCCAAGATAGATTTGCGTTCAGGGTATCACCAGGTGAGGGTCAGAGAGGAGGATGTGCAGAAGACGGCATTTCGGACACGTTATGGCCACTATGAGTTCGTGGTGATGCCTTTCGGGCTCACCAATGCTCCTGCCGCGTTCATGGACCTCATGAACCGCGTGTGTAGACCGATGTTAGACCGGTCGGTGATAGTATTTATAGATGATATCTTGGTTTACTCCAAGACGCGAGAGCAGCATTAGGAGCATTTGCGGGAGGTTTTGGAGACCTTGAGAAGGGAGAACTTCTATGCTAAGTTCTCCAAGTGTGAGTTCTGGTTGCGAGAGGTGCAGTTTCTTAGGCACCTTGTCAACCAGAACGGGATTTCGGTGGATCCGGCCAAGGTGGAGGCCGTGATGAGATGGGAGGTTCCGAAATCTCCATCTGAGATTCGGAGTTTCCTAGGATTAGCTGGCTACTATCGGAGATTCATCCAGGATTTCTCTAAGATAGCATTACCCCTGACCAGGTTAACGAGGAAGGCTGTGGTCTTTCGTTGGGGTCCTGAGCAGCAGGCAACATTCGAGACACTGAGACAGAGATTGTGCGAGGCGCCAATCCTAGCCTTGCCAGAGGGCATGGAGGATTTTGTTGTATACTGCGATGCGTCCATCTCAGGTTTGGGCGCGGTATTGATGCAGAGAGGGCATGTCATCGCCTACGCGTCGAGGCAGCTGAAGCCTCACGAGGCGAACTACCCGACGCATGATTTGGAGTTGGGGGCTGTCGTGTTCGCCCTCAAGATTTGGCGTCATTACCTCTATGGGGTTCGCTGTACGATTTACACGGACCACAAGAGTTTGAGGTACCTCATGGACCAGCCAAATCTGAATATGAGGCAGCGTCGGTGGCTTGATGTGGTAAAGGATTATGATTGTGAAATCCTTTATCACCCGGGGAAGGCCAACGTGGTGGCCGATGCGCTTAGCCGCAAGGCGGCGCCGATCAGGGATATTTGCATGCGGATGACAGTGGTGACTCCGCTTTTGGAGCGGATCCGGGAGGCTCAGCAGGAGGCTATGAAGGAGGAACATCGGAAGAGTGAGCAGATTGTGGGACAAGTTTCCTCCTTCGACTATGACAGCAGAGGATTATTGACATTACACCGCAGGGTGTGGGTTCCATATCTCGGAGGCGTGCGCCAGGTTCTGATGGAGGAGGCGCACAAATCCCGATTCTCCATTCATCCAGGGGCAACGAAGATGTATAGGGATCTTCGTCTGGACTATTGGTGGCCCTGCATGAAGCGGGATGTAGCATGGTACGTTGAGCGATGTCTGACCTGCAGGAAGGTCAAGGCCGAACACCAGAGACCGCGCGGCAAGATGCAGCCGTTGGATATCCCGCTGTGGAAATGGGAAGACATCACGATGGATTTCATCACCAAGCTTCCCAGGACCGCGCGGGGAGTGGATTCGATATGGGTCATCGTCGATCGATTGACCAAGAGCGCCCACTTTATCCCGATTCAGGAGAGCATCTCGGCCGAGAAATTGGCCGATATCTACGCCAGAGAGGTGGTGGCACGACACGGGGTGCCCGTTTCAGTGATTTCGGATAGGGATGTGCGGTTCACTTCCAGGTTCTGGAAGAAGTTTCATGACGAGCTGGGTACTCGTCTGCATTTTAGTACAGCCTTTCACCCGCAGACGGTTGGCCAGAGCGAGCGGACCATCCAGACTCTGGAGGATATGCTGCGGGCGTGTGTTTTAGACTTCGGTGGTAGCTGGGATACCTATCTTCCTTTAGCCGAGTTTTCATATAACAACAGCTATCACGCGAGTATTGACCGCTCTCCCTTCGAGATGTTGTACGGAAGGAAGTGCAGGACCCCGATATGTTGGGGCGAGGTTGGACAGAGAGTCATGGGGAGCACCGAAGTAGTGCTCAAGACGACAGAGAAGATTCAGCAGGTCCGGAGCAGGCTTCAGACTGCTCAGAGTCGGCAGAAGAGTTATGCCGATAAGCGTCGATCAGACCTGGAGTTCCAGGTCGGGGATATGGTTCTCCTGAAAGTGTCGCCGTGGAAGGGCCTCATCCGATTCAGGAAACGGGGCAAGTTGGGTCCCAGGTATATTGGACCGTTTAGGGTTGCAGCCCGAGTGGGCAAGGTGGCATATCGGCTGGACCTGCCAGCCAAACTCAGTCAGATCCACATCACTTTCCACGTCTCCCAGCTGCGGAAGTGCATGGTGGACGATTCAGCAGTGGTACCTTTGGAGGACATCCAGAATGATGACAGCCTGAATTATATCGAGCGGCGTGTGGCTATCCTAGACCGGAAGTCGAAGGAACTGAGGAACAAAAGGGTGGAGCTGGTGAAGGTGCAATGGCAGCATCGGAAGGGCTCAGAATGGACTTGGGAGCCCGCGGATGAGATGATGGAGCATTATCCGGAGCTGTTCCGAAAGGGAGCGGCAGACTTCGAGGACGAAGTCTAAAATAAGTGGGGGAGATTTGTAAAACCGGGTTCATGGTATGATTTTATTTAAGTTTTTATCCTATTTTTGCCACGGACTCGGCGAGTCTGCGTCCCGACTCGCCGAGTAGCAGCAGGGTGGACACGGGATTTGAGCGGTGAACTCGGCGAGTCGATGCATGGACTCGGCGAGTCGATGCATGGACTCGGCGAGTCCACCTGTCTGGATGAAACTCTATTTTCAGACATTGCACCCTATTTTACCCATTCTAAAACACCCATTTCGTCCCATTCTCTTCCAGAAGAACTGGAGAGCGAAACCCTAGCCCATTTTGATCCTTGGGAGTGATTTTGGCTTGGTGAAGGAAGTTTGAAGCTTAAGAGAAGAAGGAGGAAGTTGGAGGGTGCAAGGAAGTGTGGTAGATCCGAAATCTACCCTGGGATAAGCTCCTAACCAGGTAAGAAAGCTCCTTCTTAATCCTTAGTATAATAGATTCCCTTTTTGTCCCTTATATGTGGATTTCAAGACCTTAAACCTCCCAAACTCCGTGTGTTTATGCCCTAGGAGCTTAGATTTATGGTTTGGAACCATTGCATGTCTCAGATTTGGCCAGAATGGGTGAAGAGTCGAAGGGTACTCGGCGAGTGCCAAAGTGCACTCGGCGAGTGCCATGAAGTTGGCCATAGACTCGGCGAGTTGGATAAACAACTCGGCGAGTCCTACGAAGATTGTCTGGTACTCGGCGAGTCGTTCTTCAAACTCGGCGAGTCCCTTGAATATAGCCTTGAACTCGACGAGTTGTTCTTCCAACTCGGCGAGTCATATGAACAGTCACTAGGATAAGAAGGGTTTAAGGGTAGGAGGTCCAACCCTCCGTAGTCGCACGTGGAATTAGCAATTTAACGTGTAGCTATAGTCCCAGAATCTCCAAACCTCCAAGGTTGATGTTGGGTGGAAGATTGGAGCGATTTGTGAGATCTGTTCGTCGGACTCGGCGAGTCCAGTCGCGGGTTTGTTAGTTGTCCCCGTCTAGCGAGTCAGGCTGACTCAGTGAGTGGGAACAGGGACCCGATGAGTCAGAGTCGGGCTAGACATAGAAGGACTCGGCGAGTCGCCATATGGACTTGGCGAGTCCAGTCAATCAGAAGGTTGACTTTGACCAAGGAGTTGACTTTGACCAGCCATTTGACCTTAGGGGTATTTATGAGTACCTAATCCATGTTTACGGATTTATAGCCGGAGGGATTACCGGTGCGGCAGCCAGGCGTAGTCTGAGCAGGTTTTCGGCAGCTACTCTCGAGGTGAGTTTCCTTCCAGTAGGGACGGGTCTAAGGCACCAAGGCCGGCCCGTATAGACGATATGTTAGTATCGGAGTGTGGGCGGAGCCCGTATCTCATAGCTGAGTTGATTGTGTTATATGCCAGTATGATAGAATTGCTTATACTTGTTGTCTGTGTGATACTTGTATGTTATGGTTTAGTAGCGGAGTGTGGGCGAGGCCCGTATCTCCATGGATAGCAGAGTGTGGGCGAGGCCCGTATCTCTCAGAAAGTAGAGTGTGGGCGAGGCCCGTATCTCTCAGAAAGTAGAATGTGGGCGAGGCCCGTATCTCCTAGCTAGTAGAGTGTGGGCGAGGCCCGTATCTCTATGGGTGTGGGCGAGGCCCGTATCCCTTAGCTATTCATTATATGATTGCATGGTATGTGGCATTATGGGGGAACTCACTAAGCTTCATGCTTACATTTTATAGTTTTGTTTTCAGGTACCTCTTCAGCTAGGGGAAAGGAGCCGGCGCGGTAGCGGCATATCACACACTCTCATGTTTTCCGCACTATGGATTTTCTGGGATGTACTCTGAATATTTTACTATGATGTTCCCGGTTCTCAGACATAAATTAATATTATGAATGTTTTGTAACGATGTTTTTATGAACTAACCTAATTTAAAAATGAAATTTTTAGCTGGTATTTTTGGGATGTTACAAGTGTATCGTGAGGTATTTTACCCCCAGACTCACCCTATCCAACAATATAACACCAGGCATACCTATTAGTGGTCTATTACCGACACACTGTATTAGGCAGTCTACGAAGTTCCCTCAATTACTTCGTGAAAAGAAACGCTGACATATGAAGCTCGTTCGATCACTTCATAACAGAAAGAAACGATGACTCCAAAGCTCTTTCAAAATAAAAATAAAAAGTATGGGGAAATACTAATAGAGTACTCTCGTACGCTCCCGTAACCGACACACAATAGTGTCAAAAAGACTTTGTACATGATAGTACTTATGGCACATTATAGTACTCTGGTATGCGTAGGACTCGTACCCGAGAACATAATAATACCTCGGCGCAAGCAGCACCAAAGACACATGGCTTTGAAAAAGACTTCGTACATAAAATGTACTTTTGTACGTAAGACGTACTCCACCGATCATCGATCTCACCACATACGTACTCTTAATAAGAGGCTACCCAATGTCCAAACTTAATTGAACTAAACATCCCTTTTTAAGTCTTAACCCATCACTAGGCAAACCTACGAAGTTTATAATCAATTTTCGATACTATCTCCGTTTAGGCAACGCTAACTAGTGTATACTTAACACAGAGTTTTAAGTAATAATATCATATATTCACATCTTAACACATATTGAACCATAACTGATTCGCACGTTGCATATCATCAAATATATCTAGCACGTATTTCGGGCAATAACAAATACTTCACATACATATATATATTTAATACTTTAATCAATACTTGTATTAAAATCATGTCCATGAAAGGGACTATGCACATGATACCTTATCGGATGAACGTCTAGTTCAAAAATACATAATCCGTACTCCCGTATCTAAAACTAACCTCCTGATCTGATCCATACTCCCGGATCTAAAACTAACCTCCTCAATTTTATCTCATTATCCAACTCATCTTTTATCACACACCAACAATCTTATCTATCCATGTTCTACCCAACATATTTGTAGATACAAAAATATATATACAGTTTAACTCATTTAAAACCTATATAAAACATCCATTCCACACTCATCTCAAATAAACAACAATATGCAAACACATAGCACGTATTTCATAGCAAATACTTCATATTTATGTGTTAGAAGAAAGTAACTACACACTCACTTGTTAAGACGATTGTCGGACAGCACAACGACTCTTCAAGTAGAAGTTCTTCTATGAAACCGGGATATCTTCACACACCGGGCTTCTCGCGGGCAGAGCTTCGGCTTGAAACTATTTTCTCGGGATCTTCGGAGCTTCGGGACTCGCTTCGGGTCTCAGGATGATATCGGGACTTCGGGGGTACTTCAAGAGGGCTAGAGAGGGTATCGGGAGTGAGAGAGAGAGAAGGAATTAGCAGCTATGGCCGGCTGCCCTTCGGTTTCTATTTATAGGGCCATTTTGTTGGATTCACGTCGTGAATCTCAAAATTCACGTCGTGAGTTTGGTAGTCATCAGGTGCGTCAGCGCAACTTGCGTCTATCAGGCTCCAGAAGTCATTAATACTGAGTTCACGTCGTGAACACTGTATTCACGTCGTGAACACTGTATTCACGTCGTGAACTCTGACACAATGTCAGGGTTCGCGCCCCGAACTTCAGAAATTCATATCTTTCGCATACGAGCTCCGTTTTCGACGTTCTTTATATCTACGCGTAGATGAGATTATGCTCTACAACTCTCGTTTAGACTCCGATGGCTAATTTTGACTTTAACTTTTATTATATTATTTTTAGTAGGCCGGGACAGGAAAACTCTGTTAGGAATTCATAACTCCTTCATCTGACGTCCGTTTTCGTCTGTCTTTTTACCGTTGGACTACTATCGACGAGATCTTCGATTCTCATTTATATTGTTTCAGCTAGAAACCACTCGATCTCATATTCAAACTTTGGGCTGCATACCGCTAAGTCGAATCTTCGAAAAATCATAACTTCCTCATACGAAGTCAGATTTAGACGTTCTTTTTATGCACGCTCTCGGTTTAACGTATTCTACGACTTTCGGTTAGATCACTAAGGCCAAATATCACTCTATCGTAAATTCACTATTTACGTCGCGCTGTGTCGTGCCGGTTCTGTCGCGAAACTTCGACATGTCATAACTTATTCGTTATAACTCGGATTTCGGCATTCTTTATATATCCGGAATCCTTGTCACGACCACTATAACCTAGTTGAGATTATTCATTCTAAATAATATTCTATCAAAAAGTCGTTTTTGATGCTAATCTTCTCTAAATTGACTAGCCCGGATCTACGGGCGTTACATAAATGTAGATAGCTTAATAAGATACTCATTCTTTATCCATTTCTTTTCTTTTTAGTTTCTTTTACATGTCTGACATAAATTTATTCTTCTTCTTTGCCAACAGATGTCAACCTTGTAAGTATGCTTAGTGACAAAGTTCAATACTTATGGGGAGACAACAATGGAGATATCCAAAAAATGATTATTTTCACCGGTTCAAGTTTACTTGAAACTTTACAGTCCTGTGATTAATAATCAAGAATTGTAGTTTATCCCTTTTAGCCAAGTTCCAAGTCAAATTACTTATTTCTGTTTGTATTATTCCTATTACTTGAATCATGCTTCTTCTAGTGTGGCTGGTGAGCTTTCATCAAATACAAGCATTAAAGTATATATGAAAAAAATCCATGAATCTTAGAGCTCGATCATGGAGTAGGACCCTAGAAAGATTACTTTCAATATAGAATCAAAAGATTTTTTGAACAGAAGATGCTCATTGATCAATATGAAGGAATTCTTGAAGAACTTGTGGAAGGTATTAAAACGAATGGTAAATAGGTTGTTTTACGTCTCACTACTAATCAAGATATGTAAGTGAATAAGACACTATATGAACCACATTTTTTGCACACAATAAATGGCTATAACACATGCTGCCACTTGATATTTTTAGGTAAGGGATTTGTGAGAAGAATTTGAAACTACAAATGAGAGAAGTAAAGAAAACCTTGAGTAAGCTGTTTTGATGAATTTTGTATTCAGGTAAAAGGGACCTATTTTGGTGAAAATTTTAATTTAATTAGCATTATAACTTGTTGTGTTGGGATGTTTTATGGTCCATCAGTTGGTTCCTTGTGCTTTCATCGTTTCAAAATAGCTATTTAATGCAAAGGAAGCATGATTCATCGATGGTATTTGGTAAAAATCATAACAAGTGACTCTAGGTGCTACCTTTTATATTCTTTTTTAAAAGCTATTTTTTGTATCTTATCAAGGGATTTGTTTTCTTGAGTGATTTTTGTTTGTTTTAGATTTGGATTTGGAATTTTTTTAGTTATGAATATGGTGTGATTTAGAAAATGAAGATGATGTGATGAAAGTGAAGGAAGGTTTGACAGTATGATCATTAAAATAAATATTTAAACTTTCTGTAAAGAGGTGAAAGTGTATGTTTTTTTTAAATGGAGTATTTTTCATCAGTGTTGTTTTCTATTTTTGAGTTTCAACATTAACTGTTTTTATATATATGAAATTTATTTCAAAGAAGAGTTGCCCATTGGTAAACATTGGTAAATACTTTGAGCTTTCACATGAGTGAGCGTATATTTGTATTTTTGGAACCACAATCTACCCTAATAAATAAGAATGATTTTGCCACATGTCATCTTCTCCTTCATTTTGACACTTGTCATTCTTTAGATTTTTTTTTGAATTATTTAATATCCACTTGTCATTTTTATAGTTTATTTCTTTTTTATTCAAATCTCACCTATTAAATTTCACCTCATATTAATTAATTTTATAAACATATTAATTAATGTACATAATAACTTTCTATTTTTGAATTCCTCTTTCTATTAATATATTAATTAATATATATGTATATTAATGTAGATAGTAGATTCCATTTGTGAATTCATATTAATTAATTTTATTAGTATAGATTAATTAGGATCAAATTACATAAATAATCCATACGGTTTACCAAAAGGTCACAAACTCAATTATTACTTGTTTTTTTTTATAAACATGGTCTTTGTGGTTACCAAAATTTCTTTTAATAAACCCGTGTAATACACGGGTTTCACATCTAGTTTTTAATATTTTACTATAAAAATACCTACCATTTACTTTATAGTAATTGAACTTCATGCATTGTATATGTAAAATGTGACGCAATCGACCGTGGGTAAGTGTTCATTTTAGGGATTCTTTATTTTTGTGTTTTTATGCCTAAGTGATAATAAAATGCAAGTTTTTATTTTTCAAATAAATGAAGTACATTACCATGCTTTAAGAGATAAATGAATGAAAGTACTGACATAAGTATTTATTTTTCATGTGTTATTGAAGTTTATTACACTAATCCTGTTTGATAAATGAAAAGTTTTTTGCTACTTGTCAAATTGTCAAGAGTTTGGCCACATGTAATTTTGTAGAAGTTTTAGGATTACTATTTTCCACTTGTCATTTTTTTAGAATTTCTATTTTTTTAAAATAAAGTTCCACAAAATTCTAACGAGTTTTATAAGCAAAGAGAATCATTCAATTAATTTGATAATAAAGTCTCATAAATGCTCTAAATAATATTTAATTTATTTTATTTAATGTTCCAAAAGATTACATTATGTTATGAAAAGAATTATTTTATAAAATATTTAATGTTTAAATATTGATATTAAATTTTTATTTTTATTAAACACGTGTAGTACGCGAATCTCACACCTAGTTTAATAACAAAATATGAAAATAGGATGTTAAATTAAGCAATTTAATGAAAGTAAATTGCTATTTTGCAAATTTATTATTAATGATGTCTATTATTTTTTAAAGTTGTTTTACACAAACATCCATATAGTACACGGGTTATAACTGGTCGGTGTTATATAAATATTCACTCTGTACAACTTGAATTCCTATTGTGAATTGCATGATGAGATTTCAATTATTTGACTGTTGGGAGATTCTCTAGAAACATGATGTCGTGATACTAACACAGTGAAATGTCAATAGGCCCTTTTTCCATCGTAACATCGTTTTCAAATTCTAGAACGAATTTATATAACATTTTAGTGCAATATACGTTGGGGACGGGGAGTATATCAAAACCCTAGTAACGTCGATTATCTAACCTCCGAGGAACCCAGAGCTTCTACTCTTCTGCTCCTGTCCAAGCCAACGCATGGCGGATCCTTTTCTTCTCATCTACTGCTTCCAGCTATCTGATGCCCTCAATATTGATATTCAAACCCTAACCATCAACCATTCATCTTGATGTCACTCGGCGAGACGACCTGTTCTTCACCAATCACTTTGATCACTTGATGTCACTCTGGTGATGGTTCTTCCGACAAAGAATAATTGCCTTTGCCGTAGAGTTTTAACGCTTCCAAATCGTACGACGACCAATTTGTCAGCATTCTCAGAATTCATGGTTGTTTGAGATCTTTCCACAAATCAGTTCACTCCGTAACTTCGAGGGGAACTGAATCCTATGCCCATAACAGGTACAATTCGTGATGCAGTTTTTAAACGATAGATTACAGTCTGACCAGTAAGCTAACTCATAGTTCAGCTCTCCTACAGAAACTAGCACATGGTCTCCTCAGAAGGGCCAAATTCCAACTCATTTATTAGAATATTTGTCGATTTTAGGGTTGGATTCTATTGTGTGAAATAGGTACACTTTAAATATTGACCAAAAGGACACAATTTTAAATTTATTCAGACTTGAGTCTTGAAAAAAAAAATCTTGCAAAAAAATTTAAATCATTAGTTTAAGTAATAGCTTTGATAATCATATTTACATGTATATGAAGTTGAAATTATAACTAATAACTTGGCATGCTTATGTTGATTTTTCATATTTTCTGATCATTTTATCTTATTCCATTTTGTCTTATAGTAAGTCTTTGACTACACAATGATCATACTAATGCTCATCAGTAAACATACAAAACACTAATTGCACCAATTTTGTTTTTACAAGATTCTTCTATTTGTTTATATCCAAAGAATAATATAAATATTTAAGTAGTAGTAAAGTTTGTTATTAAATTTTGTGTTTAGTCAAATGTTGCCTTTATATTATACTAGTATGAAAGTAGTATTCTTTTTGTAAATAACAATAATTGGTATATTGATGTATAAATGAGTACACAATTATTATTATTTGGACAATAGTACTTGTTTGGAAATTAGTAGTCAATTAATATCTTAGTTGGATCCTGCTGTTACAGGTCTCGAGTGAGAAACAGACAAGTGTTATAATTAATCTTACCATCGACCAAATTACTTTTTTGTAATTTTACTTGACATTTTGCATCTTGACAATATTGTACTCTGAAAAGTCACAAGAAGACCCTGTACTTGGAAAGGATGAACATTTCTAACCCTGTTACTTGATTTTAGGTTACAACTCATCATTAATCATTAAATTCATTATATATTAATCATCATTTATGCTCAATGTTGGTTCATTCATTTATACACTACTATTATAGTACACACTAAAATATAGAATCTTTTTTATTAAATTAATGAAAAAAAAGGATTGTAAATATGTTAAAATATTCATGGAAAAAGAAGAAAGGTTCCCTTGTCATAAGAGTTGTTTTTGTTTTATTTGTTCATTCCCTTTCTTTGTATGTCAAGAAACCTTCTTATTCTCTCAGCCTCACCCCTTTATATTCATCCATCTATCAGATCTCCATTTTGTCAAATTTGAACTCATTTCATCACTTGTTCTCTCTGATCAAAAACCAACAAAAAGCTTTGTTTTTCATTAGATTTTGTTATATTTCATCTGGGTTTTCACTTAATCCATAAAAAGTTGAATTTTTTTTGGAATAATTCAAGTGGGTTATGAGAATTTGAAGTGGGTTGAAATCATATGGGTTCTCAAGAACTTATTGAGGTGAAATTCAGGTTAGCTGATGGCAGTGATATTGGCCCAAGCAAATACAGTCCTAGCACCACTGTGGGATCTTTGAAAGAAATGATACTTTCACAATTGCCCCAAGGTTAATTCAATATCCAAACTTTCTTTATTTTTGTTCATTTTCTGCCTCCAAGACTGATTTTAATTTAAATGTTACTGTTGTTGAGGTATTTATATAGCTATATGTTCTTTAAACTGAAATTCGATGATTTCTGGCAACTTGTGTTAAATTTTGTGATGTCTTATTCTTCAAGTTTCGTTTTTGTAGTGTAAATATGTGTTTCTTGAGTCTTTGTTTTTATGAATTGAAGATTTGGTTCTTGAAGTTTAATTATCTTGAAGAAGAAAAAAGAAGATTAAGAAGTTGTGATCATATTCTCATCTAATCCGTGAGTTGATGAGCACCACCTACTGACACCGAGTAAATTAAGTCGGCTTCATTGTCGTTTTTTCATCAATATTCAATACAACAGATTACCCTTTTTAGAATTCATCACCTAATACACAAAATACGGGTAACACTTCCCTAAATTTCATTTGTGAACAATGTATGGATAAGGTCTGTTTCTTTTCTAGACTGAACACCAATCCATCTGAATGAGACTAAATAATCAATTTACCGTTGCATTCCAACAAATTTCACAATATTCATTAATTTTAACAATATTGATCAATTTTAAGGTGAGAGGAGTTAGGAGGAATAAATAAGAAGGGCTAATAACTCTTGCTAGATATTTGTTGAACTTTTTTGTGTGGATTTTGTTAAGTTTCTATTTTCAGGTATGTTATTATTAGACAGTATTTAATGTGTTATGTCATAGTATTTAATGGTGAAATAATTTGTTAACAATAACAGATGAAGTAAATGGGCCGAAGACAATAAATGATGTGAAGCTGATTAATGCGGGAAAAATACTGGAAAATGATAAAACACTTGCAGAGTCCCGGTCTCCCGTGAGTGAAGTTCCAGGAGGAATCATCACCATGCTTGTTGTGGTGCGCCCTCACATCCCACACAAAAACAATGGTAACCAAATAACTCATCCATTTCAACTTTACTAAAAGATGGTGGTTTTGGTTTTGGTTTGACTTTTTAGGTCAAACCTATTATCATTTCATACGCTCCATATATATATATATATATATATATATATATATATATATATATATATATATATATATATATATTTTGTTGAAAAATTGGATTGGTAAGTATATCACAGATTTTGAATATCTAAAGTGTCGGTATGAAATTTGAAGGTCAAAATTAGTATTTTTTGATGTTGAAAGTGAAAGACTTGACATGTTTGGACTTTTTTGTGTGTGACAATTGACAGATAAGTTGCAAGATGGCTTTCCGAAACAGGGCAGCTGCCCGTGTGCAATTCTTTGACCGGGAGACTGCCCGAGCCTTCAATGGATAAAACTTAAAAGAAAGCTTTCAAGGATATGTGATGTAATGAGTTGACTTTTGGATATATATGTTTGGAACTTTGACTTGGGATCTGTAAGGGGTGAAGAGCGAGTAACTCTGGCTGTATGTTTGAATGAATGTGTATATAGGAAAACTTTGTAAGACCAAAATGACTTGATTGTCTTGAGTTTAAGTTTCATCTACTTACGCTCCATTAAACAAAATTATATTTATTATTCAGGTAAAAAAGTAAAAGAAATAGGTTTTCCCATAAAATTTCTCCTAAATAATAATGTACTTGCCTTTCGTTACGAATAAGGACACTGTTTATTATTTGCTTATAATATGGTTATTATTGGTAAAGAAATGTTACATTGCTAGTACGAGTAAGATTATAAGTATTTGAATGATATGTAAGCACATTACTGTTACTAGTAAAAACAAATCATATTTTATAATTTCAAGTTATATTTTGCTGTTATCGGTAAAAGAAATATATGTATATATGCTGCTAATATAATATAGATAAAGAACTACAAATACTAAAAATAATGTACGTTATTTATATTAGTAGAAAAAAATAAATAATAAAAGAACATTGTTATTACTATTTTTCTAAATAAATTCTCAATTAATACAACTGTAATTTGATAAGATGTTCTCAATTTCACTCGATTTTGAGATTTTATACTTGGCCAATCAAAATTAATTATAATTGTGTTTATGTGGATTTTATATATTATTTTTTTTAAAATGGAAATTTTGATCAAATCTATCTAATCAAAGCGATTTAGTTTCGTTCAATGTTTTAAAAACCGGTTCGAACCGGGAATCGGAGACGAGAGCGGTTTAATAACAACCGGTTTTATGTCAATTTCTAGACCGTATTGAATCGGACGGTTTCTTCGAAAACTAGGTTGAACCGGCATGATAGAATCGGTAAAAAACCGTTTTAGCTGGTTTACCGGACTTGTATAGTTGAATTTGACTAGCCAGTTAAAAAAAACAACTCATTTCTAAAGCAAATTGAACTTTCTTAGAGTCTACACAACTCAAAAGCCGACGCAGACCACCGACAGATATAGAAAAATTATTGATTGAATTGACTGTCAAACCTGTTGAATGTTGAACCGGGTGACTGGTTAAACTAAAAAATCAGGTTTTAAAACATTGGTTTCGTTGGTCCATTAATTTATATGGTTTGATATATAAAATTCAAAATGAACTTGGTTTTATTAAAATCTTAATCCATTTAAAATGTTATGGTTAGAACAAAATGTTTAAACATTTGATTATAAAGAAAGTAGAGTAGATGGTTGACACTTCCTGTCGCTTGGCTTTGTTTGGTGAGAATGTTTAAAGGGGTGTTTGAGATTGCTTGTTTAAAAAAGAAAAAAAAAACTTTTTCTTTTTAGTAAAAATGTTTATTAACTTATCATCTGTCAAAACAAATTATCGAAAAAAAAAATCATTTGAATTACTTTATCCGGTTTCAATGGAGCCTACGCGTAGAAAGGGTTAGAAAAGGGAATAAAACACTTAGGGTGCGTTTAGTTGCGGAAAAATGGGCCATTTTCCGGAAAAAATTTCCAAGAAAAATGAGAATTTTGAAAACGCGTTTAGTTCGTCTCTTTTTCTAAATTTTTCACGGAAAATGAAAACTTTCCATTTTCTAAAATTACAAAAAAGTTGGAAATTCTTGGAAAACCGATAATCATTGTTTTCCATATTTTTCTAATTCCAAAATTTTTCTAAAATATAAACACTCACTCCCACCCCATCCACCTCTACCTACCCTCACCTTAACACCCCCAACCCACCACACCCCTACCTACCCACACTCACTCCTAAGCCCACCCCCACAAACACACACACACACACCACCTCCACCACCACCACCACTGCCCCCACCACCGCCACCGTCCCCACGCTCACCCTACCACCGTTACCGTTTTCTAAAAATGAAAACTGATAGAAAAATACACATCTAAACACGTTTTCTAATTTTCTAAAACTGAAAATGAAAAATGAATAAGTTTTAACTAAACGCGTTTTCTAAATTTTCCAATGAAAACCGGAAACGGAAAACGAAATATGAAAAGGGAAAACGAAAAACAGAAAATGAAAATTGTTTTTCCGTAACTAAACGCAACCTTAGTCTCCGGTCAACTTCTTTTTTGGTATGACCGGATAAGAGTCATTAGGACTAATTAAGAGGGTAAAAATGTCTTATATCAAACGTTTTTACTAGACCGAGTTACTGGACCATTAAAACATAAATCAAACAGATCCTTATTGTTTTTGTTTGTAAAAGGTAATAAATGTAAAATACATAACTCGGGTACACATATTATAAGGGATTCACAAGTTGGATATTTTAAAGACAAAATTACACAAATGGTCCTTGTTGTTGGCAAAAGATATCACAAGTCATTATGAGAATGGCTGGTCATGTGGTTTTAAAATCTTGCACAAGGTCTTTATGTCTAACACCATTAAAAGAAATGGAGGTTAAGTATTTGTAAAATGACAAAATTACCTTCTTCTATTCTTTTATCCTTTTTCTATTTTCTTAATTGTTTTTCTTTTATTAGTAGTTGACTGAATTTAAGTCTCAATAGCAATGAAAGATCATGATTGATACAAACGAATTGGGTGACCTTTCAGACATCCAAGGTGGTTAGAGAAGATAATATGATGCGAGAATATAGCAGAAAACGATGTAACCTTTTCTAACTTGTTCCCTCTTTTTGTTACATGTATGATAATGACAAGACTCAAGAGTGGTAACAGGTAAAGTGTCCTACATCATATAAGATATGCAATATAAATGGCAAATTACTTGTTGATATGCGATAAACATCAATCAACATAAACGATAATTGTTCAACTAAAATGACACAGATAAGCGATGTTTATCTTGTTATTACATTAATGGAATGACTAAAAACAACCACCAAATCACCAATAAAAGAATCAAACCTTTCTACTAATATCAGAATATGAATTACAATTCACAACATGGATCTCACTAAAAGAAAAACTTCAAACACCCAAAAACATGGTTAAAATGTCTGCAACTAAACCCATTTACACACTTGCAGCTAAACCCGAAACCTATTCACAGATTCTGCTGATTTTATAACAATATTATGATAGACTAATTAAGACTCTACATAGTACAAAAGATTGTTATCTTTATCTTATCTAGGGTTTCCAATGGAGGGTGATCTTGAGTTCTTCACTGTCATCATAAGTTTTTGTCTCTCACCTTCCACCTCAGCAAACTGCAGACTCAACTCCAAATAGCGTTCATGCATCTCCTTCAGTTCATTTTCCACATCTACATATTTGTTCTTCATTTCCAACATGTCTTTGATCACCTCATTGATGTCTCTGAAGCTTTTAAAAACCGCTTCCTCATCGCTGTGTTGTTTAAGGAAAGAACTGAAAATATATAATTCATGTTAGTTTGTTTGACTTTCAAACTCTATTTGGTCAAAATTGAGTTATGATTACTTAATTTTACCTTTGGATGCTGGATTTGTTCTTTGATGTCAGTGCTTCAGCAAGCTCGATTTCCAATGCAAGCACCCTCTTTAATGCATTTCCATCTCCCGGGAGATCCGTAAAATTTGGGTATATTCCCCCGAGCTCTTCATTAGCCTTAAGAAGCAACAAACTAACAATCATAACCAATAAAAATGATAATTAATTAATGTTATGTTTTTCTGTATTTTTGCTGAGATCACCTTGTGTAGTTGCACAAGTTCTCTCTGTAAATCTTGAAAATTTGAGCCACTACTCATCATTGAAAGAATGGATCTCTCCTTCTTCAACCCCTCCAACTGCACTACAACAACAAATGTCAATGACACCCAAAAAAAATGTGGAAAAAGACGCTAATGCCCTCCTCATTGTCAAAACTAAGAGATGATTAGTTTTACCTTGTTGATTTGTGCTTTGTCACCAGCCATCTTTTGTTTAGTGGCAATCTGGTCTTGCAACAAAGAAAGTTCAAATGCAATTTTCATCTTCTCCTCTTCACATTCTTCCATTATAGCAACAATCTTTTGTTTCTCTTCCTTACAACATTCAAGATTCAAAAGAGCACATTCGAGTTCAGAATGTAAAGATTCTAACTCGGCTTCCAATCCCACAACCTTGAAAGACAATTCTTCAATCTTTTTCAAGTAAGAAGCTTCGGATTTCTTCCTACTATCAATCTCATCTAGGGCATCTTGTAATTTAAACAATATGTTATCAGCATCCCTTTTGGAAACCAAAAGTTGTTGCTTTAGTTCTTGCACTGTGGTTTCACATTGCTCTTTCATGAAGGCCATACGTAATGATTCAGACCCCCCTTCTCCTTCCCTTTCAGGATCCTTCTTTTCATGTTTTTCATTATCATTTTCGATTATCAAAGATTCTGAAAAAGTTCCTTTAATCAGATTTTGATTAGTCTCAAACATGGAAGCAACCTGGCCCGATAACATGTCAAGGTCCTTCTGCAATTGACTCACTGCAATCGAGTAATTCGACCGGGCCCTTACAAGTGCTGACTCAGCAGTTTTAACCCTTGTCTCCAGCTCTCTGTTAACACGTTCCAAATCATGTTTTTCATCGGTAAATTTTGAAATTTTATCCTTCATTTCATCGTGTATTGATTCAGATTCAAATTTGCATGTCGAATGCTTGTTTTTTAAGCTCTTGAATTCTTTAAGAATCTGTTCCCGGTTTTTCTCGAGCTCTTGCACACGTGTTTCTGCAATCACAACCCTTTTCTCAAGGTCTCCATTAACACAATCCAGAGCATGTTTTTCTTCTATAAACTTTGAGATTTCATTGTTCATTTCATCGCGTATTGATTCAATCTCCGATTTGCAGGTTGAAATTGTATCGATACATGTCGAATGCTCGTTTTTAAGGCTCTCAAACTCTCCAAGAATCTGTTCCCGGTTTTTCTCGAGCTCCTTGTTAGCACAATCTAAAGCATGTCTTTCTTCGGTCAATTTTGATATTTTATCATTCATTTCATCGCCTATCGATTCAGTCTTGGATTTACAGGTTGAAATTGCATCTGCACATGTCGAATGCTCACTTTTTAAGCTCTCGAGTTCTTCAAGAATACATTCCCGGTTTTCCTCAAGCTCTCGCACACGTGATTCAGCATTCATAACTCTTTTCTCAAGCTCCTCATTAACACATCCCGAATCATGTCTTTCATCAGATTTCAACATTTCAATCTCAGATTTGCAGGTCAAAATTGAGTCAACACATTTTGAATGCTGGTTTTTAAGACTTTGAAGCTCTCCCTCGAGTTCTCGCACACGTGATTCTGCAGTGTTAACCTTTTTCTCAAGCTCCTCATTAAGACAACCCAAAGCATGTCTTTCTTTAGCAAACTTTAAGGTTTGATTGTTCATATCACGGCGTATGGACTCAGTCTCGGATTTGTATGTTGAAATAGTTTCAGCACATGTCGAATGCTCGTTTTTAAGGCTCTTGAATTCTTTAAGAATCTGTTCTCTGTTTTTCTCGAGTTCTTGCACACGTACTTCTGAAGATGCAACTCTTTTTGTAAGATCTTCATTAACACAACCCAAAGATTGTCTTTCTTCAATGAATCTTAATATTTGATTGTTCATATCACGACGTGTCATTTCAGTTTCAGCTTTACAGGTTGAAATAGTGTAAACACATGTTGAATGCTCATATCTAAGGCTCTGAAACTCTCCCAGAATCCGTTTTTGGTTTTCTTCAAGCTCTTGCACAAGTGCCTCATAGTAACACTCCATCTCATCCATTTTTCTAATTAGATTTCCCTTTTCGATTTTCACTTCATCCAGCTCCCTTAAAACTTGCAGATTTTTACCTTCTACTGAATTAAAACCGTTTGTGAAAACCGTTTCTTTTTCAAGATCATGTAGGATTCCAAGAAGCACCTCCAAATCTGAGTTTAAATTAGATGCAGTGATCCCAAAAGGAATCTTTTGTTGGAGCTCCCGTATTCGATTCTCCACAAGTAAAAGCCCGTTTGCCCATGTGGACTGATGGGCCTGTGTCTGTACAATAGATTTGGGCCTTGACTTTACTTCTTTTAGCTGTTGTAGTTTATCTTTGAACTTGGAACATTCTGATTTGAGCGCCATAATCTCTCTTTCTAGTTTTTGGCCTGAAGAAATCTCAGCCATTAGATGTTGTGCAATGTTTTGTGTTTCCATTCCCATTTCATTAGCATGACTATGCAAAGCAATTAGTTCCAGTTTAAGTTCTGAAATGGAAGCCTCAGCCATTTCCAAGCTTCCTCTGAGTCTGTGATTCTCTTCATGAGCAATTGCTAAGTTATTATTCACTGAATAATCTGAATTCCATCCTTGATGATTGGACTGATCAGTTGTTGGGCTTTGACTACATGTGGGCCCGTTTGAATCCCGGGATTCATGGATGCTTGGTAATTCATGCTTGTCAGCATAATAACTTTCTGAAAATTCATGTATGCCTGTTTCTTCAACAATTGTAATAAGCTCTTTAGGTTCTGATCCCAAATGTGTTTCTGTATTAACCTATTTAAAGAAGAGCAAAAAGATAAGAGTAGTTTATCTTGTAATAAATAATGTAAAATGCTTGTATTTTGATCATTTTACAATGTTCTGGCGACTTTTTGGCTAGAATTGACCTATTTGGTGGTGGAACCCTGTTAGGGTGGCTTAATTAATAAAAAGTTAAAAATAATGTACGTGATCCTAAGTTGAGAAAAGTGTATAAAAAGGGTGGCATATTTATACATTATCACTAAAAAGAATCTTAAGTACACAGCATGCAAAAAGAGTTCTACTCCATGTGTCCCATGAATATTGCAATGTGGGCCTACACTACTGTATACAATCTGTTTGAATACTAATTTAATATCTTTAAAACCTTTTAATAATAACAAAATAAGGGAATCTAGTGGACCAAAAGCAACATCATCATGATTTAAAATAGTGATATAGGGCAAGTGGTTGTCCCTATCTTGAAACTGTAGCAAAAAAGGGTAAAATATAATAATTAATTAACAATACACTTTCACTTCATGTCTAATCAAGTCATTTGGCTTTAAGCTTTGTTATTAAAATCATACAACTTTTTGAGACCACTAATAAACTATCCAACTTCATCAACACGTTACAAATTTTTTGGTTGAAATTAACAAAATGAAATAAATTTGAAGTATGTTGCTAGTTATTGTGATCTGCTCAAAAAGGAAATTTCTCATCTCAACTTTCATTGGATGGGAATATTTCCTTTATTGGCAAGTTTTCAAGCTAAAGCTACCTATATGCCCATTATCATCATTATAAATTATGATGAAATAAATTTGGTCCACATAACTACTATCAATATTAAAGGGTATTGTAGACATTCAATAGATAGTTGAAAAGACAATCAAACCTTATTTCCATGATCTTCAGAGATTGTTAATTCAGAAGACAATGATGTAGCAATACTAGGTTCCACTTCCCGATTTAGGTTGCTGCTGCTCTGAAGTCCCCTATCAAATTGCTGTTCAAATTCTCTGCATAGTTTCAGAAAAAGGTTTGACTATTTGATAAATATCTAAAATATCCTTCAATAAAAATTAACAATCTTGGGAACCCAAGTCATGATAACTGATTTACTTTTAATAATGTAATTTCACATCTAGAAAACAAAAAAGTTGCAGTCTTTATATAAAGGAAAGAGCAATTGATATTAAGATACCTGAATCCAGTTTTAGCTGTCAGCAACTGAACTGTAACCTGCCACCAAAAAGATCAAGTCAACCATCCACTTGAAAAGATAAAAAGAAATAAATGAACAACTTAATACAAAAACTTAAGCTATATACAATTATACATATGACTGTTTCTTTTTTACTTGGTATAGAATATAGATGAACAAATTAATAGAAAAAAGAGTCAAGGAATGAAGACTAGAGTCAAAGATTTTAGATTCCTCACATGCAAAAGGATTCCATGGTCAGATCCATCAAGAGGCAAAGAAACAACTAAAGGACTTGATGCATCTGCATATTCAGCAAGGTTTATGGTAGCCTCACCAAGAATGCTAGCCCTTGAAGTACCCTGAAAATACTTACAAACATTTACTAATCTAACTTGAAAGATGAAAATATATTTCAAATTTTTATTTTTTTTATAAAATGGATAATTGGAAATCACCACCCCACTTACCATTCCCACAATGAGATTGTAGAACTTGTCATCATATCGTTTGTTTCTAGCATCTTGTAGAAGTCTTGTAGTTTCATAGATAGGATCTGCCCATTTACATGCCCCATTTCTCACATTTGCTTTGCTAGTTTTTGCAATGATCTTTCCAGATTCAATTGGTATTAAACAAATAAATAACTTATCCCATCCACTCTGTGGAATCTGATACATTCAACCATCAATAAAACATATAAGTTTCTTTATCCATACAGGACTTAATGGGAAAAAAAGGAAACAGGAATTGAATGAGTAATTGAAGAAAAGAGACAGAATGAGGAACTCAACATACATTTGTAGCATGAAACTGAAGCCGAAAAACAACTTTTACTTTAGCCTTCTCAAGCTTCCATTTGGTAGCCCTCAACATCACTGTGCAACCATGAACCTCAAATCTTGGGTTCCAGATGTTACTTAATCAAGATCACTGCCTGAAAATTTGCAATAACAGAACTCAATAATACATCAAATTATCTCTAGCTAAACCCAAATTGTAATTCTGAAAAAATAAAGAACAGACTATCAATAATTTGTGTACATGAAAATAGGCAATTAGGTCGATTTGACTTGAAATTTTGCAAAAATAAAGGGGAAAGTTCAATTTTCATGTTTCAGCGTTAAGGAAGAAAGCTAACTTTTCTTAAAGAATAATAAAGAAACTTAATCATGCCTATAGAGTCAATGGAAAGTGATTTGTTATTAGTCAAATATCTTAAATACCCTTGAGCAACGGGAAAAAAATGCAACCTTTTGGGATAAAAATCAACAATATCAATAATTTGTAGACATGAGAATAGGAAGTTATGTAAATTTAGCTTGGAAATTTTCCAAAACGAAAGTCAAAGAAGTTCAGAATTTCATGTGTCAACATTAATGACGACAAAATAACTTTTTTTTAAACTAAAAAAAATAGTAATAAAGAAAGTTAATCATGTCTGATGCTGATATGTTCCCCCCAAATAACAGAAAATTAAAACTCCATTACAAAGAGGAACATCAAAATGGGCTCACATTGCAGTAGCAGGAGTGTGTAATAAATATGGAACAGAAAAATCTGCAAATACGATTCAAAAAATTCATTAATTGAGCCTGAACCAATAAATGCTTACCTTCTTCAGATTTTTTTATTGTGATGAAGTCCACTCTGGTCCGAAACCCTAAAAAGTATGAACAGGAACTACAGATTAATTAAAATAAAATCATTAAAATTGTAAAAGGACTCTTTAAAACGACCAAAAAGAAAGAAACCAAAATGTGCTCTCGGAGTAGGAAAAAACGAAAGGGAAATCAGCTCGGTAAGTGTCAAACTTCAAAAGTTTAGTGAGAACACCATTTGAAATCAATTAGTTTCGCTAAAAGTATCGACAAAAAAAAATCAATTTTAAAAATTTGGAGAAACCCTTGTTGGGGAACATTATTAAAGATAGCAAATCAAAGGTGAAGATGTTTTTTAGAAGTTTAAACATCGCATTCGAAGCTTACTTTGAGAAAGTATGATAGAGATTGGAATGGATATATAAACTGTATTACACAAAAATGCAAGATCTGAGGAGAAGGGCAACTTGCAATTGAAGCAAAATTCAGGGAATCTGACAGAGATTATGTGAAGTATAAGCGTGAAAAGGCAGTAACTACAACTGGGTTTTTGGATTCTTTAATCAGGTGAGTTGGCCATTGAAATGAAAAAGGGAAATGGGAAAAAGCAGAAAGTGAGAAAAATAGCAGAAATGACATCGCGCCAAAGCCATGACTCTTGGTCTTGGATAATATATTATGCACCGAATGTGGTCATAAAAACTTATGACAAATTCTGGAAAGATACAAATTATTTTTATTTTCATTATTATTATTATTATTATTATTATTATATATATATATATATATATATATATATATATATATATTAAAGTTACTAAAGATTTTACACTAAAGTGGCACCGTCAATTTTGGTCATCCAACTTACAACATTGACCCTTCATCTTTATGTTTTTGTTCACAAACAACTCTTTCATTTTGGTTTGAATTTTTCATAACCCTGCCTTTTATTACATATTATTAGTATTTAGTCTTTTGGCAGAAATGGTCCCTCATCATTATTATTATTATTGTTAGACAAAATTACACGATTGGTCCCTGTGGTTTACCAGATTTAACATTCTCTTTTTGGTTTTAAATTAATGTTTTATTTATTGATGCTTTTGTTCACAAACAACCCTTTCACTTTGGTTTGAATTTTTCATAACTCTCGCATTTTATTACATATTATTAGTATTTAGTCTTTTGGCAGAAATGGTCCCTCATCATTATTATTATTATTGTTAGACAAAATTACACGATTGGTCCCTGTGGTTTACCAGATTTAACATTTTCTTTTTGGTTTTAAATTAATGTTTTATTTATTAGAAAATATCCACCCAATACCATAAACTCACCCACCATCTGCCATCACCACCACCACCATCACCTTCAAAATTACATAAATGGTCAATATAGTTTACCCATGGTGACAAATTCAGTCCCTACTACCTGAAAAGACCAAATTACCCTCACATTAACGGACAAAAAGCAACCAACATGCCACTTTACTTTACAAAGCAATACCTTCCGACCCCGACAACGCCGGGGAATCTTTTCTAATTGTTAAAATATTTTTATTATGAAAAGTTATTAAATTTTTTGACACTCTAAAAATGCATTTTTTTTTTTGTTACTTGATTTTATCGTGAGTATAAAATACATAAAAATGCAAAATATCTTTATCAATGCATCAATTTAATTATTAAAGTAATTACAGTCCTCTATTAAATCATTAAATTGTCTATTATTATTACATCTTCTTCGTTTTTCAATATATATATATATATATATATATATATATATATATATATATATATATATATATAGGTTTAGGTATTTTATACAGAGAGAGAGCTAGGTTCAAATATGGATTGACATCTATTGTGCGGACGTGTGGACAATGCAATTCTGTGAGAATGACAAAGAAAAAACGTTGTTTGATAATGTGAATACGTTCATTCTTACATAACTATTGTAATTATCATGTATTCTTACTAATTAAATAATCTATAAGGTTATTATAGATTTTTTTTATTATTCTCGTTCTGTTAGAATGTTTATTGAGTCGCATTCTGTAAAAATGAAAATGAGTGAAAAACGATGCATGAGAACAAAAATGAATAAAAATTAGTGAGAATACATGAAAATGACGGTAGTTGTGAGGTTGAACGTATTTAAATTACTAAACAACTTATTCTCTTAGTAATTCTCATAGAATAACATTGTCCACACAACCGCACAATAGTTATCCATCTACATTATAACCTAGCCCTATATATATATATATATATATATATATATATATATATATATATATATATATATATATATATATATATATATATATATAGGCTTAGGTTATTATATTCAAAGTAATTATTGTGCTATTGTATGCATAAATGTGGGCCAATCATTTTCCTTTTTTTAAGAAAGTGATTAATACATATTATTGAATTAAATATAATTAAAAAATACCATCTAATTTAACTAGAAGGGTATTTTAGTCAATTAACATAGATTTAATAAAGGAAATTTGCATATTTTAAGGGATCATAAATTCTATTAATTTTAAAAATCCGATTTTACGAATTATAAGGTTTTTAATTCGGACAATCTGACAGAATATGTTTGAGTATGTTCAAAAATAAAAATATTCTTGAACCATAAAATAATAAAAATATTCTTGAACATATTTCTTGATCATGACTTTAAAAATTTCTTGTAGAATAACAAAATTCTCGAACCATCAATTGAAGAATTAAAACAAAAATTACATTAATTCTTATAGAATACATGTAACAATTGCTAAAGAATTACATTTATTGTTAAAGAATAAAACTAAAAAAACTTTCAAATCTGGAAAAAAAACATCAAAATCTAACAAAGACACTAATAAATTCTAAAAGAATAATGTTGCTAAGAGGCGTCTTTCAAATTTAGTGGTTCGTTCTTCAAGCATCAGCTTCTGTAGAAACAAATCCAATGAATAAATTAGTGAGAAAATATTTATATTCCATTCCAACATAATTGGAATTCATGATTCCATTCTGATAGAATTGGAATTCATTTACCAATAATTATATTAATTCGGGGAATTCTATCAGAATATGTTCATGATTATCATAAAAAACATTCTTTTCTGATAGAATACTATAAACGAAGAAATACCATTCAGTTGAAGCATTTTAGCGAGCACTTGGTGTGCATCAAAACAACTTTCAATTTCGGATGAACAACATACAAAAATTGTTCATACCACATCAGTCTTCACATAAATGAATAACATTATTCCAAGATTCACAATGTACAGAAAGCCAAACAGGATCTGAAATAACAAGAAATATATTAAGCCAGCAACAAATTTCTGTAATTGTCAAATACCAAATGCAAGTAAAAAATACCTGGGCAGGATACACCTGGCCTCCTGTAACATATTGTATGTCAGAGTAAACATAAAGAAAGCCAGAGTTGTTACCAGATTCTTGGTCGGCCTGATCGGATTCTAAGACTCGGATGCTTGAATATATAATGACGCCAGGTCTCGAAGGATATGCAAAGTCAACATGACGTAACTCGATTTTGCCTCTGATCGTTTCAATGGATTCGGAATCTAGATCGTCGGGGTCGATTCTGGTTGACCTATCGAGAACGGAAAACACAGAGTCGATGGCTTCACCGCCTCCGCTATTGAATTAGCGGTGATGACTAAAACGACAAACACTTTGATGACTTTGGAGAAAGTGGAGACACCGTTTTTAACGAGATGTGCGTTGTACCAGAGGATTAGGGCTTCGGAGACGAAAAGAGCGAGTTGGGAGACGCCAAATAGGATGCCGGAGATTTGACTCCGGCGAAGGCTTTGCTTCTATGGGACACGAAGTTCGTCGGAGAATAAGGACAAAATTTTGTCTTGGGTTTTAAAACTGATATTCCTAAATTAAAGGGATATTAATTGATTTATATATTTACCATAATTAATTAGATGTATGATTACATATTTACCCTTTTGAAATGATTGGCCTACATTTATTAATACAATAACACAATAATTACTTTAAATACCTGAACCTAGCTCTATATATATATATATATATATATATATATATATATATATATATATATATATATATATATATATATATATATATAGGGTGAGGTTCAATAGAGAACCATAATCAACCAATGAACCAATCTTTTTTTCAACTTTTAGAACTTATTTTTTATCAAGAAAAAAAACTAAAAATACAGAAATTCATAACTTTTTATCATTTTTCCAATGATATCAAATTCATTTTTTTTTTACGTCAAATTCACAATGTGAATCTTTGAAAATTCACAATGTGAATCCGGATTCACACGGTGAATCCGAAAAATATTTATCACATTTACAATGTTAATATATGAATTTAGATATTTTTAGATTTTTTTTTCGATAAAGAATAAGTTTTAGAAATTGAAAAAAAGATTTGGTTCCTTGAAAAACCAATATATATATATATATATATATATATATATATATATATATATATATATATATATTTCAAAGTTTGCTACTCTAGTTAGAAAAATGCATTCACGTAAACATCACAATTCACATTCATTTGAAAATGTTATTGTAACAGAACAAATAACAATATATACATAAGGAAGGGGAAAAATCACAATCCTTTGGAAATTGTTATTGTAGTCGAAGGAATAATAATATACAAAGGACGGATGAAGTATACATATTATACTTCCCCCCTCCGCCACTGAACCTATACGTCATATATGAGTTATATTAGTTTTTTTTCTTTCATTTTTGTCAACTTATAACATATTTATCATTCCCGACACTTAGTCAAGGGTGACGTTAGAAATATTTTATAGGATGTTCTTTATAAATTAAATAGAATATATATATATATATATATATATATATATATATATATATATATATATTCTGAGGGTAGATCTCGCGTACCCTTACTCATAAGTGACTCCGCCCATGCACACACTATAACTATTTTTTTTTTAAAATAAACATTTATTAATTTAAATTAAATAATAAAACTAAAATTAAAATTATACTTATTAAAAAAACTACAACAAACACTAATTAAAAGTGTCGTACATTTTCAGGATCATATCTTCATTTACTTCTACCTCAGACGTATAACAACACCGTCATTTAGTAATATAACTTGAAAAAAAAATTTATAATTTTCACATACCAACTTATAATAATCATTAGATCATTTTGCATTCTCCCAATCACAAAGATAACCTTTGAAAACCAAAAAGAAAAATGCAAATCACTTCGATTCTCATAGGTGTTGCTGAGAAAAATAATTTTTTTTTCATAGGCCACGTAGATTTTTGCAGGCGGTAACCTGCAAAAATCTCAGTAAAACAAAAAACAAAATTGCAGGTCACTTAGATTTTTATAGATCTTAAACCTGTATAAATTAGTTATAATTACCAAATTAATATGAGCCTTAAATCTTAAAAAAAAAACATTTATACTAGTGTTATAAATATAAGATGAAGCAAATATATTATATTCATATAGTAAATAATATAAAACAACCCAATATTATCTATAATCAATGGCAAGAAAGAGCAACAAAATTAAAGCACGACAACAACATGAGTTTTCTTGGTTCAAATGATTTATACCACTTGGAGGACGAGACAAATTTCATCAAGTTAAATCATTGATGATTCCAACCACTTGTATGATGACATCAATCATTCAATCGTGATGTTATAAATATTGCTTGTTTGACATAAAAATTTCTATATTGTTATTTATCTATTTGCTTTGACAATTTTAAAATAAATTTGCTGTTATATGTAAAAGAATTTGTCAAAACATGGTAGAAAAACACCGTAGAAAACTTTTACATCTATAAGATTGTTTTTCAAAATGTTTATTGGCTTCTTGAAAAATTCAGGAATTCATGACTTTTTTGAAAAGTTCTTTTTTACTTATAAAATCAATGTTTGTGAAATATTTTTTTTACTTATTGACTTTTTAAAAAGCACTCCTAAACACCTACTTAACAATATCTTTTGGTGAAAATACATAAAAATTAACAAGAAAAAAGGTGAAGACTACTAATAATAATAATAATAATAATTATTATTATTATTATTAAGGTTAACTATATAAAAGAAACTATATATATTATTTTTTGGATTAAATCATAGTTTTATTTTATTTAAAAAAAATATATATTTTTCGTCTTCGAGGTTAACCGATAATCTTTATGTTTTATATAAAAAATAGAAAATAACTTCAACATTTTAAAAAAAAAACATTAGCATTTTTTCTCAAAAAAAAAAATTTTAAGTTAACAATTTTTTTTTGTTTGGACCAACTTTTTTGGTTTCGCAAACATAATTCTTTTGTTTTTGTTTATGATATTCTTGATACTTTTCAACATTAAAATTTAAAGATATTTGAGGGGTTTTTTTTTCTTTTTGCAAAACAAAGAGAAAGGATGTTGTGTCCACCACATATAAAAATCTATTTAAAAGATGTCTGAAGATTATAGCAGATAAACAACCGCAGTCTAAATTTGTTTGGTATCTTAAATACTGGTATAAGTTAGCTTAGCATATTAGACCATTCATGGTTATGGTTTAGAATATACGACATATGGTTTAGGTTTTAAGGCTTATGGTTTATGGTTTGTGATTTATGTCTTATGACCTATGACTTTGAACTTGCGGGTTATAAATTATGGTTTATGGTTTATGGCTTATAACTTAGGCCTTATGACTTATTGGTCTATTGTTTATGTTGTTAGGTGTAGCACCTGATTCAAGGTATTTTTCATTTTGACCATAGGTGTGTGAATGTTTTGCAGATTTGGTCCTTAGGGGGCAGTTTTGCCAATTCTGGAAAAACTGGAGTACGTTGTGCGTACACACTCAGAGGGCAAACCCTAAATTTTAGGGTTTGGACCCTATTTAAACAACACTATGACCCATGATCCTTTTATTTCTCAGCCTCCATTGCCCTTTTGGTCAAATTTTGAAACCTTAGCCCTTCTTGAAGAGATTTGACCTTCTTGTGTGTGTTTCTATGTGTGTTGGTGGGATTGAAGAAGAAGAGCTTAGAAGAAGGAGCCTTAACTAAAGGAGAGTCTGTAGATCCATGTTTCTCACATCATTCCCAACTTCATTGAGGTATAAAAGCTTGGAACTTGCTCCTTGTATGCTTAGATCTAGTCTTTATGAAGTTTTGGTCCCTTTTTGGTCATACGATGAGATCTATTGGGTTTCTTCCACTCCAAATGTTAGAAGTTGCTTCTCTTGATGTTTCTGAGGTCTTTAGTCCATAAAGTTAGCATCTTGATGGTTGTGGATCAACCATGCATGTGTTAGGTCATTTTGGTGAAAGTGGAATGCTAAAAGTAAGGTTTGGGTCCTTTTGAGCCATGCTAAGGCTCAAAGTTCATGACTTTATGGATTAAGACGTTTAATAAGACTTAGATCTGAAGTTTGGGTTTTTGGTTGCAAGTATTAAGCACTTAATGGGAAAAGTGCTTAATGGGCACGTACTTTGCCCGATCCCTGATCATGCATGCTTAGTAGTACGTTAGGCGTACCCAGCACATACTAGTGATTGTTGTTGTACGCAGGGTGTAAGTATGAGTACGCCGAGCGTACTCAGCTGCTGTTGACTTTTATGGTTTGGTCTATATTTGGACTAGAGGAGTTTTTGGCCTTATTGGGCCATTAGCCTTCTAACTTTGGGTCGTTGCTAGGCTTTGGTCCTTCTTGGAATTGGGCCCATAATGGATTTTAGGCCTCATTAAGGAAGTTGGGCCATATTAGGCTTTTTGGTGCTATTGGATTGGGCCTCAGATTTTGGGCTAAGTGAGGAAAGGGTAAAATGGATTTTTACCATGAGTATTGGACAATTGGACTAGGATTCCTGCTATGGTTTGTGGACCAATTATTAATTGGGTATTATTTGATGGTGTTAGCGTGGGGATTTTCCGGATCGGCAGTCCGAGCTTTTATCTGAGATATTCAACAGTTTGAGGTGAGTTTCCTCACTGTACTTGGAGGGTCGAAGACACCAATGCCGGCCCATGGTTTATTATGATTAGGATGCTAGTTATATGTGTGAATCTTGCATGTATGTTATGTGATATGTATGTCGGGCGGGGTCCGATGCCATGCGCGACCTGATGAGTGTATTGTATGTTATTTATCTTGGTGATTCTTGCATGTGTTTTATGTGTCTGTATGAATGTCGGGTGGGGCCTAAGGAATGTGATGAGGCGGGCCCCATCTCATGCTATTGACAGATCTGTTCCGAGCGGGGCCCAAAGGGTGTGGGGCATGGCCCATTGTATGTTGATATGTATGGTATGAGGTGTTTTAGGGAACTCACTAAGCTTCATGCTTACGGTTTTCAGTTTATGTTTCAGGTACTTCTAGTTCGAATGGGAAGAGCTTGGGATGACCGCATCGCACACACTGTGATTTCCGCTTTACATAACTCTGATGTATTGGATTGGTTGATTGGCATACTCTGATTTTCTTTTATGGTTTTATAAACACGTTTGGGTTATTATAAATAAAAATGAAATTTTTGGTTTTAAAATTTGTGACGTTTCAAGTTGGTATCAGAGCCTTGGTTTAAGGGATTCAGGCAAACTCTCGGGTGTGTGTCTCAACTCAAATTGAGGATTTGGTAAATTTTTCATAAAAAGAAATATTTTACACAAAGAGTTTCTAATAAAAGAAAGGGGTGTGGTGCATGTAGTCGACCGAGCTCAAGCAAGTTTTCCCAAAATACTCATACATGTTTATGTTATGCTTTGATTTGTGAATCTGTGAATCGCATGCTAGATTAGGGCTAAGGATCGGCTCAGGATTTCATGATAAAATGCTAGGAGAGATACCTTTGTATGCCTGTTGTATGAGCTTGTAGACTTGCATGCTCGTACTAATCAGTCAGTGATAGGATGGTCTATTTAGGTTATGCTTGATTCTAATTACTCGATGCCCGAATGTTGCTTGCTTTGTGCTTTTAGGATTTCTCATTAACTTCAGCTAATTAGTAAGTGAATATGTTAAGTTACATATTATTGATACTAAATAATTTTAGAAGGTTAGGTTTTAACTCTATTGCACAACTCTTATTTGAGTCCAACCGTTATAGTGTGAGATCTTTCATTCGAAGAATTATCTGGTGTCGGTGATATGTAATTGTATTTGTAAGGTAGTTAGAGGGTGTTAGGGGGAGTTTCTTCGGAAGATGATAGCGGAGAGTTGTGTGGGGGTTGCCCTAGGAAAACCTAGGAAGAGATTCGGTGCTGGGAGCATTATCTTGTTGAGGGTTTTATGTATAGATAAGGGAGTGACTTGGAGGATTCGGGGCGATCCTTGAGGAAAGTACGGATAGGTGTGGAAGGTAGTATGGGCCCGTACTTGTTAGGTGTGTTAAACCCAACAAATAATAGGGGTACAATGGACTCCAAATACACTACTTTAACACACTAAAAAGTAATACAAGGCAAACAGGGTCAAACCACAGAGACACGAGATAAAAGTCTATACCTTTTTACGCAAGGTACTTTGATCACAAAAGGGGATTTTGTTTGCAAAAATAAAATAATAAAATAACAATCTACTTTAAAAACATGTAGAAAATGAAATAAACTTGTAATCAATTTGATGGAGTGGTTCTAGTTCTAGTTCTCAATGTTATTGTTCAACTTGATTATGACTTAATGTAATTCATGATTGTTATTCTAAGTTGGTACTGAAAGATATTAACACGCTCTAATACCTCTCGCTTGCCATATTATCTAACCAAAACACACTCTTTGACTAGACCTAGTTTTACTAATTCAACTTAAACACGCTCTTAGATTGTATTGTAAAACTACATTAAGTTTTGTACAAGCTTCCCAACAATGTTCATTTCTTCTCATACGCTCGGAAGTGTGAAAACATGTGATGTATGTTTTACAATAAGAAAACTTATTTTTTGTTACCAATTATTAACTTAATAGAACGGTTAGGTGCCCTAAAAGTTAATTAACTGCACAAAAATTGAATTCATTAAAGTGGCCAATCAAACACAAATCAAATTCAAGGATTCTAGTTTAAACAAAAACATAATCACTAGAATAGAATCACAAATAAAACATTAAATCATATGCTTCAAGTCAAGCAATCAAAAATTTGATTATTAGTCACATCTATTGAAGAATCAAAAGATTTATCCTCAATTTCTTTGGATGAGCTCATCGATAGTCTTCAAGCCCATGAACAGATAATGAACCAAAATGATGATACCGGTAAATTGGAGCAAGCTTTACAAAGCAAGATGTTAATTAATGAAAACCAAGTTAGCAGTAGCTATATATGTAACATCCCAAAAATACAGTCCAAAAATTTCGTTTTTTTTTTATAATAACACCATAGTAATCCAATCATCTCATAAAAACATAAGTCGTGTGTCTCAAAATATCATAAATATCTGTCAAACATATCAGAGTATAAACATCCCACGCTAAACAAATGGTGTGTGCACTGCAGTCATCCCGGGCTCTTCCCTTTGCTACCAGAAGTACCTGAAACCAAAACTGAAAACTGTAAGCATGAAGCTTAGTGAGTCTCCCCAAACTACCACATACCATACACATATCATATAACATGCAGCTAGGAGATACGGGCCTCGCCCACACTCAAGGAGATGCGGGCCCCCGCCCACACTCGGCTAACTATGAGATACGGGCCTCGCCCACACTCAGCTATCCATGAGGTACATGCCTCGTCCACACTCAGCTGGCTAGGAGGTACGGGCCTCGCCCACGCTCCTCTATCTGGAGGATACGGGCCCCCACCCACACCCCCGTTATCTAAACATACATACAAGTATCACGCAGACAACAAGTATACCATAATCTACCCATTCATAAACATACTCAGATAATACTTAGATACTGGCCCAGCCCACACTTAGCTACTAATCATAAACAAGTCTAACATACGGGCACTGCCCACACTTAGCTACTAATCATAAACAATTCTAAGATATGGGCCCTGCCCACACTTAGCTACTAATCACAAACAATTATAAGATACGGGCCCTGCCCACACTTAGCTACTCTACACGGGTCGGCATTGGTGCCTTCAACCCGTTCCTACTGAAGGAAACTCACCTCGTAAGCTAGCTGTGAAATCTCGTGTGAGGAATCTCTGACGGCTGCTCCAACGACTCCCCGACTATCATTATCACAATAACACTTAGTCAATATCCAAAATCTTTCTTAGGGTAAAACGACTACTTTACCCCTAATCAAAGTCAACGTTCTGGTCAAAGTCAACATTCTGGGTTGACCCAACACGTCGAGTTGACCCATCAACTCGCTGAGTTCTACAAATCAGAAGTCGTGAAATCGCGATCCAACTCGTCGAGTCATTCCCCTGACTTGCTGACTTCCTCTGCTACTCGTAGTCGCGATAAAACGAGTCAACTCGTCGAGTTCCTCCTTAGACTCGTCGAGTTCTACCTGGTACAGAATCGGGACAAAACGACTCAACTCGTCGAGTTCCTCTATGGACTCGACGAGTTCCTCGGTCTGTTTGGGCTTTCTTAAAGAATTAAGCCCCTGCACTTCAGATCTAAGCTTCTTATTTCTCATACACATTGAAAACGTCCTTTTTAAGGTTAAAGTTTCCAACTTTACCCGTTATACTTCTATTTCATGGGTTTAGCTCAAACCCTAACCCTTTAGGACCTAGATCTTGGTCTACAAGCCATCCATACTCCAAACTAAGGCATATTCACCGAGATCTAAACTCTAAGCACTACATGAACACATAAAGTTCCTGACTTTCCTCCCATGCATGGTCTTTTGGAGCTTTAAAAGGCATAAATGACAACTTATAACTTGCATGGGGCTTCCATAGCCATAAAGTTTTCACCTTTATGCCTTGTGAGCCCCTCAAGGTCATAGATCTGAAAGTATATCCACTTGGGACGTCCATGTCCCAAAGATCGTGTTTCTTGAACCAAAAACCCCATAAAATGATAACAAGGAGATCTAACAAGCTATTAAGCAAGTTTGAGATTTGCTTACCAGAAAATAAAGAGGATGCAATGTTGTTTCTGGATCTACTAGCTTTCTTCTGAATCCACAGGCTCCTCCTTCTTCAACAAGCAGGAACCAGGCGTTACAATATACGAGGCAAAGGAAATCGTGGTGGTTATAGAGGTGGCTACATAGGTGGACCTGGTAGACGAGGCTAAGGTAGATATCAATTCTCTGGTCGTAGTCGAGGATTTCAAAGCATAGGAAGAGGAAGAGGTTGGTTTCAAGAATAAAGTGACACATCTCAGGTTCAATGCTATAATTGCAATAACTATGGTCATTTTAGTTATAAATGCAAATATCCAAAAATAGAAGAAAGAAGTCACTTTACAACAACAATGAAGATAAAGATAAAGATTTTGGACCTGTTGTATTTCTCACATAGAAAGGAGATGAAGAAGGCAAGCAAAATATTTGGTGTTTTGATAATGGTGCAAGTAACCACATGTGTGGTTATAAGGATCTATTTGTAAAGTTGGACGAGACATTAGCTTTGGTGATTTATCAAAGACTCTTGTCAAAGGCAAAGATACGATTATGATTCTTTCAAAGGATGGTGATAAGAAGTATATACATGATGTTTATTATGTATGTGCTTTGAAAACAAATGTAATGTCCCAAAAACCATAGTAAAAATTTTAAAATTTTCAAATCCATTTCATAAAAAACATAAGTCAACCATCATTGTTTCCAAAACATAATAATAAAAATCAAAGTATCAAATAACATCTCTCAATATAACAATCCATAGGATGATGTGTACGATCAAGCCTTCGCCTTCCCCCGATTCTCTGAAGTATCTGAAATATTTAAATCCACAACTTGAAGGGTCTAATTAGTGGTTTGGTCTAGGCTTTCTATGTAATAGGTTCTTTTGAGTCAATTTATAGCTTTTGGTAGATTGTGTGTAGTTTACGGCCCAACAATGAGTTTACGGCCGTAAGCCTGTTTACGGCCGTAAACCCAAGGCCGGCCCAGGTCCAGTATATATAGAGGTGTGCTAGGTCTTTTGTCAATTGTTGATGCCACAGAGTTCACGGCTGCTATTACCACAAGTTGTACCAGACGTTATTCCTAATAGAAAGTGTGTGCAAGCTTGTTATCATTCTTGTTTCTACTTGTTCTTTATTATTATTGATTGTGTTTGCTATTTGATCACTGGTAAGATCCGTTTCAGGACCTTACAATTGGTATCAGAGCAAAACCAGTGTCAAGGCATCCTACAATCGAATTTTTGACCGTGTTCTTCTTTGTTTACGACTGAAGTTGGTGTTTGCTGTGAAAGGGTTTCAAGCTTAATTCAAAAAAACTGCATTTCTGGGAGATTACGGCCATAGCTTACGGCTGTAAACTTAGATTACGACCGCAAACTCAAATAAGTTCTTGAACCGTAAATTTGGTTATTGGGCCGTGAATAAGGATTTTTCAACAACCGGAAACTTGGATTCTTAGACCGCAAACTTAGACCGCAAACACCTTTACGACCGTAAACATCTTTTGACCGTGAACAGAGTTTACGGCCGCAAACTCTCTTTTGACCGTAAACCTGTTTACGGCCGTAAACACCTCACTGGCCGTAAACCTGACCGTAAACTCATAAAACATTACAGAAAAATACAGTTGCCTAGAAAAGCAAAGTATAAACCATAATTTTGACCCAACAATCTCCCCCTTGGTTTATAGCTTTCTTTTCTTAATTTACCCAACAAGCTCCCCCTAAAAAGTAGCTGGCTTTTCTTGTCAATCTTCATCGAGAGCTTGGCTTCAGCATTAATCTTCAAATTCTTCACAACTTCAAGATGAACTTGATGAATCTTCAATGAATGAATTCATCTTGAGCAGTTGGGATTTTCTTCAGAATTTGACATAGAACGCACATTGGGTGAGGAGGCTTCTTGAAAAGATTCTGAAAGATAGCGCTTTCAGCTTGAGAATCTTCAGAGAGAACATCGGAGAGAACAAATCTTCTGGATCACTTCATCAGGTTCAAGATAGCAGCAGACTGATTGAGGAGGCTTCAATGCAATCCGTCACCTAATCTTCAAGTGCAGCTTCACCTTGCTTCTGGGGTTGAAAGATTGAATGTCGAAAGAATAATCTTCATTTCTTGCTCCTTCGAATGATAATTCTTCGATGATCACGGATGAAGCTTTGGCTCAGAAATCTTCGACACAAACTCCATGAGTTTCATCTTCACCTGAATTCACTTTTCAAGACAAAACAAAACTAAAAGAAAATTTAGCACACAATATTTTTGGGTTTTTCATATTTTCTGAAAAAAATAAAACAGAAACAAAAATATTTTTGGATTTTTGATTTTCTTGAACAAGAAATAAAACAGAATATAACACTATTATTTTGATTTTGAATTTTCTGATTTTTGTTTGATTTTTGAATTTTTTTAATTCTCCCCCTAAATTTGTGCACAGAGGAAAACTATGAACAAATTTAACAAAAACAAAAATATTTGGGATCAAAGTTGTCAAGCAATCCAATATCGTTTATCAACACACACCTGCATGTCTAGATCTGGTCAATCACCGGTATTGTGGTCCACTTAAACACAAAGTATGTTGACAATTTGGACAGATTATAAGTGACAAGGCATTGTGATATATATTCCTAAATGGACATTTAGCTGACGACGACCAAGGATATTGTTGTCCACTTAAATTAAGCAGCAAAATCTACAGACAACCTATTAAATGGTTCAATTTTAGATGTACTAAAACGTGTTTCCCACTTCCTAATATACCCCGGTAATCAAGAACTTCCAAAGAACTCCTTACTTTAGGTGAGTATTCAATCATTAAGAAAGAAGTCAGATATATAAGTGCATATGTTGTATCCCAGGTCGGATGTGTTCCAATCACACAGAGGGAACAACATATGACTAACAGAGATAGAGGGATTGAGAGGTAGAATGTTGCATATGATGTGTCCCAGGTCGGATCTTCCGATCACGCAGAGGGGACAACATATGGCTAACAGATAGAAAGAATTTCATAGATAAGGAGGTGCGTAGAATTAGAGTTGCATATGTTGCAATCCAGGTTGGATATGTTCCAATCACGCAAATGAAGCAACATATGACTGACATATAGAAAGCAAGAAAATAATTTCCTACAGACCTACTTTATCAGAACCCCCCAGTTGCCCTATCAATACCGGAATTAAGGACATAAGTCCATACATCAAGGAAATGTTGAGCAATAGTTCTAGATAATTAACTTTTAGTGTATCTCGCAGGTTCCCATGTTTATCTCACTGCTCAATCTACCCGAGCGACGTATGGTCAGTCCAAATGAAACTATCTAAGTCTATATTGTCTATTCCTTTCATGGTCAATCAATGTCTAGTCCATTTGAATCCTTTGTGCCTACCAGCACATTGAATACAGAGTCTAGACAATTCGGCTTTAGTGCATTACACGAATTGCATATTGCCCTTTAGCACTAGACTTCATATCACTTCCCAATAATAACTACTAACAAAAAACTATTAAGAAAATGAAAAATTGTCTTTAAAACGAATCAGAGTAAGATAAACTCAGGAGTATAGAGAAGAAAACGCAAACCGTAATTCACCAATTGAATTTGCATCCAGAAGGTCTGAGAACAACACGCATAATCTCATAACAGATCCGAAAATTCTTCATGTCATTAAGCACTAACCCCATTTGTGATCCCTTCCTTTCTTCCTTTCTCGCAAAAGGACACATACTCTCAAACAAAGATCTGAATGTTGTACAGTTGAGAGATGTCCCCTATCATGTGCCTGGAACAGCCACTACCAACACACCGAAGTCTGATGATATGCCTCCATAGCTGTTCCGACACAGAGCGGGATCAGTTGGTCTTTGGAACCCAGTCCATTTTGAAACTGGGTCGACCTTTGTCATTAACGCACGATACTCTCTCCCAAGACATATCCTGCTTATCGCAAACAGAAGATGTAGAAATATTAGAATCATTAGAAGATTTGTGAGATTGAGCTTTCGGAACCCATTTGTAGTTGGGTTTAACCCATTTCTTGTTGGATCGGACGGGTGCCTCGGCACTTGATTTTGAACTCGAAGCCGATCGCCGAGATGACTTTGACCTAGCCGGTCTTGGTTTCGCTGGAGCATCTCTTGGATTGGAGTTCTTGGCTGGCAATCCCTTCTTGTTCTTGGGAGTTGGATTCTTGGCCTTCTGCGCGTTCCAGTCACCATGGTCTGAACGTGACCTTGAGGGGTTTCTTTTGAAGTATCTCCCTCTTGGCGTGTCCTGCCAGCCTTGTGCATAGTAGGGAACGTATGCGCGATTAGGACAATTTCTGGCAATGTTTCCAGGTGTTTCACAGTGAAAACATGCCTTTTTCATCATTGTGAAGTTGTTTCTTCCTGCCCCTAGTGGCGTATCCTTGCCTTGTCTCTTATTGTTCCCACAAGCACAATTACAACAGGCACTCTGTTTCACTGGAATTGGTGGCCTGTATTTCTCAACAGCAGGTTTATCAGAAGCAGCTAAGTTCGAAGCAACAGATTCAGAGTTCAAGGAGATGTTGGCTTGTTCAATGGTGTTCTCCTTGTTCTCATCCTCTGCTACTTTACCTCCTGACACAAATCCAGCTGGTTTGCCATATTGAAGATGTGCCTCCCTGTCAATTTCGTCCTGTGTCATAGGGATGGATGTGTAGTTATGATTGAAAGGTGGAGGAACACTATCATACCCTAGACCTTTTTGCTGGTTATTTTTAAATTGCAAACAATGGTCTATCATGTTCGCAACTACTTCGCTTGACACATCAAATTTTCTAAAATCAAAATTTACAGTTTCAAATTTGCCTTTTAATGTGTCAAGCTCAGCAGTTAATTCAGCAAGTTATCTCTTAACATAGTCATAATTTTCACATTTGTTGCTATAATTTTCTTGAAGCCTCCTAAAGTCTTTGGTTTTTGCTTCTAATTCAGCCTTCATGGGTTTCTGTCTTTTCCTAAGTTGATATCCTTCGTATTTTAGGTCCTCGACTTCCCTTTTTAGCAAATCATTATGTTCACGAAGAATTTTAATCGTATCTTCACAAGATGGAGTACATGAAACTTCATTGACCGGGATGTTTGCGGAACTCATTGTTTTTCCACACTTCAAAGCGTCAAGTTCTTCAGTTACAGCAGCAAGACTAAGATGATTGAGATCTTTTGTCTTCTTGATGACAGCCACGTTCATATCCCATGATTTCGGAAGTGAATTCAGCAACTTTTTGTTTATCTCATATTTAGTTAAGAAGATCCCAACTATATTCATCTCAGTAGTAAGTGTAGTAAATCGCTGCAACTGAGCTTCCAGGGTTTCTCCAGGGATATAGTTGAACATGTTGAATTTTTGTCTTAACATATCCTGACTCTCTTTCATGTCTTCATTTCCCTCATAAACCTCAAAAGCCATTAAAAGCACAACTAGAAGCCAAAATCAAACTTAAAAGTCAAACCCTTTGACTACAAACCTCAAAAGTCAACCTTAAAAGTCAAATTTAAAAAGTCAAACTCAAAAGTCAAACTGAAAAGCTAAATTTGAAATTTTAAAAGTTAAATGAGAAAGTCAAAGTTTAAAGTCAAAGGTCAAATTTTAAAGTCAAAGTCAAAATTTTAAGTAAAAAGTCAAAAATAAAAGTCAAAATTTAAAAAAACTAAAATTTTTGGTTGAAAATAGAATTTTAAAATAAAAGATTTTGAATTTTCGGCTAAAAATGACAAAGTTGCGAAACTGGGTTTGAAAAGGAGTGTTTTTGAATTAAATCGGGAGTGAATGGAACAAGTGTCTTGGTAGTTCAACTGGTTTGATGCGTGTGATGACAACTCAAGGGACCCGGGTTCGATCCCCGGCACCCCCAATTCGTTTCCCTTTTTATTGGACGCTGCAGGCTACCGAGCCGTATTCCCTAGCCGCACACGAGAGAGCCGTATTCCGAGCCGTCTACCACCAAGCCGTCCACCAAGCCGAGGCCGCAAACTCCGAGCCGCAAACCGCCGAGCCGCACACGTCCGAGCCGCAAGCCGCCGAGCCGTAAACTCCGGCGGCCGTAAACACCTACCTAGCTGTAAACACATAAAATATTACATAAAAATACAATTTGCTAGAAACGTAAAGTATAAACCATATTTTTGACCCAACACAACTGTAAGTCAAAGCTTAGTGAGTTCCCCCAAAATACCCCACACAACAATACACATACAATGCATGCATACATGAGCCTACAGTTTGCCTAGACCGCCTCGCAAGGCCTATAGGATGTTTCGACCGCTTTACCGAGCCTACGGTATACTGGCCCACCTCGCAAGACCTACAGTAGTTGGACTGCTCCCTTGGGCCTGCAGTCTGATTGGACCACCTCGCAAGCCTTTTAGTAGACTGGACCGCCCGGGTATCTTGGCCTACAACACAAAGCAAGACCGCCTTAATGCAACCAACCACAATATTTCGACATAAACACATAAAAAATAGACATACAATAGCCAGCAATACAGGTAATCATAACAGATCTACCAATCAAACAGATCACTACAACATACCATCATCCTACACATAAGGATACATACTATAATACAAAGTATAGTGAGAAAAATCACCTCACAGTCTAGCAGATAACAACATATCTCTCACAAATCCAAAATCGGGTACTACAGGTCAGCTATACAACAATTAGGGGCCAATTCTTAAACTACAGCTTAGAACCCTCAAATTGACCTAAAGTCAAACTTGGTCCAGTTCGCAAAATAGGTCAGTGTTCGGTGGTCAAACCATAGAGAACCACTATGTATTAAAGACCAATTATGTGTAATTTTATGTTTATAATGTATATTAAATATATTGTACTCATAATTATTTCAGAACGTCTCAAACTGCTAAACAAAACCGTCTATCATTATGGATCGAATAAAAAATCACAAAAATTAATTCTATTTGTGACTTTAAAAATGAATTTTTTGCATCAAGTATCCTTGAAACCAAATTATGATCAAATTGGACTGATTATACTCTCGAGACTTCATGTATATAAAAAGCGTCAAAAACAGAGGTCGTATGCAGAAGTTACGTCCATTTTAAGAAATCAAATCAGTAAAATACTGATTTTCTTAATAAACAAAAAGTGATCAATTGATCTGTTGAGGTGCTTGCACACCCCATATGGAAATTTCAGGAAGGTTTTTAGACTCAAACATAGATATAATATTTGATTTCATAATCACAATATTTTTAACCCGTAAGTTTAACAAAGTCATGAAAATTGGCGAATATGATCCAATTAATCACGAAACTTTAAACGGATGTTCCCGGAGTTCTACATATCGGATATGTTAAATATTTCCTTAGTTTTGGCTCCTATATAAGGACCTAATGTTTGTAAGAAAAATGTAAAAGAGATATATGAGAAAAGTGAAGTAAGTGATATAAAAATAGGGTAGTAGTTCTCGTTTAAAATAGTTGAGTTGTTCTTGTGTGAGTAACTTTAGTATGTCGTCTTTGTTTCGTTATAACCAACAATATTTGTTGGGGTACAAAGTTTTCCTTGAATGACTTTGTAATGTTTGACTTTTGTAAAACCCACTTGCATGTGGAGTATTAGCCTTGTGACACATCAGAGATAGAGAGTGAGAGAGAGACATGTAAACACCTCTATAAATAGTGGGTTCATACCACTTGTAGAGGTGTGGTTGAGAGATGTAAAAGTGAGTGTGTAAGTGTGTGTTATTTATGTAGTCTAGATCTAGATCCTTTTTGTGTAACACCATATACAATCAATACATCTCTTGAACACCCAAATCACCATGTTCATTGTGCAAACTTTACTTCCGCATGCCAAACCATGTTCTTATGTCTCAACAATTAGTATCAGAGCAGGTCTTCAAGATCAAAGTGATTTTTGAAGAATGATTCTCGGTTTGGCAACTTTTGTCACAATTGAATAAATTTTGGTGAGTCTCTCTCTATGATCTCTCGTATCAATTAAATCGTGCGTTACGTTCTTGATTCATGATCGTTTGACTCGTTGGATCAAATTTTCTTTGAAAAACCCACTTATTGTGATCCAATAATTTTTTTTGTTGATCAAGGTTCGTTCCAATCTTACTGTTCATGATTAAAATTCTTAAGCCCAATCAAATCCAACTTGAGCCCAACCTCTAAGTCTATTACTGTTCATCCGATTTTGAGCCCATATTAAAAAGTGAAACTGATTTTGTTCAGTTCTTATCGTTGAATCATCGTTATTGTTCGATTTTTCTTCATCTGCATCATAAACTAATAGTTAAAATCAAATTCTTGGGATTCGATGTTTTAATGGTTTGATAATCAATGTTTTCATGTTACTTCTCTTCTCATCAATCTTGGAATTGAAGTGATTACTAAAAGTCAAAATCTATTGAATCAAAACTCAATCTGAGTTGTAATCGATTTGAGTTAGTAGATCGTTGATCAAATACGAGTCATATTTGATTCAAAGTTGTTGTAGACGATTTTAACTTTTGACAAGCTTGTGATTTCGTTGATTTGAAGTCGATGTCAACAGCAGGGTATATCTTTTGTTCTTGAGTCTAGAACTCGTAACGATGATCTCAAAAATTTGATTTCTTGATTGTTAAAAAGCGAAATCTTGGAGTTGTTTATAGATGTTGATCAATAATCGAAGTCTTGAAGTTCGATTAATGATGATTCAGAATCGATGATTGATGATTTTGGAGTTGGGAATCGATAGTTTTGGAACGAACTGGGCAATGGATTGTGTTTCAAAGGCTATGAAATCGAAGGTTTGAACGATTGAACATTAATTTTGGGAGTCGATGGTTGAAGCTTTGGTTTGTGACTCGATGATTTGATGTCTATGTGTTAAAAGCGAAGCTTTGATCGACTGTAATTTCTTCGATTCCTTTGATTTGGATCGAATATTGAGCCGTGAAGGTTTAATTTGGTAACAGTGATTGTCGATGGTTTAGAATCGATGGTTGGGGAAGGCTATGAACTCAATCGTGTTGTCGATGATTTTGGATGTTGATATCGATTCGGTTTTGACGATTAGTAACGATCTGGGTTTGTAAGTCGATAGTCGATTTGTGTACAACAGAAATCGATGTCGATGGTTGATTATTTGGAAACGCGAAGCGACGAGAGATTCAATAGTTGATGTCGATGATCGGATTTTGGTTTGTGATTTCGAAGGCTGTGATTTTGGGGTTGATCGATTCGAAGGGTATTTGCTTTGGGTTTGGGAAGAACGAACGAAAATTTGGGTTTAATGACTAACGAAAGAAATTTTGATTGTGAACAAATGATCGACTGGGTTGGAAATCTAAACTTAACTGAGTATGAATCAATTAACGAAAATGGGTGTTTGATTTCGTACGAAGCCTTGATGTTGAGCTGTTGTTGTATGAACGAAGTGTGTTGTTCTTTCAAACGAAAAACTGTAAGAACGAAGTTATGATTCAGAGGTTGGATGATTAAGATGTTACTGTTCATTAAAAGGCTTCGTTATGCTTCGATTTCGTATGAAAATTTTCGTATGCTTTGTATGTTGAGAATTTTTGTTTGATTGGGGAAGATGAAGTTTCATACGGAGAGGAGAGAGAAAATTTTGGGTGAAGATGATTTTCGTACGAAGAGGAGAGAGAAGGAAAAAGTTTCGTGTGTTTGGGTTGCCTGATTTCGTGTGAATTGAGGAAAAATAAAGCAATGTTACGTAAATGGCCCCTGAAATTTCGTTAGTTTAACACCTTTCCAAATTTTCGTATGAACAGGAGATGCTTTCGTACGAAGCGTTGAAAATTTCGTATGTTTGGAATGGAAAAGCAAAATTTTCGAATGTAGTCCCTCAAGTTTCGAATGGTTGACAAATGGAAAAAGGCTTCGTATGAATGATCAACATTTCGTATGTTTTGATCAAAAAGCAGAATTTTCGAAAACAGCCCCTGAACCTTCGAAAATTTGGCACTTAGAGAATTAATTGAAGTTTCGAATGTTTGACATTTTTTACCCAAATTCGAAAATTTTCTGAAGCTTCAAATGTTTGGGACAACTCTTCGTATGTTTGGTGCACAAAGACAAAATTTTCGAAAATAGTCCCTGAGGCTTCGAATGTTTGGCGGTTCATACCCAAATTTGAAAAAGGACTGTTTTTGCTAAAAAAATTGAAGAAAATGCATTTCAAGCCCCTGCAGTTTGTGCAAATTGACGCTTTCTACCCGGCTTTGGAAAAGGGGGAGAGTTTTGCATATTTTGCTGTTTTGGGCGCACCGGGTCACTGCAGAATTTTGAAATTGACAATTTCTACCTATTTTTGAAAAATTTTGTCAAAGACGATCCGTGAACGAAGCTAAAAATTGAATATTTTTTGGGTTTTTCGGATTGAAGCACAAAGTTTAAGCCACATGTTAAGGGGGAGTTTTGACACGAAAAATTCCGAATAGAGCACGTTCTCTTTCCTTGAAGGTTTTATAATCAAATTTTGATTATAAAAAGGGGGAGAAATTTATATGGAAATTCGAACTTGAATTTTTCATATTACGCGAATTTGAAGACCGAAGTGACCTTAATTTTTGAAGCTTACGAAATGATGAAATTGGAAGTTCGGAAGTGATGTATTCGAAATGGGTTTGGTTTTATTGATGATTTTTGGGGTGTGCTTTATGCTCAACTTTTGGTGATCAATTTGGAGTTTGAGAAGCTCGTGATCATTCGTTGATGCTCGGTTTGTATGGTCTCACATCCTAGAGCCCAAATTGAAGAATCATGGAAGAATTGAAGATTGAAGTTCGTTTCGACATGTGTCACCTTTGAGGCTCAGATCGCATAGTTGCTCGATTTTGGAAGAATTGAAGTGGGTCATTCATTCCTAACTTTGAGGGGGAGAATGTTGGGGTGCACAGTTTTTCTTGAATGACTTTGTAATGTTTGACTTTTGTAAAACCCACTTGCATGTGGAGTATTAGCCTTGTGACACATCAGAGATAGAGAGTGAGAGAGAGACATGTAAACACCTCTATAAATAGTGGGTTCATACCACTTGTAGAGGTGTGCTTGAGAGATGTAAAATTGAGTGTCTAAGTGTGTGTTATTTATGTAGTCTAGATCTAGATCCTTTTTGTGTAACACCATATACAATCAATACATCTCTTGAACACCCAAATCACCATGTTCATTGTGCAAACTTTAATTCCGCATGTCAAACCATGTTCTTATGTCACAACAATACTATCATGATTAAAATATTCTATTTAAAGTGGTAGACATCTAAATGCAATAAACCACACACTCATTAGCTTACCCAAGTATATGTAAAGGTTGGCATGCGTTAGGGCGCCAAATTTGGAGAAGGAGGAGAAGGGTTAGGCCACCAGCATCTTCATTCCTTCACCTTTCTTCGTCACATACTCTTCCACCACATTCCACCACCACTATTGATCGACTTTATCCCCTTCCATCACCACCATTGATCGGTCACTTATTTACCTCTCACCATCTCGTTGTCTTCCACCCCTTACATCATGTTACATAACACTTATTGAAAATTCACCTCCCATCACCACCATTGGTTTTATGCACACTCTGTCTGTAACTACTCGTGGTATTTTGGGAGGGATGTCGGAGATGATGGGAAGGAGATACAAGGATGAGGACTCGTAATGGAGAGAGTGAGACAAAGGAGTGTCTAGAAAGTTAGGGTTTTTCTTGTTATTTGGTCATAAATATAATGAAATAATATGTAAATTACATAAATGGTTCTTATGGTGTACTGTATTTTATAGCTTTGGTCCAACAGTAATAATTTTTTATCATGTAAAAAAAATTAACAAGACAAAATTTAGATAACGATTGAGAGACCAATTAACCACGAGCACTTCCCGAGTAAGCGAAATATAAAGTTGGACTAAAGTTGTGCATTTTGAAAAACTAAAGGATCATTTCTTCATTTTTGTCTGACAAATATTTTATAACGGATTAATCCCGTTCTTGATAAAAACCAACTTCTATAAAGTATAAACCCACATTTAGACAGTTGAACATAAACACCAACATTCATTTAATAATCACATTCTTTTTCCAAACTAAAACGAGGTTCAACCAAACATATAACGGCGCCATAAATCCTACGTTGCAAACCCCAACCGAATACAAATCATCTTGTAATAAGGAATTTTCGTTGTTCGAGTGCTTGTGATCTTTGTTCTTTGTCCCATTTCAATCTATTCATTGATCAGTTAAGATGACTTCAAGGGATGTTGTTGAACAAGAAAACCGAGGTATACCCTTATTCAAAACTAGCTTTTGATTGAATCTCGTATGCTTTGTTTCTTGAAGTTGTTCTTAGGCTCAGTAGATTTACTGGTTTTGTAATTGCTCCTCTGTTAATGCTTTTTTTTTTTTCTGGTTAAATTGCGTATAATCAGTATATGATTTCAGGGTTTTTGATCCTTTTTCTTGGATGATTTTCTATTGATGTGTGAAACTTTATGTTCTTTCTCTTTCTAAACCATCGTAATTTAAATTCTTGATTGTTGTTGCGTTTTCTTAATTGGAAAGATTACTACAAGGGATTTTGTTGTAGAAGAAAACCGAGGTATACCCTTATTCAAAACTCGCTTTTGATTGAATCTCGTATGCTCTGTTTCTTGAGGTTGTTCTTAGGCTTAGTGGATATACTGGCTTTGTAATTGTTTCTATGTTAATGCTTTTTATTTCTGGTTAAATTGCATATAATTAGTATATGATTTCAGGGTTTTTGATCCGTTTTCTTGGATGATTTTCTGTTGATGTGTGAAATTTGATGTTCTTTCTCATTCTAAACCATCATAATTTAAATACTTGATTGTTGTTGGGTTTTCTTAATTGGAAAGTTTGAATGTTAATTTTGTCATCAAATGTAAAGGAGAAGAAGATACTGAGTGAAATCGACAATCTCATTGCAATCACTCGCCCTGTTACAAGAAGTTTCCGTGCACAATTGATCGCCAATACAATACCTGAAAACCAAAAGGTGAAAGAAAAAAAGTTCTCAAATTTATTAATTAATCGCTCAAATTAAACATTACACAATTTTTTTACATAACTTTTTTTTTGTTTTCTTACTATGTAGAATTTATTAGTTTTTTTTTACAAAATTGACCCACGACTTTTTATTGATGGTGTTTTACAGAAACCAATGGCAGTGAACGTAAATAAGTTAAAAGCTACAATAATCAAGACAAAACCACCATCGCTGCCACAAAATGCAACCGTGATCGAGATCAGTCCAGACCAGTGTTGTAAAACTCGCCGAGTTGGCCGATTACTCCTCCGAGTACTGGTTACTCGGCCCCTTACCGAGGCGAGTTACAAAATCCCGAGTACTTCCCGATCGGCCCCTTACTGAACTGAGCAGTGTTGTAAAACTCGGTCAACTCGATGATTAATATATATAATACACTTAATGATTTATTATTTAACACACACACATGTGATTATTACTACATATATATCTTAAATTTTCAGTAATTATTCACAAAGTGAGACCATTATGTGTTTTTCAGTTTTTGTGTATTCACATTTATCTAACTTTGTAACATATTTCAATCAACTTATGATTTTGACATATATAATTTCCCTAAAAATATTTCTACATGAATTACCGACTCCGAGTACTCCCCGAGTACTCGCTACTCGGTAGTCGGCCGAACAGGCCCCGAGTAACGAGTTCTACAACCTTGGTCCAGACACTGAAGAATTGAAGAAACCTAAATCTTGGTCTTCACAAAACAAGTCGCCTCAAATGTCACTCACTTCAACACTGACTGCCCGGAGCAAGGCTGCCCATTGCCCGAAACAACCAAATGTTGTCGATATTGATGCTCAAGATGTTGATAATGAATTGGATAATGTAGACTATGTTAAAGACATATACGAATTCTACAAACTTGTTGAGGTACATATATAGATAGATACAAAACCCTAGATGCAACATGTATGTGTGTGTATGTGTCTATATATATATATATATATATATATATATATATATATATATATATATACACACACACACACACAATTTCATTGAATTACTTGATGTGTTTATGATGTAGAATGAAACCATAGTTCATGACTACATCCATACACAACCTAAGATGGCCGAAAAGAAAAGGGCAAGTCTGATCGACTGGCTGATAGAGGCTCATAATGCATTCGATCTCATGAATGAGACATTGTACCTTACAGTCAACATCGTTGACAGTCTTTTGGTGTCTAAAATTTTCGCTAATAGAGAACTAACGTGTGTAGGAGTTGTTGCAATGCTTATTGCATCAAAATATGTAGAAATGTAGACAAATCCAATGGTGTATGGTTTTGTGGAAATCTTGAATAATCAGTACGAGAAAGAAGATGTTTTGGTGATGGAGAAATGGATTTTAAGTCAAATGGAATGGAGTTTAACAGTTCCTACGCCGTGTGTGTTTCTCACGAGCTTCATCAAAGTCGTCGCAGCCATAACCCCACTTGAGATTGAAGTACGTATTGATTTCATTATTTTTTTTATTTAGGTATAAAATAAAAATGGCATGGGGGTAAAATGGTCATTTTACAATAACTTAACGCCTCATATCTAATGGTGTTAGCCAGCGTACCAAACGCCCAACAAACTGAAACCACGAGGATTGTCCATGTAACGAAGTTCGATAGTTGGACTGAACTTCTAATTTCCACTAAATCACAGGGACCGTTTTTGTAATTTGATTATGATATTTGGAATATTTGGAATACCAATTACAATATTTGGAATACCAGTTATAGGTGGAACTGATGGTGTATTTCTATGCAAAATTGGGAATGATGAATTACCATATCATCATAAGATTTTGTCCATCTATGGTCGATGCGTCAGTGGTTTATGCTGCACTCAAAGCCCTTAACAAAAACCTTGTGTGACATAAAACACTTGAAATGCACACAAGGTTTACAGAAACACAAGTGATGGAATGCATGAAGATGCTGGTGGTATCTCATCTAATGGTGAAGGATGGCGAGAAGGAGAAGGCAATATACAAAAAGTACTTGAGGCCCAAAACTCTATTGTCGTAGTATAAGGATACTAGAATAGACGAGGTATATGGTAGGGGAGATGAGAGGAAAATGGTAGTGCATATTGAACGATAATTGTGAATATATATTGGATTTCAATCACTAAAATGTTCTATTACTTTTATCCGTATATATTAGGAAATAGTCACGATAATCATATCTTTTAAGTTTTTAATATTATTTATAATTAAAATGTAAAATAAAATAATCCCACCCTACTTGTAATTGAAATATTTCTTCTAGGTTCATTAAACAAATAATTTCACTCTTGTTTCGTGAATATTACAAGTTTACAACATTTTCTTTTTCCCGGATGTCGAACCTCGTTTCGCTTGGCTTTCTAAAATTCGACGATAAAAGTCAATTCCAATCTTACACCCACTGTTTCTACACAATTTATTGTCACGAGATGACTCAATCACCGTGTGCCACTTGGTGTTTCTTCGAATAAGTCAGGCTTGGAACACTTCCTTACGATGTACTAACGACTGGGATAGCAAGAGATATGATAACGAATGCTACGAAGTAAGAAAGAAAGCTTCTATAATAGACTCGGCTACTTTACAAGGCAAATTCCCAATGATTCCTACAAATGAGGCATCCTTCCTATTTATAGGTACCTTACACCTCCTCAAATGGAAGTTTCTAAGTCCCGATCATTCTTGACTAATCTAGACTCTTCTTATTATATACATGGCCTTTACAAGACTCTAGAATATGGTATACTTGTCTACGATGCTCTAAAAATATCTAGGTCGTCCCGACATTATCCAAATCGTTCTTGTATGATCTAGCGTGTTCTAGATCGTTCCAAAGTCTTCCGGGTCATTCTAGCTTCGTCTAGTGCCTTAATGGCATTATTGTAATTTGAGGCTTCGGATAAAATTTTTCATTTTTAATTAAGGAAAAATCATTGTTTTCAATCAAACCTAAGTCATAAGAAACCCATATCAAGTACAAATATTCCAAAATCAATGTATCAAAATATCTCGCAAACATGTCACCGAAGGATGTGTACGATCACACCTTTATTTTCCTCCGATTGTAACATCCCGATGTGAGGTACTTCTAAATTAACCCCCTTTAATTCATTTATATTGCATTTGGTCCCAAAGTTCAAGAGTGGATGCAAAAAGGGCCTACTTGCTAAAAGAGGAAACCTTAATTTTTAGGTTTTGGCTGGTATTTAAGCATCCTTATGGCCTCATTTCCCTTCACCTTATCAACCTCCACCCTCTCATTCGTTTTTGTAACCCCAGTTCACCTTGAGAAGCCATTTCTAGCCTAAAAGTGTGTGTTTGTGTGCTTAGTAGAAGAAGGAAGGAAGTCGAGCTCATTTTAAAAGAGTGAAGCACTTTGGATTTGGGACTTACTCTTCATTTGCAACCCTTCAAAGGTATAAAGCTTGCAACTTTATCTTTCAATCATGTAGATATAGAAATGGGTGTTTTAGTAATGCTTTTTGGTCCCAAATGTCTTATCTTGAGCATGGCATGTTCTTGACGATTTGAGTTGTCCTTTCAGACCCTAGGAGGGGTCCTAAGTCATAAAAATGAAGCCCCAATGGTTAGTTTTGTTCCATGCATCTTGTAGAAGGTCTTAATGGATTAAAACCTTGTGTTAAGCACTTAATGGGCATGTAAAGTCATAGAGTTGGAAACTTTATGACTCTAGAGTGTAATTTAGCCTTGGATCTTAAATATGGACGTAAGTGCTTAAGACATTAAGCACTTAATGAATTTTGAAGTTTGCAAGAGTACGCCCTGTGTACGAGGTCAACCACTCCGATGGTGGTCAACCTGCGGGGGCTCGTGTACGCCCAGCATACCTAAGGAGTACGCCTCGTGCACGCACCCTGAGTTGACTCGGTCTAGTTGACTCGGTTGGGTTGACTCGACTGGGTTGACTCAGTGGGTTTGACCAGTTGACTTTGACCAAGTTTAACCTTGAGTGTATTTTGGGATTTTGATGAAAACATGTCATTGGTGGGATTAGGTGTCGGTTAGAGAGCTGAGATTCGGAGTCAGGACCTCATTCAATTTGTGAGGTGAGTTTTCCTCACTGTACCTGCGGGTCGAAGGCACCAAGGCCGATCCTTTGGATTTGATATCCTGTTATGTATGCTATAGTACTGTAGTGATATGTTAGATTGGTATACTGGTATATAGGATGTTGCTATGCTTAGTGATCAGTTGATCTGTCTGTTGTCTGTTGGATGATAAAATGAAAAATTTTGTCACGTAAAGTTGTCAACTTTACATGATAAGTCATCTTTTGGGTCAATATCTAAGAGTATGGGGTAAGGGCTGAACGGATTAAGCACTTTTGATGAGGGTTGGCCAATTGGGAGTACGTTGGGCATACAAGATGGTACGCCGCATGCACTAGCCCCAGAGCATGTACGCTAAGCCTACGAGCTGAGTACACCCAACGTACTCAGCAGATGGGCTTCGGAAGTTTGGGCTTCTCGGCTTTATGACATGTTTGGATTCCAGATGATTAGGGCCTTGTTGGGCCAAGGTCTATTTTGGGCTGATGCTTTTATTTTGGGTTCACTTGGTTGAAGGCCCACGAAGGGACGTGGGCCCAATTTGGAAAATTAGGCCATATTTGAGCGATTATTTTGGAATTTGGACCTTTTGGACAGTTGGATTGGGCCTTGGCCTTAGGCCAAGTTAGGTAAAGGGTAAAAAGGTCTTTTACCCTAGTTTGGACTCTTAGTGTGAGTCGGGATCCAATTATTAATTGGATGTTATTTTGTGATGATAGCGTAGGGATTTTAGCGAGCCAGCATCCGAAGATTTATCTATGAGATTCAGCAGTCTGAGGTGAGTTTCCTCACTTGGTTAGCAGGACGAAGGCACCAATGCCGACCCATGATTATTATGTTAGCATGCTAAATATATGCGTGACTCTTACATGTGTTATGTGTTGGTATATATACCGAGCGGGGCTCGATGTTGGGTGAGGCTCGATGACTGTATTGTATGCCATTGGCTTTGTGATTATCGTATGTGTTAGCATGATTATATATTTGAATGTGTACCAGGCGGGGCCCAATGTCAGGCGAGGCCTAATGAATGATAGATCTGTAACCCGAGCGGGGCTCGATGTCGGGCGGGGCCCGAGGCCGAGTGAGACTCGATGCCGGACGAGACCCGATGTGGGGTGGGGGCCCAGTATGTGTTTATTTTGTATTGTATGTGGTATTTTGGGGAACTCGCTAAGCTTTTTGCTTATGGTTTTCAGTTTATGTTTTAGGTACTTCAGGATCGAAAGGGGAGAAACCGGTATGATTGCAGAGCACACGCCACCTCTTTCCGCATTTTGAGATTTACTCTAATATGATATGATGTAGTGACATACTTTGGTCTATTTGGTTTGTATGACAATGTTTTGACGTACTGTTTATTTAAATTAAAAATGAATTTTTTTGGGTCTTATTATTGAGACGTTACTAGTTGGTATCAGAGCCTTGGTTTGAAGGATTCGGACATACTCTTGGGTGTGTCTGAACTCAAACTGAGGATTTGGTAAAGTTTTTTTTTTCAAAAAGAAGTTTTTTAAAGAAAATGGTTTTCTAATACAAGGAAGGGTGTGGTGCATGCAATCGACCGAGCTCAAGTAAGTTTTCCCAAGATACCCATACATGTTATCTGATATAATTTGATTTGTGAATTTGTGAATCGGATGCTAGTTAGGGCTACGGGTCTGCTCAATATTTGCATAATAGAATGCTATGAGAGATGCCTTTGTATGGCTATTGTATGAGCTTGTAGACTTGCATGATAGTACTTATCAGTCAGTGATAGGATGACCTGATTAGGTTATGCTTGGTTCTGATTACTTGATGCTAAAATGTTGCTTGCTTTGTGATTTTTAGGAGTTATCACTAGTTTTAGCCAACTAGTAAGTGAATATGTTAAGTGACATATTAATGAGACTAGATAATTTTAGAAGGTTACGTTTTAACTATATTGCGCAGCTCTTGTTTGAGTCCAACCATTGTAGTGTGAGACCTCTCATTCGAAGAATTATCTGGTTTTAGTGATACGTAATTGTATACGTGAGATAGGTAGATGAAGTTAGCGGGAGTTCCTTTTGCAGATGATAGCAGAGAGTGGAGTGGAGTTTGGCCTACGAAAACCTAAGAAGCGATTTAGTGTTGGGAGCCTTATCCTGATGAGGGTTAATTGTATGGATATAAAGTGAACTGGAGGATTCAAGGCAATCCTTGAGGAAAGTGCGGATAGATGTAGAAGGTAGTATGGGCCCGTACTACTGGAAGCAGAGGATCCATACTCGAGTCAAGGAGTGTTGCGATGAAACCAGGGATCTTGTAGAGTTTGTGATCCCTCGATATATTTTCATGCGTATTCTGATGGTTCTTATGGTCTATTTTCAGTATGGTGACTCTGTGAGGCAGGCCGGTTGGCAGTTCTGGTGCTAGGGAGGGCTCGGGCTCAGGTTCTGGAGTCGGGCAGTTGGACGACCAGACGGAGGAGTTCATTTCGTCTGAGATTACGTGTTGCATTCTTGGACAGACTCCTGTGATCTTTGATACGGTCAAGGAGGGCATTATGGAGATTTTGGATGAGCGTTTGAGCTCCTTTCGTTCTGAGATGGTGGCCTTGGTAGGAGCGCGTTCCTTGACCTTCAAGGAGTTCCGGGCGTGTGGGGCTCCGGACTACTACGAGGAGGACCTGATAGCGAGTAGGCAATGGTTAGCAGATGTTTCTAACACTTTCCGCACCAGCAGTTGCCCCGAGTGGGCAAAGGTCAGACTTGCATCCTGTCTTTTGAAGGACGGGGCAGGAGACTGGTGGGAGGAGGTTGGGCGCTCCATTGGTGATGAGGCTGTTGATTCCATGACACAGGATGATTTTGTGACCAGGTTTAGGGCTGAGTTTGCACCAGTTATTGAGGTGCAGCAGTTGGCGCGAGAGTTTCTGGATCTCCACCAGATTAGTAAGACGGTGGCTGAGATCACTGCGATGTTTCGAGAGAGGGCACTCTTGGTTCCGTAATATGTGGTGTACGAGGAGATGAAGAAGGCGAGGTATAACGAGATGTTGAGGAGCGATATTCAACAATTTATGAGCCGATCCAGTTGCAAGACACTGGAGGATATGATAGTGAGATTCCTAGAGAGGGAGATTGATATTGAGATGGAGAGGAAAAGGAAGTAGGATCAGGCTCAGGTTTCAGGGGGATCGGTCAAGAGACCCAATGTTCAGGATTTGAGATCGAGAGGCCAACAGGTTCCTCTCGATAATTTCATCGTGATGGAGTATCAGAGTTTACCATCTTCATGTGTTCGACCAATTCCCGTTGAATTATGAAAGCTGGTAGATGAGGACAACAAACCGAAGAGGGGAGGAAAAAGAAAGGCAAAAACAACTCCTTCTAAAATTGTTAAAGCTCCAAAGAAAACGAAGAAGCAAGCAAAGAAATCGAGATCTCCATCACCGGTTATTCAGGAAGATTCAGAATTAAGAACTCTTACAGAATTTCGAGAGGAAGATACAATCTGAAATGAGGAAGAGGATACTGCAGCAACTTCCGAACCAACTCCTACTAGACAGATTGCCAAGGTATCTACTCCACCATCCTCCTATATTCCCACTTCTGATATCTTCAACACAAATATACAAGAACCCTTTATGAACCTTACTACTACTCCACCACCACCCCCACCTGTTACTCCACCAACCACACCCATCACTTTAACCATTCCGATTTCATCCATCCAACATTTACCACCAATGAGCTCTGTTGGAATTTCTCTTCCTCAAATCTCCATTCCTTTAACCTCAACAATTTTTACTGATTCCACAACTCCAAACACATCATCTATTTCTACTCCACATGAAGATCCGATTGTCAAGTCCTTTTCGGAGGCAACCAGGGCTGCAGACATTCCAGTCAACGCATCTGATGCGGGGGCAAATGTCAACATTGGTGTGACTTCGGATCAAGGCACTTCTCCCGCTTCTCCATTCAATGAGGAAGAAGAGATCTTATTTGGAGATGATCAGGAGCCTATTTCTAATTTTGTGCTCAGTCCCTTTACAATAAACCTCAATAGCGATGATGATGATTCCCCAATGACCAAAGGGCAGTTCAAGAAGCTTAACGAAAAACTAGATTCTCTTTTAGACTCTTCCACATCTTCATCTTCATCCAAATAGGAGTACATGCTGACTTCCCACAAAGCCACTGTGGAGATGTTCAAAACTGCAAACGCCAAAGTCCTTAAAGACGCAACCAAGGCAATTCAAGCTTCTGAAAAGACCATTTCGGAAACGACCGAAAAAGTCGAAAAACTATCTCAGGAGGTGACTACTTTTATGGCTGAATTCAGAATCTCCTCTGACAAAAATACCGAAGCCATGAATAAAGTAATCGCAGGATTTCACACTTCTTTGCAAGGTGAGAAAAAGGCACTCTCACTTGTTCATTCCAAAATCAAAGTGGAGAATGTTGAACTCACTTCCTCCGTCCTTTCCAAGATTGAAAAGCTGCAAGAAGACTTGGCCGCTGAGAACAAGATAATGGATTATTAGGCTGAAAAAACTCAGAAGGCCAAGGTCTTTTCTGTGAAACTAAAGAGGGCTACCAAGCATATCGCTCATCTTGAAGACGAAAAAACAATAGTCAAAATTTGTGTTTCAGAGATCAATCAATATTTGATGAGGCTTGTTGAGACTCGTGAGTCCTTGTTCACTGTCTCGGTTCGACAACAATTATCTGACATGATTCAACATGTCTTTGCTATGCTCAATCAAATCGAAGGTGTTTCGGGAAGCGAGGCTTTTCCGAAACAAGGGGAGACAAGGATCAACAGGCAAAGACTGAAACTGAACAGAAGGATAATGTAACTTCTAGTTCAGGAAAAGACAAAGACAAAGGCAAAGGTATCTTGGAAGATGAAACTGAGGATAATCCGAAGATGACCGAATCTGAAAGGATTGCCATGGAAAAATAAGACAAAGAGCTAGATGATCTCCAAGCTATTCCGAAGAAATTAGAGGCATAAGAAGCTGATGCTAAGAATACGAAGCTTATGCTTGAAACTCAGAAGTCATTTTTTCCTCCTTGGACAATGGAACACATTCAGAAAGAGGCAATTGACGATCCGAGCATCTACTGGCTGGAGCCCTCGATCTCATTTGATCCGAAAAACGATGTGGAATCTCAATTTGACTTTCCCATCACACCAAGGGAATTTCTCCTTCGTTGTTTTGAGAAGATTGAGAAGTATTTGATCTCGTACAGTGCAGTAAATCAGAAGCTCTTTACATTTTACTTGAAGTACGCCAAACCACAGTACAAGTCTTGGAGCTTGAAGAAAATAAGTGTTGTAAAGGTTGGGTCGCCTGTTCATACCGAAGACTTTCTGAACATACAATTCAAGGGATCCAGAGGAGCTAATCACATTGTGGATGAGTTCACTTTGGCAGAACTGCCATTTATGAACCCATACGACTGGATCTCCTTGTTCCACATTGTTTTGAAAGATGAAAAGAAGTAGGAGCCTATTGTGGCACATTTGAAAAGGATGATCATCTGCTACATCCTTGAAATTGCGAAGATGGATGTTGAGATCGCATCAGTTCTGAAAAAGAGGCCCATTCTGAAGCCACAAGAGCAACCAAAGGACATTCAGAAGCTGAAAATGGGAATTATCCGAAAATAGCATTGAAGCATTGTTTACAACAGAAAGGAAGGAGAAACAGTTCAGAAAAGTATGTTCTTTATGCGAGAAAAACACCTGTATTCTATAGCTACTCTGAAGACTATTCTTTCTATGACTTAAGTATGCAAAGCGAACTCTTCTTCCGACCTCAAATGCTTTTCGGATATGATAAGATGGTACTTGTGTGTCCAAAACTCGCTACTGAATATAATGCCTAAACTGTTTGACGCGCAACGAAGACAATGAAAACACTCCTTCTGAATTTGACACAAAGGGGGAGATTGTTAGGATTTATTATATGTTGTGTCAAATATGTAATTCCGAAATGGGCCTGTCCATGTTCGGAACCGCTATGTACTTTTGTCTATATATATCGTGCATGTACCCTATTAGGGTTACGCCGTTTTTAGTACGCTCTCACAGAAAACTTCAGTCGTTGTGAACTCTTCTAGAGCTGTTTAATCAAGCATTAGGCACACTTTTGATCATTGATTTCTGTTGGGTCAAAAATATGGTTTATACTTTACTTTTCTAGGCATCTATCTGTATAGGTCTTGATAGGGTTTTGGTCATGTTATGTGTGTTTGCGGTTGTGTTTACAGCCGAGTAGGGTTCACGGCCGTGAACGTGTGTACGACCGTGAACGGGTTTGCGGTCGGTTGCCCCTATATATAGTGTCAGATGTGTCAGATGAACAGAAATTGTATGTGTGTGTTCCAAGTGTACCAGACGTTTACGACTTGAATATAACGTGTGCATTGTTGGAACTTCTTTGCTTCTACTCCTTCTTATTCTTACTTTATTGCATCTTGATTGTGTTTTGATCACTGGTTGGTTCGCGTTTGTGGGACTTACAATTTCTTTTCATTAATTTGTCTCTCAAATATAGAATCTATCGATTGTTATTATTTTCACAGTCGATCCCTTCTTCTCAAACCGAGTATCCACCACATATGCCAGAAAACCCATACACCCATGCTGTAAACTTTGCTTTGCCCTGGCGGCAGAACAGAAGGCTGATCCCGATCTACTACCCTCGCCATAGATAGTCAGCACTCCCCCACTATGATCTTGTACTGTCACTAACTGGCGCTCGCAGTCAATCAGAGCCCCAAAACGGCTCAAGCAATCCATACCCACGATCACACAAACACCCCCCATCGAGATAGGGATGGGATCAATCGGATATCCAACACCGAAAATCTCTAGCACACAACCCTAGTAGACATCCGTAGCTGAGACAGGTCGCTCATCCGGTATCGAGACCCTTAAAGGCCTGCTCAAGGCCTCTCACGAAATACTAAAACTACAACTAAAAGATTATGACACAAAAGACCGACTCGCACCCGAGTCAAATAGCACAAGCGCAGGCACAAAATTCACAAGGAACGTACCTACATAATTGACAATATGAGCAACATAAATAAATCAATAGAAATATAAGGAATACATACCATCCATGAAATCTGGAGCCGCACGGACCTCCTCTTCTGTCAACTGAAAAGCTCTACCCCGAGCCCTCGGTGCCTCAGCCTTCGCCTGCCGGACATCGGTGATACGCAGTGTTGCTGTGGCGGGAGTCTGAACCGCCCTGGATGCAAGTTGTGGACAACCGGCCTTCACGTGGCCCGTCTGGTTGCAGTTGGAACAAACTTGAAATGCCTTGGGGCATTCCCTAGCCATATGCCCCTCCTTGCCACACAGGTAGCAAGCCGACTCGGACCGACATGGTCCCTCGTGAGCCTTGTCGTACTTCCCGCAAGTGCGGCCCTTCTGGCCTCCAGATCTCTGATTAGCGGGATTAGCCGCTTAGTCGACGGCTGTGACTGCACTGGCCTCTTGTCCCTACCCTATGACTCCTTCTCCTCCCTAGCCTGAGTCTCCAACTCGATCTCTCTCCTCCTGGCATTGGTCTGCAGCTCAGCCAATGTCCTATACGTGGTGTTTGCCACAAAATCCCTGATATCCCTCCTTAGAAAACACAAATACCGGGCCACACGAGTCTGCTCCGTCGATACCTGCTCCGGGCAAAATAAAGCCCTCTCATGAAACATCTTGGTGATCTCAGTCACCATCTCCGTCTTCTGCTTGAGAGACATGAACTCCTGGGCTAACCTTTCCCGCTCAATTGCGGGTACAAACTTATCCCTGAACATCGCAGTAAACATCTCCCAAGTCATCGCAACATGCTCTACAGGCGTGTAGTCAGCGGTAACAAACTTCCATTAGTCCTTCCCTACCAAGCGAAGCAGGTTTAATGCGAATCGAACCCTCAAATTCTCCGGACAGGAGCAAGTATTGAAACATCCCTCAACATCAGAGATCCATCTCATAGTAGCAATCGGATCCTGGGTCCATCAAACTCAGGTGGCTTCGTGTTGGTGAACTCCCGATACAACAACGAATTACCCCCCTGCGGTCTCGCAGCAGCGAGAGCTGTGGTGGCTGCAGCAGCAACAACCTCAGTAACAGCGGCATAAAGCTCATCAAATGTATCAATCAGTGTGGTCATAAAAAACCCAAATATCTCCGGGATAGCCTCTCGGATTGCCACGACCACCTCTGCGGCAACAATCTTGCGAATCTCATCATCACTGACACTCGGCCTCCCAGGGTCGCTGGAGCATGAACCTCGGGTAACCACCATACTGAAATACATAAGAAAATCATCAGCACAAACTAAAAACATATATCGACTCTCACACCCCTACAAGCTCTCTAGTCCCTCGAGTTTATTTCCCGAGCCACGTACGAATCTGGTGCTTTCAGTAGTATGGGCTCAATACTACCTTCCACACCAATCCATATTCGTCTCGGGTAGTACCCTCGAGACCCCAAGAACTCTACCTCCTCATATCAGCTATGGACTCACCCTACTAGTTCCTGAGAACCTCAAACATACGTCTAGATACTAGTTCTAGACCACTCCCAACACTGCTCTACCTCATGGGATCTCCGCTGCCCTCGTTATTTGCCTCGCGTATGCCAATTATACATAGTACGAGACTCGATAGACATTCGAATAAATGATCCTACCTCAAATCCACAACCAAACAAGGAACAAGAAGAAAGGCTAAATCAGACATTCTAAGGCTATAAAATCCTAACTATGTACAACTATAAAGCATACGCCAAACAAATAATTAAGGCAAATTCGATCCCATAATGAATGAATTCCTAGGCTAAGGCATCATTAATCAGACAACATTTATACTGTTTCAAAAAGATTCCTTAGCCTACGCCTAGCCAACATGCAATCCTATTTGCTCATAATACAACATGTCTGCTATGCAATACTAAAATGAAAATGAGGTATTTTGGGAAACTGTCGCTCGAGCAATTGTCGATTTTACACACTATTTCTTTGGGTTTTTTTCCTATTGTAAAAAGTCTTCATTCCTTGTTAAGTTCTTAAAAATGTTCAAACCCTCAGTTTGAGTTTGGAATCACCCAAAGGTTCATCCAAATCCCTCAAACCAATGCTCTGATACCAAACTGTAACACTTCAAATTTTAGACCAAAATTTTCATTTTTAAAACTTCCAAAAACATAGTTTCACAACCAGATCAATTACAAGTCATCTCAAAACACAAATGTCATAGTTATCAGAGTACATAAAAGATCATGTCCTAGTAGTAAATTCCAAGTGCATGTGTACAATCAGACCTTCACCTTCCCGCGGTCCTACGAATTACCTGTCACATACAAATCAACAACCGTAAGCAAAAACCTTAGTGAGTTCCCCAAGATACCACATATAACACAACATAAGTAAGCAGCTATGGGTTATTTGCAACCCTGGGACTATCAGCAGTCCCGGTGAGCTAACAACATGCTTTTGAGGTTATCTGCAACCCCCAGGTGGCTATCAGCAGCCCCAGTCATAGACATATATCATATCAGCACATAACATTGTTGGGTTATGAGCATTCTAACACTCCTAAGTGTACATGCAACCCTAAATACCTTGGATCTATGTTTTCTCTATTATACATACAATTATGAACATCCAAGGTATTATCCTAATCTAGCATACAAAATAATAAGTATAACAAGATAGAATACATACCTCTTTGATGTAGAATGTCTTCATGAAGCTTGAGTGCCTAGTTCCCCAAGTGTGACACCTCAAATGGTTCACACAACACCAAATACACTTGGAATAACTTGAGAGAAACTTGAACACTCCTTGAAATCGTCTAGCCCTCACACTCACACATTAGTGCACGATTTCTTGAGCCATGGGATTCTTTTATATGGTGGCTATTAGGGTTACACCATGTAACTCATAACTTTACCCATTCCTTATGCTCCATGGATTTTAACCTCCATGGAGTATCCATGGGTCACCCCATGGACTTAGTCCAACATAAGGAATCTTGGATCACAAGCCCACATATATAAGAATGAATGATTTACACAATCAACCCATATATTTAATTAGTCTCCTTTTGATCACTTAATTAATTCCAAATTAATTCTTGATCAATACTAATTAAATAACCTTATTAATATATTAGAACTTATAATATATTAACCAACCTTAAGTGTTATTTCTCTCATTATAGTCTATCCAAATGCATGATGCCATGCAACCCAAATGGACCATGCCGGGTCGGGTCAAGTCTTACCAATTATAGTTATGGACTTAGACATTAATCCAACAGTCTCCCACTTGGATAAGTCTAAAACTATTATTGCGTATGACTTCAGGAACCGATCAGCAATCGTAGCTCTCAAAAGCTTCTGTCGAACTCTGACCTTGTCGATGAACTCTGACCTTTGTCAATGACTTGTCCATTAGATAAGGGATCATATATTCCTCCATTCTAGATATCATATGGACTGAGACATGGATTATCAATCATTCTCTCTGTCCATTTGTTGTTTCCCGATTTCCGATTCATGATGACTGACTGATTGAATAAATCAAATCAGTCCTGGCTTGCCCAAGCACTCATATGTATCATCTTTAAATCATCGAGGGGCCCACAAATATCGCTTTTATCCCGAAGGTAAAAGGAATGGATAAACTTCGACTCATATGGCTTGTTCTACTACTTGTTGAATCATACACAAAGGCACGTTTTATAACATCGATTTACCAATGCGTTTTCGTGCAATCAATGTATAACCAACTCATAGTAACAACTCATATCTCTAGGTTTGAAGAATATAATATATTATCGTCTCATGATCACTCGTGATAAAATCCATGAAGTGATTCAAATGAGCGCGGGTTGAATCCAATACTCAGAACTTATGAGCACTCATGAGTGTTGTAGCACCACTTTGTCCACCAACTTGGACCTCTACAAACCAACCCATGACAGTCTTGATTCATATCTACTTCCAACATATGACCGACTGTGGATGGTTTGAATAACTTAATCATTCAGGAAGAGCGACTTAGTTATTCTGGAAGTCAAAACATGCAAAGTGAAACACAAGAATAAATGAATCAAATATGGTATCAAACCCTATGAATATAAATAAACACTTTTATTTATCACCATACTGATTACTCATTATTCATTGTTTCGGTTTTATCAACTTTATACTTGAATTTAAAACAATAGTTGTCCCATGCTCCAAGCATGTACACTATGTTTTCTAAACACTAGTCATGCCATACACCAAGTATGCATACTATGTTTGTCTATGATCTTTACTTTGTAAAATAGATCAATTGAACATCACTCCAATGATCCTCTTTTCACAGTCCCAAATCCTTACTGCAAATGCAAGAATTCCAAATTCATGCCATTTACTGAAATCTGTTAGATTCTAAACTTATATGCATTGATCCTCTTAATGATTATGCACGAAGTCAGAAAGACTTGACAACAATCATTACAGAGCATTCCAAAGGAGATCAGCTCCTTGGAAACATCCTTCTTTCATTAAGTTTCCTAATCTTACACAGATTGAATAATTTCTAACTTTGAAACATTTCCATATTCCATTTTGACTATCACTTCTGAACAAGAGTTGCCTCCTTACAGATTATGTCAATATGGTCCTTCCAGAATTAACATTATACTTCCAACTGTCCTTGAGCAACCAATCTTTGGTAAACCTTAGATTGTCCTCGACAATTGCTTAATCATTTTAGTCATATCAAATTCTAGACCTTTTCCCTTCATAATGCCCCAGGCATTTGGAAAATTTTAGAAAGGATGAATATAGCACATGTAATCGATCCTATATCCGAAGCATATGGGACACGATTCATGATGTCTCACATAAAGACTAAACCAGTCTTTTGCTATAATATTTCCATTTCAATTTGCCAAGTTCTCAAAATTCAGATTATGAAAAGGGATGCCGTAATCATAATCGAATTTTAGAACGCAAATAATGGACCCATATATAGAATTTCCTTATGTTGAGCCATTCCAACATGAAATTCATATATATATCCTTGATTAAATACGATTAAAATCTCAATCTAAGCTTTTAGAATTGAAATGAAGTATAATTTCCTCTCCCTTAATTATAGCAAAACAACTTTTTCAACCCCTGCAACCTCACAAATTGAAACTTTTGTTTTCTATAATTAACATTGCTAACTTGCAACCTTTGTCATAATTATCATGCTCCCACTAACATGATGATTATTAGCATAACACTTATGCTCCCACTAGCTTTGACATGTACTCAGAAATCAGCTGACTTTCTTACCAAAGTTCAGATTTCTGATACTAGATTGTTTTGATAAAACTTTATCAAAATCATACACCTCTCTTAGATAGCTCACATGTGTGTCTAAACAATTTTAGAACTATGAAAAGGGATGCCGTAATCATAGTCTCAATTGTTTAGACCTTTGCCACTTCTCACAAGTCCATGTTAGTGTGCCGGTAAACCACACACGCTCCACTAACGACTTTGAGAATGCAAATATCACAATTGCTATCTAGCTAAAATCTACTTAGTGAAAGTGTTTCCTCACCATCATTTTCATGAATCGGAGAGAAACCTTATGACACTTAGATTTAATAGTGTATGTGTTCTTATCCATGTGAATTTGTCAAAACCATAATCACAAGACAAGGTTAGTGACAAATCCAAACTCATATTGATTAAACTTGTGCAATCTTAAATTCTTGCCATTTGGCAGCTCAGGTGCCTGCCATTGCTTGCAAGTAGTTGTGCAACCAATTGAGAACTCTCAGAACTCCTATGCAAAGCCAACTTGAATAGGCACAAAAATTTCAACACGATAGGTTATAAACCTCAAGTCGTGTGCTAGTGAAGGACTTTAGGTTTTATTCTTGATTAAGTCTTGAAACTTTCAAGAGCTTTAAGACTCCCACTGTCCTCTTGACATATAAGACTCCCTTGTCAAATATTCAAGAGATAGTGCGGATTCTTTATCAAGACTAACACTTTACAAAATTGGCCTAAGTTGGTCTCTGTTTTATCCAAAACATCACAACTTACCAATTTCAAATGTACAAGAGTAGATAACATTTTACTCTTACATTTGACTAGTGTTAACAAACCCTCTTTAAGATATGTCACTCAAGTTACAATCTTGGAGTATGACTCTAAGAATTGTTTTGGAACGAAGTATGACTCATCTTTTTGATTTAACCATTTCAACAATTCATGACTCCTCTTCTTAGTCATAAGAATGCACTAAGATGACTTTAGAGGACCAATTGTGATATGGTATCTTAATCATTAAGATGATCATAAACATGATACTAAAGTACTCTCCCATCTTTTCAAATTTGAGAAACTTTTATCTTTCTGCCATACTTTGATTCTTCTTATTCGTTCTGTCTCACATTGAAACTTCTCCAATGCTACAGACTTATACTTAAACTTATAAGTATAACCATATTTACTGAACTTAAGTAAATCATGACGAATAGTCTTCTTGATCTTTTGTGGTGGACTTGACCAATGCACAAGAATGTGTACTCGATCCCTTAGTCCTTTCCTTATTCACATAAGGAATTAGTCTTAATTTTCCAAGCTGAAAGTTCTCATTCATCATACTATACGACTTGCATGATTCCAAGTTTCGGTCCAATTGAACCTTGGGTGATGAGAATCTTTCCTTATTTGGTAATATTAGACACCACCACAACCGAAAGAATCAAATCCATTTTTCCAATATTGCTATCAATGGAATCTTATAAGCAACAACTTTTCACAAATGCCATTGTAAGGATACTTAAAATAAATAAAATCAAAACCTTTTTCTTTTATTTTAAAACTTTGCGGAAAAACTTATCCTTACAATCCATATGAAAACCTTGTTGTTATCTATTTCTAAGCAATATAAATATCATAACTCTTAAGTAATAGCCCAAAATTCTGATCACCGAACCATGCGATCCATCTTCGCGATTAGAATCAGCATGTACTTAATAGAGTTAGACAATGGACTTTACCTGAAGTAGAGCCAAACTTATTGACTTTAACATCCTTAGGTAAATTTGGCAGCTTCGTAACCAATGCCCCTTCCTTTGGCAATAGTTACCTATGGACCCTTGATAATGGGACTATCTCAGACTTCGCCTCTCTCTTTACCATTGGGTCAACCGAGTTGACTATGGCCGATCCCTTTCCATTGGGAAGAGAGAGCTTTACTGGATATCCAATGTCATCATTGTCAATGTCCATAGCGTTTTAGGAAGTTGATCTTAGCAAATAGATAAGATCATTAAGGGTCTTGTCTTAGTCTATTTCATAGGATTCCCAAAAGAACTCACTATGTGACTTAGAAAGTAGTTGAGCCACCAACTTTCTCAATACTTTGACACCCAACTCTCCCGACTTGTCAATATGTGACTACATCTCCAAGATGTGATCACACATAGACCTTGCCTTGCCAATAGGGCTTGAGTGACCTTAAACTTTTTAGGAACTTGTGGGTTAGGGAGAATAATTGGAGGAGGTGAAAGAAGTATGATATCCATGGGACATCATCTTCATTTAGGAAAGCTTGTTTCAAGAGATTTGGGAAGATCATAAATGTCTAGACCAGACATCTTTTTGGGAGATATTCAAGATAGTTGATTTAAAGTCCTTAATATGACACCCAATATGAAATATTAAGGCTAGGACCCAACAAACTATTTTATAACTTAGAAGAGGGATGCCGTAATCCAAGCTATAAAATATTTGAAGGTAGGTGAATGACGATTCACCAATTTCCACCATGAAAAACGAAATAATTTATTAGGTTTTAATTGGATTTGAAAGTCCTAGATCTTTGAGATTCATTGAACTGTTCAAAGGCATGTTTCAATCTCGAGTGTGCCCTTCAGGTTTTGTGACTGGGATGCCGAGGATCACAAAACAAGGTGTGAATAACCATGCAAATATACTTGGTACCCTTAATATTTACCCCTTAATCAGTGTGCCGGTTAACCACACACGCTCCACCGATACTATGTAAAAAATTATTAAGTTACCCTTTGCCTACCTTGTTAAGTCCAGGTTAGTGTGCCGGTTAACCACACACGCTCCACTAACGACTTAAGCAAAGTGCAAAGTGTAATTTCATGGGTTAACACCAAATTCACATTTTCCTAAGTAACTAAGATTGGGTATTAATAAGAGTTTAGTTACTTAGTATTTATCATTAATACTTTTAATGAAAGGAGAATTATAGTCCTAGTCCTACCCGTTCGGCTAACGACCCTCCACCAGTCAAGGAAGCGGTGGGTGAGAGTGGACACCCATTAAACTGCCATTTTATAGGCAGTAACCTTATACCCCCTTATAGACCGGCTTCGTGAATGAGGCCTACTAACGGTAAGACTGACTTTACTCTTATACATATATATAAATATTATTAACTTATAATATTATAAAGTATAAGGGTTAAATTTTAACTTTTAAAATTCTAAGGGCTAACTTGGAATTAAAGTATTCATGGGGAAAACTTTACAAATTCCAAAACTTGAGGGCAAGTTTTGAAAATATTCAAAACTAATTAATTCCATAACTTATTTGTTTAAAGTAGTTTTAATTAAAAAAAAAACTCTTCAAGTTCCATAACTTGAGGACAAGTTATGGAAGACTTTAAACTAATAAAAGAATGTAACTTTTCTTTATTTTTGTAACTTACGGAACTAATTAAGGTTACACATTTTATCATTTAATGAAGTGACTCTTGAACCTCCATAACTTGAGGACAAGTTATGGAGTCATAAAACCATTTAATTAGAACTAGACTCTTCATTTTGTAACATTTGCCAACTTTTATGAGTTTTATGATTCTTAAATGTGACTTTTCATATAACTTGAGGACAAGTTACAAAAACACACTTTGGAATCAACTCTTAGATTAAAATGGATTGAAAACAACTATTTCACACAACTTTTCTATTAATCTAAGAACCTCATAAGAACAAGATAATTCAAATCATCAATCTTCAAGAAATTAGCATGAACATACAAACTAATACAAATCTTGAAATTATGACAATTATCTTAGAAATTGGATTAGCATGAACATTACCACATCAAAAACAAGTTTATAAGTCCAAAAACATCTTAGGGTAATGTTCCTAGTCCAATTCCAGCCAAAACAATCGAATATATGCATCCAACTCGATTTTTCAGCTACTTTTGCAAGTATAACAAGAAAACAAGCCTAGGCTCTGATACCACTGTTGGGTTATGAGCATTCTAACACTCCTAAGTGTACATGCAACCCTAAATACCTTGGATCTATGTTTTCTCTATTATACATACAATTATGAACATCCAAGGTATTATCCTAATCTAGCATACAAAATAATAAATATAACAAGATAGAATACATACCTCTTTGATGTAGAATGTCTTCATGAAGCTTGAGTGCCTAGTGCCCCAAGTGTGACACCTCAAATGGTTCACACAACACCAAATACACTTGGAATAACTTGAGAGAAACTTGAACACTCCTTGAAATCGTCTAGCCCTCACACTCACACATTAGTGCACGATTTCTTGAGCCATGGGATTCTTTTATATGGTGACTATTAGGGTTACACCATGTAACTCATAACTTTACCCATTCCTTATGCTCCATGGATTTTAACCTCCATGGAGTATCCATGGGTCACCCCATGGACTTAGTCCAACATAAGGAATCTTGGATCACAAGCCCACATATATAAGAATGAATGATTTACACAATCAACGCATATATTTAATTAGTCTCCTTTTGATCACTTAATTAATTCTTGATCAATACTAATTAAATAACCTTATTAATATATTAGAACTTATAATATATTAACCAACCTTAAGTGTTATTTCTCTCATTATAGTCTATCCAAATGCATGATGCCATGCAACCCAAATGGACCATGCCGGGTCGGGTCAAGTCTTACCAATTATAGTTATGGACTTAGACATTAATCCAACAAACATAACATAACATCTAGACCCAGCTGGTCATAATATTATAGCTATCTTACCATATAGGTAAGAGTAAGTGAGGAGACTCACCTAATACTGATGACACGAAAGCCTATAACCCAAACTGCCGGATCTAGACTCCACCTAGTTAACAAAATAATTAACCTTAATTAGATTAAGGTACAAACCACGAGTCCAAAGTCCACAGTTAAACCTACTAAGGGCAAAAGGACCATTTTGCCCATCCTTAGGTCCAAAACCCTAAACTTTGACCAAAAGTCAAAATCAACAAAAGTTAACACCCAACGATTACGCTAGGCGTACTACCCCTAACGTTGGGTGTACAACCTGACTAAGCATGCGACGGAGCATCACCGAGCTACGTTGCGTGTAACTGGGAGTACGCACGGTATACTCTACGAACTCCTATTTCCTTACTTTTGGTCTTAATCCGTTAAGACAACCACTCCATCCATAGATCTGACTAATTTAAGACCTATTAATCCATAAAGTCGTGGGCTCTAAGCCTTTGGATGGCTAGGAGAGGCTAAAACATCATTTCATCCATTCCAAGGTACTTCACTCATGTATGGGGGCAAAGGAAAGATCAAGCAAACATTTTTATCAATCTAGAAGCCCAAAGATGCATAAAAGGATAACTTAAACTCTCTGGAGAGTCTCAAACTCAAAAAGGTCCAAACTTTAGGGGCTTAAGCTCATAAAACTTACACTAAAGAGATCTAGAAGAACACTAGCCGATGTATAATATTTATACCTGAAAGTGATGCACAAAGTTGGGAGGTTTCTGGATCGCTAAGCTTGATGACACCTTCTTCTTCTTCTATAATCTCCTTCTTCAACTACAAGGGCCAAGAATTACTCAAAACTTGCAAAATCACACTCACAAGCCACACACACGAAATTAGGGTTTTAGAGAAGGTTGGAGGCTAATAAGGGTGGCTATAAATGAGACCATCATGTTCTATTTAAAGGGGACAAAAGAATATTAGGGTTTGCATCTTAGCCTAGTACTCCCAGCGTACAAAAGGGTACGCCCAACGTACTAGGTGACCTCCATGATCCTGCATGGTGCATGAGTACGCTGCGCGTACTCATGCGCACGCCCCGCGTACTGACTTGCCAACCTTTCACATATAGGGACTAATTTTGACATATTAAGGAAAGATTAAAGAATGATAATTGTACCTCATTCGGGATGTTACAAAACCAAGTATAAGGAATCACGTGATCTCAACAATCTTGTTGCTAATATGCAGCTTTCATCGGATGTTGATTCTTGGAATTGGAAGGGTGACTCAACTGGAGTATTTTCTGTTAAATCTTTAAGGGTTCTAATGGATAGCAAGGGGACTGATGGTGATTTTCTGAATTTTAATGGGTTTCATGGGTCCCCATAAAAACTAATTGTTTCATTTGGCATCTCTTCATGGATAGAATTCCTTTTGCTATGAATCTCACTATGGGAGGGGTAGTCTCTTAATAGATATAATTCCTCTCGCTAGTGAAGATACCGAGCATCTTTTTTTCGAATGCCAGTTCTTGCGGACTTTTTGGACGTGGCTCCACAACTGGTCAAGCATATTACCTTCCCCTCGTGAGAGTTTATCAGATCTGTCACTAAAGATGTGTTGCTATGGCTTGAGCAAAAAGTTTAAAAGGATGAAGCTTGGTCTTATTTACTCTACCATATGGATGATTTCGAAAGCTCGAAATACTCTTGTTTTCAAAAAGATGAGGTGCTCCTTTGTGAAAACGGCGGATGAGATTCAATTTATTTCTTACAAATGGTTCAAACATCGTGTCAATCTCAGTTCTCTAAATTGGAATGTGTGGTGTTGTTAGGGATGCAAACGGGTCAGGGATTCCCCGCGACCCGCGGGGACCGACCCGAACGGATCGGGGATTCCCCGCTTTAACGGGTAACGGATCGGGGATGGGGATTATATATCTTACCCGAAACGGGGACGGGTATAATACTATCCGCTCCGTTTTAGACCCGATATATATATATATATATATATATATATATATATATATATATATATATATATATATATATATATATATATATATATATAATATATATATATATATATATATATATATATCTATCAAAATCAGTTTTTAATTTTCATTAATTGCTATTAATTGTTTTCAATTCACAACACATAGACTATTTGAACCGTCATGTGTCTCTTAGTAATCTGTGAGCATGTGACCTGTGAGAAATCCAATTGCATCCACTGCATTTCGATTTCAAACTCGACACTTCTCCTGCATTTATTAATGTCTAACACTTTTCCTGCATTTCGATACTCCAGTTCTACGTCTCTAGTAAAATTCTTTGATTCAAAACATAAGAAATCCGATTCCATACTCTACTTCTCAACTTCCCCTTCTTTTCCTTACCGAACTCATTTTTTTCTTTTCTCCTGCAAGTATGGCCGTGAACGATTCTCCTCTATCGGATCAGTATGTTTCTTTTCCGTACCGAACTCGTTTTTCTTTTCTTTAATAGGTTTCTTGTACTTGATTTTCTATAATCGTTTTTTCAATTTGGTTGAACCGATTTTGAGTAATCGTTTTTTGAAATATGTTTTCTTTACTCGATTTCATGTACTTGGTCTTTGCAATATCAATTTCCTTTTCTTAACTCAACACGTTCTTTGCAATAATCGATCCATTTTTGTGGTTTAACGGAATCAGTAGAATTAATGGCTTGCTCCTTGATGTATAAAATAAGAAAATACTTGGACATTATTTTTATTTTGATTGAATCGATCCAGTTAGGAGAAATGGAAATATTGAAGGCATTGTTTTCTAAGAGCCACTGATAACTGATACATATTTAATGTTGTGCAAAAATATGGATTTTTTCGTTTGCTATTTGCTGTTATATAATATTTTGAATATGTATTCCATTAACTTTTTAATCCATATCCTCTGGACTCTCGAGGGTTGTTTAATATAAGAAAATACTTGCACATTGGTATTTTACTATTCGTTCTTTTACAACAGAATATCATCTACTTTATTATTGCAGGAAACAATTAAGTGGGAAAAACAAGAATGGAACTACACATTTGCATTATCAATACAACCATTGTGGATATGCTAGATTTTGATACTTAGTTTATGAAGATTCGATGGCGATGAAGATCAAAAAAATATATTTTGAACAAGAACGGAAGAGTTGAATTTATAATTGTTGTTTTATTTTTTAGTTTCTTAACAAACATGAAAATGCCGTGATTTTTTGTATTGTATCATTTATGAGAATGAAGTATGAACTTTTGAACATTTTGGTTGTCACGATCATTGTTTATGCTTATTTATATTTTTAGAATTACAAAAGTAATTGTGCTTTTTATACTAAACGGGTATCCATCGGGTTCCCCAATTCCGACGGGAATATTTTCACCTGAACCCGTCGGACATTTGGCGGGGCGGGCGCGGGCGCGGGGATGATATGGGCAATAGAAGTCAGGTACGGGGATGGGTTTTGCAGTCCCCGCTAATATCCGTCCCCGTTTGCATCCCTAGTTGTTGTCCTCATATGCTTGCTTGTAATAATTATATGTAACTTTCACTAGCGTCTTGCTAGTTTTCTTAATAAATCTGCCGCTAAAAAAATGTATTTTTTTTTTTTGTAAAATACATATCAAAATCAGTGACATGATGCTCATATATTATAATAGGTGAAGAGGAGAAGGCTAAGGGGCTGTTTGTTTTGAACTTATTGGGTCCTTGACTCGATCAACAGTCAGACCGTTTGGTAGTGCTTCAAAAGGGCCGACTTGGTCAACTATTGCTGACCAATGGGCTGACTCGGTCCATGGTATCAAAGTAGCTGACTCGGTCCAATGTGGTTTCTTCACGTTTTTGCCCCTACACTCGTCCTCAACGACAACGAGCCTCGCCTCCGCTTCTCTTTTTCCTCAATCGCTGAAACGAGAACCCATATGCCACTCCATCTTCACTGGCGTCCGAAGACCCACTCCAGCGCTGCCACCCTCCATTATTGAGCGACATCACCAACCGGTAAGCTTATTTTCTCCCTTTGTGAAATTGTTCTCTTATCTCAAATTATAATTGAAATAGTTTTTCTTCTCCGTGAAATTAAAATCGATTATTTGTGAAATTGAGATTGACATCTCCATCTAAATCACAGCCATCAGATTTTATGAACTTGAAATCAATTCTCTGTCAAAAATATGAACTCTTTGATGAACTTTGTGTTCTACATCTAAAATCAAAGATATTGTGTTATAATGTATTTATTACTTGTTTGTTGTTATAATGTATTACTTTGTTTGTATAATTATATGTCAAATTTGCAGTTCATTATTTGCTCTTGTGTATGTATCAAGGTGGTTAAGAAACACAAACACCAGGTACAAACACAAAACACAAGGGAGCGATGAAGGAGAGAATGCAGATTTTGCATCAATTATAATGGTTTGCATTTTTCTATTCCTTTTTCATCTAAAAACAGTTCAATGTGAAGATCTTGTTTGCTTTTCTTCATGATGATTTATACATGGCTTCTTTCTCAGGCTGTGTATTACATTCTTGGCATTTGATGTCTTTCTCAGGTTGTGTATTATATTGTCAAAAAAAAAAAAAAAGACTCGATATCTTCTCTTTGTTTTGAAAACATCAATTATCTCATACTAACATTAACTTTAATGTTGAAAACTATAAAGAACACCATAAACAATATGAAAAACAACAGAATTACGAGTCAAAACAAAAAATTTGGTCAAAACCAAAAAGTTGCCAAATGTGAGTTTTTACTGAAAAAAAAAAATTAAGAGTTTTTTTCACAAACTTGGCAATTACTCACAAGCAGTTATCCTATTTTAAATAACAAATAAAAGCATTTTGAATGGGTATGCTACGATGATTTGTACCACATACATTTAAAGTTGTACTTTGTTAACCCTTTCCATTCAACAGAAGCCTAGTTTCGAATACATTTAAATATAACAAGTTCACAAAAAATTACAGAATGCTACACCTGAAATCAGAAGTCATTGAATACAAATCTGGAAACCAAAACCGCTAAAAAAAAGTTGTGGATTTGCATTCATTTTGATCACACCTTTTTTTAGCACCTTGAGTAGCAAGAAATGCATGAGAATATGATCTAACATGAAGTTTTCTGGAGAATGACACACCAGTTAGACTTGTCAAAAAATTGATCCACAATAACTGCATTCTTCATGCCACAAACCAACCTGAGAAAGGAAAACCCAATAAAAAAATAAAAATTGTGTTGTTAATAATAAAACTCAAAGCTTATAAACTCTCATTCTGTCACCATGTGGGGCAAAGGATTACAACATTCCATCGGGAAACTGAAACCCATGGAATTCAATTCCTGACATCTCCTTGTTAAAATTACTCAAATACCCTTTTAACCCTAAATATAATAAAATCAATTAACTTATACTATGCATAGCAACACAATATACACCACCTTACATATTACAACATTTTATGAACAAGAGGCTAAATACAAGACACATAACAAATAAATGTAAGATGCTATAATAACAAAGGGATAATGACTTGAAAGGGTAACAAACTTTCGATTTTGTTCATATTTAGTCACTAAACTTTTTTTCGTTATCTATTTGCCACCGAACTATTGAAACTGTTCACATTTTACCCTTATAACCGGTTGTTACCGGTCATAAGGGTAAAATGTGAACAATTTCAATAGTTCAGTGGCAAATAGATAATGAAAAAAAGTTTAGTGACTAAATGTCAACAAAATCGAAAGTTCATTTCCCTCCAAAAAGTTCAATGACTAAATGTGAACAAACTTCCTATTGTATTATGTTTTAGCAAATTATTTATTTTTGTTAAATTCTAGCAACATTTGTTAATGAAGAAATATATGAAATAAAAAAACAAAACCCCGAAAATATATTAAAAAAACGAAAAACCGAAACCAAAATAAAAAACCAATGGTTTGGCATTTTCCAAAAAAAAAAAATCAAAATTTCCAGTCTGATTTTGGTTTTACAAAAAAATGAACCATTCTCACTGATGTGAATTATGACCATTGGTTTGACATGCGGAATTAAAGAACACACAAAGAACACGGTGATTTGGGTGTTTAAGAGATGCATTCGATTATGAAAGGTGTTTACAAAAAAGGATCTAGATCTAAATCTACATAATTAACACACACTAACACTCTCAATGTTACATCTCTCAAGCACACCTCTACATGTGGTATGAACCCACCTTATATAGAGGTGTTTAAATGTGTCTCTCTCTCTATCTCTCATGTCACAAGAGGGAGTTTTGGATAGAAAAATTCCGAATTGAGCGCTTTTTCATTTTCTTTTTGGTTTCATAATCATTTTTCGATTATAAAAAGGGGGAGAGATTTAAATATGGAAATCCAAAAGTTGAATTTTTGTAAAACCAAAATCAGATTGGAAAATTGTGATTTTTTATTTTGGAAAATACCAAACCATTGGTTTTTAATTCGGTTTCGGTTTTTCGTTTTTTTTAATATATTTTTCGGGGTTTTGGTTTTTTTTTTTTATTTAATAGATTTCTTCATCAACAAATGTTGCTACAATTTAACAAAAATAAATAATTTGCTAAAACATAATACAAGAGGAAGTTTGTTTACATTTAGTCATTGAACTTTTTTAGAGGGAAACGAACTTTCGATTTTGTTCACATTTAGTCACTAAACTTTTTTTCGTTATCTATTTGCCACTGAACTATTGAAACTGTTCACATTTTACCCTTATGACCGGTAACAACCGGTCATAAGGGTAAAATATGAACAATTTCAATAGTTCAGTGGCAAATAGATAACGAAAAAAAGTTTAGTGACTAAATGTGAACAAAGTCGAAAGTTCGTTACCCTTTCAAGTCATTATCCCAATAACAAATAAATGGAAGTATGTTACTACTTTTTGCATTCAACCCAAGAAACAATATATAAATGATGCACAAAATAAGAAGATTACCTTTCAAGTTCACCTTCACCAAACACATGGTAATATCTGTCATAGACAATTGCACCCTTTTGATCATCTTTCCTTGCAAGACCATTCTCCACTGCTCCTACAGAAGCTCCACTCACTTCTGCTCTATGGTAAGGCAAATGCCATGGCACAAAATACTCCTGTTGCCTTTCTCTTTCCCTATCTCTATCTTCTTTAAATTCACTTTCCATTCCCTCTTCCCCTAAACTCAAATTACCAAAATCTTTAACTTCTTCTTCCTGTGAAACACTCACCTCAGTTTCAGGAATGCTTTCTAAGGTGACTGAAGAAGAGCTACGAATCCGTGGACTACCTGGTCCAATCCATTCTTCTAAATACTTATCCGTAAGTGGGGTCCACTTATTCAGTAAAGATCTATCTTCTTGCTCAACAGCCCAAACAGTGATCAAAACATGCCCACCCTTTTTCACAGTTCTAACCAGTTCTTCAATGGCTTTCTTCCTCCTACTTTCAGTACTAAGATGATGCAAAACTGCAATCGAAATTGCAGCATCTGCTAATGAGCTTCGGTATGGAAGATTCACAGCATCTGCTACAAAAACCTCATGGCCTCTGTCGCTGCAGATCTGAATTAGGGGTGCGCTTATATCACAACCAATGAAGAAACAATTGGGATTCAAACCTAGATACTTGCCATTACCACATCCTGCATCTAGAATCACAGACCCGGATGGCAAATTGTTCAAAAAGGCTGAAACTTTGGGCCATTTCGCAAACCGGGTTGCACTAAAATGAGGTGCAATTGCATCATATACACGATGAACATATTTCTTTTCGATTTCTGGGGTTGATTTGACACTTGAAGAACATTTTGTATCTGGATTCAATGGTGATGACGGATTTGAGTGTTTTTTTGTTTTGATTTCTTTCATAGTATTTGTGGTTGTAGATTGGAAGTGCTTTGTAAGATTACCTAGAGTGGAAGCTAGAAAATGATGGGGTTTCGTTCGTGTAACCTGTAAGAGCATCAATTTTAAAACCCTAGAAACGAATGCCAAGGAAATACACGTTGGGTGTTTGTTGCTTGTGATCTGGATCACCGTAAGTTGTAAATTTTGGAAAAGGAGAAGAATTTACTGTCTTGTGCAGCCGCAAAATTGAAGATTGATGACTGTTAAACCCTAGCGTTCGTCGGCTGAAAATCTTCCAAGTTCTCCCTCCCCGTGGATGCGTTGGGCAATTGTTTTTATCTTTTTTGGTTTTGCAACTAGTTTTCACTTTCTAGGCATTGTGATTAACATGGTGACAAAACTCAATGATTGATTTTGTTTTATTTTTACAATTGTTAAGAAGATCTTTTTATTTTTTCTTCAAAATTTTCATAAAAAAATCATTTTCATTCTTTTAGATTTGTAGTTTTAGAAAACAAACTTAAATGTATTAGATTTACATAATAATTTGTAATCAACCGGATTAGATCAACTTTATGTTTAGATTTTTTTTATTATTAGTTACCTTTTAATATAGCTTGATCTATAGTAATCGAATCTTCTTATGATATTATATAATGATAATAAGACAGATATAAAGACATGTTGCATATTCAATTTCATCTTTGTTATATAATAATGGTTGATGAGCAAAATCTATAAGATAAATTTGATAAGATCTATTAACTTTTTAGGACAACCATAAACAAAAGATAAATGTCATTCGGTGTGTACCTATAACCTTATCCTAAGTTCACAAACAACATGAAAGAAATAATCTTAAGTTTTCTCAAACAAAAAAAAATTGATACTTCAACACGAAATTGTGAACGACTGATTTTTTTTTTTTTTTTTTACTTTTCTTGTCTCTTGTCCGTTATGTAAGGACAAACAATAAAAAAGTAACCTCACATCCTTTAAATTTATTATTGTATTTTTCTCAACATTAATTTATCACTAAGTTAGTCATAAACTATAAACTTCCAATTAACGTAAGGCTAAGCTTAGGCTGTAAGGAGTGGAAGTCGCCACCATGGACGCTAAGCCACGCTAGGCTCGCTGCACACCACCCCTTTGCTTGCGCCAAGAGGGTCGCTAGAAAACACTCGCCATGCACTTAACGAGAAGAGAGAGAGAAAGAATTAAGTGAGTTGTTGACTTTGGTGTTTAAACTTTAGGAGAATTTTACATATCTAGTCCTTCAACTTTTGGAGTAATTTGTCAATATAAACACTCAACACAGCGTAATGTTGTACATGCAATCTTCAAACTTGTTTTTTAAGTATAAATAAAAAAACAAAATATAAAATTTTATGTATTTATTAAGTTATGTTTTAGTATTTTAAGTTTTAATACAATGTAACTTTTTTATTTAATATTAAATATTTTTTCTTTATAAAAATATAATTTATCTAAGCTTTAAATAAATTAATCTAATATGCTTAAATTTAATTGTTTGTGATTTTATAAAATAAAATTTATTTAATACTATTTGTTTGTGTTTAAAAAAATATAAATTAATTAAATTTAAGAAAAAGGAAAAAAAATGTTAGGAGTGTTACAACTCCCTACCAAATGCTAAGAATTAAGTGCTAAGAGAAAAAAATGACATGACATTCAAAAAGATGATGTGGCAAGGTGTTAAGAGTGTTACCACTCCCCTCGGCCTTAGAATGTAGTAATAGATCATGCATAATGTTCGCTGTATCTCATAACATTACACCATAATATAATCATTTAAAATGGCAAACCAGTGTTTAATACTCACAACAAAGTAAATAAACCTAACCTTCCACAAATATCAACACAGTTTTGTAACATTTTTAGAATAAAGCAAGTACATTGTTAGTAACAAAAAGAAAGAATCTATTATAAAAATACAAACAAAACAACCAACTAATAAATATGAAGAACATTGTATTGTATAGAGCATGCTTGTAGTTAACAAGAAACAAAGTGAGCTTCTTTCTATATCAAGAATCCAAAGTTAATTTTCAAATACAAATCATTATCATATAATATTTCTTTGAATTTCATGATTCTGAATTAACATGAACAAAGGATTGTATTTGTGCCGAAAAACTATATTCATATAAGAATACATCATCATGTAAAAAGACCACAACTTTGCATGGAGCATTACATGGGTTTATATATATATGAATAATAAATGGCTAAAAGTAAGAAATAACAATCTACTTTCATTTATTTGTTTACTATAGCCTCCTACTTTCATTTTCTATTACAACAGTGTATAATCATAGTTTCAACGTCTTTCTTATTAAGGCAAAGTAGTTGAAAAATCTACCGAGTTCTAGCATTGTACTTTCATTTAATTTTCTTATTAGTACAATATACTTTGATATATCTACACAATTGTAACAATAACATATGCTTTGTAATTAGATGGTTTGCTATAATGGGGTAGTTCTTTAAAAATACAACTGTACTATAAACAAATAAAAGTACAATGCTATATAATAAACAAAACTTTTATCGTATTGACATCAAACTGAGCTGATACATGTCAAACACAATACAACATGTTCTATTATGCCATGTCCTATGTAACAAATTACAAGCAGGCGGGAAAAACACCTCCCTCTCTATCCCAAAAAAAAACATTTAACAGAGCGAGGGGATATATATATATATATATATATATATATATATATATATATATATATATATATATAGAGAGAGAGAGAGAGAGAGCTAGGTTCATATGTAAACATGCATATATTGTATAATTGTGAAACTCATTCCTGACCAATCAAATTACAATATATTTTTATTTAAATTTAATGAATAAATGGTTGTTTAGTCTTTTCCATATAATGTACAATCTAATTCCAAAAATAAACATCTATATTTATGGAAACAGAATTAATCGTTCCTTGACTATTGACTTATTCTAACGTACGAAGATACGTTGGTTGTTGAATAATGCAGATTCTTAGGATAATCAATCGAATCTTCATCGTAACAAGGCGGAAATCAACTATAAATTTCAGAATAGTCAAGATAAAGTAATCGAAGCAGTAGGCGGTCAATTTCAATGGATTTCAAAGTGCAAAAACAGAATGAGAACATGGGTAATAGTTCGACTGATCATTCTCGAATCAACGGTGAGAAGAGGTGTGTGATGCAAGATTGATCCATGCAAGCCTTCAAAATCTAAACGTAATGCTATCAAGAACAGAACCAAACGTTGCTCTTCCCTTCTTTAAATATAAGGCTCAAAAGCCTTCAACACATCAGGTTTTGTAAGATCCAACTGATCCCACAAATCCGACATAGCTGTATAAAGTTCCTGAACACTGAGATTGTTTTGTTGGAGGACTCAAATATCAAACTCTAACTGATATTGCTTTGCAAACTTAGACTGAGTATACAGCCTATATGGGTGATCCCAAACCTCATTTGTTGCGTCATACTTCGCCAACTGAGTACCAATAGACTAGATAACATAACTATTAATCCAAGTAATGATCTTGGAGTGATCAGTCTCCCATGAATCCGGTAAGGTTGCGTAATTCACAGCCTTGTCATCTGTTGGTTTCTTCTTGTCACCTGTAACAATCCCCCACATAGTCTTGCATTGCAAGAAATTCTTCATAGCATAACTCCAATAGGCATAGTTCTTGCCATCGAGTTAGATGCTAATGAACTGAAGAGAATCATCTCTCGGAGCCATATTTCCAATATGAGTTAAACGAGAATAACCAAAACAACAGTAAATACGAATAGCAGCAACAAAAATCAAGATTTTGAAATCAACAAATCCAACAGACGAAACAAAACCCACGAAATCGACGAAACGAACAAATGAAATCAAACAGAATACACAAACGAGCAAGAAATCCATACCCAAAATTACAAAAAATTTCAAAAACGGGGCGCGTTGCCCCCTACCCAACGAACTCATTGTGCGCGCAATGTTGTGCCTGCTACAACTCGCCCCCAAAAACGAAAGTACAGATTACCAACCGAGCTCTGATACCATGTAAACTAACAAGACATAGAACGGCTAGAGTTTCATATTATTATCAAATGAGAAGTACGAAATACAATGAAAGGAAAAGACATAATATATAGACTAGTTAATTAGAGTTTTCTAGCTAATGGACCAACATAAAACCTAATACAAAATAAAACCTAAAATCTTATTAGGCTAACAATGCTATCCATTCCTTTCACCAACCTCAATCGATAGACATTGAATTGGAAATATTTTTTCATAAGAAAGTGGTGATGGGTTATTAACCGGTTTTTATGATGATATTTGGATTGAGAACTTTCTTTGCGATAAAGATTTTTCGAGTTTATTTGCTTTGTAGATGGTTAAATATTGCATGATTGACTCGTATTTTTGGAGGGTGTGTGGAAATGGTCTGGTCCAAATTTTGGTTATGATCACATTGAGACAAAATGATTATTTATTATTATGAAGGAAGAAAGAAGTCAACTGAAAAATATGAGAATCTCCATTATTCAAATTTTGTCCCGTGAATTGCTTTATTTAGCAACAAATTACCTGATTGTGGGATTTACATATTTCACAAGTTGGTATTTTGGTGGACTAGTTTTGTTGGAGACAGTGAGACACAACTCAGTCCTCATGGTGGTGCAGCCGAAATGTTGATATCTAGTTGTGTTAAAGAGTGTGTTGGGTGATCAGGTCTTTTCGAAATGCATTTCCTTTTGGGTTCGATGACCAATGAAAAGTGACGTTTATGATCAAATAGTTACACAAGCTTATATTTGGTTGTCTGATAGGAGCTTGAAAGGTTGCAAAACCCAAAATTAGCTATAATTTTTTTATAATGTGCTAGTTTAATAAAATTTTGATCGTTCCAAAAAAAGTTATGATATAATATAATACAATAGTCAAAATAAGAAAGCATTATTATAAATAAATAAGGTTTTAAATATATTCTTTTTTACGTAAACTTTATATTATAATGCGTGGTTATTTTATGCATTAAATATTAATGAAAATCTTTGTAATATGTATCTCAGATTTAATGGGCTAAGCTGTATATGCACAAAAGGCTACTTTATATGTTATCAAAAGGAAACGAGATTTGATGGTGAATCTATCCAAAAAACGATGATGTTTCAAGAATCTTAAAGGTTTCCACTTTCATTATCTATGGTTTTCCATGAACAAACTTTGGTTTTTAATTATTCTATTAATTGTTTAATGATATTGACCTTATGATTGATTTATACGCCATTATACATAATATAATTTAAAATCTATGTTTTGGATCATCCGTATCACGACCGTTTTTCATTTTATACATATAAACCAAGCAGGCATCCCAGAACTAAAATAGCTAAATGTGCATTTATTTTGTGTTAAAGTATAGCATAAGTTGATATTCAAAAATCTATCACTTTATGAAATACATTAGTGACATTCATATTTTGTAGCTACATATGTCCAGAAATGTTTTCATTAACGAATTCCGATAGCATGTCAAGCACATGTAGTTTATAAAACGCATCACTTCCTTGTCACTTGGCTTCAGAGAACTTTTATATTATACATTTCATAAAATCAAAGACACATTAACAACTTTTAATGGTGTTAATTGTTAAGTAGTGTATTTATTGTTCTTTTTCTATATATCTTGTATAGTATATGGTCTATTATGTAAATCATTATATTATATATATTAAGGCAATACATCGCTAACTCTAATTAGTATTTTCAGAATTCAATTTGGTTTCGAGTCGTTATTCCTACGGCTTCGATCTCGTCTCCTTCTTTCTCACCAACCGTGTATTTTTTTCCGGCATACCATCTCTGTCTCTCTACCGATCAACACTTCCGCTACCGATAATCGTGCCGTGTCACAACCATAGTCACTTCATCGATAAGCAGCCATGTCCATTGTTGACAGTAGCACCGCCTTCACCAACAGTCGTCGTTGACGAACCTACATTCTTCCGGGTAAGAGTGTTCTGAATCCTACGATTCTTCTACGCAGAATAAGCTCTCTTAACATTTGTTTATGTTTTTATTTCTCCTATTTTTTCCATATTTCCCATCAACCTCATGACTACGCCTACTACTACATCATTACCGCTCCTTCCTCCCACCAACTCGTCCACACCTTACCGATGTCTATCCCAATTCGATTTTAAACTTAAACTAGCTGTTGATGGCTCAAAGTACAAGTTATAGTGTCATTGTTTTTGGATATGTGTAAGGGCACATATCTTTATACATGTTGGATATGTGTAAGGGCACATCAGTTTTAACCGATGTCTATCCCAATTCAGTTTTAAATTGACTGTTGACGAATCAAAGTACAACTCGTCTACACCTTAACCGATGTCTCCATTGAACAAAATGTATGGACAAAACAATTCATTACCATCCTATTAGTGTTTTTCACATTGATGCGACACGGTCCCTTCCCTTATGTCTGGATATATGTTGGAGTCTTCTTTATTTTTGCAAGGGCTCTGTTGGAGAGATTATATGAGACTTTACATATGTTTATAAGGTATCAAAGTTAACGTACTATATCCTCGTGACTCAACACTGTGATAACCGTCAGTTTTTGGCCAAGTCAAAGTCAACTAAAGTCAACAAGTCAAACCGGTCAACTCACCTAACCCTTGTATATTAGGGTTTCCATTACGTTTCTTATTGTACAACTCGCAATCCTAATACAAAGTATCACTTAGAGTTTTCACGTGTTCGGAAATTCTAAACCCTAATTAGGGCAAGTGATGAAACTATTCGATAAAACATTATTCCTTAACCCTCGGGGGCATATAACAATCATAACGAGACTTAACGAGGTTTACAAACCTTGCGTTACAAAGCCAAACACTCAAAAAGGTCACACAAGAAGTCTCTCCCAATCTCTTTCACTCTATCTCTCTCTACCTCAAATCTCTCCCAAATCTCTCCAAGTATGTGAAATCTCTCCCAAATCTCTCTCTGTATGAGAAATCTCTCCAAGTATGTGAAATCTCTCCCAAATCTCTCTCTGAATGAGAAATCTCTCCAAGTATGTGTGAAATCTCTCCCAAATCTCTCTCTGTATGAGAAATCTCTCCAAGTGTGTGAAATCTCTCCCAAATCTCTCTCTGAATGAGAAATCTCTCCAAGTGTGTGAAATCTCTCCCAAATCTCTCTCTGTATGAGAAATCTCTCCAAGTGTGTGAAATCTCTCCCAAATCTCTCTCTGAATGAGAAATCTCTCCAAGTATGTGAAATCTCTCCCAAATCTCTCCAAGTGTGTGAAATCTCTCCCAAATCTCTCTCTGAATGAGAAATCTCTCCAAGTATGTGAAATCTCTCCCAAATCTCTCAAAGTATGCCAAATCTCTCCAAGTATGTCAAATCTCTCCCAAATCTCTCCAAGTATGTCAAATCTCTCCCAAATCTCTCCAAGTATAATCACTCGGGGCATCCCGACCCTTAAATTAATCGAAAACCGCTCGAAAACAGAAGTTTACGCGAAAAACAGCCTTAAGGAGCCGAACTCTCTTAAGGAACCGAACCCTCTTAAGGAGCCGAACCCTCTTAAGGAGCCGAACCTCCCTTAAGGAACCGAAACCTCCTGAGAACCGAAACCACCTCCTGAACCGAAACTACTAAGGAACCGAAAGTAACCTTCGGTCCGAGAGGCCACCTTCGGTCCGAGAGGACTACCTTCGGTCCGAGATCTTGACCTTCGGTCCCTTCTGATGAGCCGCCTGCGAGACCTCTCGGTTCCCATATACAACCGAACCCTACCTTCGGTTCTATGCTCCTAAGGAGCCGAGCCTTCGCACCTTCGGTCCTGAATTTCAGAAATTGGCAATTTTTGCCCGGTTTTCAATATTGTTAGCGTTTTGAGCCCGTTTTTCGTGATTTTAACGCGGAATTTTCACCCAAACTCGTATTTTAACATAATAAACCCTAAATATTCATATTTTAATTATATTTTGGGGAAAATCCTTGCCTAAGAATAAAATCTAGTAGGTAAGATTTATGGGTGGAGTGTTGACTTTGCCTTAGTGTGTGACACAATCAACCACCCCATACCCACTCAATGACCAGCCCTTGTCCTTCCACCATACCTGGTCATTTCATTGTCATTTCCCACCATTTTTCCAGCCACACTCTTGGTCAAAGGCTAGAAACTCCCCTCTCTCCTCCCATTTCCCTCATTTTCCACCAAAGAACAAACTTCATTCTCTCTCACCTTCTCTCTCTAAATTTCGAGATTCAAGGCTATTCTCCAAGCTTCTCTTCTACTTTTGGTAAGTATTATCATCCTCCATATGATTATTTCACTCCTTTCTACTCAAATCATAGGTTTCTTACACAAACTTCATCATATTTGTGTTAGAACTTCGAATCTTCAAGCATCATCTAAGTGTTCTTGAGTTGAATACTTATTTTCTTCATCATCCATCTACTAAAATCACTCAAGGTGAGTTCATACCCCTACATTTTCATGTTTTCTTCAAGTTTTAGGGGGGGGGGGGGGGAGGGAATACAAGTTAAAACACCAAAAACTTAACTAAACTCGAACAACAGCTTTCATCAGAAAAGTTGAGTCTTATTCACGGACTGTTTTGACTATCTTAAACTTAATATATTTCAAAACTGTTTAATATGCAAATAGTACAGGTTCATACCTTTAATATGACTACTTGCACATCTCCATACGATTTTTCTACGATTTATGGTGATTTTCACAAATCTGTCTATCATTTCAGAAACGAATTCGGACCAGTCTGTGAATATGAACATTTTGACACAAGTTAAAGACCTCTAAAAATCATAATAAAAATTATGAATAAACTAGACACATTTTATGAACTCTCAGAATTTACGGAATCAGTTTTCGACTTCGTATGATTTTTCTATGATTTTTCTAAAACAGTGTAGAAAGGTAAAAATCTAGATAACAGCTTATAACTTTCATCACACTTTGTAACTTGTTGAGCAAAGTGTTAATCTTTGAAGATTTCATATTTTACATGTGTTTCTTGTTGTGGTATAATTATATAACAGAAAATACTCACTGAATTGTAAGAATCCTCCACCATTACCATTAGTACAAAACAAGGCATGATAAACATAGTTATATTTTTGCTATACATTCGACTTACATAGAAAAGGGTTCTTATACACCACAAACAAACATGCTAAACTATAATAGGTATAGTTAGGTTGCATATACATTACAAACATTTTGATAAATTAGAATAGGTATAGTTTATGTTCATTTACATTACAAAAGGTTTTTATACAAAAAGGGGTACAAATACAAAGTACCAGGTTTACACAAAATGGTTTTTATGATATTAAAACTACATATCGTTAGAATTGTTAGTTTTCAGCTATAATTGCTAAGTGTACATGTTAGAGTTATATAACATTGAATTGAAATCGACTTAGAATTGGTGGGCCCGCCTTATCTCCTGTTCCTTGTTTGGTTGTGGACCTAGGGCAAACCCATTATATTCAACGGATTATTTAACTTAAATTTTATATAACTTATATACGCTGAGTGATTATAGAAGGAATCTATGGTTCTTTCTAGGATTCATTATTGCATAACATAGGAGCATACATTTTACACTTAACAAAGAAAATATTGGATTTTCTGGAAATCATACTCTATCGCTTTTACAAGGAAAACGGTTTCTTTCTCAAACAAAACTCTTATGAACTCACCAACTTAATTGTTGACACTCTTTCAAAACTACTTGTATTCTCAGGAAATCAGTGAAACAGGAAAACATCAGCACTTTGAGGATGGGACGTTAAATCGTCAAACAGTTTATTTTGTCATCATAATGTAATTGATTTTGAAACATGTAAACATATACTATGGTGTAACCTTTTCAATTATATTTATGATGGTTGTATTTACTTTGAGCACTATTATACTCGTTGTTGTGATACTTTACATGAAGCCCTCCACCCCCGGACGTTTCCGACATCCTTGGTTTGGGGGTGTGACAAACACATCCTTGTCTATCCTCTTTCAAAACTACTTGTATTCTCAGGAAATCAGCGAAACAGGAAAACATCAGCACTTTGAGGATGGGACGTTAAATCGTCAAACATTTTATTTTGTCATCATAATGTAATTGATTTTGAAACATGTAAACATATATTATGGTGTAACATTTTCAATTATATTTATGATGGTTGTATTTACTTTGAGCAATATTATACTCGTTGTTATGATACTTTACATGAAATCCTCCACCCCGGACGTTTCCGCCATCCTTGGTTTGGGGGTGTGACAAACACATCCTTGTCTATCCTCATTGATCGACTCTGGAGTTTTAGTGTATATCATACAATGGTGAATCTAGACAAAATATCACGTGAATCCCAAATTAAGTGAAGCCGATAAAAAAAATCACCAACACTTATGAGGGGTCGGGTCGGGTCGTGTACGATTTAATGAAATATAACGAAAAAACGATCAGGCACCACCAATTAAATTTTTTAAAAAACCGACTAAAATATAATTGAAAAAACCGAACGATTTAATAAAAACTAGTTGATTATTAGTGCATTGATACCTTATTGTTTGATAAAAACTATGTATTATATTTAACCCTATATATTTAACAACACAAATGCCCCATGTAACTTATTTTTATCTTTTTTTTAAAATGATTTTTTAAGACGTTTTTTTAAAAAACAAACTCAAGGTATGTCCTTTATTTTTTCTAAGGTAGTTCCTAATTTTTGTTGCATATATATTATAAATGAAATTCAAATTTTAGGTAGGTCCTAAGACCTACCTTCTTACTTGCTAGATACGCCCTGATATCATATTGGTTCATCAACTTCCAACTCTAAAGGTTGCATTAGTGTATAGAGTCCCTTAATACTTACCATGATCATGAATGATTATGATGTGCATTTAGTTGCATTATAGTGTTATACATACCTTTTACAACTAAACACTTATAAATAATTTGAAAAGTAGTCTTCTAGAGTTGCATTTTATCTAAAAAGATGATAGACAAGAGATCGAATAGTTGGCGCCCAATTAGTGGTCCAAATATATAAATTTGTTGAACGTTAGAGATCAACATAAACTTTGTTTGTGATGGTTTGATATATGGTCCATATGAACTTTTTGTACTATGTGCCCTTATTTCTTTTCATATGTTTCCAAGTATTTCCTGTCATGACGTAAAATTTGGAAGATGGATGGAATCTTTGCTTAGCATGCTATTCAATCATTCACATAGTTAAATGATGTGACACACTAATATTTCGTATTGTTAGAGATTGTAAGTATATCTCATCACATTATGATATCCAGATTATAGTGGAATTACACCCACTAATAAACAACACATGTTATAATAACCACAGTTCACATGATCACGCCCAAACCAATGCCGCTGATAAAAAGTGAAATCAAATACGGTTCTTTTTCCTATTCATATTCATACTCATCAGATTAATAAATGTCAAAATGAAGAAAGGAGATTAAAAAAAATGGATTTTTAGTGGATTAAATACATCATGATTTTATATAAATAGCAAGATAAATATAAATAAAATATAAAAAGATATTTAATTTTTCTTTCAAAAAATTTCCCCGTAATATCTAATATATATTGCATATTATAATTTATATCTAGATGAATGTCTGCACATTGCGCATGTTAAAATTATGTAATTAAAATTTTAAACAATCTATGTTGTCGAAAATGATTATTTGATTGACAAAAACGAATGTAAGTTTTTTTTTTCTGTTGTGAATGACGAGGACAGAAGTATGAATCGTGATTTCAATTTATGTCGATCAGAGAAGGGGGACAAGGAATGCAAGGCATGACTTCAATTTTGAATTTGATTAGATAATGGTTACTAGCGACTAACGAGGGAAAGTAATAAGGATTAAAATTAAATGACTTTTCCATTCCGGGTCGGATACTTAGAACCGAATAAGCTCTTATTTGGGTAACTCGGATTGAATAACCCGAGAACCGAATAACCACAATATAGATACTCAAAATCCAAATCGAATTGCTTATTCGGGCCTAATTCGGTTCTGCTCGGGTTTCAGTACCATCTCTCTATTCTCAACTCTATTGCCTCAACATTCTTTTCTCATCTAGACCCAATGATCCCATCTCATACCATACTCTTATCTGTCTTTTAAGGGATACCACATCCCACTAAAATTACCGGGTACACTCATTCGGCTTACTCCCCTTTCTTATGATCCCTCGTGGATCCTTAATCACTTTTCTTCTCTTGAGTCCCTCACATATCCCTTACTCTTAATGCCCCATGGATTACATCTAAGTTCTTAAAAGAACTCTCATGTCCTGTTCCACTCATGGAACCTTTTCTTTATATTCTCTAACCATGCATAATCTTTATTCCCGAATGAATCGTCTATCTACATCACTAAAGGGATCATTTATTCCTGAAGGAATCATACTCTTATTCCCATAGGAATCTTACTCTCTATTACCGAAGGAATCATATTTCTACACTTCTCTAACTTTTATACGTAACTTATCACATAACACTTCATGGACATTCTATCTCTTTGTATCATCAAGAGATCTTCTACTACTCATCTAATACTTAATGTTGGATTAGATGTCAAAGCCAATAACTAAATTAGTATAATCTTGAATTATTAGCAAAGTCCTTTTGGGTTGCCTTCAAACCTAGTAATTGAAAATGGTGACTTTTAAAGAGAAAGACTAATTTATTAATTTATTATGTGATTAATAAATTAATTAGAAATCAAGATAAGTGAATTTATTAATATGTTATGAAAATAATATATTAATTAGAAATCATATTATTTAATTAATAATTAATCAGAAATTATTTAGAATTACTTTTGGGATTAATTTAATTAATTAAAAGTATATGGACTGTTTGGTTATTTATTGAAAGTTGAAGCAGGAAGGCTTTAGAACCTCATGGAATGAGGTGGACAAAAATTGGCTTGGGTAAGCCTAGAATTTTTTTTTCCATAGGGTAAGGGACGAGGAGATAAGACAATTTGATTAATATATTAATTTATCTAGGCCTTATCCTGAAAACCCTAACCCTAACCCTGGCCTCAACTTTCCTTTAGTTATATAAAGACCTCTCTGGCCTTCACAATTTCGTCTATCCCTTCTCATAAGCCAAAGGCCAAAATTTTGAGCTCCCCCCTCCTCTCTCTTTAAGCCTCCATAATACTAGGGTTAGGTGTGAACCATCAGAGGCACAAGATTTCTGGTGCTAGCTTCCAAGCAATTTCAAGAAGGATTTTGATTTGATTATCTACTAGCCTAATCAAAAGGTATGTTTCCTAAATCCTTTTACTAATTGCGAAAATCATAGGGTTCTTGTAGGTTTCTTGATATTCAAATTGATTATTGCATTCAATAGTGAAAACCTAGATCCTTAGGGTGTATATGAATTTAGGGTTTTATTTTTCCGCCAAAAATATGATTTTTGTTATCTATAAAACCCATTAGTGGTATCAGAGCGTATGTTTTTCAGTTGGATTGCATAATAGTTGAATAGATCAAGATTAAAGTTTATAGAAATAAAATCCTAAGGGACTAAAATTTCGATTTTGGCTAGGGTTCTTGAAACCCTAGCCTCCACCCTAATTTTTGAAATTCCTAGAGTTTCCTTATTTGATAATTATTGTTTTATATTGTTTAAAATAGGATAATTAGATAAAATTAGATAACCCTTATCCCCTTGAATTTTTGAAAATCTAGTTGGGAAGGGATTAGGATTAAACTTAAATTATTTAATTAATTGTTCTTAATAAATAATTATTTAATCCTTATAAGATTTAAACTAATTTAATAATTGTTAACTAAAAGATAAAGATTAAATCTTATTGGTTTTTGTTAAATTAAACTATTTTTTTAATTTCGAAAATTAAATTAAATCTTAATTTCGAATATTAAATTTAAACCTAGTATTTTGAAAAAGTTTTAAAATACATCTTATACTATGTACATATAAATAAAAGTTTAATATATACTACATGTATAAGACAAAGTCAGTCAAATCGCTAGTATGCCTCATTCACGAAGCCATACTATAAGGGGAGTTTAAGGAAGCGACTTATAAAATGACCGCCAATGGGTATCTATTCTTATCTACTGCTCTCTTGTATGGTGGAGGGTCGTTAGCCGAACGGATTTGATAGGACATAACCTCATTAATAATTATAATGCTATAAAAGTAACTAAACCTTTTATAAAATCCCACTCTTAGTTACTTTAGGAAAATGTGAAAAATATGCTAATCCATAAAATTGCACATTATACTTTATAGTTGTTAGTGGAGCGTGTGTGGTTAACCGACACACTAATAGTGACTATAAAGAGTAATAACGGGCATCTTGAAAATTATCATTGATTAATGGAGCACATGTGGTTAACCGACACGTTAATATGAGATGATAAATGACATCGAGAGTGCCAAACATATTTGTATGGTTATTTACATCTTGTTTGTGATCCTCGGTATCCTGGTATCAATTAGAAGAGCATAATATGAGACTAAATAGGCCATTGATAGATTCAATGAATCTTAAAAGATCTAAAAATTTCATAGTTCGAAATTAGTAAATTGCTTTTACCTACCTTCATATTCGCAATAAGATTACGACATCCCTCTTCTTAGTTGTGGATTGTTATTTTGGATCCTATCCTTAATCATTTATTATGGGTTAAAATATGAAGGATAATTGTCATCTAACTAAATCTATTTTTATTCTCTATAGATGTCTACCCCTAATGATGCTTCTGCTCCATCGTCGTTACCTACCACTCGGGTTTCTCCATACTCTCTATTGTGTCCAAAGTGACCTTTGATGGCTCCAACTACAATGATTGGATGCGCAACATCAAAATGGCTCTTCAATATGAGGGCAAAGAATATTTCCTTGAAGAAAAACTCGTTGAAGTTGATGAAGTCACTGCTACTCCTGAACAACTAGCCTCCTACAGAAAACACTACGATGATGCAACAAAAGTTACTTGCATCATGGTCGCCACAATGACTCTTGAATTGCAGAGGTTCTATGAGGACTACTGGCCATTAGAGATGAACAATGACCTTATGGAAAAGTACCACAAGAAAGCTCGTCAAGAGAATTTTGAAGTGGTCAAGTCTCTCATGGCGTGAAAGATGAAAGAGGGAGAGTATGTCTACAACCATGTGCAGAGAATGCAAATATACATGGAGCGCCTTGTTAAGGTCAATGTGCATTTTTGATGAGGAGCTGGCCATTGATATGGTCTTAAACTCCTTTCCAAGTTGTTATGATCAGTTTATATTAACTTATCATTTGAACATCATAGAAACCGCATTGGCCCAACTCCATAACTTGCTACAGACTGCTGAGTCGAGATTGAAGGTAAAGAGTTCGGACCCTTCTACTAATGCTCTCGTTCTCGCCATTGAAAAGGGCAAAGGAAAGAAAAGAAAGGTTGCTCCCAAAGCTAACTGGAAGGACAAGGCCCGTGCAGGGTTATCAAGCAATGGGCTAAAGGCGAGGCCCAAATCAGATATTCCAGCTGTTAGTGACCCCAAAGAGGCTACTTGTTACTATTGCAATGACAAGGGCCATTAGAAGAGGAGCTTCCCCAAATACTTGCAAGACATCAAGGATGGCAAGGTGAAACCATCGTCAGCAGGTATATACACTATCTAAACTAATAACTCACAATCTACTCATTCTTGGGTCCTTGATACAGGATGTGGTTTTCACATTTGTTCTGAATTGCAGGGGCTAAGAGAAAGTAAAGAGGTGGATCATGTTGGATAAGGTGTCTAAGTCCATAACTTATTTGGTATATACTTGACCCGACCCGACATGGTCCATTTGGGTTGCACTTCACCCAAACTGTTTATGGATAATTTTATGAGAATTGTATACTTACGATTTATTAATATATTATAAGTTATAATATATTAATATAAAGTCATGTTATTTAATTAGTTTTAATCTTGAATTAATTATGAATTAATTTAGTGATTAAAAGGAAGACTAATTAAATCATGGGCTATTATATTTATATGGTGTGGGCTAATACTCATTTGTTAATCGGCTAAGCTTATATGGAAGTCCATGGATGATCCATGGAGCTTTTAACCCATGGATCCTTGGAAAGGAAAATACATGGGTTATTAGGGTTTCACCCTAACCATGCACACTATATAAACAAGCTCATGTTGCATAAAATAATACCTTAGTGTGTGTGTAATAGTGGTGGCCGATTTCTAAGTATTAGTATACTCTCTCATACATTTTCCAAGTTTGTGGTGATTTGTGATTTCCATTTGAGGCATTCACATTATTGGTGCTTGGCTCTCAAACTCCAAGGAATCAGCAATCAACAAGAGGTATGTAATTCATCTAATTCTTTTATGTTTAAAAGTACCCCATGCCATGCTAGATAGGTTATAAACCTTGGAAATTAATATTTTGCATGTACCTTAGACAAACATAGATCCAAGGTTTATTAGGGTTGCATGTACACTTAGGAAGTGTTAGAATGCTCAAAACCCAACAGTGGTATCAGAGCCTAGGCTTGTTTGTTTGATACTTGATGCAAAATAGTGATAAAAAGTCGATTTTTTGCTGTCTGACTGATGAAATCGCCGAGTCCATGGGGGGACTCGCCGAGTTCATGTGTAAACTCATCCTACTCGCCGAGTAGGTTCGTGCACTCGGCGAGTAGGAGCCTCAGAATGCAGATTTTCGACTTTTGCTGCTGGAAATGGACTAGAAACATTACCCTAAACTGTTTTGGTGTTTTAAAACTTGTTTTAATTGGTGTAATGGTAGTTCTAATCCATTTACAATAGCTTATATCAAAATTTCATGCTTTGTATGTGTTCATATAATTCTTGAAACTTTGATGATCATGTTCATGTTCTTATGAATTTAGAAGATGATAGGAATTATTTGCTGAATTGTTTAGGATTAATTCTTGATCATTTATGTGTTTTAATGGAGTCCATAATTTGTCCTCAAGTTATGGATATCCAAAGGTCACTTCTTTTAAACACACACTTAAAACACATAAGTTACATAAAATGAAGAGTCTTCATTTTTATGAACCTTTAATTCATAAGTTATGAAATGAAAAGTTTTGGATAGTTACAAAACTTGCCCTCAAGTTTTGGAATTTGTAAAGTTTCACACACTTTAATAAACTTTAATTCCAAACCCTTAGAGTTTTAAAAGTTAAAATTCAACCCTTATACTATTTATAACATTAATGGTTAATTATTATATATATGTATAAGATCAAGTCGTTTTACCGTTAGTAGGCCTCATTCACGAAGCCAGTCTATAAGGGGGGTATAAGGTTGTTGCCTATAAAATGGCAACTTAATGGGTGTCCATTCTCACCCACCGCTTCCTTGATCGGTGGAGGGTCGTTAGCCGAACGGGTAGGACAATGACTTTAAATTCTCATTAAAAGTATAATGAATATTATAAAGTAACTAAACCTTTTATAAATTCCCAATCTTAGTTACTTTAGGAAAATGTGAATATGGTGCTAACCCATGAAATTCACACTTTGTACCTTACCAAGTCGTTGGTGGAGCGTGTGTGGTGAACCGGCACACTAACTTGGACTAGTAAGGATCACGAAGGGTGACTTAATGTTTATCATAGATCGGTGGAGCGTGTGTGGTTAACCGGCACATCGATTAGGTGATAATATTAAGGGTACCAAGTGAGTTTGCATGGTTATTCACACCTTGTTTTGTGATCCTCGGCATCCCAGTCACAAAACCTGAAGGGCACAATCGAGATTGAAACATGCCATTGAAAAGTTCAATGAATCTCAAAAGATCTAAGAGTTTCAAATCCAATTAAAACCTAATAAATTATTTCGTTTTTCATGGTGGAAATTGGTGAATCGTCATTCACCTACCTTCAAATATTTTATAGCTTGGATTACGACATCCCTCTTCCAAGTTATAAAATATTGTGTTGGGTCCTAGCCTTAATATTTCATATTGTGTGTTATATTAAGGACTTGAATCAACTAACTTGATTTTCTCCAATTGTAGATGTCTGGTTCAGACAACTATGATCTTCCCAAATCGCTTGAAACAAGCTTTCCTCTTGAAGATGATGTCCCTCAACATCATGCTTCACTCCCCCCACCTCCTCCATTTATTCTCCCTGACCCACAAGCCCGAAGACTTGAAAGGTTCAAGATCACTCAAGCTCTACTAGAAATGAAACATAAAGATGGAAGACCTGTGTGCACTCATGTCTTAGGAATGAAGTCACACATAGACAGGTTGAGAATGTTGGGTGCTGTTATTTCAAGGAAGTTCGCTGTTGACTGGGTTCTTCAGTCACTTCCTGAGTCATATAGTGAGTTTATTAAAGACTACCATATGACAGATCCCGACATAACCCTAATAGATCTTTCTTATTTGCTTATTGCTGCTGAATCAGCAATGATTTGGCGCAATGCTCGAGCAAATATTGATGGAAAATCTATTTCTTAAACTTCCATGGACATGGACAATGGTAACATTGGAAGTCCAGAAAAGCTTTCTCGTCCCAATGGAAGGGGATCGGCCTTGATCAACCCAGTTGACCAAAAGGTAAAGGGAAAGGCTAAGTCTGTGATTGTCTCGTGTACCATTCCCAAAGAGTCTATATGGTTTTATTGTCATGAGAAGGGACATTGGAAGCGAAGCTGCCCTGAATACCTGAAATATTTGAAAGCAAGTAGAGACAAAATGTTTGACTCGGCTTCAGGTAAGTCCACTATCTAACTTTGTTAAAGTTCCTAATTGTTGATTCTTATTACATGATGTGACTAGGTTGCATCTTGATGTTTAGCAGGATCGAGCAAAAGGAAGGTTAAAAGAAGAGTGTGTTGAATCTGATCACGAAGATGGATTTCTATCGCATGGTTCGAGGATCGGATTTTTGAGCCACTACTTAAAAGTTATGATAGATTGCTAAGAAATATGTAATAGCATAGTTTTCATTTAAAGTTGCATTGTAAGGAATATTTTTCCGCATTTTAATAAAGAAATAAAAGTTTTGTTTAGTTTATTTTATATTATATCCCCTTACATTGGCATTTATGGAAAGTTGATGTTTGTATGTTTCTAGCAATATTGGAAATATGTGTTTGATTCTCTCATATGTGGTAGTGTCTGAATTTACCAAATGAGGAAAGGTTCTCATCACCCAAGCTTCAGTTAGACAGAAACTTGGAATCATACAAGTTGTATTGTATGATGAATGGGAATTTTCATCTTTGTAAAATTGAGACTAATTCATTGATCACATGCATATGTGAGTCAATTGAAGGACTAAGGAATTAGGTACACTGGGTGTGTGCTGGTCAAGGTCCACCACAAAGATCAATTCGTCATGATTTACTAAAGATTAGTAAATATGGTTATACTTATAAGGTTAAGTATAATTCTGTAACATTGGAAAAGTTTCAATGTATGGCAGAACGGATGAGAAGAATCAAATTTGGCAGAAAGATAAAAGTTTCTCAAATCTGAAAATATGGGAGAGTACTTTAGTATCATGTTTTTATGATCATCTTAATGATTATGAAACCATATCACAAATTCATACTCTAAGGACATCTTAGTGCATTGGTATGACTAAGATGAGGGGTCATGAATTGTTGGAATGGTTAAAATCAAAAAGATGGATCATACATGTTTTTATGATCATCTTAATGATTATGAAACCATATCACAAATTCATACTCTAAGGACATCTTAGTGCATTGTTATGACTAAGATGAGGGGTCATGAATTGTTGGAATGGTTAAAATCAAGAAGATGGATCATACTTCGTTCCAAAACAACTCTTAGAGTCATAATCCAAGATTGTAACATTGAGTGACATAAAGTAAGGTTTAAAACACTTATCAAATGTAGTGTAAAATGTTTTCTACTCCTGTACATTTGAAATTGGTAAGTTGTGATGTCTTGGATAAGACAAAGACCAACTAAGACCAATTGTGTGAAATGTTTATCTTGATAAGAATCTGCACTATCCCTTGAATATTTGTTTTGTCAAGGAATGGTTCTTGACTAGGGAAACTTATATGTCAAGAGGACAGTGGGAGTCTTAAAGATCCTGAAAGGATTTCAAGATTTAATCAAGAGTAAAACCTGAGTTTTATCACTAGCACACGACTTAAGGTTTGAAACCTATTAAGTTGACATAATTCTTGTTTCTGTGTCTGTTCCTATTAAGTTGTCTATGCATATGAGTTCTGTTAGTTCTAAACTGTGTGCATAACAGCTTGGAAGCATTGGTGGGCCTTGTGCTTCCAGATGACAAGAAATTAAGATTGAACAAGTTCAATCCATGTAAGGCTGAATTTGTTACTAACCTTGTCTTTTGATTATGGTTTTGACAAATTCACATGGATAGGAACTCATACACCATAAAATCTAAGTGTCATAAGGTTTCTCTCCGATTCATGAAAATGATGGTGAGGAAATGCTTTCACTAAGAAGATTTTAAGTAGATAGCAATTGTGATGTTTGCATTCTCAAAGTCGTTAGTGGAGCGTGTGTGGTTAACCGGCACACTAACATGGACTTGTGAGAAATGGCAAAGGTCTAAACAATTAAGACTATGATTACGGCATCCCTTTTCATAGTTCTGGAAATTGTTTAGACACACATGTGAGCTATCTAAGAAATGGTGTACGAATCTAAATTTCAGAAGTCCAACTGATTTCTGGAAATATGTTAGATCTAGTGGGAGCATAAGTGTTATGCTGATAATCATCATGTTAGTGGGAGCATGATTATTATGTTTAGTGTTGCAAGTTAGCAATGTTAATTATAGAAAAACAAAAGTTTCAATTCGCAAAGTTGTAGGGGTTGAAAAAGTTGTTTTGCTATAATTAAGGGAGAGGAAATTATACTTCATTTCAATTCTAAAAGCTTAGATTGAGTTTTAATCATCTTTAGTCAAGGATATATATATGAATTTTATGTTGGAATGGTTCAACATAAGGAAATTCTATATATATTGCGTTCTCAAATTCGATTATGATCACGACATCCCTCTTCATAGTCGATTTTTGAAAACATGGAAAATAAAAAAATATTGTAGCAAAAGACTGATCCAGTATCAGGTCTTTATGTGAGACATCGTGAATCGTGTCCCATATGCTTCGGGTATAGGATCGGTCACATGTGCTATAGTATTCATCCTTTCTAAATTTTCCAAATGCTCAGAGCATTAAGAAGGGAAAAGTCTAGAATTGGATAAGACTAAAATGATTAAGCAATTGTCGAGGACTATCTAAGGCTCACCAAAGATTGGTTGCTCAGGGACAGTTGGAAGTATAGTGTTAAATTTTGGAAGGACCATATGGATATATTCTGAAAAGAGGTAGCTCTTGTTCAGATATGATAATCAAAATAGGAATATGGAAATTTTCCATATTGGGAGTTGGATATTAAGAATCTATGAGAAAGTTAGAAACTTTTATGCAAGAAGGATGTTCAAAGCAATGTACTTTGAATATGAGAGTTCGTTTCCATAGAGTTGATCTCCTTTGGAATCCTCTGTAATGACTGATGACAAGGTTTTGGTGACCTTGTGCATAACCATTACGAGAGGATCAGTGCATATAAGTTTAAAATCTAACAGTTTTTTTTTTTTGGTAAATGGTAGGAATTAGGAATTCTTACATTTACAATAAGGATTTGGGATTGTGAAATGAGCATCATTGGAATCATGTTCAATTGATCTATTTCACAAAGTAAAGATCATAGACAAACATAGTGTGCATACTTGGAGTATGGCATAACTATTGTTTAGAAAAACAAAGTGTACATGCTAGGAGCATGGGACGACTGTTGTTTTTGTTCAAGTATTAAGTTGATTATTTGAAACATTATACAATGAATAATGTGTAATCAATATGGTGATAAATAAAAGGTGGTTTTATTTATATTCAAAAGGGTTCTGAGACCATATTGGATTCGATTATTATTGTGTTTCACTTTGCATGTTTTGACTTCCAGAATAGCTAGGTTATTCTTTCCGAATGACTAAGTTATTTAAACACTCCACAGTCGTTCATATGTTGGAAGTAGGTATGAATTAAGACTGTCATGAATCGAGTTTGTAGATGGCTAAACGTGTTTAGACATAGCAATGGTTGCTACAACATTCATGAGTACTCATAAGTTATGAGTATTGGAATTAACCCACGCTCACTTGTATCACTTCATGGAATTTATCTCGAGTGATCGTGAGACGGTAATATCATATAAGTCTTCAAACCTAGAGATATGAGTTGTTACCTATGAGTTGGTTGTGCATTGATTGCACGTAAACACATCAGTAACTTGATGTTATAAAACGTGCCTTTGTGTATAATTCAACAAGTAGTAGAAACAAGTATATGAGTCGAAGTTTATCTGTTCCTTCTAGTCCTTGGAGGATTAGAAGCGATATCTGGGCCCCTCGATGATTTTGTTTTGACCTATGTACCGGGCCCGGTCAGAACCTAATTGATGTGTTCAATTTAGTTCTTTGTCAAACAAATCGGAAATCGGGAAACAAACTGCTGGACAATAAGTACGACGTTGTTCCATGTATTTGTCCGGCTGATATCATGAGAACAGAGGATTATATGATCACTTATCTAAAATGGCACTTCATAGTTCAACAGAGTTTTCGAGAGCTACGATTGCTGGTTGGTTCCTGAAGTAACATACGCAAATACAGTTATTAGACTTATCCAAGTGGGAGACTGTTGGATAAGGTGTCTAAGTCCATAACTTATTTGGTATATACTTGACCCGACCCGACATGGTCCATTTGGGTTGCACTTCACCCAAACTGTTTATGGATAATTTTATGAGAATTGTATACTTACGATTTATTAATATATTATAAGTTATAATATATTAATATAAAGTCATGTTATTTAATTAGTTTTAATCTTGAATTAATTTAGTGATTAAAAGGAAGACTAATTAAATCATGGGCTATTATATTTATATGGTGTGGGCTAATACTCATTTGTTAATCGGCTAAGCTTATATGGAAGTCCATGGATGATCCATGGAGCTTTTAACCCATGGATCATTGGAAAGGAAAAGACATGGGTTATTAGGGTTTCACCCTAACCATGCACACTATATAAACAAGCTCATGTTGCATGAAATAATACCTTAGTGTGTGTGTAATAGTGGTGGCCGATTTCTAAGTGTTAGTATACTCTCTCATACATTTTCCAAGTTTGTGGTGATTTGTGATTTCCATTTGAGGCATTCACATTATTGGTGCTTGGCTCTCAAACTCCAAGGAATCAGCAATCAACAAGAGGTATGTAATTCATCTAGTTCTTTTATGTTTAAAAGTACCCCATGCCATGCTAGATAGGTTATAAACCTTGGAAATTAATATTTTGCATGTACCTTAGACAAACATAGATCCAAGGTTTATTAGGGTTGCATGTACACTTAGGAAGTGTTAGAATGCTCAAAACCCAACAGATCATGGGAAGATGAATCTGATCATGGGCAATAGGCGATCTTCTCCTGTGACCAATATTAGGACTTATCAACTTATGCTTAGTAGTGAAGTTAGTTTATATTTGATAAATTGTTGCTATTCGTCGGATTTGACACGGAACATTATTTCATTTCATGCATTGTTTAGACAAGGTTTTCGCTACCCTTTTAATGATTTGAATGGTTCAATTCTTGTTTATAAAAATGGCTTTTCTTATATTTGAAGCTTTACCTTGTAATGGTCTGTATGAAACTATGACTTGTGTTGATAGCTTAAGAAATAGTGTATTTCACATTGATTCGTCTAATGGTTTAGACAAGGAATGCTTGTGGGATTGTCGTCTTGGGCACATTAACAAGAAACGTATCACCCAACTCCAAAAGGATGGAGTCTTGGAATCATCGGACTGCTGATCTGGGAAACCTTTGCACTAAATATCATCAAACAATACCCTAATTAATAATTAGGTCATAAAAGGCCTGAACTTAAAACCACGAAAAGGTAATGAGAAGCTCTACAATCCTATAAACTCTCATTTGCCTTAAAACTTTCTGAACTTAAATCCAAAATTCATAAAAGGCTCGAACTATCACTTTGCGGTTATAACCTTAGGCTCCAAAACACAAACCGAACTCTTGGATAACATAATCTACATTACCCACACTTCTCCTTCTCCAAGGCCCGAAGACTTATGATAATTGATCTTCGGGTCACGACCCCGAACTATGGAACGACTCAAAATAGGGTGTTACAAGGTGTACTATAGACCTTGTGAGGTGGTCCAGTCAAAATGTAGGCTCATGTATGAATGCATTGTGTGTGTATTGTTGTGTGGGGTATTTTCGGGGAACTCACTCAACTTTGGCTTACAGTTGTGGATTTAAATGTTTCAGGTACTTCTAAGGATCGGGGAAGAAAAATGTGGGATTGTACATATCATCCAGTGGATTTATGATTGAGAGATATTATTTGATACTCTGATTTTATGATTATGTTTTGAAACAATGAATTGGATGACCTATGGTTTTTTATGAAAATGTCTTATAAAAATGAAAAATTTTACTTTGTCTTTTTTGGGATGTTACACTACTCTTGCTTGTTGGATACATTATAGAGAACTTCTCTTTTGGAGTTTCATGCTACACTTCATAAACTTCCAATCTCCCATGTGAATCAAAGTCTTCAAATGTATTTACACTTAACTTTATGTGGTTGTTTTAATCTTTCAAAGTTCTTGCAAAATGATCATTGGTGGGTTAAAATGGTTTTAGTTTATTTAATTAAAAAATTGCTTCCGTTGCTAAAATCGTAGTTTTGACTATTTATTTAGACTATTTTTTAATAAAAACCCAATACAACGGGGGAAGATTCGTAATCACGGTGAGGATGGCAGGGTTAAGGTTATGAGCAAGAGTATTTTGGAGGTGCATAACTTGGTTATACCTTGGTTGTTTCCCTACGCCTAAAGAAATCCGAAATTCATCAATCATTAGAGTCACTTGTACCCTCAAGGAGGTCAGTGCCGTTAAGATAGTGGTGGCAATCGCCTGTGTTCCCAAAAATAAGTCGGTGTGGCAATGATGATGGTGAATGAGGAGGAGGAGAAATAACATGGTGGAGAATTTGATGTCGGTGTTGGATATTGGTGGAAGTGGGATTAGGGTTCTTTGACACAAAAATAAAAAAAAAACAAAAATCATAACACACCGTTGATCAGAAGTGAAATCAATAATGATGGTGATTGTTGCTGCAGTAGCGAATCTTGATGAATTGATCTCAATAGGAGCTTTGGATTCTTTCATCGAATTACATATATCACATGAATATGTTGCGTAATATAATTTATAACATTTGTGGTGTAGTTTGTACTTTTCAAAATCTCAAAATGCATATTTAGTGTGATGTGTGATTTTCACTATAAACCACAACATGAATACCTTTAAAATGGGCACCTCTTTTTGATCCCTAAACATGTGTTTTCCAAAATATTTAAGCGGTAATAAAAGCGTTTGTTGAACTATATAAAAATACATAAAGTATTATGCAAGTATTGTTTAAATTTGTAGATTTCATCCATTTATTTATTACTTAACATTGATGATTCTTGATATTATTAAGGCCATTTAATAAATGTGCATATATATATATATATATATATATATATATATATATATATATATATATATATATATATATATATATATATATATATATATATATATATAGGGTGAAGTTCAATAGAGAACCATAATTAACCAAAGAACCAAGGAACCAATCTTTTTTTCAACTTTTAAAACTTATTTTTTATCAAAAAAAAAACTAAAAATACAGAAATTCACAACTTTTTATCCTTTTTACAATGATATCAAATTCGATTTTTTTTTACGTCAAGTTCACAATGTGAATTTTTGAAAATTCACAATGTGAATCCGGATTCATACGGTGAATCCGAAAAATATTTTTCACGTTCACAATGTTAATATATGAATTTAGATATTTTTAGATTTTTTTTTGATAAAGAATAAGCTCTAGAAATTGAAAAAAAGATCTGGTTCCTTGAAGAACCAATAATTATGGTTCTCTATTGAACTTTTCCATATATATATATATATATATATATATATATATATATATATATATATATATATATATATATAAAACAAAAAACAAAACAAGAGTGAGTAGCGATGGGCACCCATCCAAATTTTACGAAACCTGTTCCAAAAATGGAACCTGGTTCAAAGAATGTTACAACCGAAGTCAAAGACAATCACATTCAAGAACACAAAAGAGAAAATATATAAGTGAAATTATTTTAGCTTTTCTTCTTATAGATGTTTCCTTTAGGATAAGAAATATATTATTCTCTTAACTTTTAGATGTTTGATTTTTTTTTTTTGTTAAGTAATGTGAGATAAGAAACAGGCTAAAAAAATGGCATATGATGTTGGAACGTTTGATTATATATCATGATAAATAAACTTGAGAAGTTTTTTATTCTACAAAGAAAAGTCTCCATCGAAGTTAAAACATTTATAGAATATATTACCCATTTTTTTATCTTTGGAGAAATTTTCAAACATTAAATTTCAAGGACATATAGCTAAACAAATTATTATTTCCATTCGAATGATGTTGGCTTTTAAGAATGCAGCAAGTCATGAACTTTAGATTCCTTTACCAAGTTGCATAATACCGCATGTACCACACTGTATAATACACTTTCGTATTTTTGCGGCACGATTTGCAGTGTGGTACATACGGAGGTGGTAGTGGTGACAAAGGTATTGGTGATGGTAGAGGTGACAATGTCGGTGGTGGCGGAGGTGGTGGGTGATTGTAGCGGTGGTGGTTAGTGGTGGATGGCGGTGGTGCTGGTGATGATGATGGGGGTGGCAGGGGCGGAATCAGGAATTTTTGTCAGTGGTAGCACCAAAATACCATGTTAATTTTTAAAAAATTTTGAATTTTATAGCAATGAACTTTCAGTTTTTTGAATGTTATAGCAACATACTTTCTATTTTTTAGCCATTCATTGTCAAAATACCATTTTTATTTTTTAACTCAATAAAAGGGAGAACAAGTAAAATTACATGTATATGCCATGAAGAAAAAGGATATTCCGGTTGATCTCACCTATATAACAAAAGATCAACTAAAAAATTCCTCAACTCAAGTTTAACCCTCGTGTAAAAACAAGATCAACTAAAATTCATTTAATTTACTTAAGAACAAATTCAAGTGGCCATTACTGATTATATTCTTTTAGGAATAACAAGCTATATACTCTTTTAGATAAAATAAGTTTTTTTTAAAAAAAACTACAAAAAAGAATTCACTAAGCATTTCATCAAACAGTTTATGGGCATACAAAATATGAAAATTTATGAAGAACAAAAATTGTGGTTTATGAGTACAGATTTTTGAGGCTATTTAGAAGTTTCACACAAGATGATAACCTTATAATTTCGAGTTGCAAATCAAGTACAAGAAAGGAAGCGTACACAGGGGAAGTGATTAAACAACATTACATGTTATAGCTAGATGCTAATGTGGAAATCGACTGCAACTCTTGCTTTATAGAAATCGAGTAGAAAGAAAAGAGTTGGTATGGAGATTAATTGGTACTAGAACTAGATTAAAGCCCTTGTTTACAGAAATCAGTTATGATTTTGATTATTCTTGCAATTTGTGAAGAGGGCAAAACCGGTGAGCTCTTTGAGTTGCACAAATTTATTTGAGTAGCATCTCCATACATACGATTGATCTGTTTTCTTCTATCTTCTTCTAAGGAATTTTTGAGGGGTGGCACGGGCTACCTCTGCCAACTAACTGGTTCCGCCCCTGGGGGGTGGTGGTAGTGATGGTGATAATAGCGATTGTGGTGTTGGTGGAAGAGGTGGTAGTGTCGATGGAGGTGGTGATCGGTCATCACAGTGGTGGTTGGTTGTGTCGGAGGTGATGAATAGCAGTGGAGATGGTTGTGGTGGGTGGTGGAGGAGGGGTCTCATATGTAGTACTAAAATTAAAAAGGATAATATGTTAATCTTCAACCCAGCAAAGTTGGACTTATTTCTAAATCCAGCTACTTTTAAAAGCTTGAATCAAACATAGGAATGTGTTCGGAATATGATTCTAACTCTTTCTATTTCCAAAAGCAATGAAACAAACATCATCTAAGTCTTTTTTTTTTTTTTTTTTTTTCATTCCTAATTAAAGTAACTTCGTGAACACATTTTCTTTGATATTTTCTTAGCTTCTTTACCATGCGCATATAATAAACTCGAGAAAAAGACGCTATATATAAACATTATAACATCAAACAATAGTAAGCTTATCATACTATATAATGACCTTGTATCAACAGCTTCGATAAGACTACGTGAGCATTGAGCACGATGTGTTTGCTCCAACCTCATTAAAGCGTAGGGTGTGAAAAGTTTAAACTTACAAATTAAATTGTATAATTTTGAAAAATTATATACGTCATTAATTCTTCGAATTCCCGAAGAAACTATGATATTGAAAGATGTCATTGCATGCGCGCAGTCAATTTATATGATCACAAGCCACAAAAATTATAGTATTAGATAAGACCATATATATAATTTCTTATTATGATCTTATGATTTAAAAGTTCATATATAACATATTGAGGTAATAGTCCAATGTTCTCACAGATTTTTATGAATAGCAAGCCATCTGGCATAAAGTTTTTATGTCGTTACATGCATGGATGACGTGGGGGCTAAGCAATCACACCTGGAAAGTTCACACGTGTCAATTGCATGTGAGACGAATGACGATAACAAACAAAGTTTTGGTTGAATATAATTTAACAATCAATCGTATAAAGGGAAATGGAAGGACCAATCTTTTCCAGCTTTGTGGCAATAATTGGTGGATCAGTTGAGTTAGATAGATGGTCACTTATTTGTCTCTTTATACATTAAACACAAATTTTGCAAGGCTACCTGTTCAAATTATAAGCTTCTATTGTTCTACAAGTCCAATCCAAAATCACCTTTAATGTATATACGAGTAAGCCATACGTACGTGATGCTTTTCAACATACTAATTATTATATATGCATGCACTCTATAAATGTTATAGGTATTTATATCTTTAACTAGTATTTAAGTACAAAAAGACATTTGACCTAACAGTAAGAAGTGATACTTTCAAATGAGAGGTAATGGATTCAAGTCTCTTAGGAGACATAGGTGGTATTTAGGAGTAGGTTTATAGATAGTTTGTCGTTTAAAAAAAACTAGTATTTAAGTCAATTCGTGTGTTGTAGCGGATAACTCGTTTGAAATTAATAGAAAACAAAAATTATAAAAAGAAATTATGTAAGAAACCAAAAATATAATTTTAATGAGCAGGGTAACTCCATTGAAATTCGTATGTAGAATGTGTTACAAATGTCAACAATCCACATATAACACGGTGACGATTATATCATATAAAATGGATCACAAAAGTATCAAAATAACGTTTTGATCCAAACAACATAAAAATTTATAACGTTTAAATAAAAAGTAACATTAATAAAAACGAAAACTATAAAAAAAATAAATAAAGGAAAAATAAACGTAACCTTAAGATATAGTAAATGACCAAAATCGCAACTTATAAAATACCAATAATTTAATTTTTAAATTATAAAGCATGAAAACTCTTAGAACAATTTTATTTTTTTTGAGAAAAAAAATAAATAAATATGAGAATATGTTATGATAAAAAATGTGATGATTCAAAATATTTACGATTCAAAAATAACTTTTGATTCAACTTGTTTATGATCCTTAATTTATTATGATCTAAAAATATATAGACTCAAATATTTTATAATCCTTAATTACATCTTTTACGATTCAAAATTAAATAATTCAAAATATATAATGATCCTTAATTTTTTTTGAACAAAAACTATATTTAATTGAATATGTTATTGATCTAATATCATATGATTCAAAAATGATATTATTCAAAATACTACGATTCAAAATAATTTGATTCAAAATTTTATGAACCAAAATTAATATGATTCAAAAAAGTATGAACGGAAAATATTATGATCATTAATATTCTTCTTAATTACAATTTTATAATTGTTAAACATTAAAAACTTAAACCAGTATTTAGTTTAAAAAAAATAAAATCAAAAAAAGGAAAAACGACAAAAACAAAAATAAAGAAAAATACTAGTACCTTCAAGTATACATCTATTTTTTTGAATTTTAAAAAATATAAAAAAAGAAAAAAAGAAAAATAATAATAATTAAAAAAAACGAAAAAAGATCAAATAAACTAAAAACGTCAAAACCGAGCATATATCTATTTTTTTGAATTTTTTTAGCAAAAAAAAAATTAAAAAAATAAAAAAAAACAAAAATAAATAATAAAACTCACTTAAATGACGTTCAATGGACGTTCGCCGCGCGTGATTAAATCATCGAGTCCGTATTAGTTACCACGGACGTGGGTCGCATGTGAACGCACCACAACGAAGTATTTGGGGTTTGATGTTTGTGCCCTTGACGAAATGGGTGGTGGAGATTTGTACTCGCAATCCTCACCATTTTTTGAGTCTTCACCGCAACCGAACCATATATAGGTTCCAGATCCGGTGAGGACTCGAAATTCAGTGAGAACTGCGTGGACAATTCCCGTCTAATGACACTCCCACAGAAACTTCAATTCCTACTCATACCATGGGAAAAACCGTGGAGGGAATCAAGGTCCTTTAAATCCACCACCTGAGCAAACCCTTAGCCAATAGGTGAGGCAAGAGGTTACTCAACAACCTATTTGCATCACATATCCGGCAACCACAAACCTTGAACTAAAATCGGACTCATCCACTTACTCCGAACCATTAGAGACCTTGAAAACAAATATCCCCACAAGTTCCTCACCGAGTTCAATGTAGTGTGTGTTGGCATGAAACCACAAAATGACACTGATGATCAAATCAAGCTTAGGGCATTCCCCTTCGTGGTGGAAGATTCAACAAAAAATTGTCTTTATGACCTTCCACCGGGGACGGTCACACATGGGTAGACCTTGCACGCCTCTTCTTAGACAAATACTTCCCATAAATGAAAGCCTCAACCCTAAGAAGAGATATAATCGCGATCAAACAACACAAGAGAGAAGCCTTTCATACATATTGGGAGAGGTTCAAAAAGCTTTGTGCCCGTTGCCCAAAGCATGGTATTAGTGAGTATCAAATCCTCCAATACTTCATTGAAGGCATGAATCCTTGGGAAAGAAGACTTCTTAATTCTTCAAGTGGAGGATCTTTGACCGATAAGACCCCAACTGAGATTCTTGATCTCATAAAAAACATGGTGGATGATTCAAAGCATACGAGTCAAGATGAAGATTGATACACGGATGCACCCCGAGGTGTAAAAGAGATGCACATTCCTCAAATTTAAGCTCAACTATCCGAGTTTACTAAGGTGGTAATGATACTTGATAAGGACAAAGGTGTGCAATCCACAACCCGTCCTTATAGTATTTTCACTCAAGTAGGACACCCGACCAATATGTATCCTCAAATGCAAAAGAAGAATATGAGGAAGCAAATGCTATGGGAGGCTATTTCGGGCACAATCAAAGAACTTATGATCAACCCTGAGGCAATCAATGGTGGAACAACAACCAAAAAATGGGCTATCAACAAAGACAACCACCCCATTACCAAGCAAGGCCGCCATTTCCGCAATAAAATTACCAACCAAGGCAACGACAACCACCTCAACAAACGGGTTCATCAAACATTTCCGTAGAAGACATAGTCAAAAGCCTTGCCACTAGCACTCAAAGTTTTCAGCAAGAAACCAAGTCAAGCATCAAGAATCTTGAGCAAAAAATGGCACAACTTGCTCAATCGGTGAGCAAAATGGAGAATCAAGGAAAGCTGTCTCCTCAAACCAAAAAGAACCCAAAGCACAATGCTTGTGCAATTAGCTTGAGGAGTGGAAGGAAATATGATGGTCCAAAGATGCCCGAAGAAGAAGAAGAAGAGGAATTGGTGATAGAGGAACCACCAAAGGAAGATGAAAACAAAGAAAAAATGGTGGAGAAAAAGAAGTCGGGTGAGAAAGAAGCAAAGATCACACCACCACCTTTTCCATCAAGATTAAGCACCAATAAAAAAGAGAGAGAAGATAGTGAAATTATGGAAATGTTCCAGAAAGTTGAACTCAACATCCCTCTCTTAGACACGATCAAACAGATACCAACATATGCTAAGTTCCTTAAGGAACTATGCACATCTAAAAAGAAGTTGTGAGGTAATGACACAGTGAAAGTAAGTGAAAATATTTCTGTAGTTTTGCTGAAAAGGATGCCCCCAAAGTGCAAGGATCCGGGTGTTTTTACCGTTCCTTGTAAATTGGGAAACCTTTATGTCCCCCGTGCTATACTAGATTTAGGAGCTTCAATTAATGTTTTACCATATTCTGTTTATAAATCTATTGGCACAAACACTTTAACAAAAACCGGGGTGATTATCCAACTTGCAGATTGTTCTATTGTACACCCAAAAGGTGTATTAGAGGATGTTCTAGTGCAAGTTAATGAACTTGTCTTTGTTGCAGATTTTTATGTGCTTCATATGGGAGATGATGACCACCCAACCTTGAGTTCTATACTTTTAGGTAGACCATTCTTAAAAACAACAAGAACAAAAATTGATGTCTACAATGGTACATCGTCTATGGAATTCGATGGGAGGTCATCAACTTCAATATCTATGAAGCAATGAGGAACCCAAGTGATGTTCATTGTATAAATTTTGTTGATATGATCCAAACTTTGACTAGAACGTGTTTTGAGTTGACTAACCATGATTTGTTGGAGTTAGTTTTGAGCAGAAATTTTGATAATAGTTCAGTCAAAGAGATTGTAGAAAATTTCAAGCTACACGAGAAATTGTTGGAAATTGTGGAGTTCATGGAAGAAAGGAAGAAAATGAGGTGTGATAATACCAATGTGAAATTGCCCAATTCTAAGACAAAACTTCTTCCTTCTATTGTGCAGGCACCTAATCTATAATTGAAGACTCTTCCAGATCATCTGAAGTATGCCTACCCTGGAGAAGAGAAGACTTTGCCTATCATTGTCTCCAACAAGTTTTCCGTTGAAAGAGAATATGAGGTTGTGACTTTGCTGAAAAAGTATAAGAAGGTTATTGGGTGGACAATTGCTGACATAAAGGGTTTGAGTCCATCCTTATGCATGCACAAGATTCTCATGGAGGAAGACTTCAAACCAACCCGTGAGGCACAAAGAAGATTGAACCCACCCATGATGGAGGTATTAAAGAAAGAAATCACAAAGCTTTTGGATACAAGTATTATCTACCCCATCTCTGATAATAAATGGGCGACCTCGTTCAAGTTATTCCGAGAAAAGTCGGGGTCACAGTTGTCAAGAATTATGAGGGAGATTTGGTGCCAACCTGTATGCAAAACGGGTGGAGAGTTTGTATTGATTATAGAAAGTTGAATGCCTCAACGAGAAAAAACCATTTTCCCTTGCCATTCATTGACCAAATGTTAGAGAGATTAGCGGGCAAATCTCACTATTGTTGCTTAGATGCTTTCTCGGGTTTTCATCAAATTTCGGTAGCCCAAGAAGACCAAGAGAAACCACCTTCACTTGTCCCTTTGGCACATTTGCTTATAGGCATATGCCTTTTGGTCTATGCAATGCACCCGCAACATTTCAGAGATGCATGGTGAGCATTTTTTCTGAATATGTTGAAAACATCATTGAAGTCTTCATGGATAATTTCACAGTTTATGGAGACTCATTTTGATAAATGTTTAAGCAATCCAACAAAAATTCTACAAAGGTGCATCGACACAGATCTTGTGCTTAACTATGAAAAATGTCATTTCATGGTGGACAAAGGATTGATTTTAGGTCATATTGTGTCCAAAAAAGGATTGGAAGTTGAAAAAGCCAAGATAGATGTTTTCAAGAGTCTTTTATACCCGACAAATGTTCTGGAAGTTCGTTCGTTTCATGGTCATGTAGGTTTCTATCGGCGGTTTTTCAAAGATTTATCAAAGATCATGGTGCCAATGTGTCAACTACTCCAAAAAGATGTTGAATTTGAGTTTACTCAGCCATGGAAAGATGATTTTGATCGTTTGAAGGATTTACTCACCTCCGCTCCAATCATCCAACCACCTAATTAGGATCTCCCGTTTGAGATCATGTGTGACGTGAGCAACACAGATGTTTGGGCGGTATTGGGTTAAAAGGTGGATCGAGCACATCATGTCATCTACTACGCGTCCAAGACCCTTGATAGTGCACACAACAACTACACCACAACAGAAAAAAGTTTCTTGCTATTGTTTTTGCACTAGATAAGTTACGACAATACCTCCTTGGAACTAAAGTGATCATCTATTCAGACCATGCAGCTATAAAGCACTTACTTACCAAGAAAGATTCGAAGCCGAGGTTAATACGATGGATGTTGCTTTTGCAAGAGTTCGATATTGAGATCAAATACAAAAGCGGGAAGGAGAACCTGCTCGCCGAACATTTGAGCCGAATAGTTCAACCCACATATTTGACACCTATTCATGACACATTCCCAAACGAGCACTTGTTTTCTATCCAAACGCCACCTTGGTATGTGGATATATGCAATTTCATGGTCACGGGGAAGTTCCCACCTGATCTCACGAGGTCACATAGAGATAATATCAAGAAAGATGTGAAAGGTACATTTGGGATGAACCGTACATTTGGAAACATTATGCAAATCATATAATAAGAAGATGTGTTAAATACAAACCGAAAGGATTGGAGCTTGAGACTAGAAGATGCTCTTTGGGCATACCGAACCACATATAAAACTCAAATTGGTATCTCACCTTATAGACTCGTGTTTGGCAAAGCCTTCCATCTTCCCGTTGAGCTGGAGCACAAAGCTTTTTGGGCAGTCAAAAAGCTAAATGTGAAGATTGATGAAGCGGGTATTCACCGAAAGCTAGAGATTCAAGAGTTAGAGGAGCTAAGAAATGAAGCATTCGAGATTGGTCAAAAGGTATTACTCTATGGCTCTTGTCTTAAATTGTTTTCCGGTAAGTTACGGTTCCGGTGGGTGGGCAGTTCATTGTTACTAATCTATTCGATCATGGTGTAGTCGAGATTAAAAGTAACAAAATAGGAAAAGTATTCAAAGTTAATGGTCATAGGTTAAAGGTCTTTTATGAAGGTTTCCAAGAGAAGGACATGGAGGTTGATAACTTGGAACACCCGGACTACATCTAGTGAAATCTAAAGGGCAAAGTCGAGCCAAAGATTTGAAACAAGGGCGGCTAACCGATAGGCAACTCGGGAGTATTTCTTTCTATTCTCTTTCTTTTACTTTATTTCATCCGTGTTGCAATGTTTTTGAGTCTTTTCGAGGGTTCGATGCAAAATAATTTTCTTACCTAAGGGTCAAGAGCAAATTGGCTTAAAAACAAAACATGATTTTTGAGTTTAACAGAAGAAAAACGCACGGGTTATCACAAAAACGCACGGGGTCATGCGAGAAACGCAAGGTCCAATTTTTAACCCATGCTTGGACTTCGAGGTTTTAAAGAAAAAAAATTGGCACGGGTAAACTTGAAAACGTACGCGCAAAGGTCCAAAAACGCCCGACCTGGGGCTAGACCGTGCGTCGACATCGCAATTCCAAAAAAAAAATTACGCACATGCATCATCGAAATTTCACGAGTCCACAACCAAATTGTACAACCTTTGCTTGGACCGTGTGTTGTCGATGCAACTCCCCATCTCAAAAAAGAAATCACACTGCCATGTCACAAAAACGCACAGTCATGCATATGGATTGCATGTCCTCGAAATGCACGAGATGCCTTTGGTCACGCTTCTCGATGGCTTAACACGCATGGACAGACCATGCTCCTTGCGCACGACCCACTAACAAAAAAAAAGTTATTCTGAGTCTCTTCCCTCCAATCTTTCACGCTCGTGCGTCTCTCTCTTATCCTCTAAACCCCATGTCTGATTCCCTTTTAAACCCTAATCTAGCTTCGATTTTTCTTTTGTAAATCCAACATTAAAGGTCAAAGTTATGTTATTTTCAATTCCTAACTTCATCTCCTTCATCATCTAGGTCGATTTCTTCCATTGTTGGGTAAAAATCGGATTTCCCTTCCAAACCCTAGTTTTTTGCTTGGTGAATTCTGATTTGATTTTTGTATTAGGGTTCAAGATTGTTGCAAAGGGTTTAAAGAATAAACTTGGGAAGGTATTTTGCAAGCTTTCATCTCCAATTGTGCATTCCACCATTGATGAGTTCAAGCTTTTCTTGAGGTTGAAGATGAAGTGAACAGTTCAAGCAAACACAAATTCAAGCATTTGAATGGTACATTCCTTCCATATCTCAAGTTTTATGCATTAATTTTAAGTTTGTTTGACTAGAATTGTTGCGAATCTGTTCTTGTGCTTTATATAGTTGTTCATTCGTGCTTGTCTAGTTGTGCTTTAGCCTTTGGTCACCACTTGTTTGTCATATATTTGGTTTTTCATGATTCCAAAACGCAAGAATCCAAATCCAAAGGAACAATTGGAATCCAAATATGGTGCCACCACCATTGTGCATAATTGTCTTGAGCATCGTGACCGCTGTCGTCACCTAAAGGACCGTGAATACTCTCAGCAACGATTTGTAGATATTCCCACTCTCCAAGAACTAGGAGTTTATGATAGCATCCTTAGGTTGTTTAGCAATATCGGTTCGGAGAGTCCTCTCACTTTGGCACCAATGGAATCATATAAATACACAACCATTGAATTCTTACAATCTTTGGAATTCAATGACAATGCCAAATGTCTCTCACTTCGTCTCATGCAATTGCAATTTTTTCCGAGTCTAAATGATCTTAGTGGGTTTGTTGGGATTTCTACATATAATACTTATGGTCCCAATTTAGGATACATGCGAGAAAAAATAGCCTTTTCAAAACCCAAGCCAAAGCCTTTTGGAAGGAAATCACAGGACTTGATGTGTATGAGGCTCGATCCGCCAAAGCATCCCAAATCATTCATCCGGTCTTAAGGGTGGCTCTCCGAATTATTGCTAATATTGTCTTCCCCCAAGATGACGTTAACAGAACCGGTAAGATGGAGCCATAAATTCTTTGGTGCATGGTCACCGGCTTGAAGAGACCACATTTTTGCACTTATCTTGCTTCCAAACTTCTCAAGGTCTCCACTAGCGATTCTGGCCCTATTCACTGTGGTGAGATTATCACTTATCTTACCACCCGCCTTACTTGTGCTGAGCTTTTTGAGAGCAATCGTCTGAATCTCGAGAAAATCACACAAGGCTCCAATACCATCACATCCAATGTCTTTGTAGCCTCATCTTTCTTCCGTAGAGAAGGTGACGGTAGTATCACATGGTTGGTGCAGGGAGAACCCCATTTCCAAGTTCCTGTTGGGGACTTCAGATCCCTCCAGCTCCAGCAGGACATCATTCAGAATTGGTGGTGTCTACCAAATAATACTTCTGCAGATTCCATTCCACGTGCTCTTGGGCCCCCGAGTGCTCCCGAGAAGATGGTCGTCGACCAAGAAGATGACACTTGTGCTAATCCCCCTGTTCCTTCCGCTCATTCCATTCCTCCCACTACAGGGGGATCCACTTCTGTCACCCCGGTAAATAACGCTCCTTACATCTACACCCGTCGGGCGACTCAGTACCATGACACATACATGAGGCGTTTTGATCTCCTTGATCAAGTTGTTGCTGACATTTAACGCTGACTTGTCTGAAACCAACACCTCCGTTCAACAACCGACACAAATGGTACAAAATAACCATTATGAGGTTATGCAGTTCCTGCAGCGTTGGACCCCCCATGGTTAGTAGGTTGCCCTACCCTCTCCGAGCATCGATGATGATGCTTAATCTTAAGCTTGGGGAGGGTTCGTTGTACATTAGGTTCTAGTTTCCACATGCATTTCATCAAAAAACAAAAAAAAAACAAAAAAAATCCAAAAAGATTTTACTTTTCTTATTTTCATTTTTCATGCATTCATTTCAAATCATTCAAAAAAAAAATTCACAAAAAAATATTTTCAATTTTTTTCTTTTTCTCAATTTCTTTGTATTTCGCATTGTTAATCATATAAAATTACAAAAAGATTTTGTTTACAACTATTTCTTAGTTTTCATTTATAAAAATTCCAAAAATATTTTATGTTTTTAGCATTTTTATCTTTTTGCATCTTAAAAAAAATCAATCTAAAGGAACCTAATTTTCTTGAATCGGTTGAAGCGGTAAATGAGTCATGCCTTGAGATTAGAACTTGTTCGTTTTTCATAAAAAAAAATCTTGAAATAGTCTAATCACACACGAACACGGCTCCCAAAGCTACTCGTGCAAAACAAAAATGATAAGGTTACCAACACCGAAGCATAACAACATGTATAGGTTAGCCCTTGGAACACACGACCAATCTTATGAGTAGTAAGTGCTCAATCATACCCAAACTTCAAATTCAAAAGAATCATAAAATGAATATATAATTTCAGTGACCCGGACCTTCCAGCATTCTAAAAACTCTTTTATACCTATTCCCTTCTAAGTATCCTGCTTGGGGACATAGTTTCCAACTATACTTACGGGTCTTTGCATGTTTACATCAGTCCCCCAAAAAATGCCTTAGAAGTCTCTCACGGTAATAGACCGTGAGATGTCCCAACAATAGAAAAAGTCAAGGACAAAAATATAAAGAATTAGGCCAAGCAAACAACTCAAACATGTAGATATGTACTCTTCCCTCACAACTGTACTCCTCTGTTTATGCCGCGTCAAGGTGACATTTAAGCATGTGTGCATCTTTGGATACTTTAAAAGTGTTCCCTTGCGAACATAACTTCAAAGGAGTTGTGTAGGGATAAAATATAAAATATTTATAAAAAAAAAGAAAAAAAAAGTTCAAAAAAAGTCAACAAGTGGTGTAACATTCGATTCAAAGTAATTTTCAGTTTAGACCCTTGGTGTGTTAATGTTTAGCAGAATTGGTCCCTAGGGACCAGATTTGCCAACTTCAGGAAAGATGGAGTATGTTGGGCATACTCCTTGTACGCGGGGCGTACTGGTGTAATTATGGATCGCGAGTCTTAACCTCATACGCGGGGCGTACATGGAGTATGCATGGCGTACGTGGGCATGAGTGAAACCCTAATTTTTAGGGTTTACACCATATTTAAACCTTATGATAGCTTCATTTGGTCATGTTTAGCCATCCACCACCTTCCCTTGTCCAGAAATCGAAACCCTAGTGTGTTTTTGTGAGTTTTGAGCCTTAAAGAGTGTTTATGTGTTTTGTGAAGGAGAAGAATAAGTGGATAACTTGGAGAGGTGTCTTGAGCTTGAAGATCCAGGATTAGCTCATCATTTGCAAGCTTTTTGAGGTAAAAAGCTCACATCTTGATGATCCATGATGCTAGATCTACTTATGTTGTCTTTTTGTGCTTTTTGAGTCCTTGGAGTGATTGATGAGCTTCTTCACTCACTCTAGAAGTATTTGTTTTATATCTAGACTTCTTTTGGTCCCCTTGTTCATAAAAATGCAAGCTTTATGGTTTATCTTCAACCATGCATGTGTTAATACCTTTGTTAAGCTCTTTTTGAGCTCTTGAGCGCCTTTAAGACATGCATGTGTGTAAAGTTGCCAACTTTACGTGATAAGTGGTCTTATAGAATCAGATCTGAGACTTTGGATTGAAGTCTCAATGGATTAAGTGCTTAATGAAGTGGGGTGGCCAAATGGGGAGTACGATGGGGGTACGAAGCTGGTACGTTGCGCGTACTAGCCCCAGAGGCTGTACGCTAAGCGTACAAGCTGAGTACGCCCCGCGTACTTAGCAGGTGCGCTTCGGTTTTGGGCCCATGTTTGGACCTTAAGGGATAAGGGTCTTGTTGGGTCATTAGGTTTCTATTTTTGGGCTGATGCTTTTATATTGGGTTCTTTTGGATGAAGGCCAACGAAGGGATTTGGGTCCAATTTGGAAGATTGGGCTATGATTGGGCTTTGGGTGACCATTTTGGAATTGGGCCTTTTTGTGTAGTTGGTTTGGGCCTTGGCCTTGGGACAAGTTATGTAAAGGGTAAAATGGTCTTTCACCCTAGTTTAGACTGATGGCTATGGATTGGAATCCAATTATTAATTGGATGTTATTGGTGTTGATAGCGCATGGATTGTCGGACCAACATGCAGAGATTTATCTGTGTGATTCAACAGTTTAAGGTGAGTCTTCTCCCGGTGCTCGTGAGTCGAAGGCACTAATGTCGGCTTACTAAATTATGCATGTATGATGCTAGATGTATTTGTCACTCTTGCATGTTTATATGAACCTATGTGGTAGAATAGTTGTATCTGTGATGACCAGTTAGGTCTAGCTGTTATTATTGTGTTATGCTGTTTATATGTGACTGAGACTGTTAATAGTCTCCAGGGTTGTTGATAACCCACCGAGTATGCTGTTAGCCCACTGGAACTGCTGATAGTCCCCCCCCAGGGTTGCTGATAAGCCATAGTTTTTTATCTGTGATATGTTGTGAGTGGTATTTTGGGGAACTCACTATGCTTTGTGCTTACGATTTACAGTTTATATTTCAGGTACTTCTGGTTCGAAAGGGAAGAGCTCGGGATGATTACAGAGAACACACCACCTCATTCCGCATTTTGTGATTTACTCTGACATTTTATGATGTAGTGATACAATTCGATCTATATTGATTGTATGAAAATGTTTTAGATTACCGCTTTTTTAAATTAAAAATGAAAATTTTTGGGTCTTATTTTTGGGATGTTACAAGTTGGTATCAAAGCCTTAGTTTGAGGGATTCGGACATACGCACGGGTGTGTCTGAACTCAAACTGAGAATTTGGTAAAATTTTTCAAAAAGGAAATGTTTAAAAAAGGGTTTTCTAATACAAGAAAGGGTGTGGTGCATGCAATCGACCGAGCTCAAGTAAGTTTTCCCAAAATACCCATACATGTTATTTGATATGATTTGAATTGTGAATCTGTGAATCGCATGCTAGTTAGGGCTAAGGATCTACTCAGTATTTGCATGATAGAATGCTAAGAGAGATGCCTTTGTATGCCTATTGTATGAGCTTGTAGACTTGCATGTTAGTACTGATCAGTCAGTGATAGGATGGCCTGATTAGGTTATGTTTGGTTCTGGTTACTCGATGCTCGAATGTTGCTTGCTTTGTGCTTTTCAGGAGTTCTCACTAGCATCATCTAACTACTAAGTGAATATGTTAAGTTACATATTGCGGAGACTAAATAATTTTGGAAGGTTAGGTTTTAACTCTATTGCGCAGCTCTTGTCTGAGTCCAACCGTTATAGTGTGAGACCTTTCATTCGAAGAATTATCTAGTGTCAGTAATATGTAATTATACTCGTGAGCTAGTTAGAGGGCGTCGGTAGGAGTTCCTTCTGCAGCTGATGGCGGAAGGTAGTGTGGTAGTTGACCTAGGAAAACCTAGGAAGATATTTAGTACTAGGAGCCGTGTGTTGTGCGTAAAGAGTGACTTGGAGGAATCTAAGCGATTCTTGAGGAAAGTACGGATAGATGTGGAAGGTTGTTGTTGCATTATCATCATAGCAAAGGAATACTTTTGAAACATGGTTCGTGTCACACCGACACAGGTCGTGTTTGTCCTTTCTCATCTTATATTTGAGCAACATGGCTCGTGGTGAAGCTAGACGGAAGAAGGAGCCACCAGTGAAGACTTATTGGACTTTTAGCAAAAAGCACGGGTCATGCTAAAAGCACATGGTCAAGAAACATGACCATGCCAAAAACACATGGGCAAAAGGTATGGACATGCTAAAAACGCATGGTCTCATGGAATACACGTGAAAAGTTAATTGTGGTGCTAAATTGGAGGAGATCGAAACTTTTCATTCAGGGACGGTTTTTGGAGCAACTTCTGGTGATTTTGGGCAGATTTTTGGGAATTATTGAAGGCTACTAATCATTGCAAACACTTTTGATTCCCTTTTGTAAGCATTAAACATTTCAATTCCATCCTTATTCTTGTTTGATTTGTTCTTAGCCATGTGTTGCTAAGAAACCCTAATTTCTAGTTCTTGTTCAAAACATGTTGATTGCTTGACTTGAAGCATATTATTTGATGTTTGATTTGTGATTCTATTATAATGATTATGTTTTTGTTTAAACTAGAACCGTTGAATTTAATTTGTGTTTAATTGGCCACTTTCATGAATTGAATTTTTGTGTAGTTAATTAACTTTTAGGGCACCTAATCATTCTATTAATTTAATAATTGGTAACAAACAATAAGTTTTCTTATTGTAAAACATATATCAGATGTTTTCACACTTCCGAGCATATGAGAAGAAATGAACATTGTTGGGAAGCTTGTACAAAACTTAATGCAGTTTTTCAATACAATCCAAGAGTGTGTTTAGGTTGAATTAGTAAATCTAGGTCTAGTCAAAGAGCGTGTTTTGGTTAGATAATTTGGCAAGCGAGAGGTATTAGAGTGCGTTAATATCTTTTAGAGTCATAATCAAGTTGAACAACAACATTGAGAACTAGAACCATTCAATCAAATTGTTTACAAGTTTATTTCATTTTCTGCATGTTTTTAAAGCAGATTGTTATTTTATTATTTTACTTTTGCAAACAAAACCCCCTTTTGCGATCAATGTACCTTGCACAAAGAGGTATAGAATTTTATCCAGTGTCTCAGTGGTTCGAACCTGCTTGCCTTGTACTACTTTTTAGTGTATTAAAGCAATGTATTTGGAGTCCCTTGTACCCCTATTATTTGTTGGGTTTGACACGCCTAACAGTAGTAGCTCCAAATTTTTACCATTAAACCATGCAACAAAAGTATATTTATCACGATTAGATTTAGCTCACTTTGTTCAAGCTTCCTTTTTTCTTTTTGATCCTATAATAACATCAAAATGTGATTATGAAATCATGTATTAATAGTTTGTGAATAGGAACTTATGAACATAATGAAGTTAGATAATGGATGTACCTGAAGTAGAGTCACACGACTTGACTTTACCATCTTTAAGATCCCTTAGATATTTTGGGAAACTTAGCTTCCAGATTCCTTTCAATTGCCATTAGAAACAAATGGACTCATCGGGGTCAACATGAGGAACAATCTCAGAATGAGCCTTTTTCTTACCATACGATCAAATGGTTTGACCTTAGCCGCTCCCTTTCGATTGGGAAGAGAAATCTTTAATAGATTACCAATATTACTACTGTCAATGTCCATGGAACTCTTAGGATTAGATCTCTTAAGCATTTCTGCTTCATTGGTACTCTTAAGCATTTCTACTTCAGCAGATCTCAACATATAGGTCAGATCAGCTAGGGTCACGTTGAGATTCCTCATATGAAAGTTCTTAACGAACTGACTATATGACTCTGGAAGCGATAGAAGAACCAAATCATTAGCTTTCTCCTTCGGGAATACGACACACATTCTTCCCAACTTGTCAATGTACGATTTCATTTTCAGAACATGCGTGCACACAAAGTCTCCATCTTGGTGTTTACATGCCAATAGGGCTTGAGTAGTTTCATATCTTTCAACTTGAGTAAAATGCGACAATGAGAGAATCACAGGAGGAGGATGTGGAAGAGTTGAAGGATGATGTTGTCTAATTCCACCATTGCCTAAGGAAGGAAAGACAATTTCATCTTGACTTGAATGTTGAAGATCATCTACAGAAGAATGAGAAAAACCATTTCCATAAGAACGAGGAAGAGCATTTTTTATCTTGATTCGACATCTAGTAAATGTGAAAAGAGAAAATTCAAGTTAGTTGATTTTAGTCCTTAATTATTAACCCAAAATATTAAATTAAGGCTAGGATCCATATTTTCATTTCGTAACATGAAGAGGGATGTCATAATCATATCACATTTAAGATGTTTCACCCAAAATATTATTTTAAGGCTAGAAACGTTTCACCAATTTCAATCACATGAAACTCCTCAAACTCCTGATATTTTCAATGAAACATCAATGGCTTGTTTAATCTCAGATTGTGCTCTTACCAATTGTGAATGGGATGTCAAGGATCACAATTAAGATGTGAATAACCATGCAAACTCGCTCAAACACCCTGTATCGATTTGTGATCTTCCATTGATGTGCCGGTCAACCACACACGCTCCATCAACAATCATAAACACGAGTTGTTTCATCGTTTCACCTTTATAGTCCCACATTAGTGTGCCGGTTAACCACACATGCTCGACTAACGACTAATAAAGAAATGATGTGCGTTTTTCATATATTAGCATACATTTCACATTTATTCTAAAGTAACTAGAGTGAGATTTTAAAGAATGTTCTAGTACTTTATAACATTATACTTTTATGTAATTATGTCCTATCAAACCCGTTCGGATAATGACCATCCACAACACGAAGAAGCGGTGGGTGAATAGGACACCCATTCAATGGTCATTTTATAAGCCGTTTTCTTATACCTCTCTTATAATATGACTTTGTAAATGAGGCGTATTAGAGATTTGACTGACTTTTGTTATATTTATAGTATTCAAACATTTTATATATGTATAGGGTGTATTTTAGACATTTAAAATCTTAAAGATTTAAATTTAATTATATGAATTAACTATTAATTAATTAATCTTTTAAACCATTTTATGACTTGTCTTTATCTTTTAATTAAACTATTATTTAAATTAATCAAATCATTTAAATTAATTATAGATTTAATATTTATCTTTTGATTAACATTAATTAACATTAATTAAATAAAATTAAATATTAAAATCCATTAAGGATAATTCCTTTTAATTATCTTATAACTAAAATTTAGGTTTCATTATTTATCTCCTCAAAATTAAATTAGTTTTTTAATCATATCTTTTGAATAATAATTCAGATTTTAACAGTTTCAAAATAGATAATCACTAAAAATTAAAACTACATTTGGATCAGGCAAATAAGGGGCACGAAAAATGAAAAAAAAAAACGAAGGGCACGGTGCGCCCTTTTCGATTTTTTTATTCATCTCATGCACAATCAATTATATAACCAAAGCTCTGGTACCAATGATGGAATTTTACGGCTACAACTTCAATGTACTTGCAGAAATTCTCTTAACACTTAAGGGTACATGCAACATAATGATCTATGTCTTTACAGTTAATAACAACATGCTATGAAACACAAAAACCCTAGCAATATTAAAAAATTATAAGATTAGGGTTGCATACCTTTGTATTGTTATAGTAAACAATACCCTTGAACCCTTGCTTGAACTTTAGAAAGAAAGCACCAAAAGTATGATGCCTCTAATGGCTCACACCCAAACCCTAGAATGAAGAGGAGAGAGATGAAGGAGTAAGAAATTTCATCTCTATGCCTCTTGGAAAGGTTTGAACGAAATTTGGCTTTAGTGGGGTCATGTTTATAGTGTGGATGACTTAAGGGAAACCCTATATTTGAATAGTAAAACAATACTATTTTATCTATTTAAATATGGTAATCCTTATCAGATAAGAAAGTTCACAAAACCCTCCAAATGCATGCAAAAACTATCCACACCCTATGGGTTCTAGAATTATCCTTCCTTGCTTAATTAAGAACAATTACAATTCAACCCTTGGACCTTTAACTAATTCTAATTAATCCAGAAATTAATTCCAATTAAACCTGATTAATTCTAAATTAATTCTTATTGATTTCATATTAATCTATTAATCATATAAATTAACAAATCAATTATTAACTATTGATCTCATATTAATTTATTAATCACACAATAAATTTAAAAATCAATTATCTATTTCTAATTAGTATATTAATCATATAATATATTGACAAATCATTACCTTTCTCTCCTAATATCATTTCTAGCTATTTTTAGTTATGATGGAAACCCAAAAAGAACTTTGCTTCTAATTACAAGTTTATACCAATTTAGTTATGAGCTTAGACACCTTAATACAACACATTCTGGAGCACGGGGTTTGCTATGTATTTGGGCTTAGGCCTTAGGCATCGCGATTTGGGCCTATTTAAGAGGATTAACACCTTGGTTTTCATTATTTTAGCCTTCATCGCCTTCGAACGTTCCAAATGAAACCTTAACCTCTTTTGAAGTATTCAGAGCTCATCCTCACTCATAAGTCCATTATGGTGCCCATTTATGCTATTATGGTGTAATTGAGTGAATGGAGCATGAAAGATTGGGAAAAGAAGCATTGTTCTTATAGAAAGCAACCTTCTCAACACCTCTAGACCTTTGTAAGTTCAAAAGATTCAAGCTTTATCATGTTTATTCCATAAATCTAGGAGCTTGTGGAAATTTTGGTCATTTTTAGCATGTTTTGGTCCCTTTGAGGTTTGTTTCTTAGAGTTTGATGAAATCCAGAGCTTGTAGATGATGTTTGGGGTCCGGATCCGATCGTTGGATAAAGTAAAGAGTTCATGCAAGATCTTTCTTTGCTCCATGCTTGAAGATAAGTGTATTTTGGATATTTTATGAACTAGGGTTTCTAGATCTTGCTTGTTTGGAACATCCAAATGGATAAAGTTGGAAACTTTATACATTAAGACATTAAGGAGTTTCAAATATGAGAATTGGGGCTTCTGACTTAATGGAATAAATCAATTATTAGAATGAATAATCCGTAGGCTCGGGGAGTCCCATTAGGGCATGTGACGCCTATGAATTTTCCAGTTTGCTCAATTATTTTGTCTTTCGTGGCACTCAACACCTATATTAGGGCGCTGGGTACCGTTAACCCGGATTTGTTAACTTTTTGACCAATTTGACCTTTTGGTCAAACCTTGATGGAATTAAGTATTTAACTAAGGATTGGTCTTAGGTTGGTGTTAGGTGGTTCGTGCTAGATGTTTCATTATTGAGATTATTGTTGAGATTCAATGGCTAGATTTATGTGAGTTTTTTTACTATACTATGTGTGCCATTATATGTCCAATATAATATCTTGGTTGAATATTGTTAGAGTACGGTTATGTATTAGGTTGGTTAGTCTATTTGTTTGGTATGTGTAGAATTCTAGACGACGATGGTTATGTGCCTAAAGGCTCGATAGAAGTAACAAGTCTTTAGGATGATGACTATGTGCCTATAGTCCCTTTGAGGTGTTGAAAATGAGCTACGTTGGCTGGAAGTTCCAGAGGTCTTTGGGATGATGGCTCTGTGCCTATAGGCCCATGGAGGTGTAGACTATGAGCTTGGTTTATATGCATTGTATATGTGATGTTGATATATATATATATATATATATATATATATATATATATATAACTGACTAAGTTTTATGCTTATAGTTGTGGATTATATGTTTATTCAGGTTGTTCTGTTGTTGCGAGGAAAGGTCCCAGCTTGATTGTACCGCATGTGCATCACTATTGTTTTAGGAATTAGACTTCCGTTGATTTTATGATACTACTCTGTTTTGAAAATCTATGTTTACAATAATTTAAAAATAATGGTTTTTAAACTACTTTTAGAAACATAATCTAATATTATATTCTATTTTGAAAATGAAAAAAATGGTTTGAAATTTGGGACATTACAACCCCTGGAGGTATAAGAGAAGCTAGCTTTTTATGGGATATTCATTGAAAGCTAACTTTCTTGATACCAACAATTACGGTATGGAGACACGTCGTTCATTGGCATGGTAATGAGGCTCTCACTACTTCCCTCAAAAGCGAACAAGCACAACAGTAAGGTCCGACTTATCTGATCTATTGGCCTCTCGGAGTACTTGTTTAATCAATGCCCAACTCTGCTCTGTCATGAAGGCATATTACTAAAGGAAAAAAAATGCAAAGCCTAACCATACATTGTGTCCCCTCAGCCCACGAGAAACCTAAGAACCCAAAAGAACGAGCCATTCCACTAACATGAATAAGATAACTCTATTACCAGCGACATATCATAGAAGATCCCTACTATCTTGTCCCATACTAGCATTTATAAATGTCAACCTCAAGTCATATAACAATTTCCTCTTACAAAGGATCTACATCTAGGACTCCACTGTTGATAATACCGAGCGAACATTAACACCCTTCGATAACTCTGATGTATCATCAAAGAGTATATATGATGAATATTGATCTCACTTGTAAAACTTATATGATAAAACCAATTATTTATTTACATTTGGTAATTATGTTAATGGTCTGATGATATTTTAAAGATTAATATTTAGTCTAAGTGATAATTTTGTTAGATTTTCATTTAAAATTTGAATTTATATGTGCAAGTATTTCAACTTCCCATCACCTTTGGGGTCATCTTATTATCCAAGCTTTTTATAAAGCATAATGCTCAAAGTTGGAAGAAAAGCTATAATTCCATTACCAAAATGTCATCAAATTGAATTCACCTGCAACCCTTTTTCCATCTTTATTGTTTTAGAAAAAAAAATCATCTCTACACCTGTCTCTATATTTTTTAAATGTCTTCATAATAATCACGTCTTTTATTTTAAATTCTATCAAACAAATAGACATCTCTAGATGAAATTACCAATCATATATTAATTAAGTGGTATATATATGATGTGAAATTTCCAATCAGTCTATTAAGTGTATAAACGAGATTATAAACATTTTATTTCACCTCAATTCATGCAAATGTCTAAATTTTTTACCATATTTTTAAGTGTGTAAAAGTTTTTTATTTTTTTATTTTTTTTAAGATTTTTATATGTACTTTTAAGTGTGTAAAAGGTATACACTTGGAAATTTAAAATCTGTAAATTTTATAATACTTGTAAGTATAAAAAATGTTCAGATCATCAGATGTACTGGATGGTTTTCACTACATAGTACTCGTAAACAATCATAAATATGTTGCTCACGTAATGAAAGTTGTCTGATGGCTTATATGCAAAGTTTTGTTAATATTGTGAGTATTCAACAATATACCTTTCAAGTGATAATTCTATGGGTCCGATATGAAGTGCAACATCCAGAATTAAGCATCAATATATATGGACCGAGCACCATCAACATACATCAACATTTTACTTGTCTACTTGTAAATTTGGAAAGTATAAAAACTAAGTAAAGCTAATTTTTATTAGCGAAAACAAAAGAAGTTAAAAATAATGAAATACGCCTACCAGTTGAAATGAAAAGACAAAAGAAAACAATGATTTGCACATTATTCATGAAAAAGTTTGCTATAATAACCTAAAATAATTTGGACATTCAAAAAAAGCAGCTATATATAAAGTCGATAAGAGAGATTTTTTTAATCTTGGAACCGTTATTAATGTTTTTATTTGCCATAAACGTTTATAAAATGGCAACTAATATTTGCTAAATCATATAATTTTCCACGTATACGAATATTTGTGAATATACTTTGTACGTCTACGTCACGACACATAAAAAAGCGAAGCCACTCATTTGCAATTATTGTGTTCTTTTCAATGATAAATAATATTGCAATTATTAGATAGATAATAACTATTAAAGAAACATTTGGATGAAATAATATAGATAAAAGAATCAACTATACACACACAATATATATATATATATATATATATATATATATATATATATATATATATATATATATATATATATATATATATATATATATAAAAGATGTAACACTCGTGTTTCTAGCCTAGGCATTAATATTAAGGTGATAGTCTAGGTTAACCTTTGTAACTCATTTTGAAAAATGAAAAAAGAATTATGTGAATTCTATGTGTTTTATGTGTTTTATGCTTATTTACTAGGAGTTAATTAATTAAGAATAAAAATGTACGTCGAAAATAAATTTTAGATAAAGCCGATATCTATTAAGAAAGTTGTAGTGGTCGTGACAAGGATTACGGATATATAAAGAATGCCGAAATCCGAGTTATAACGAAGAAGTTATGACCTGTCGAAGTTTCACGACAAAACCGGCTCGGTGCTAAATGTCGTAAAAAGTGAGTTTTTGATAAACTACTTTTTAGCTTTAGTGATCTAAACGAAACTCGTAGTGTTCGTTAAACCGAGAGTAGGTATAAAAAGAACACCCAAATCTGACTTCGTATGAGGAAGTTATGATTTTTCGAAGTTTCAGCTTAGCAGTAGACAGCTAAAAACTCGAATTTTAGATCGAGTGATTTTTAGCCGACACGACCTAAATGAGAATCGAAGGTCTCGTAAATAGTAGCACAACGGTAAAAAGTCTAACGAAAACGGACGTCGGATGAAGAAGTTATGAATTTTTAACGGATTTCCTATCCTGGTCTGTTAAAAATAATAATATAAAAATTAAACTCAAAATTAGCTGACGAAGTCTAAATGGAAGTTGTAGAGCGTAATTTTACCTACGCGTGCATATAAAGAACGTCAAAAACGGAGCTCGTATGCGAAAGTTATGGATTTTAGAAGTTTTTGCACAAAAACCGAGAAAATTCGCATAGTCACGATTTGCCACGTCACCTCGCTTAGAACGTGCCACGTGTCCGAAATGGGTGAGTCAGGCGAGCCACGTGTCTGAGCTGCTGAGTCACCCGAGCACCTGATCTGATCCGAAGTGGTCCAATAGCGGTGCGACACATACTCTCTTGCACGAGACCGAACCCTCGCAGCATGCCACGGATTCCCCCTACTTCGGACTAGACCTCGGTCCAATCAGGAGAGGACAGCGAGGCCTTCGCACGTGCAGCCACCTGCGCACCCTCGCCTGCGGACCCCACCACCAGAACCGACTTCGGACCCCTATTAATAGAAGGGTCCTGCGAGCCTTCTCGGGTACTTTTGGGATTTCACCATCTTTCACCCCTTTCTTCATATTTTCTTCATCTTAACATTCCCCGAAGCCCCGGTATCGATTATAACCCCCGGAATACGCCACGAAGTGCCCGTGAAGCCCGGAAAATTTATCTTTTCGGTTTCGAAGCCCGACCTTTGCAGAGCCCGGTTTCTCAATAAAACTCCCGGTTTTATAAGAAACGAATTGCTGCCCGATTATCATCGAATCAAGTGAGTGTGTAGTTACTTTCAATTTACACATAGATATGAAGTATTTACTATAAAATACGTGTTATGTGTAAATATGTTAATTGTTTATTTGAGGTGACTGTTGAATTGATGTTTTATACAAGTTTTAAACTGTATATGTATTTTATCTACAAATATGTTGGGTAGAACATGGGTAGACAAAATTGTCGGTGGGTGTTAAAATGATGAGAGGCCTCGCTGTCAGTGTTGTTGTTGGTGTTTTTGTAGTCGTCTAGCGGAGTATAGATGACGATCACGGACCTTTCTAGACAGTCCAGTGGTACACTAGCAAGTTCGCAACTTGTAGGTGTTGATGAACTAAATGTTCATTGGTGTACTCCAATCCCCCTCATGGTTGCCATTAGGACATGTATGGCTTAGGAGTCCCCTTAGCAGTAGTGTCCAACCCGATGATATTCCTTAGGATAAGTCCCTTGTGTTAGGTGTTTAGGGACGTAAAGTGAGGACAACGGGAATGGGTAATCAGGGTTATTGTTGATTGGTGAACTTAATAAGTTATTATTATTGTGGGTTGAAACCCCTATATGCTCACCAGGCTCCCAAGCCTGACCCACTCAGCTTTTTATGATTACAGGTAGTGGACCCCGAGCATAGTCGGAGGACGATGAGAGATTTTTGGATTATAGGCCAGTAGTTGTAAATAACTGTTGAAAGGCTTATAATGTCTTGTTTATGCTTTTGATCTGTATCGGAACATGACATCCCGAGGTTTTGATATATATATATGGGAAATATATACCTTCTTAAAGAAGGGTTTTGATAAACATTATCATGTTTTATATTGGGGACCTATTCCACAATATCTTTTGAAAAGATTTCTCTGATTTTATTTTAAAAAACATAAATTAAATCGGTCTTTTCTGGCCGAGAAATTAGGGGATGTCACAGTTGGTATCAGAGCATTGGTTTAAGTGAACTAAGAAATTATAGGATTTCTAGACTTAAACTTAGAATGCTAAGTGATGATTGTGAGGTGAGTGTCTACCATATTTTAGACATGAGCACTAGTTTATTTTAGGAAAGGTGCCTAAAATGCCTTTATGTGCTAAATGCTATATGTTGCCATATATGCCATTATTTGTTCGGATCTATGGTCTGTTGCCGACCGGATCTGGAAACCTTATGTGTATAGGATTCTAAGCGTATGATTACGAGATTAGAACTAACATGTAAACGTTTCGGAGTGATAAGGGAATTGACATGTCTAACAAGGATAAAGACCTAAATTCGCCTTATTCGGTATATAGATTTTAATGGCAAGAACTCGAAGTGGAGCGGGAAATGCAAACAGAAACCAACAACCTCAACCCCAAGTGGTGGAACAGGTGCCTATAGTAGGAGCTGCACCAGAACCCATCACCATGGCTGGAGTACGAGCTGTGATTCAGACCATGATGGCTGAACAGAGGGAGGAGTTGAGGCAAATGTTGCTGAACAACAGGGATGAACCTTCAGTTCCTGTTGAACAACGTGAACTAAATGACGATCGATCTGAAGAAGGGAACAACAGCAGATCGGTTGGTCATAGTGAACCGCTTGTGGTTGGGAGGAATAACCACGAGGGTAGAGTGGAGAGAAATGGGTGCAAGTATAAGGACTTTATGACTTGCAAGCCCTCGACCTTCATTGGAAAAGAAGATCCTGTCGGAGTTATGGACTAGATCTCGGAAATGGAGTTGGCTTTCATGACTTGTGATTGCCAAGGCAAGTTACAAACCACCTTTGCAGTGCGTCAGTTCAGGGGTAGTGCTGCTCGTTGGTGGAACACATTGGGGAAAACCTTAAGCCTTAATGAGCCATTGCAAATGACTTGGGCAGAGTTCTTGGTGCACTTTAAGCGCAAGTACTGCTCGGCCCAAAACGTACTTGAGTTAGAAAACCAATTTCTAACGTTGCAAAAGGGGAGTATGCCGTTGACGAGTATACAAATAACTTCACAGACAAAATGGAGTTTGCTTTGCATATTGTCCCAGATGAGCTGGCGAAAATTGACAGGTACGCAAAGGGACTTCCGTGGGAGTATGCGGTGCCAGTACGTCAGGCACTTACTTTGGAGGCAACTATTTGGGCTGCCAAGTCTGTTGAAGATATGATCAAGGGGAGAGCCGCCAGCAAGGTTGAAGTTGGCGAAAAGAGAAAGTTTGAAGGAACGTTAGGTTCCAACAAAAAGAACAAATTCTCGAAGTCTGGTTCGAGAAAATTCGGAGGAGGAACCGAAGTCAAGTGGTGTGACAAGTGTAAGAAGAAACATGCTGGGAAATGCACCTTCACTAATAACGTCTGTCATGGGTGCCATGAAGAAGGGCATATTTTGAGGGATTGCCCGAAGAAGAAGGACGCAGCGAAACCCAATCTGCCACCAAAGCCGAAGGCGAGAGCCTTTCAGATGACACTCGAAGCTGCGAAAGAAGAAGACGATGTCGCTTCAGGTACCTTTCTCGTAAACGAATTGCCTGCCCAAATTTTGTTTGATTCTGGAGCCAATTTCTCCTTTATATCGCATGAATTTGGTAGAAAACTAGCTTTGCCTGTTGATAGACTAGTTAATGCTTTATTAGTCGAAATTGCTAGTGGCAAGTTTGTACCTGTTAGCCATCGTATGAAAACATCATCATTGACTTGGATGGGAATAAGTTCCACGAGAAATTATTGCCTATCGAGTTAAATGGTTTCGACATAGTTTTAGGAATGGATTGGCTTAGCGCCAATGATGCTGAAATAATGTGTAGGAAGAAGATAGTTAAAGTAAACCCGCCAGGGAAAGAGTCGTTTATGGTGTATGGAGACAAACGCAGAGTAAATTCTGGAATCATTTCCCTAATGAAAGCCAGAAAGTGTTTGGCCAAGGGGTGTACATCATATCTAGTGTTCGTGATCGATGCTCAGAAGGAAAAGAAGGAGGTGCAGGATATTCCGGTGGTGTGTGATTATCCAGAAGTCTTTCCCAAAGATCTTCCCGGATTGCCCCCTGATCGACAAGTAGAATTTCGTATCGACTTATTACCAGGAACGACGCTGATAGCAAAAGCACCATATCGATTAGCACCAACAGAGATGAAAGAACTTATGACACAACTTCAGGAGTTATTGGACAAAGGTTTCATTCGACCTAGTTCATCACCCTAGGGAGCCCCTGTGTTATTTGTAAAGAAGAAAGACGTGAGCATGAGAATGTGCATCGATTACAGAGAGCTGAATAAAGCGACGATAAAGAACAAGTACCCGTTGCCAAGGATCGATGACTTGTTCGATCAGTTGCAAGGATCGAGCTATTTTTCGAAGATCGATCTTAGGTCGGGGTACCATCAACTAAAGGTGAGGGAGCATGATAAATCCGTTCAGATTAACCAATGCCCCAGCAGCTTTCATGGATTTGATGAACAGGGTTTGTAAACCATACCTTGATAAATCCGTGATAGTATTCATAGACGATATCTTGATCTATTCGAAAAGCAAGCAGGAGCATGAAAAGCATCTGCGTGAAGTGCTAGAAGTTCTGAAAGAGGAGAAGCTGTATGCAAAGTTCTCCAAATGTGAATTTTGGATTCAAGAAGTTCAATTTTTGGGTCATGTGGTTAACCAAGAAGGGATAATGGTTGACCCAGCAAAGATTGAAGCTGTGATGAAGTGGGAACAACCAAAAAGTCCCACGGAGATTCGAAGCTTTTTAGGATTATCCGGATATTATCGCCGATTTATCCAAGGCTTTTCTTCGATCGCTACTCCATTAACAGCTTTGACCCACAAAGGAGCTACTTATGCTTGGAATGAGAAGCATAAGGAAGCCTTTGAAAAGTTGAAGAAGAGATTGTGTTAAGCACCGATTCTTTCGTTACCTGAAGGAGTTGATGACTTCGTAGTCTATAGTGATGCCTCTGGAGTTGGATTAGGATGTGTCCTGAACCAAAGGGATAAAGTGATAGCGTATGCATCGAGGCAGTTGAAAGAACATGAAAAGAACTACCCAACTCATGATCTGGAGTTGGCAGCGGTAGTATTCGCCTTAAAGATATGGAGGCATTATCTTTATGGTACTAAGTGTAAACTTTTCATTGATCATAAGAGTCTTCAATATCTCTTTAATCAGAAGGAATTGAACATGAGGCAGCGGCGCTGGCTGGAACTACTCAAGGACTACGACTGTGAGATACTTTACCACCCTGGTAAAGCAAATGTTGTTGCTGATGTTGGATTAATGTCTAAGTCCATAACTATATTTGGTATGTACCTGACCCGACCCGGCATGGTCCATTTGGGTTGCTCTTCACCGGCACAATTTATATGGATAGTCTTTTGAGAATAGTATATTTATGATTTATATTAATATATTATAAGTTCTAATATATTAATATGGAATCATATTATTTAATTAGTATTGATCAAGAATTAATTTAGAATTAATTAAGTGATCAAAAAGAACTAATTAAATATGGACTCTTATATATATGGAATGGGCCAAGTTCATTTAGGTTGGGCTAAGCTTTCATGGATGGTCCATGGAGCTTTTAACCCATGGATCCTATGTAAATGAAAGGTCATGGGTATTAGGGTTTACATGGATGTAACCCTAATCCTCCATAATATATAAAGGGGTCCTTGGCTCACAAAATTGGCACAAGTGTGTGAAAAAAAGTGTGGGCCGATTTTAGTGTGCATACATATTCTCTCAAGTTCTTCCAAGGTGTTTTGGTGATTTGTGATTCCATTTGAGGCTTCCACACTATTGGGGCTAAGCTCTTAAAGCTTGAAGACATCAAACTACATCAAAAGGTATGTCATCTAACTAGAACTTTGTAGTATAGGTGCTTCATAATATGCTAGTTAGGATGAAACCTTGGAATAGTTAATATTTGCATGTATAATAGAGAAAACATAGATCCAAGGTTTATAGGGTTGCATGTACACCATAGGAGTGTTAGAATGCTCAAAACCCAACAGTGGTATCAGAGCCATGGGTTGTTTTCTGTTATATTCATGCAAATGTTTGATTTTCAAAGTTGAAAAAAAAAAGAAAAAAAAACATGAAGTTTGTCAAATTTTAAGATAATTACTTGTTTTTGTGAAAAACTAATTATATGTAAAATTTGAATCATTTGCTATATGAGTTGAATTAGGTCAAATTTAGTAAAAGATAAAATGATATGATTATTTTATTAGTTTTAAAAGTTTGATCTAAATGTTTTAAGGAGTTACATATTTTGTCATAAAATTTTGGAGCTCAAAAGTTTTTTTTGTGATCTTAAGGGTTTTTGAAACTTCCATAAGTTATGGATATGAAAGTTTTTTTTAAAAAAAAAATTTGATTCAAAGTTTTTATGGAGTTACAAAATTTGGTGTTAATGTTTTAAAGAATTTCATAACTTGTTCTTAAGTTATGGAACATGAAAAGTTTCATCATAAAACATCATTAATTCCATAAGTTATGGAATCCAAAGGTTTTCAAGAATTACAAAACCTGCCCTCAAGTTTTGGAATTTGAGAAAAGTTTTTTATGAAAAAAGAATTGAATTCTAAAACTCTTGGGTTCATAACTTAAACAATTAATTAAATGGTTTTAATTTTGAGTTTAATAATTGGAATTATGATGTTTTGTTGAATAGTTCAAATTAACTCTTATGGACTTTATTAATAGTTAATTAAAGCGTTTAATTAAAAGAGTACTATTAATCCATAAATATATGGTTTGAGTTTAATTAAATTAAAAGTCTAGTTTAATTAATAGATTAAACCACCAAGTATTTTAAATGTCTAAAATACACCCTTATACTATTATAATATTAAAAGTTTAATATATTATATGTATAAGAGCAACTCGTCTTACCATTAGTAGGCCTCATTCACGAAGCCGGTCTATAAGGGGGGTATAAGGTTACTGCCTATAAAATGACAGTTTAATGGGTGTCCACTCTCACTCACCGCTTCCTTGACCGGTGGAGGGTCGTTAGCCGAACAGGTAGGACAAGGACTATAATTCTCCCTTCATTATATGTATAATGATAAATACTAAGTAACTAAACACTTATAAATTCCCAATCTTAGTTACTTAGGAAAATGTGAATAAGGTGCTAATCCATGAAATTACACTTTGCACTTTGTTTAAGCTGTTAGTGGAGCGTGTGTGGTTAACCGGCACACTAACCTGGACTTAACAAGGTAGGCAAAGGGTAACTTAATGTTTATCATAGTATCGTTGGAGCGTGTGCGGTTAACCGGCACATCGATTGAGGGGTAAATATTAAGGGTACCAAGTATATTTGCATGGTCACTTCACACCTTGTTTTGTGATCCTCGGAATCCCAGTCACAAAACCTGAAGGGCACACTCGAGATTGAAACATGCCATTGAAAAGTTCAATGAATCTCAAAAGAATCTAGGAGTTTCAAAACCAATTAAAACCTAATAATACATTTCGTTTATCTTGGTGGAAATTGGTGAATCGTCATTCACCTACCTTCAAATATGTTATAGCTTGGATTACGGCATCCCTCTTCCAAGTTATAAAATAGTTTGTTGGGTCCTAGCCTTAATATATCATATTGGGTGTTATATTAAGGACTTAAATCAACTTTACGTGAATTTCTCCCATTGTTGATGTCTGGTTTAGACAACAATGATCTTCCCAAACCAAGCTTTCCTAATGAATATGACTTCCCGAGTTTGGCTCATGGAAGTCATACTTCTCTTTCTCCACCTCCTCCAATTATTCTCCCTAACCCACAAGTTCAAGGTCACTCAAGCCCTAATGGCAAGCAAGGTCTATGTGTGATCACATCTTAGAGATGAAGTCACATATTGACAAGCCGGGAGAGGTGGGTGTCAAAGTCTTGAGAAAGTTGGATGTTCAATCACTTTCTAAGTCACATAGTGAGTTCCTTTGGGACTACTATGAAACAGACTATGACATGAACCTTAATGATCATATCTATTTGCTTGGTGCTGCTGAATCAGCAATGATTTGGAACGATAGTAAAGCAAATTTGATTAGAAGATCAACTTCCCAAAAACTTTATGGACAGTGACAATGGTGACACTGGAAATCCAGAAAACGCATTCTCTTCCCAATGGAAAGGGATTGGCCATAGTCAACCCGGTTGACCAAATGGTAAAGAGAAATGCTAAGTCTGAGATAGTCTCATTACCAAAGGGTCCATATGTTTATTTTTCCAAAGGAAGGGGCGTTGATTGCAAAGCTGCCAAATTTACCTAAGGATGTTAAAGTCAATAAGTTTGACTCTACATCAGGTAGAGCCCATTATCTAACTCTGTTAAGTTCTATTCTGAGATCCTCATTACATGATGTGACTGGGTCACATGTTGATGTTTTAAGAATCAAAGAATAGAGAGAAATCTTAAAGGAAGTATATGTTGATTCTGATCGCGAAGGTGGATTTCGATCGCATCAGAATTTTGAGCAGTTGCTTAAGAAGTTATGATATATTGCTAAGGAATAGATAACATCAATTTTCCATGTGGATTGTAAGGATAAGTTTTTCCGCAAAGTTTTAAAATAAAAGAAAATTGTTTAATTTTATTTATTTGAAGTATCCTTACAATGGCATTTGTGGAAAATTGTTGCTTATATGATTCCATTGACAGCAATATTGGAAAATGGATTTGATTTTTTCATTTGTGGTAGTGTCTAAATTTACCAAATCAGGAAAGTACCTCATCGCCCAAGTTTCAATTGGACCGAAACTTGGAATCATGCAAGTTGAATAGTATGATGAATGAGAACTTTCAAGCATTGGAAAATCAAGACTAATTACTTGTTCACATGGATGTGTGAGTCAAGTGAAGGACTAAAGGGATCGAGTACACATTCTTGTGCACTGGTCATGTCCACCACAAAGCTCGTTAAGATTATTTGATTTACTAAAGTTTAGTAAATATGGTTATACTTACAAGTTTAAGTATAATTCTGAAACATTGGAAAAGGCTCAATGTATGGCAGAACGAATGGGAAGAATCAAATTAGGCAGAAAGATAAAAGTTTCTCAAATCTGAAAAGATGGGAGAGTACTTTAGTATCATGTTTGTGATCATCTTAATGATTTAGAAATCATATCACAATTAGTCCTCTAAAGGTCATCTTAGTGCATTCTTATGACTAAGAAGAGGAGTCATGAATTGTTGAAATGGTTAGATCAGGAAGATGAGTCATACTTCGTTCCAAAACAATTCTTAGAGTCATACTCCAAGATTGTAACTTGAGTGACATATCTTAAAGAAAGGTTTAAAACACTTGTCAAATGTAAGAGTAAAAGTGTCCTACTCTTGTACATTTGAAATTGGTAAATTGTGATGTTTTGGATAAAACAAAGACAAACTAAGGCCAATTGTGTGAAGTGTTTGTCTTGATAAAGAATTCGCACTATCTCTTGAATATTTGGCAAGATAGTCTTATATGTCAAGAGGATAGTGGGAGTCTTAAAGATCCTAAAAAGAATTTCAAGAACTAATCAAGAATAAAACCTGAGGTTCTTCACTAGCACACGACTTGAGGTTTATAACCTATCGTGTTGACATATTCTGTGCCCATTCCAGTTAAAGTTGGTTTTGCATAGGAGTTCTGAAAGTTCTCAATTGGTTGCATAACAACTTGGAAGCAATGGCAGGCCCTGTACTGCCAGGTGGCAAGAAGTTAAGATTGCATAAGTTCAGTCCATATGAGTTTGGATTTGTCATTATCCTTGTCTTGTGACTATGGTTTTGACGATTCACATGGATAAGAACACATACACCAGAAAATCTAAGGGTCATAAGGTTTCTCTCCGATTCATGAAAATGATGGTGAGGAAACACTTCCACCAAATAGATTTGAAGCAGATGGCAAAAGTTCTAAACAATTGAGACTATGATTACGGCATCCCTTTTCATAGTTCTGAAATTGTTTAGACACACATGCATGCTATCTAAGGAAAGGTGTATGATTTTGATAAAGTTTTATCAAAGCATCTCGTATCAGAAATCTGAACTTTGGTAAGAAAGTCAATAAAGTATTGATTTCTAGAAGTCCAGCTGATTTCTGAGTACATGTCAAAGCTAGTGGGAGCATAAGTGTTATGCTAATAATCATCATGTTAGTGGGAGCATGATAATTATTGTTAGTGTTGCAAGTTAGCAATGTTAATTATAGAAAACAAAAGTTTCAATTCGTGAGGCTGCAGGGATTGAAAAGGTTGTTTTGCTATAATTAAGGGAGAGGATATACTTCATTTCAGTTCTAAAGGCTTAGATTGAGACCTTAATCATCTTTAGTCAAGAATATATATATGAATTTCATGTTGGATTGGTTCAACTTAAGGAAATTCTATATATTGCGTTCTCAAAATTCAATTATGATTACGGCATCCCTCTTCATAGTCAAATTTTGAAAACATGGCAAATAAAAATATTGTAGCAAAAGACTTGTCTAGAATCATGTCTTTATGTGAGACATCATGAATCGTGTACCATTTGCTTTGGGTACAGGATCGATTGCATGTGCTATAATATTTGTCATTTCTAAATTTTTCCAAATGCCCAGAGGCATTAAGAAGGGAAAAGGTCTAGAATTGGATATGACTAAAATGATTAAGCAATTGTCGAGGACAATCTGAGGTTTACCAAAGATTGGTTGCTCAGGGACAGTTGGAAGTATAGTGCTAATTTTGGAAGGACCATATTGACATATTCTGAAAAGAGGCATCTCTTATTCAGAAGTGATAGTCAAAATGAGAATATGGAGTTGTCTCCATAGGTGGAAGTTATCTGTGTAAGATTAGAAAACTTAATGCAAGAAGCATGTCCAAAGCAATGTACTTTGAATATGAGACTTAGTTTCTATGGAGTTGATCTCCATTGGAATACCTTATAATGACTGTTGACAAGTCTTTGTGACTTTGTACATATTCATTACAGGAGGGTCAGTGCATATAAGTTTAAAATCTAAACAAATTTCGATAAATGATAGGAATTTGAAATTCTCACATTTTTCGATAAGGATTTGGGAGTGTGAAATTAGAATCATTGAAATTATGTTCAATTGGTTTATTTCACAAAGTAAGGATCATATACAAACATAGAGTGCATACTTGGTGTATGGCAAAGCTATTGTTTAAGAAAAACATAGTGTACATGCTTGGAGCATGAGACAACTAGTGTTTTTAATTCAAGTATAAAGTTGATAAAACCGAAACAATGAATAATGAGTAATCAGTATGGTGATAAATAAAAGTGTTTATTTATATTCATAGGGTTTGATACCATATTTGATTCATTTATTCTTGTGTTTCACTTTGCATGTTTTGACATCCAGAATAACTAAGTCGCTCTTCCTGAATGATTAAGTTATTCAAACCATCCACAATCGTTCATATGTTGGAAGTAGATATGAATCAAGACTGTCATGGGTTGGTTTGTAGAGGTCCAAGTTGGTGGACAAAGTGGTGCTACAACACTCATGAGTGCTCATAAGTTCTGAGTATTGGATTCAACCCGCGCTCATTTGAATCACTTCATGGATTTTATCACGAGTGATCATGAGACGATAATATCTTATATTCTTCAAACCTAGAGATATGAGTTGTTACTATGAGTTGGTTATACATTGATTGCACGAAAACGCATTTGGTAAATCGATGTTATAAAACGTGCCTTTGTGTATGATTCAACAAGTAGTAGAACAAGCCATATGAGTCGAAGTTTATCCATTCCTTTTACCTTCGGGATAAAAGCGATATATGTGGGCCCCTCGGTGATTTAGCGATGACACATGTGAGTGCTTGGCCAAGCCAGGACTGATTTGATTTGTTCAATCAGTCAGTCATCATAAATCGAAAATCGAGAAACAACAAATGGACAGAGAGAATGATTATAATCCATGTCTCAGTCCATATGATATCTAGAATGGAGGAATATATGATCCCTTATCTAATGGACAAGTCATTGACAAGGTCAGAGTTCGACAGCGGCTTTAAGAGCTACGATTGCCAGTTAGGTTTTGAAGTCATACTCAATAATAGTTTTAGACTTATCCAAGTGGGAGACTGTTGGATTAATGTCTAAGTCCATAACTATATTTGGTATGTACCTGACCCGACCCGACATGGTCCATTTGGGTTGCACTTCACCGACACAATTTATATGGATAGTCTTTTGAGAATAGTATATTTATGATTTATATTAATATATTATAAGTTCTAATATATTAATATGGAATCATATTATTTAATTAGTATTGATCAAGAATTAATTTAGAATTAATTAAGTGATCAAAAAGAACTAATTAAATATGGACTCTTATATATATGGAATGGGCCAAGTTCATTTAGGTTGGGCTAAGCTTTCATGGATGGTCCATGGAGCTTTTAACCCATGGATCCTATGTAAATGAAAGGTCATGGGTATTAGGGTTTACATGGATGTAACCCTAATCCTCCATAATATATAAAGGGGTCCTTGGCTCATAAAATTGGCACAAGTGTGTGAAAAAAAGTGTGGGCCGATTTTAGTGTGCATACATATTGTCTCAAGTTCTTCCAAGGTGTTTTGGTGATTTGTGATTCCATTTGAGGCTTCCACACTATTGGGGCTAAGCTCTTAAAGCTTGAAGACATCAAGCTACATCAAAAGGTATGTCATCTAACTAGAACTTTGTAGTATAGGTGCTTCATAATATGCTAGTTAGGATGAAACCTTGGAATAGTTAATATTTGCATGTATAATAGAGAAAACATAGATCCAAGGTTTATAGGGTTGCATCTACACCATAGGAGTGTTAGAATGCTCAAAACCCAACAGCTGATGCTCTCAGTCGGAAGGTAAATCTTGAAAAGAGAAGGCCAAGAGCGCTGAAAATTGAAGTCGTCTCGACCATTGTGGAAAGTATAAGGAAAGCTCAGGAGGAAACTTTGGAGAAAAATGACCGGAAGGAGGAACGTTTGGGTAAAGCGTTGGTGTTTGATACAAACGGTCAAGGATTGAAGGTATTCAAAGATAGGATTTGGGTACCTAAGATGGGAGGAATAAGAGGTCTTCTGATGGAAGAAGCTCACAAAACCATGTACTCAATTCATCCCGGCAGTACGAAAATGTATAGGGATCTAAAACCCTATTACTGGTGGCCGACGATGAAGCTCGACGTTGCTAAGTATGTGGCTGAGTGTGTAACTTGTGCTAGGGTTAAGGCACAACATCAGAAACCGTATGGGAGTTTAGAACCTTTACCTGTACCCATGGGTAAATTGGAGGACATTACCATGGATTTTGTGACTAAACTACCCAGAACAAGGAACGGTCACGACATGATTTGGGTGGTCGTTGATCGCTTCACTAAGAGTGCGCATTTCATAGCCGCTAACAAGAAATGGTCTATGGATAAACTTGCGAATTCTTATGTGAAGGAAATTGTGAGGCTACACGGTGTTCCGTTAACGATTATATCCGATCGTGACAGCCGTTTTACCTCAAGGTTTTGGAGGAGTCTACAAGAGGAATTGGGTACCAAGTTGTGTTTGAGTACAGCTTACCATCCGCAAATTGATGGTCAGAGCGAACAAACGATTCAAACATTGGAGGATATGCTGAGAGCATGTACCCTAGAATTCCAAGGTAACTGGGATGAACACTTACCTCTAGTAGAATTCTCCTATAATAATAGTTTCCAATCAAGCATTAAGATGACACCTTATCACGCTTTGTATGGGGAAAATTGTCGAACGCAATCATGTTGGCTGGAAGCTGGGGAAAAGCAGTTTATGGGACCTGAAATAGTCCATCAAACTGCTGAAAAGTTGAAGGTGATAAGAGAAAGGATGTTAGCAGCTCAAGATCGACAAAAGAGCTATGCTGACAAGAAAAGACAACCGATATCCTTCGAAGTTGGAGATTCAGTTTTACTTAAAGTCTCGCCGTGGAAGGGACTTATAAGATTTGGTAAAAGGGGAAAATTGAGTCCAAGGTTTATTGGACCATTTAAAGTTCTTCAGAGGATCGGGAATCAAGCTTACAAGTTAGAATTACCGGAAGAACTGGAGGGTATTCATAACACATTTCATGTGTGTTATTTGAGGAAGTTCACGGGAGATGTGCCCGACATAATTCCGATTTCTGAGTTAAAGGTGGATGAAAACAAGAGGTTGATTGAAGAACCTGAGGCGATCGTTGACCATAAGACTATGAAGTTGCGACGCAAGATGGTTGATTTAGTGCTTGTGCGCTGGAAACATACGAATGGGCCAAATATTACCTGGGAAACGGAGAGTGACATGATGAGTCGCTACCCGCAGTTGTTTGTTGGTGTGTGATTCCGGGGACGGAATCATCCTAAGGGGGACAGAATTGTAACACTCGTGTTTCTAGCCTAGGAATTAATATTAAGGTGATAGTCTAGGTTAACCTTTGTAACTCATTTTGAAGAAATAAAAAAGGAATTATGTGAATTCTATGTGTTTTATGTGTTTTATGCTTATTTACTAGGAGTTAATTAATTAAGAATAAAAATGAGCGTCGAAAATCGAAGTTTCAGCTTAGCAGTAGACAGCTAAAAACTCGAATTTTAGATCGAGTGATTTTTAGCCGACACGACCTAAACGAGAATCGAAGGTCTCATAAATAGTAGCACAACGGTAAAAAGTCTAACGAAAACGGACGTCGGATGAAGAAGTTATGAAATTTTAACGGATTTCCTGTCCTGGTCTGTTAAAAATAATAATATAAAAATTAAACTCAAAATTAGCTGACGAAGTCTAAATGGAAGTTGTAGAGCGTAATTTTACCTACGCGTGCATATAAAGAACGTCAAAAACGGAGCTCGTATGCGAAAGTTATGGATTTTAGAAGTTTTTGCACAAAAACCGAGAAAATTCGCATAGTCACGATTTGCCACGTCACCTCGCTTAGAACGTGCCACGTGTCCGAAATGGGTGAGTCAGGCGAGCCACGTGTCTGAGCTGCTGAGTCACCCGAGCACCTGATCTGATCCGAAGTGGTCCAATAGCGGTGCGACACATACTCTCTTGCACGAGACCGAACCCTCGCAGCATGCCTCAGATTCCCCCTACTTCGGACTAGACCTCGGTCCAATCAGGAGAGGACAGCGAGGCCTTCGCACGTGTAGCCACCTGCGCACCCTCGCCTACGGACCCCACCACCAGAACCGACTTCGGACCCCTATAAATAGAAGGGTCCTGCGAGCCTTCTCGGGTACTTTTGGGATTTCACCATCTTTCACCCCTTTCTTCATATTTTCTTCATCTTAACATTCCCCGAAGCCCCGGTATCGATTATAACCCCCAGAATACGCCACGAAGTGCCCGTGAAGCCTGGAAAATTTATCTTTTCGGTTTCGAAGCCCGACCTTTGCAGAGCCCGGTTTCTCAATAAAACTCCCGGTTTTATTAGAAACGAACGTTTTAGGAAACGAATTGCTGCCCGATTATCATCGAATCAAGTGAGTGTGTAGTTACTTTCAATTTACATATAGATATGAAGTATTTACTATAAAATACGTGTTATGTGTAAATATGTTAATTGTTTATTTGAGGTGACTGTTGAATTGATGTTTTATACAAGTTTTAAACTGTATATGTATTTTATCTACAAATATGTTGGGTAGAACATGGGTAGACAAAATAGTCGGTGGGTGTTAAAATGATGAGAGGCCTCGCTGTCAGTGTTGTTGGTGTTTTTGTAGTCGTCTAGCGGAGTATAGATGACGATCACGGACCTTTCTAGACAGTCCAGTGGTATACTAGCAAGTTCGCAACTTATAGGTGTTGATGAACTAAATGTTCATTGGTGTACTCCAATCCCCCTCATGGTTGCCATTAGGACATGTATGGCTTAGGAGTCCCCTTAGCAGTAGTGTCCAACCCGATGATATTCCTTAGGATAAGTCCCTTGTGTTAGGTGTTTAGGGACGTAAAGTGAGGACAACGAGAATGGGTAATCAGGGTTATTGTTGATTGGTGAACTTAATAAGTTATTATTATTGTGGGTTGAAAACCCTATATGCTCACCAGGCTCCCAAGCCTGACCCACTCAGCTTTTTATGATTACAGGTAGTGGACCCCGAGCATAGTCGGAGGACGATGAGAGATTTTTGGATTATAGGCCAGTAGTTGTAAATAACTGTTGAAAGACTTATAATGTCTTGTTTATGCTTTTGATCTGTATCGGAACATGACATCCCGAGGTTTTGATATATATATGGGAAATATATACCTTCTTAAAGAAGGGTTTTGATAAACATTATCATGTTTTATATTGGGGACCTATTCCGCAATATCTTTTGAAAAGATTTCTCTGATTTTATTTTAAAAAACATAAATTAAATCGGTCTTTTCTGGCCGAGAAATTAGGGGATGTCACATAAGAGTTCATTTGAGACGGACATAATTATGTTAGACCGTGAGACCAAATTTTTTTTATTGAAATATTCTAATATTCTATTGTTCGTAAAAATAGAATATACAATATATTCTACCACTATATGATTTAGAAAATTTCATTGTAAAATAAGTTAAAATTATTGTTTTAGAATATTAGATTATTACACATATTTAATTTTTATGAATACTAGAATAGTAGAATATTTCAATAGAAAAAAGTAGTCTCACCGTTTCAGAAAATTAAGTCGTCTCACATGAACCTAACCCTATATATATATATATATATATATATATATATATATATATATATATATATATATATATATATATATAAACATAGTATTTTGGGAATTTTCTTACTATTCTTTCAATAGTATTACATAAAATATATACAAGGAAAAAAGAAAGAATACAAGGAAACTAAATATATAACCTAAGATAGGATATCCTAATTCATATCCCAAATCCACAAAATATATACAACGAGATATTACTTTCCATACTCTCCTTCAAGTTGGAGCATAAATGTCAATCATGACCAACTTGTCAACCGAGATATCAAACAGTTTCTGAAATACTCCCCTAGTGATGACGTCTGCTTGTTGTTCTTCTGATCTAACGAAAGGAAAATGAATAACTTTATTGTCAAAATTTTCTTTAATAAAGTGACGGTCAACTTCCACATGTTTGGTTCGATCATGATGAACGAGATTATGAGCAATTTGAATAGTTGTTGTGTTATCACAATAAAGGTTCGTTGGACATTTAAGTTTGAAACCTAATTCCTTAAGGATATTCCGGATCCACAACATTTCACAAACTCCATGTGTCATACCTCGAAATTTAGCTTCTAAGCTTGACCTTGCCACAACTTTTTGCTTTTTGCTACACCAAGTTACAAAGTTCCCTCCAATGAATGTGAAGTACCCTGATGTAGAACGGCTATCTGTCTTGTCACCGACCCAATTTGCATTTGTATACCCAACAACTTCCAATTCCTTTGTAACAAAATTATCTTTAGTAAACAAAAGTCCTTTTTCCTGGAGTCATATTCAAGTACTTTAAGATAAGATAAACTGCTTTCATATATTCTTCATTGGGGCAATGCATAAATTGACAACAACACTTACAACATAAGTAATATCTGGCCTTATATGCGATAAGTAGATTAACTTTCTAACCAGCCGTTGATACCTTCCTTTGTCTGTAGGTACCTGATAAGGGAGAATGGCCAAACCGTGATTTATTTTAGGGGTGACAATTGATGACTCGACACAACAAAAATACTCGACACAAAATGGGGCGAAACTGAAATTCGAATTTGCTTTCGTGTCAAATGTAAAAAAACACGACGTCATGTTGTGTCGTGTTTGTGTTCAAAATTCGACACGAAATTGACACGATTTAGCATTTATTTGTCGTGTTGTTCGTGTTTGTCGTGTTATATATGATTAAGCATTAACTAAATAAACTTATTTTTTTTTTTTTTTATGTTTGTCGTGTCGTGTCGTGTTTGTCATTTTTCAAAAGGTTCGTTTTTGTGTTAGTTAAAAAAACACGACATCGTGTCGTGTCGTGTTCGTGTTACATAAAACCTTATCGTGTCGTATCGTGTTAGACAAAAACATGGCATGATGACTCGATTTTCCACCCCTAATTCATTTTAATGGGAGTCCTTGTTGGTTTGCAATCAAACATCCCAGATTCAGCAAGTAAATCAAGAACATACTTCCTCTATGACATATTCCTTTCTTTGATCTAGCAACTTCAATACCCATGAAGTACTTCAGTTGTACGAGGTCCTTTATTTCAAATTCTTTTGATAAATATTTTTTTAATTCATCTATTTCCTTTGGATCGTCTCTGGTTATAGTCATGTCATCAACGTATACAATCAGAGTTGTAATCTTACCATTCCTTTGCCAAATGAACAGAGTGTGGTCGCAATTACTTTGTTTATACCCAAACAATTTCATTGATGTTGATAGCCTTCCAAACCAAGCTCTTGGTGATTGTTTTAGTCCGTACATTGATTTTCGCAACTTACATACCTTGTCGGAATCATTTGGGTTGTTTATTTTACACCAGGAGGGATATCCATGTACACCTCTTCCTCCAAGTTTCCATTCAAGAACACGTTCTTCACATCAAGTTGATGCAAAGGCCAATATTTGTTTGTTGCTGAAGAGATTAGGATTCGGATGGTGTTGAGTTTAGCTACCGGTGCAAACGTCTCTTCATAGTCAATTCCATGACGTTTTGAGTACCCCTTGGCGACAAGTCTTGCCTTGTATTTGTTAATAGTTCCATATGCATTGAGCTTTATGTTGAATATCCAATTACATCCAACAATTTTATTTCCATCCGATTTGTGTACAACCTCCCACGTTGTGTTCTTTTGAAGATCCTCTAATTCTTAATTTGTCTTCTACTTCCAGTTTAGGTCTTTTAACGCATCTTACAAATCATTAGGAATAGATACAATAGTTAAATGATCAATGACAAGTGCATCTGACTCACAGATTATGTGATCGGACATATAGTTGGCTATAGGGTATTTAACTTGAGCTTTGAAGTCTGGTTCATATTGTTTTTTTGGAACGCCCTTTGTGGTTCTCTGGGATCTTCGAGGTTCAATGTTTTCTGTTTCAGAATCATCATTTAAAGGATCTTGAGAAGAATCATTTTGAACACTTGCTTCAGGTGCTGGTGTAGAAGATGAAGAGATGTTTTGGTTTTCAGAGTCATCTTGATCGGTGGGGTCTGTTTCGTGAAGGACTAGTTCACCCAGATCCAATGTGTTACTTGTCTGTTCACTAAGGTTGTTTACTTCTTGAGATGTTGATTCTGATGGCACATGCAAGCGTTCTTCTAACCTTTCTAATTACTTAAAGACATCAAAATGTGTAGGACTAGAATTCCTTTCACTATCACTCTCCTCCTGAAGGGAAGACTTAGAGACTCCCCATGTGTAGTAAGGTTCAGATTCATAAAATGAGACATCAAGGGATACATGCATCTTGTTGGTGATAGGATCATAAAATCTATACCTTTTCTGGAACTCTACATAACCAACAAAAATACATTTCTTAGCACGTTGATCAAGTTTTCCATGTTGTGGTTTTGGGATGTGAACATAAGTCATGCATCCGAACACTCGCGATTCCAAGTTAGGCAATGAAGGAACAACCAATAGTTTATGAAGCTTTTGGTTAGGATTATGAAACTCGATTACTCGTTAGGGGGTTCAGTTAAGAACATATGTTGTTGATTTAACCGCTTCACCCCAGAAGAATTTAAGAACATTCATTCCAAATAAAGAAGCACGAACAATTTCTAACAGTTGTCTGTTTTTTCGTTCTGCGAGACCATTTTGTTGGGGTGTGACAAAATGGAGGTCTGATGGTGAATTCCATTCACCCGACAAAACTAAGACATGCAACTATTCATATATTCCCCATCTTTGTCAGATTGAAAAACTTTTATGGGTTGTTGGTACTGAGTTGCCACCATTTTGTAAAAATCAACAAACTTTTCAAAAACCTCGCTCTTATTTTTCAATAACGACACCCACGTCATACGAGTACTATTATCAATAAATGTTACATAGTATCGGGCACCAGAAAACGAGGGAAATTTTTGCAGGGCCCAAACATCAGAATGGATTTTCATAATCGGAATAAGACATCTATTATTACTTGGAAAATATGAACTACGATGGATTTTAGCAAGTTCACAAATGTTACAATGAAATTCAGAATCACTTATAGTTGTAAATAAATGAGGTTGCAATTTCCTAAGTTAACTAAAAGATAGATGTCCTAGTCGGCGATGTCATAACCATACAATTTCTCTTTCATTTTCCACTCCTTTGATCTGATTAGCATGTCCTAAATGCTTGCATTTTTCTCCGGTCTCCATTAGGTCCAAGTAGTACATTTTTCCCCTTCTAACACCATAACCAAGAGTCTGTCGAGTTAGAATGTCCTGAAAAAGACAGAAAGGTGGATAGAATGTCACAGTACATGCGATTTCAAGTATGATTTGACTAATGGAAAATAGTTTATACGAGAGGGATGGAACTACAAGGGACGGAGTCAAGCATCAAGGATCAGATAAAGCAATCAGGCCTTCTCCTTTAACTTAAGACCTTGAACCATTGGCTGTAGAGACATCATTCTGGTGAGATGTTCTAAGATTTTTCATGAGTTTCGGGTCATTTTTCATATGGTCAGATGCACCTGAATCAATTATCCACATAATATTTGAAATAACATCATGATTCATACCTGAGTGTGCTAGATTAGCAATTGCAACAGGTTTTTCACTTTCAACACTAGCTACAGTAGCTCTGCTGAGATTCTTCCGAGGTTTCTTAGTGAAGTCACACCAATCCGAATACCCGATCACTTCATAACATCTCTACTTTTTGTGACCAAGTTCTCCGCAAGCATTACATTTTTATTTGCATAAGGATTTGATTTACCTGTAGTACGGAGAATGGGAGTACCATTAGAGCCCGAGGCAGCAGCTCTGCGTTGAACAACAAGAACAAATGGTTCGGTAGGGAATGAACGTCTCATGGCGTATTTTTCATATTGAAATTTTCGAATATCTACATAACTTTGTTCCAACTTGAGTTCTTTCTTTAGGATTTCTCCCCGTACATGTTCGTATTCAGGATCTAGTCCACTGAGAAACATATGTACCCACAAACGAGATGAAACATCCCAAAAATACCAAGTAAAAATTTTATTTTTAGAGTAACCCAAAAACCAACATCCATTCGTTTCTAGTAAAAAGATAATCAGAGTATGATAATGCATCCTCAAACAACAATAACAAATTAAAAGATAGTGCATAAATAAACTCTAGGGTGTGCAATACAATTATGCCAAGCTCTTTCCTTTTGAACCAGAAGTACCTGAAAACAATTTAAACACAAAACGTAAGCACAAAGCTTAGTGAATTCCCCAAAATACCATATATCAAACAAGAAAGGGCCCAACCCAACATACATGCTTCGTGCCCAGTCTATGCATTCGGTCCCGACACATATCATTCGGACCCTACCCATATAAAACATATATAATCAGGGCCAACCCATACAATACATACATACACATACAAGAGTCACAAAGACAGCTAGCCTCCTAAAAACATAATCCAAAGGGACAACATTGGTGTCATCGACCCACAAGTACAGTGAAGAGTCTCACCTCAAGAAGAGAGACAAATCTCACACTCGAGCAGCCGATATCAAAACTTCCCACACTTTTGGAGCTAAATAATGCAATGTATACTTTGGATCTACAAGCTAAAGCTTCACTAAACTTCAAGGATAGACTTCTCCTTCTTCAAGATTCACCACAAAACACACAAAAGGCTCAAAACTTTCCCTAGAGGATTAGGGTTTTGATATTACTACAATATAGGGAGGAGGCTGAGCATACGAAGGCTCCCAAGGGATTATAGCCTTTAAATAGGGTTGACACCCCCTTAATTAGGGTTTTGGTTAGCGTCGGCTATGCCCTGCATAGCCATATTTACGCCATGCATATCCATTTGCCAATATGCCATGCGTAGCAACATTACGCCCTGCATAGGGCAATACCTCCATCTTCTAGCTCAACTTCAAAGAGCCATAACATCTTCATTTCAACTCCATTTTCGACATTCTTTATGTGTACAAAAAGGGATTGACAAGCCCCATAATCCTATCTAGTTACCTTTGGCTAAACACATGCCAAACTAAAACCATAATCCTCGCAAGAAGCACGAACTATAACTTTTTCCTTTTCTACCCTTTGGTTCCAGCACATGAAACAAGGGCTTAGATCTCATAACCAATATTATCATTCCTAAATAAGGTTTAAACTTTACTTCCTCAAATACCAAAGCCCTTTTCTTGATCGAATTATGGCCCACAACCGTAAATTAAGAAACATCTAAAACAGGGTGTTACACGAGACATCATTGATGTCTTAAGCATTATAGTTGCAACATCCTTGTTTTGAGACGTAACTCTTTGACCGATCTCTTGGAACATGGCCACCAACTCATGTAGTAAGTAGGAATGGGTCGACCATTTTGTTTCGCTTCAAAACACTTCATATTCAGTTCAAATATTCGAGTTTCATCTGACTCATCATAGAATGTTTTCTCCACCGCATCCCAAATGTCTTTAGCAGTTGGGATAAAACATACCTATTCATGAAAGAAGTCTACATGGAATCAATTAACCAACTTTTTGTGGATTAGATGTCTAAGCCCATAACTATTATTGGTATGTACTTGACCCGAGAGTAGCATGGTCCATTTGGGTTGCATATCATCAGGACAATTTGTTAGGATGGACTTTTGAGAGAAGGTTATATATGATTTATTAATGTATTATAAGTTCTAATATATTAATATGAAATCATATGTTTTAATTAGTATTGATCAAGAATTAATTTGGAATTAATTTAGTGATCAAAAGAGACTAATTAAATCAATGAGGACTAATTATGGTAATTAGTTATATTTATATGTGTTGGGCTTATGATCCATGTTGGACCAAGTTTATGTATGGATACATAAAGAGTTGGGCCACATGAACCATGGATCATAAAACCCATGGGTATGGATTTGGGTTATACCCATGACCCTTCGAATCCTACATATAAATATGTTACTTCATAGCCAAAATCACCACTAATGTATTCTTGGAGGATATGGACGGTTTTGGTGTGTATGAATTCTCTCTCAAGCTTCATCCTTTGTCCATGATGTGTTGTGACTTCATTTGAGGCTTCCACACTATTGGGGCTAAGCTCTTAAGGCCAAATACATCAAGACTTCAAGCTACATAAAAGGTATGTTACTCTAACTAGTATCTTATATGGTATATGACATTTGCATGCTATTTATAGGATCAATTCCTTGGAAACCATTTGCATGTATAATTAGTGAAACATAGATCCAAGGTATTTAGGGTTGTATGTGTACCATTGGATGTTGTAGTATACAAAACCCAACACTTTTTACCTTTTCGTTCTCTATGGCCTAGGTTTCGTATTCTTGAGAGTTTATCAGGGGTTCAACTTTTGCATCGGTCATGTATCTGATCTTTTTCCTTGCTCGAATACTCATTCGTAAGAGAGGTGCCCACATGATGTAGTTTGATTCATCCAGTGATAGGGTTTTCGAAATAACATAATTGTTAGGTTGGGTGTAGTAGTGGTGAATAACATGTGAGGATAACTAGGTTATTAGTGGTACATGAGATTGACTTTCATCAATTGTAGGTCCATCCATTGGAGATTTCAAGGTTGAGTGTCAAGGGAGACAAATGTGTATGATTCAGAATATGATTTAGGGTTGTGGTGTGAAGCGAACCAGGAAATATATATATATATATATATATATATATATATATATATATATATATATATATATATATATATATATATATATAGGAGAAAAGAAATAATACAAGGAAACTAAATATATAACCTAAAATAGGAGATCCTAATTATATATATGGTAAAGTGCATATACCCTACAAGTTATATAAGTTTTGGTACCCAAACTAATCATACTATGTCGTTTGAATCATATATGCATTGTAATCGTCCAAAGTTCTTAAAATTCAACCCCTAACTTGATTTAGTTCCAAGGTTTTTAGAAATTTCACCATTATCTCCCTCTTACATAATTTTCATTTGCAACTATAATATATATATATATATATATATATATATATATATATATATATATATATATATATATATAGTAGGTGTTCAGAATAACGAAGTGATGTACGGGGAAGATAATAGTGAAATTTCAAGAATCTTTGAAGTAAATCAAGTTATGGATAGAAGTTTAAAAACATTTAATGAATATATGATGTAAAATGACGTACTATGGTGGGTTTATTTACCTAAACTTATATTCCTTATAGGGTATATTCACTCCCCCCCCCCCAACCCACACACACCCACACACACACACACACACATATATATATATATATATATATATATATATATATATATATATATATGTTTAAAACTTATATAAATAAAATAAAAGAATATGCAAGATGTTTTTGGAGATTAATTTAATATCTTAATAATTAAAAAACCATTTATTTAAAACATACTGAATTATCCAATATTCACAATTTATACTATATTAATATGAGCACTTACTAATTATAAGATATATGTTAAAAAAACAATATTATTTTATTCAATGTGTAAGCTTTTCCATAATGTCGAATAGTTTCTTAAAGACCTGACATTTCAGACACGAAGACACGAATCTGTGAGAGACACGACACGACACGAATACAAGACACAAATACATCTTTAAAATTGAGATAAAACTTATTCCTCATCGTGTAATCGTATCGTGTCAAATTCGTGGCTGACACGTTTTCGTGACACGAATACACGAATTGCAGGTCTAGTTTCTTATAAATAAAACATATTAGTATAATATTTATATATAAAAATATAAATATGCAATTAAGTTACAACTAAATGGAAGTCTTATAACTTATACAAAAAGTAACATATGCTTAACCTAAGAATGTTCATGTAACTCAATAACAAAGTGAATAGTTCATACATATAAATATTTAAAGTTTGTTAGATCCAAGATAACTCCAAAATTGTTGTGGGGTTCATCTCTTTCTTGACTTAGCTATTTTCTTTATATGTTTCTACAAACGAAAACAAAACAAAAACTGTTTTAGCCTAACATTTATCGTGATTCGATACATTAAATTCAACCATTTTATTAGGAATAAAAAAAGATAACAAACAATATTATGAAAATATGTCATCATGTTACATCTCCATTACTATTCATATATTCTAGAAGAATCGAGAATGTGGACAATGCACAAAAATGAACATCATAATTGTGTCAATAACATAATCATAATATCAATACAATTATAGAAAACACTGGTAGAAAACTTGAAAATAATTGTATGTCTCTCACATACATCTTGATAACGTATACCTTCATATGATTTATCCACCTTCAATCTTTTTGTTTGAAGCCTTTAATCAACCACCTAAACACCCCTAATTTTCAGAACTCGACCAACAAAATCTACTGATATGGCTAGTATATATCTTAATATTAATCAATTGGTGTCATTAGTATTATTAATTATCATAAGTTAAAAAACTTTTGAGTGATTGTTATTAATTAGGTGAAAGTGAAGAGTTATATAGGTTTCAAATGAATATCATAGCAGGATATGACATATCTTGAATCACATTCATTTAGATAGTCACATTTATAAGATTTATAAAGATACATATATATATATATATATATATATATATATATATATATATATATATATATATAGGGAGAGAGATAGAGAGAGAGAGAAAGAGAAAGAGAAGGAGAGAAAGTTAGGTTTATATATAACCTATAAGTATTGTGTGAATGTATGACACAATTTCAACCAATCATTTGATAATGGTTTAATGGTATATTGATATATAAATCAATTAATTAATTTCAAATGATGTTCCTGTAATTATGGTAACTAAGATTGACTAGGAATTTAATTTGAAAACCACCAACAATAAGACCCCTGTAACTTTAGAAGGTTCTTTTATGGTAAAATTGGTTTCTCACGTATATGAGAAGAAAAGGAGGAAGAACAATAGACACAACACGATCGTCGGATTAATGGATTCCGTCTTCCCCTCACCAAAAATCGCAATTACTTATAGACACATGTCACCACCATATGCCACCTCCTAAATGTCATCTTCACCACCACAGGGGTTCGCCATCAATACCTTATGTTCCGGTCGCCATCCTCCATGTAAATTTTTACATAACCTTTCGATTATCTTCTTTCTTTTTCTCCTTTTCATCTACGATGAATCCACAATCATATCGATCAAAGCCTAAGTTTTTTTTTTACTATTGTTCTACAGAAAAGCCCTAAAACCAACATTCTGCTATCGTCTCCCACTTCACTTTTGAAATGAAAAAAAATTCCAACAAAGCAAATCTTGGAACCTGGTGTTTGAAGTCAAAAATTTCAACATTATAGGAGATATGAAAATGTGGCGATTTGGAAGCCATTTTTACATTTTATTTTTTTGTTGATTTTCTCATGTCGATTAACGATTTATGATATTATTGTATTCGATAGATTTTGCTTCTTTTTGGTGTAGATTGTGTTCTAGATTTAATCCGATAGGCCATGGGTTTTTTTGGAAAATTTTAATGTCTTAGAAAAAAGATATATTATTTTTCATAACATTCTATCGGTTTGATATTGTGCCCTAGCATTCTTAATGTTTTATTTCCAACATGACACAATGTTTCTAGGGATTGAGAAGGTGAAGCATGGTACTTTCATTGGCCTACCATAAGATCTTTTTTAAATCTATTGAGTTTATTCAAATTTGGTTTTGGAAATTTCGTGTAGGTTAGGTGTAAGAGTGTATTGTCTTCAACTATTGTTAATGGGAGGCATAAGAGAAATTTGTAAGCTTGTCCTAGTTTGAGTCCACTTTCTTATAATTCTTTTTCTACCTTGAGTTCACTTTCTATTAGTTGATGGTTTATATTATGTATATCTACCATTTTGTTTGAGTTTTACTCTTTCAAAAAGACCAACCCTATAGAATATGGGGTAATAAATGGAATTGCATTTTTGAGGTTGTGCTAAATCAAACACTAAATGGTGTGACTACCTTTGAAGGAGTAATTCCTTTTTGTAAACTTTGAAAACCGTCACCATTGATAATGGCATAAAACCAGCATCCCCCTTTTTGGTGCCATTAAGGAAAGGACACAAGGGAAATCACACATCTTCTAATTATTCATTGATTCTTTAATTCGTTATTAGCATAGAGAGGAGAAACCAACAGAAAAAAACCATTTGATATTGTGTCAACTAGAATCACATGTAACCTAAAATAGTAGATCCTAATTATATATGGTAAAGTGCATTACCCTACAAGTTATATAAGATTTGGTATCCAAACTAATCATACTATGTCGTTTGAATCATATATGCATTCTAATCGTCAAAAGTTCTTAAAATTCAACTCCTAACTTGATTTAGTTCCAAGAGTTTTAGAAATTTCACCATTATCTCCCTCTTAAATAATTTTCATTTGCAAGTATAATATATATATATATATATATATATATACATATATATATATATATATATATATATATATATATGTATATAGTCTAGTACGTGTTCAGAATAAAGAAGTGATGTAGGAGGAATATAATAGTGAAATTTCTAGAATCTTTGAAGTAAATCAAGTTAGGGGTTGAAGTTTTAAAACATTATAATGCATATATGATACAAAACGATGTATTATGGTGGGTTTATGTACCTAAGCTTATGTACATTATAGGGTATATTCACTTCCCCCACCCCACCCCCACCCACCCCCCCCCCCACACACACACACACATATATATATATATATATATATATATATATATATATATATATATTGATGGGCTTTGAGCATTCTAACACTTCGTAAGTGTACATGCAACCCTAATAACCTTGGATCTATGTTTGTCTAATTATCATGCAAAGTTGAATTCCAAGGTTATATTCCTATCTAGCATACATGGGGAACATTTTTAACTTGAATGAAAGATAGAATAACTTACCTTGTTGTTGATTATGATCCTTGAAACCTTGTGAGCCTAGCACCCCAAGTGTGATGCCTCAAATGCTCCACACAACACCAAACGCAAAGGAGTGAACTTTGAGAGAATCTTCCACTTGCAAAATCGGCTCTAGCCCTCTTCTTTCTTAGTGTCGCCGATTTTGGGGAGAACACCTTTGTTTATATAGTGTGTTGCATTAGGTAAACCCTAATGTAACATGACTCTTCATTTCATGATCCATGGGTTAACTCCATGGAGCATCCTATGGGTGGAACCCAACTTGATAATCCATGGAGCCTCTTAGCCAACTATATAAGATATGGAAGATTTACATAATCTACCCATATTTTTGATTAGTTATCTTTTGATCACTTAATTAGTTCTTGATCAAACTAATTAAATAATATTATTAATATATTAGAACTTATAATATATTAATAAACCATAAGTGTTATTTCTCTCATTTTAGTTTATCCAATTGCATGGTGCCATGCAACCCAAATGGACCATGCCGGGTCGGGTCAAGTACATACCAGAAATAGTTATGGACTTAGACACCTTATCCAATAGTCTCCCACTTGGATAAGTCAAATAACTATAACTGCAAGTATGACTTCAGGAACCGATCAGCAATCGTAGCTCTTTCAAGGTCTCTCGGAACTGAGAAGATGATGATACGCCATTTAAGATAAGTGATCATATAATCCTCTGTTCTAGATATCAGTCGGACAAATACATGGAACAATGTCTTACTTATTGTCCAGCAGTTTGTTTCCCGATTTCCGATTTGTTTGACAAAGAACTTAATTGAACACATCAACTTAGTTCTGACCGGGCCCGTTACATAGGTCAAAACAAAATCATCGAGGGGCCCAGATATCAGCTTCTAATCCAAGAAGGAACAGATAAACTTCGACTCATATGTTTGTTCTACTACTCATTGAATTATACACAAGAGCATGTTTTATAACATCGAGTTACCAATGCGTTTTCGTACAATCAATGCATAACCAACTCATAAGTAACAAATCATATATCTAGGTTTGAAGACTTATATGATATTACCGTCTCACGATCACTTGAGATAAATTCCATGAAGTGATTCCAGTGAGCGTGGGTTGAGTCCAATGCTCAGAACTTATGAGCACTCATGAGTGTTGTAGCCATGTCCAACAACTTAGACCTCTGCAACCAATCATGACAGTCTTGATTCATACCTACTTCCGACATATGACCGACTGTGGAGGTTTGAATAATATGATATACCAAACATAATTATTCTGGAAGTCAAAACATGCAAAAGAAATATAGTAAACGATTGACAAGAGATAGGAACACTTTACTCATAAATAAAACACCTTTTATTCATCATCTAATGTCAATTACACTTTACAAATTTCAAGGTTATCTAACTACTAAATCTAATATCATCCTTCAGCCCTATGCTCCGAGCATGCTGGAGATGCTTAACCCGAGTCAGTCCCTTCGTGAGGGGATCTGCTGGATTCTCATCCGATGATACCCTCTTTGCCACGAGGAGTCCTTCTATTCGATGTCTGATGAAATGGTATTTTCTGTCGATGTGTCTGGATCTCCCGTGATCCCTTGGTTCCTTTGCTAAGGCAACTGCACTTTCACTATCACAGAAAATTTCCATTGGCTCTTTAATAGCTGGTACAACTCCAAGGTCTCCAATGAAGTTCTTCAGCCATATCGCCTCCTTTGCTGCCTCGCTAGCTGCTATATACTCTGATTCGCAAGTTGAATCAGCCACTGTCTCTTGCTTGGAACTCTTCCAAGAAATTGCTCCTCCGTTTAAGGTAAAGACTCAGCCTGACTGAGAGCGGAAATTATCCCTATCAGTCTGAAAGCTAGCATCACTATACCCTACAACTCTCAAGTCTTCACTCCCACCGAGGGTAAGGACCCAGTCCTTAGTCCTCCGTAGGTACTTGAGGATATTCTTTACCGCAGTCCAGTGTGCCTTGCCAGGGTTCCCCTGATACCTGCTAACCATGCTCAAAGCAACGACTACATCAGATCGAGTACACGTCATAGCATATATGATCGATCCTACAGCCGAAGCATAAGGCATTCGACTCATTTCTGCTATCTCAGCCTCAGTACTAGGGCTTTGTGTCTTACTCAATCTGGCGTTACTCTGGATGGGTAACTCTCCTTTCTTGGAGTCCTGCATGCCGAATCTCTTCAGCACCTTATCCAAGTAGGTACTATGACTAAGTCCAATTAGTCTTTTACTCCGGTCTCTAAAGATCCTTATCCCTAGAATATAGGCAGCTTCTCCTAGGTCCTTCATAGAGAAACACTTCCCAAGCCAGGACTTAACTTCCTGCAGAGTTGGGATGTCATTTCCTATGAGTAGTATGTCATTCACATACAATACCAAAAAGCTAACTATACTCCCACTAGCCTTGACATATACACAAGATTCATCTTCACTCCTTGAGAAGCCAAATTCTTTGACTTTCTTATCAAAGCAAAGATTCCATCTGCGAGGTGCTTGCTTTAACCCATAAATGGATTTCTCAAGCTTACACACTCTATTAGGGTACTCTGTATTGACAAAACCCTCTGGCTGACTCATGTAAACATCCTCAGCCAACTTTCCATTAAGGAAAGCGGTTTTGACATCCATTTGTCATATTTCATAGTCATGAAATGCAGCTACGGCTAACAGAACCCTAATAGACTTAATCTTGGCCACTGGAGAAAAGGTCTCATCATAATCAACTCCCGGAGTTTGTGAGAAACCCTTCGCAACCAGTCGTGCCTTATAAGTGTGTACATTACCATCCATGTCGGTCTTCTTCATGAAGATCCATTTGCACCCTACAGTTTTACGACCTGGTACATTCTCAACCAAGTTCCAAACTTAATTGTCATACATGGACTGTATCTCGCTGTCCATTGCCTCTTTCCACTTGGCTGACTCAGGGCCTGCCATGGCTTCCGCGTAACTGTTAGGTTCATCCAGACCTATCAGTGTCTCATCACTGATAAGTGTATCACCTTCCGCAGTAATATGGAATCCATAGTAATGCTCAGGTGCATTCCTAACCCTTGTGGAACGCCTCAGAGGTACAGACTTGTCAATTGGCTCAACAGGAGTTTCCTCCCCAAGTTGAGTGCTAGGGTTTGAAGTTCCTTCACCACTTGACTCTTGAATTTCTTCAAGGTCAACTTGCCTCCCACTGTCTCCTTGGCTTATGAACTCTCTCTCTCGAAAGAAAGCCCTCCTAACTACAAAGACCACATTCTCACTAGGTCTGTAGAAGAGGTAACCAAAGGATTTCTGTGGGTAGCCGATGAAAATACACCTCTCACTTCGACGTTCGAGCTTATCATGAGTCTCGCGTCTCACGAAAGCCTCGCAACCCCAAATCTTAATGTGGTCTAGTTTGGGTACTTTACCAGTCCACATCTCATGAGGAGTTTTGGCAACTTTCTTTGTGGGGACTAGATTAAGGATATGGGCGGCAGTCTCTAAGGCATACCCCCAAAATGAGATTGGTAGCGAAGCTCGACTCATCATGGAACGAACCATATCCAACAAGGTTCGATTACGCCTCTCAGCTACACCATTCAACTGCGGTGTCCTGGGAGGTGTCAATTGTGAGACAATCCCACATTCCCTAAGATAGTCGAGGAACTCTGAACTAAGATACTCACCACCTCGATCGGATCGAAGCATCTTAATGTTCCTGCCCAATTGATTCTCGACTTCCTGTTTAAACTCTTTAAACCTCTCAAAAGTCTCTGACTTATGCTTGATTAAGTAGACATATCCATATCTACTGTAATCATCAGTAAAAGTCAAATAATAACGATTAGCATCCCTTGTGGTATGTTTGAAGGGCCACACACATCCGTGTGTATAAGATCCAACAAACCTTCACCCCTCTCACAAGAACCTATGAAGGGTGACTTTGTCATTTTTCCAAGTAAGCATGATTCGCAACTATCATCTGACTTTAGGTCAAATGACTCCAAGACCCCATCCTTTTGGAGTTGGCCTATGCGTTTCTTGCTTATATGTCCAAGACGACAATGCCATAATGATGCTTTATCCAAGTTATTATCATTAACAAAATCAATACACAATACATTATTTCCTAAGTTATCAACCACAGATACAGTTTCATACACACCATCACAAGGTAATGCTTTAAAATAAAGAACATTATTAAAGAAAGCATTAATCGAACCAACTTCATTATCAAATGAAAAGGTGAAACCTTGTTTATACAATGCATGAAAGGAAATAATATTTCTTGCCATTTCTGGCGAATAACAACGTTTATTCAAATCTAAACTAAACCCACTACTTAGCGATAAAGTATAAACTCCAATCTTGGTGACAGGTAAAGCTTTCCTATTCCCCATGATTAAGTTTATTCTTCCATGCTCCACATTCTCACTTCTTCTTAGTCCCTGCAAATCAGAACAGATATGAATACCACAACCGGTATCAAGGACCCAAGAGTTAGAATGGGGTGCGTTATTAGATAAGATAGTGTAAATACCTGCATGGTTGGGTTTAACTTTCCCATCCTTCACATCTTGCTGGTACTTTGGGCAGTTCCGCTTCCAATGTGACTTTTCATGGCAATAGAAGCACTCAGCCTCTTTTGGGTCAGAAGAAGGAGTGACGAAACCTTTCTTGGTTCCACTTGAAGAAGAGCCATCAAGGGTCCTAGCCTTGGTACCCTTCTAAGAGCTCTTCCTCTTCTTCCCTCGACCTTTCCCGATTGCCAAAACCGGGGCGGAGTTTGGAGTAGGAGTGTTAACAACCGACTTACCCTTAAGACCTGTTTCTGCGGTATTGAGGAGTCCCTGAAGTTTGCTGAGTGTGACCTCTTCCTTATTCATGTGATATGTCATGCAGAATTGATCATAGCACGATGGTAAGGAGTGCAAAATGATATCTATTGCAAGCTCCTCAGGGAAGTTCACATTAAGCTTCAGCAACCGATCCACATACCTTTGCATTTTCTGCATGTGGCTCGTGACGGATTCCCCGTCCTTCATCATGGTTGTTATGATAGAGCATATGATTTCATACCTCTCTTGTCGTGCACTTTGATGGTATCTTTCCATCAGATCTTGGTGCATTTCAAAAGGGTAGAAGTCCTCATAGGACTTTTGGAGTTCCGCTGTCATGGTAGACAACATGATGCATGCCACTTTTGTAGCATCCCTTTCATGTGCCCGGAAGTCAGCAATCTCCTGGGGAGTTGCAGTGGTCTCATCAATCTCCTTAAGCTCCTTGTCAAGGACATATTCTTTGTCCTCGTAGCGGGTAATCATCCTGATGTTTCTGATCCATTCATTGAAGTTGGATCCATCAAAAGTGACTTTCCCACACAAGTTCATAAGGGTAAAGGAGCCATTAGGATGAGAGCCAGAAGCAGCATTGTTTGAAGACATCTGAAAGAAGAGAACAAGATTAGTTTAGATATTAAGAGAGTCCTTAATAAAACACCCAAATGTAATATTAAGGCTAGGATCCAATCACAATATATTATAACTTAGAAGAGGTATGCCGTAATCCAAGCTATAACATATTTGAAAGGTAGGTGAATGACGATTCACCAATTTCCACCATGAAAAACGAAATATAGATATTAGGTTTTTAATTGGTTCTTAGAAATTCCTAGATTCTTTTGAGATTCAATGAACTTTTCAAAGGCATGTTTCAATCTCGAGTGTGCCCTCCAAGTTTTGTGACTGGGATACCGAGGATCACAAAACGAGGTGTGAAGTAACCATGCAAATCACTTGGTACCCTTAATGTTTATTACTCAATCGATGTGCTGGTTAACCACACGAGCTCCACCGACCTATAATAAACTTTAAGTCACCCTTTACCTACCTTGTTAAGTCCAAGTTAGTGTGTCGGTTAACCACACGAGCTCCACTAACGACTTAAACAAAGTGTAAAGTGTAATTTCATGGATTAGCACCTTATTCACATTTTCCTAAAGTAACTAAGATTGGGAATTTAATAAAAGCATTTAGTTACTTTATGATATTCATCATACTTTTAATGAGAATTTATAAGTCCTTGTCCTACCCGTTCGGCTAACGACCCTCCACCGATCAAGGAATCGGTGGGTGAGAGTGGACACCCATTAAGTTGCCATTTTATAGGCAACAACCTTATACCCCCCTTATAGACCGGCTTCGTGAATGAGGCGTACTAGCGGTAAGACGACTTGATCTTATACATATATATATTAGTAACTTATAATATTATAAAGTATAAGGGTTGAATTTTAACTTTTAAAATTCTAAGGGTTGGAACTAAAGTTTTAATCAAGACTTTACTTGTTCCAAAACTTGAGGGCAAGTTTTGTAAACTTCCAAAACTTTTCATTTCTTATAACTTATGATTTAATTGAGTAATAAAAATGAAGACTCTTCATTTTTATAACTCTTGTGTTCTTTTAATGGCTTTAATAAAAGTGAGACTTTTGGTTTTCCATAACTTGAGGACAAGTTATGGACTCCATTAAAACACATTATGATCATGAATTAAACTACCATGAAGGTTACAAACAATTCCTATGATCATCTAATCTTCATAAGTTCAAGAACATGAATATGAACACTTTCATGAATCAAAAATTACACTTAAAAAACTTGTAATTTTGATAATTGCCATTGTAAATGGATTAGCATAAACATTACACCATCTAAAACAAGTTTTAAAACATCAAAACAGTTTAGGGTAATGTTTCTAGTCCATTTCCAGCAACAAATGTCGAAATTCTGAAAACTGCAGCCTCTACTCGTCGAGTGCAAGAACAGACTCGACGAGTAACTTGCATTTGTTCATGGACTCGTCGAGTCCCCCCATGGACTCGGCGAGTTCATACGAGCAGAAAACAGAAAAACGATTTTTTCAAGCACTTTGCAAAAAAAAAAAACAACAAACAAACCTAGGCTCTGATACCACTGATGGGTTTTGAGCATTCTAACACTTCCTAAGTGTACATGCAACCCTAATAACATTGGATCTATGTTTGTCTAATTATCATGCAAAGTTGAATTCCAAGGTTATATTCCTATCTAGCATACATGGGGAACATTTTTAACTTGAATGAAAGATAGAATAACTTACCTTGTTGTTGATTATGATCCTTGAAACCTTGTGAGCCTAGCACCCCAAGTGTGATGCCTCAAATGCTTCACACAACACCAAACGCAAAGGAGTAAACTTTGAGAGAATCTTACACTTGCAAACTTGGCTCTAGCCCTCTTCTTTCTTAGTGTCGCCGATTTTGGGGAGAACACCTTTGTTTATATAGTGTGTTGCATTAGGTAAACCCTAATGTAACATGACTCTTCATTTCATGATCCATGGGTTAACTCCATGGAGCATCCTATGGGTGGAACCCAACTTGATAATCCATGGAGCCTCTTAGCCAACTATATAAGATATGGAAGATTTACATAATCTACCCATATATTTAATTAGTTATCTTTTGATCACTTAATTAATTCTTGATCAAACTAATTAAATAATATTATTAATATATTAGAACTTATAATATATTAATAAACCATAAGTGTTATTTCTCTCATTTTAGTTTATCCAATTGCATGGTGCCATGAAACCCAAATGGACCATGCCGGGTCGGGTCAAGTACATACCAGAAATAGTTATGGACTTAGACACCTTATCCAACAGTCTCCCACTTGGATAAGTCAAATAACTATAACTGCAAGTATGACTTCAGGAACCGATCAGCAATCGTAGCTCTTTCAAGGTCTCTCAGAACTGAGAAGATGATGATACGCCATTTAAGATAAGTGATCATATAATCCTCTGTTCTAGATATCAGTCGGACAAATACATGGAACAATGTCTTACTTATTGTCCAGCAGTTTGTTTCCCGATTTCCGATTTGTTTGACAAAGAACTTAATTGAACACATCAACTTAGTTCTGACCGGGCCCGTTACATAGGTCAAAACAAAATCATCGAGGGGCCCAGATATCAGCTTCTAATCTAAGAAGGAACAGATAAACTTCGACTCATATGTTTGTTCTACTACTCATTGAATTATACACAAGAGCACGTTTTATAACATCGAGTTACCAATGCGTTTTCGTACAATCAATGCATAACCAACTCATAAGTAACAAATCATATATCTAGGTTTGAAGACTTATATGATATTACCGTCTCACGATCACTTGAGATAAATTCCATGAAGTGATTCCAGTGAGCGTGGGTTGAGTCCAATGCTCAGAACTTATGAGCACTCATGAGTGTTGTAGCCATGTCCAACAACTTAGACCTCTGCAACCAATCATGACAGTCTTGATTCATACCTACTTCCGACATATGACCGACTGTGGAGGTTTGAATAATATGATATACCAAACATAATTATTCTGGAAGTCAAAACATGCAAAAGAAATATAGTAAACGATCGACAAGAGAAAGCAACACTTTACTCATAAATAAAACACCTTTTATTCATCATCTAATGTCAATTACACTTTACAAATTTCAAGGTTATCTAACTACTAAATCTAATATCATCCTTCAGCCCTATGCTCCGAGCATGCTGGAGATGTTTAACCCGAGTCAATCCCTTCGTGAGGGGATCTGCTGGATTCTCATCCGATGATACCCTCTTTGCCACGAGGAGTCCTTCTTCTATTCGATGTCTGATGAAATGGTATTTTCTGTCGATGTGTCTGGATCTCCCGTGATCCCTTGGTTCCTTTGCTAAGGCAACTGCACTTTCACTATCACAGAAAATTTCCATTGGCTCTTTAATAGCTGGTACAACTCCAAATTAATTCTTTAATAGCTGGTACAATATATATATATATATATATGGCTTAGGTTATTTTGTTTCTACTAACTATTGTGTGCCAGAATGCACAGATCTAGACCATCGGATGGAATAGAATCAAAGGTCATGATCTGAGGGTCTATGATAGTACAATAGGGTAACATGTACCATATAATCACACAAATTTCAGCATAAGGGCATTTTAGTCAATTGAGACATATTTAAAAAAGGGAAATCGAGATTTATGGGATAATTAATGATTTTTATTTAAAAAATCTGATGTTTTTTTTCAAATTAATTCAATTTCAAACGTAATTTGTACCGATTTTATTCTATCATAATGTTATTTTGTTAGAATGATATTCTGTAATTCTGTCAGAATGGTATACAACTATGAACATAATATTATAAACACATATTATCAAGACCAATAATTCTTAAAGAATACAAATTTTATATAAGACGAAGTTTAATAGTTTAGAATAAGTAATTACATTCATTCTTAAAGAATATAACTATGAACATAAACTACATTCATTCTTGAAATCTCTTGCAAAAAAATATCGGCATTCTTGGAAGAATCCTCATTCACTTTCTTGTTCCGTTTCTAGATGTCTTGTGTATGTTTGACCTCTAAGCCACTTCAAAATATGCTAGCATTCTATGAGATTGACATTTTGTGAGATTGGCATTCTGTCAGAATTGTATTGCATGAGAATGATTTTATACAAGGAGCCTTTCCCATCAGGTCTTCAAGCCATTTCTATCACAAATTCATTGCCAAATATTTTGTAGTGATACACTTGTAACAACTGCACATTAAACATATAACTAATTAACTACAATTCTATCAGAATACAGCAATAATATTCTTACAGAATAAACTATTCTTTCAGAATGGAAATATTATAAAAAGGTAAACAAGGTCAAAGCTATGATCAGCCCATAGGTCTGTTTGCTTCAACATCATAAACATAAGGGAAAGTCTATTTGCTTCAACATCAAAGCTATGATCAGGATAGATGTTTGCTTCAACATCATAACCATAGATTGAATCATCAATACTTCCATCTACAAGTTCTCTGCCATCAAAGAATGGTGTCACTGAATTTCTGAAAAAATTAAAATTTTACAAAAACCCAACTCGAAAAACTTAATCAAAGATCAATAAAGTTCATGTAAAGTTACCAGCATCTCCTCATTAACCGGTGATTCCATCACTAACCATGAATACAATCTGAGACTGCCATATTTCTCTTTGGCATTTCATCAAACACTTTAAGGGCGCTCCCTAAATCACCACATTTTTTATGAATCATAAATGAAAAAAAATCCAATTCAGAACCATCAACATCAAATTCATATGAACAAGATATTTCAACACCATTATAAAAATCTAAAACTAAAAGTTGAAATTGTAGAAATTGGCTAGTTGGAAGAATGAAGAAAAAAACTTGTTTTCTATGGAGTTGAATTGCAAGTCTGGTAAATTAAACTCGGAGAACGTGGCTATTTTGTTATGGAATTGAGTTGATTGGAGATAGAAGCTAGCTTCGCTTGGAGATGGAGACGCCGATAATAACATCTTCATCTTGTCTGGTTGTTACTCCAAAAATCAAATGAAAACAAAAAGTGAATCCGCCTCTCATGGTTGTTACTGTAATAAAGACGAAGAATGGAAGGGGTAGGTACGGTTTGCGAAGAAGGGCTTCTGAAATGGAGATAGAAGTTTCTGGTTTGGTTGCTCGAATAGCCGCTTCAAACTTACCTGGTGTCGAGATTTTTGTGTGATCAAAGTTGAAGATGATCGTCTACGGCGGTAGAAGAGGCTAGGGTTAAATAGTTGGTAAAAGAGATTTTTATGGTAATTTCCATGAATTAAGGGATTTTATTTTAATTATCATGCTAAAGTTACATAATTACCCTTATTAAATTTTTTTATTATTTTATTATTCCTAAATTCCTATTGGTGCATTCATGCACATAATAGTTGCTAGAAATATTTGAACATATATATATATATATATATATATATATATATATATATATATATATATATATATATATGTGTGTGTGTGTGTGTGTGTGCGTGTGTGTGTGTGTGTGTGTTTTAAACTTAAATAAATTAAATAAAATAATATGCATGATATTTTTGGCGATTAATTTAATATCTTAATAAATAAAAAAACCATTAGTAAAAGCCATTTATTTAAAACCTATTGAAATATCCAATATTTACAATTTATACGATATTAATATGAGCACTTACTAATTATAAGATATATGTTAAAAAAACAATATTATATTATTCAATGTGTAAAGTTTTTCCATAATGTCAAATAATTTATTATAAATAAAACATATCAGTATAATATTTATATATAAAAATATAAATATGCAATTAAGTTACAACTGAATGGAAGTCTCATAACTTACACGAAAAGTAACTTATGCTTAACCTAAGAATGTTCATGTCACTCAGTAATAGAGTGAATAGTTCAAACATACAAATATTTAAAGTTTGTTTGATCCATGATAACTCCAAAATTGTTGTGGGGTTCATCTCTTTCTTGACTTGACTATTTTCTTTATATGTTCTACAAATGGAAACAAAACAAAAACTATTTCGGCCTAAAATTTATCGTGACTCGTTACATTAAATTCAACCATTTTATTGGGAATAAAAAAAGATAACAAACAATATTATGAAAATATGTCATCATGTTACATCTCCATTACAATTCTAGAAGAATCGAGAAAGTGGACAATGCACAAAATGAACATCATAATTGTGCCAATAACATAATCATAATATCAATACAATTATAGAAAACACCGATTGAAAACTTGAAAATAATTGTATGTCTCTAACATACATCTTGATATCATATAACTTCATATGATTTATTCACCTTCAATCTTTTTGTTTGAAGCCTTTAATCTACCATCTAAATACCCCAAATTTTCAGAACTCAACCAACAAAATCTACCGTTATGGCTAGTATATATCTTAATATTAATAAATTGGTGTCATTAGTATTATTAATTATCATAATTTAAAAAACTTTTGAGTGATTGTTATTAATTAGGTGAGAGTGAAGTGTTATGTAGATTTCAAATGAATATGATAGTAGGATATGACATATCTTAAATCACATTCATTTGGATAGTCACATTTATAATATTTATATATATATATATATATATATATATATATATATATATATATATATATATATATATATAGAGAGAGAGAGAGAGAGAGAGAGGGTAGAAAGTTAGGTTCATATATAACCTGTAAGTATTGTGTGAATGTATGACACGATCTCAGCCAATCATTTGATAATGGTATAATGGTGATTTGATATATAAATCATTTAATTAATTTCAAATGATGTTTCTGTAATTATGGTAACTAAGATTAACTTGGCATTTAATTTGAAAACCAACAACTATAAGACCGATGTAACTTTAGGAGGTTCTTTTATGGTAAAATTGGATTCTCACGTATATAAGAAGAAAAGGAGGACGAACAATAGACACAGCACGATCGTCGGATTAATGGATTTCGTCTTCCCCTCACCAAAAATTGTAATTACTTATAGACACGTCACCACCATATGCCACCTCCTAAATGCCATATTCACCACCACATGGGTTCGCCATCAATAGCTTATGTTTCGGTCGCCATCCTCCATGTAAGTTTTTACATAACCTTTCGATTATCTTCTTTCTTTTTCTCCGTTTCATCTACGATGAATCCACAATCATATCGATCAACACCTAAGTTTTTTTACTATTGTTCTACAGAAAATCCCTAAAACCAACATTCCGCTATCGTCTCCCATTTTACTTTTGAAATAAAAAAAATTCCAACAAAGAAAATCTTGGAACGTGGTGTTTTAAGTCAAAAATTTCAACATTATAGGAGATTTGAAAATGTGGTGATTTGGAAGCCATTTTTACATTTTATTTTTTTGTTGATTTTCTCTCATGTCGACTCATGGTTTCTGATATTATTGTATTCGATAGGTTTTGCTTCTTTTTGGTGTAGATTGTGCTCTAGATTTAATCTGATGGGACTTGGATTTTTTTGGAACATTTTAATGTCTTAGAAAAAAGATATATTATTTTTCATAACGTTCTATCAGTTCAATATTGTACCCTAACATCCTTAATGTTCTAATTCCAACATGACACAATGTATCTAGAGATTGAGAAGGTCAAGCATGGTACTTTCTTTGGCCTACCATAAGATTTTTTTTAAATCTATGGAGCTTATTCAAAATTAGTTTTGGAAATTTCATGTAGGTTAGGGGTAAGAGTGTATTGTCTTCAACTATTGTTAATGGGAGGCATACGATAAATTTGTAAGCTTGTCCTAGTTTGAGTCCACTTTCTTGTAATTCTTGTTCTACCTTGAGTTCACTTTCTATTAGTTGATGGTTTATATTATGCATATCTACCATTTTGTTTGAGTTTTACCCTTTCAAAGAGACCAACCCCATAGAATATGGGGTAATAAATGGAATTGCATTTTCAGGTTATGCTAAAGAAAACACTAAATGGTGTGACTGGCTTTGAAGGAGGAATTCCTTTTTGTAAAATTTGAAAACCGTCACCATTGATAAAGGCATAAAACCAGCATCCCCCTTTTTGGTGCCTTTAAAGAAAGGAAAGAAGGAAATCACACATACTATGGCGTAAAATAGGAGATCCTAATTATCTATATGGTAAAGTTCATAGACATTACAAGTTATATAAGTTTAGGTACCCAAACTCATCATACTATGGCGTTTGAATTATATATGCATTGTAATCGTCTAGTAGGTGTTCAGAACAAAGAAGTGATGTAGGAGGAAGATAATAGTGAAATTTCAAGAATCTTTGAAATAAATCAAGTTAGGGTTGAAGTTTAAAAACATTATAATGCATATATGATACAAAACTACGTACTATGGTTGGTTTATATACCTAAGCCTATATACCTTATAGGGTATATTCACTTCCCCCTCCCCCCCACACACACACACACAGATATATATATATATATATATATATATATATATATATATATATATATATATATATATATATATATATATATATATATATATGTTTTAAACTTATATAAATAAAATAAAATAATATGCATCATATTTTTGAAGATTAATTTAATATCTTAATAAATAAAAAGCCATTAGTAAAAGCCATTTATTTAAAAGCTACTGAATTATGCAATACTCACAATTTATACTATATTAGTAAGAGCACTTACTAATTATAAGATATATGTTCAAAAAACAATATTATTTTATTTAATGTGTAAAGTTTTTCCATAATGTAGAATAGTTACTTATAAATAAAACATATTAGTATAATATTTATATAAAAATATAAATATGCAATTAAGTTACAACTGAATGGTAGTCTTATAACTTACACAAAAAGTAACATATGCTTAACCTAAGAATGTTCATGTCACTCAATAATAGACTGAATAGTTCATACATATAAATATTTAAAGTTTGTTAGATCCAAGATAACTTCAAAATTGTTGTGGGGTTCATCTTTTTATTGACTCGACTATTTTCTTTATAAATTTTTAAAAATGGAAACAAAACAAAAACTATTTTAGCGTAACATTTATCGTGACTCGATTCATTAAATTCAACCATTTTATTGGGAATAAAAAAAGATAACAAACAATATTATGAAAATATGTCATCATATTACATCTCCATTACAATTCATATATTCTGGAAGAATCGAGAAAGTGCACAATGCACAAAAATGAACGTCATAATTGTGCCAATAGCTTAATCATAATATCATTACAATTATAGAAAACACCGGTAGAAAACTTGAAAATAATTGTATGTAACTCACATACATCTAGATATCATATACATGCATATGATTTATCCAACTTCAATCCTTTTGTTTTAAGCCTTTAATCTACCACGTAAACACCCTATTTTTTAGAACTCAACAAATAAAATCTACCGATATGGCTAGTATATATCTTAATATTAATCAGTTGGCGTCATTAGTATTATTAGTTATCATAAGTTAAAAAACTTTTGAGTGATTGTTATAAATTAGGTGAAAGCCATGAGTTATGTAGATTTCACATGAATTTGATAGCATGATATGACATATCTTGAATCGCACTCATTCGGATAGTCATATTTATAAGATTTATAAAGATATGTATATATATATATATATATATATATATATATATATATATATATATATATATATATAGAGAGAGAGAGAGAGATTAAGAGAGAGAGAGAGAGGGAGAGGGAGAGAAAGTTAGGCTCATATATAACCTATAAGTATTGTGTAAATGTATGACACGATCTCAGTCAATCATTTGATAATGGTGTAATGGTAATTTGATATATGAATCAAATAATTAATTTCAAATGATGTTCCTATAATTATGGTAACTAATATTAACTAGGAATTTAATTTGAAAACCACCAACAATAAGACCGTTGTAACTTTAGGAGGTTCTTAAAGGGTAAAATTGGATTCTCACGCATATGAGAAAAAAATGAGGAAGAAAAATAGACACAACACGATCGTCGGATTAACGGATTCCGTCTTCCCCTCACCAAAATCACAATTACTTATAGACACATGTCACCATCATATGACACCTCCTAAATGTCATCTTCACCACCACATGGGTTCATCATCAATACCTTATGTTCCGGTCGCCATCCTCCATGTATGTTTTTACATAACCTTTCGATTATCTTCTTTATTTTTCTCCTTTTCATCTATGATGAATCCACAATCATATCAATCAAAGCCTAAGATTTTTTTACTATTGTTCTACAGAAAAGCCCTAAAACCAACATTCTGCTGTCGTCTCCCACTTCACTTTTGAAATAAAAAATTTATTCCAACAAAGCAAATCTCGGAACCTGGTGTTTGAAGTCAAAAATTTCAACATTATAGGAGATATGAAAATGTGGTGATTTGGAAGCCATTTTTTACATTTTATTTTGTTGTTGATTTGCTCTCATGTCGACTAACGATTTCTGATATTATTGTATTCGATAGATTTTGCTTCTTTTTGGTGTAGATTTTGCTCTAGATTTAATCTGATGGGCCTTGGGGTTTTTTTTGGAACATTTTAATGTCTTAGAAAAAATATATATTATTTTTCATAACATTCTATCAGTTCGATATTGTGCCCTAGCATTTTTATTGTTTTAATTCCAACATGACACAATGCATCTAGAGATTGAGAAGGTGAAGCATGGTACTTTCTTTGGCCTACCATAAGATCATTTTTAAATCTATGGAGCTTATTCAAATTTGGTTTTGGAAATTTCATGTAGGTTAGGGGTAAGAGTGTATTGTCTTCAACTATTGTTACTGAGAGGTATAAGAGAAATTTGTGAGCTTGTCCTAGTTTGAGTCCACTTTCCTATAATTCTTGTTCTACCTTGAGTTCACTTTCTATTAGTTGATGGTTTATATTATGTATATCTACCATTTTGTTTGAGTTTTACCCTTTCATAGAGACTAGCCCCATAATAAATGGAATTGCATTTTTAGGTTGTGCTAAAGCAAACACTAAATGGTGTGAATGGATTTGAAGGAGGAATTCCTTTTTGTAAACTTTGAAAACCATCACCATTGATAAAGGCATATAACCAAAATCCCTCTTTTTGGTGCCTTTAAGGAAAGGAAAGAAGGAAAGCCTTTAAGGAAAGGAAAGAAGGAAAATCACACATCTGCTAATTATTCCTTGATTCGTTAGTTCTTTATTAGCATAGAGAGGAGAAACCAACATAAAAAAACATATGATACCATGTCAATTAGAATCGCATGTTTATTCTATTTTTTTATTATTATTATCAATGTTTATACATGTGAACTTGATTTAGTTAATTATGTTTTCTATTCTTCAAGAATGTTTTGTTATTCTTTAGATAATGTAGCTTATTTCTTTCAAGTTTATTTTTCATTCTTTCAAGAATGTATGTAATTTTGTTTAGGAATTTTTGTTATTCTTCAAGAATGTATCTTGCTTCTTCCATTCTCACGGAATCCCTGTTATTTCTTTCACAAATGCTTACTGATTTTGAAAGAATAAATTAGATTATTATAAATGAATTTAATTTAAGAAGACTAGGATTATGCGAGAATATGCATTCTCGTAGAATATTATGTGTTTCGTATAATTCTACTGATCATTATGATGAAAATGTCCTTTTTTTCATGTTGTAATTGATTCAAAACTCGAAATAAGAATCAAAAGTTATTAAAAATTCACAAATTCTCACATATTCTCACATAATACATATTTTTATATTAGGATATATGTATGTTTATAGAATATGTAATCTTAGAGAATATGTTTCCCTCTTTTTGATAGAATGCATATTCTTTCAAAGAGTCATTTCCAAGTAATTTTTAAGAATATCCTTATCATGTACACATAAATCTCATATTCTTAAGAATATTTATAATAATCTTTTGTATAAAGTTTTGATGAACATATATATTTAACTGGTGACTAGTTTAATTTTTTAAATTGTTAATTTGGATTATAATTGTTTGAATTTTTATTATTTAATTTGAATTAGTGACCTAAAATGTAGTATTTTTCATTTATCTCTCTTAATTAAATGTTGTATTTGACTTTATAATTAATTAAGGGTAAGTATATAGAACATGTTATGTTATCATATGTTAATATCATGTAACTTAAGCTTATAACCTTTTATTTATTTTAATCTAATGGACAAGAATTGGTCATACATTCACACAATACTTGTAATTCACAAGTGATCCTAACCCTATATATATATATATATATATATATATATATATATATAGAGAGAGAGAGAGAGAGAGAAAGAGAGTATGTGTGTGTGAGTGAGAGAGAGAGAGAGAGAGATATAGGATCGACTGAAGACTCTATTTTCAGCGAGGACTATGAGGCCTAATCGAAGTTGTTCATCTAAAAAACGAGTGGCTATGATTTTTTGCAATTTTTTTATTTTAATTAAAACCGGCGGTGACATTTTTGAAATTATCTCAAACTTTTTGGAATCTTCCTTCAAAGGGTAAATCTTTGAGGGCGTGATCGTCAATTGCAATATAGAAAACCATGGTAGTTATCTCACTCCATTTCCCCCCCTTATTCCTCCTTCTTCTTCGTCGTTTCTCACTGTATCAGTAAGCAATCGATCCTTTAATCCTTTGTCCGAGCTCAGAATATTGTTCAAATCTTCGTTGTTAATCTTCATCGTTGTCTTCTTGCTGTTATGGAAGCAGGTAATTTTCTATTTTTTAGTTTTTATGTTTTTAAGTCCGTAGGTGCTCTGTTTTTGCTTAATCGAAGTTGTTAATGCTTCGTTTTGTTCTCATATTTTTCAGATTGTTCGATTTCTTCTCGTTGTTTTATTTTTTTCGTTTTTATTATTTATGAAACCCTAGTTCCTTATATATTTCATATTCATGTTTTTTTTTTTTTTTTCTTTGGTTCGATTTTGTGTTAATCGAAGTATTTTAAGTTTTGTTTCTTGTTTTTTGTTGCAGAAATTATTAGATTAGTTGATATTGTTACTCTTAGATATCATATTTTTTATGTAAACGTAATTTTATCAAATTTGCATGTTTATTTGTTTGTTTTTAACATCAAATGTTAGTTTGTTATGTTAATATTTTTTTATGTTGATTATTTACTGTGTTCTATCGATTGGGTTTCATATATTAATTCATGTTTGTAGTTTCTATGTAGGTAGGGCAGTGTTATTATTTGTTTTATGTTTTTATTTCAAAATGATTCAAAAAATGTAGTTTTTATCTATGTTCATATAAGGAATACATAGTTTTTTGTATTAGTTGTGTTAAATATCATTTTAGATGTTCATTTTGTTATTCTAAGTAACCTAAAATATTCTTCACGTTTGAAAATTACATTTTTTATCAATGAACCGATAATACCGATTGATATTTTTGTTTTCTTAATTCTTATCCACAAGAATTGTTTTTTTATTCCTTGATGTTGTTTTGATATTATTCTCTTTTAATGCATTTTTTGTTGTGTTGTATTTATATGTAGTTGAATCAAAGAAAAGGAAGAGATTATCTCTTCCAAAAGATGCAAAAGACAATTTTGTTGATATTTTTTCTAAAAAAAGTCTTCATTAAGGTCTAATTCTTTGGTAGATATTTCATCTTCTTCCAAAGGAGCTTCATCGGTTAAACTTGTCAAAACTAAAAAAGTTGCCAAAGTTATTACAAGTATGGATGAAGATGATGATTTTGTTTCTACTCCTGTTGTTGGTCAATTAAATGTTAAGAATGCTGAAATTACATAGAGGAATCCTTTAGGTTTAATCTCTAATATATATAGAAGCCTTAGTGATAATCAGAAAGTTGTAGTTAAGGAAATAGGGTTTGGATTTCTTGAAGAATTTATCGTTAAAAAGTTTAGTGGGGAAATTTGTTCGTGGGTTCTTGAGAGATATGATGAAAAGAGAAATGTTATTCGTATCAAGAACAATAAGATTCATATTACTAGGAGAGGTGTTCATGACATGTATGGTCTTACTGTAACATAGGCCTTCACCACTTCAAATGGGTGATATTCCTATGAATTTACCTAAGAAAAGTCATTTTGGGATTGCTGTTATTAGAAACCGGCGGAATCAGTTTTCTATGACTAGGATTAGACTTGTTAATATCAGTGAATTTTTAGAAAAAAGTATTGATTGGGTTTTATGTTTAGATTGAACTTTTTGGTTGCATATGTTATCATCATGGTTGATGGTCCAAGTATGGGTACATGCAACCAAAAATTTTAGGAAAATTTTGAAGAAGAAATGTCCATTAAAGATCTTGATTGGTGTAGCTTTCTGGTTGCTTGTTTAAATCGGAGCAAAAAGTTGTTGAAATTTAAATCAAATGCAAAAGATATCAAGAGTCCTCAATATACTCAACATGTTGCATTTCTAGTGGTAAGTTTAAATTCTATGCATTTTTCAATTATCCTTTTAACTTAATTATTAATTATATATTTTTTTTTCATGTTATGTAGTTATTGTATCTTCATTGTACAAAGATATCTTTAGAATCATTGGATATAGTATATTCAGCCTCATCTTATTGGTCTCCAACAAAAGCTAAAGATAAATTGAAAGAAGCTTTTAGTAGTGGAGGTTATGAAAATGTTGAAGTTACAAAAACATATGAAGAATTTGTTGATGATGCAAAAGTTAAAGATTCAAAAACCTAAACAGGTTTATCTTTCTTTTTTTTCATTTTTATGAAATATTTAATTTTTATAATCTTATTTAATTGTTTTTTTAATACTTTAATTTTTATAAGAAGAACATATTACTCTTACTAATGTTATGAGAAAGAAAAATGCAAAAGGAAAAAATGAAACATAATGAAGAAAACATATCTCTTTCTATTGTTATGAAGAAAAAATGGATAAGAAAAAGATGAAAAAGAATATTCCTTTTAAAAAAAGAATAAAATTTCAAAGAAAAAATGTGACATTCAACAAGTTGAAGGTAAATTTTTATTTTTTTAGTTAAATTTTATGTTTATTTATCTTTATAATTTATAACAGTTTCTATTATTTTGGATCACTATGTTAAAGGAAAAAATATTGTTCAAAGAGAAAACAATTGAGAGTAAAGTTAGAGATGATGGTAAGTTTTTTTTTTTAATTGATTTTTGTTTTTATTGACCTTTATAATTTAAAACAATTGCTATTCTTTTGGATCATGCTGACAAAGGAAAAATAAATTGTTGAAGAAAACATAAATGAGAATCAAGTGTGAAATGATGGTAAGTTTTTTTTATATATTTTTTTAAAATTGATTTTTTTATGTTTATTGACTTTTATAATCTGAAACAATTCCTATGTTTGTGGCGAATGCTAATAAAGGAAAGAAATTTGTTCAAGATTACATAAATGATAATGAAATCAGAGATGATGGTAAGTTGCATTTTTTTAATAAGTTTTTTAATATCTAATTTGTAATTTTAATGTAATTGATTTTGATTAATTTGATAATGTCAATGAAGAATGGATGGATAGCGGTCCTTCTGTTCCTCGATTTTATATTATTGTTGATGGTTCAAAGTCTTTAGAGGTATATATGTTTTTGCAACATGGTTTTGAATCATAATCTGTTTTAATCATTTTTTAATCCTTTTTTGAATTTAATATTATTTTTCAGGATTTAAGGAGAAGACAGATTTTATGTTTAAAAGTTATAGTTGTTTGAAGCCTACCATTGATGATTGGATCAATCGTGCTAGGAATAATTTCCCAGGCAACCAATAGATTTTGAAGTGTGTTGCAAAACGTAATGTTGAATTTAACCAAGTTCATTAAAATCTTGTGTTATTTTCTGGTCCAAAAGTAAATCAACATGTTGAAGTTCCAAAAGAGATGTCAAATGTTGAAAAACAAAGTGAAGATGTTTAAGTTTCTGAGGAATTAAGAGATGTTCAACTTGATTAACTGTCAATGACATAATTCTTCGATCATCTTAGGGTTCAGAAACAGTTGGAGGTGTTAATGAAAACAAATGAAGCTTTGGAAGATGATAGTACTGAGCTAAATAAAATGTCAAACCATCCAATAATTTCATATCAGTTTCATGATCCTGATGCTATTATTTCAAACCCTTCAGGAAAGCCTTCTCCTGTTTTTTTTAGATAATGTTTTGGTTATTGGTGAATCTTCTACAAGCAATGTAGGTCAAATTGTTGGATTAAAAAATGTAGGGGTAATTGAAAAGTTGACTAAGGGCAATTTTTTGGATTCAGACATTGGTTTAGATAAAACTTTTAGAACTCCAAATGATCCAATTCCTCTTAATAGTTATGCAGAGAAGATTACAAAATCGAGTATTTTTTCTCCAATACCAATATAGTCTTATAACATCAACGCTAAGCCAAGTAGACCAAAAATAGATTTACAACATTCTCTAGCACTTTGTTCACCTTATCATAAAAAGGAAGTGGATACAACTATATGTGTTTCATGTTTGGAAGAAAGGGTTGCGGGTTCTCGGTTTTTAGCTATGCGTAATCCCAAGTATTTCCTTATTGATGTTTTTTTTAAATTAGTATATATTTTTTATAATATTAATTTTTTTAGGGAAAAGATTTGTGAATCTACCATTGGATCTGTTGGTATAAGATCTGCGATGGAGTCTCTCATACCGGATTGTAGGATTCACCAAGATGTAATTGATTTCTGGTCTGCTTTTCTAAATGATCTTGAGAAATTTAAAGGTAACACTACTCCTTTAAGGTTTTTCATGTCATGTTCACTTATGGTATGATCCATATTATTATGTTTTATTTTTTATTTATATTTTATATTTTCTAACTCTTTTCATTTTGTTAGTCAAATATTGTTTTCAAGAAGACGGATAGTATTAATGCACGATTAGTCGATAGAATTCGAAGTCATGTGGAAACGTTTTCCCGTGTTAAAAGTTTACGTGTTAATTTGGTAATTTAATTATTTATATTTCTATTTTATTAATTATTTATATTTCTATTTTGTTTTAAATTATATATATATATATATATATATATATATATATATATCGGTTTTTCTTGATAATTTGGTAATTATTTTTTTGTCGAATATTTACATTTTTATTTTGTTTTTAAACTTATAAAAAAAGCTTTTTATGTAGAAAACAATGTTAAAACAATATTTGACGATTACGGATCATCCTCGAGTCAATTCATTCAAAATAATGAAGATGGAAAGGTTTGAGATGGAGTGGCAGACCAAAAACAATGATGTTTACTGCGGGTTATTTCTCACGAGACACATGAAAGTATATCGTGGTGGTGGAGTGGAGAAGACTGATGCTGATATATTGCATGAGTGTACTAGTCAAAAGATGCAATTGGTGGACATGATGAAGAAATATGTTGGTAAGATTTTGTTGTCAGATTTGAATTTGTGCAAACCATCTTTTGTTACTACTTTAGAGGATTATGTTAAACTGATGGGCTATAAAAGGAAGAAGATTTACATTGAAGGTCATTTTCATGAACTTGAAGTGAGGGTTCAATCAACAGGTGTTCTTTGATCAGTGGTTTCTCGTTTTCAAACTATTTTAGTTATTTGTGATTTGCTAAGGAAGACTATATAAGTATCCTTGTTTCTTTTGTGTTTAGAATTCTTATGTATGTTTTTTTTGGATGATCACCAATATATGATAAACTATGATCCACTTATGCTATGATACTAAGGAAGACTATAAATATCCTTGTTTGTTTTGTGTTTAGAAGTTATATGTATGTTTTTTTTGTTTTGTTTTTTTAAGGATCACCATTATGTGGTAAAATATGATCTACTTGTGCTATGATACAAATGGTTGTTTATAATGTTTTTTATTCAAATTATTCACAAAAAAGACAAATATTTCTTAGTTAAAGAAAAATAAAATAGATAAATGTTATGTATTTTAGTATGTGGTCTAACAGGTTTTTAAACATTGTCCAAGTATAAAAGTGACAGGGTATCTAAGTTTAGTATGTGGCCCAATGAATTTTTAAGACAAATACTATTATATATGAATCCTTAATTCAAAATTATATATTTTTTTGAACCAAATTTTATTCATAGTTTAATGATGCAATTTTATTATTCCAAAATTTTCTTGTGATTTTATAAATTGAATTTCTTACATTATATAAAAATTCCATGTATACAGTCATGAACCAAATTTGTTACTATTCCACTAATATTTTTTAATTTTTAATAAATTTTATCTTAAGTGAGCTATTTTTTTTTTTGGATCAAAGTTTGTATATTTAAAAAATACAAATATAAATAAATTGTATATAATTTCTATAAATAAATTTTAAGTCTTATTAAAAACTTATAAATCTTATTTTGGATCAAATGTTTTGCATCAAAAATATATTTATATATAAGAATAAAAAAGAACTTACCATTTATAACATAATTTTAATTAAATTATCAAACAATTTTATTAAAAGCATTGATGCATAAATTGATGAACCAAAATTGTTTATTTTTATAAATCAAATTTCAAATCTTATTAAAAAATTATATTTTCGGATCAAAATTTTTGCATAAAAAATATAAAAATAGAAAGAATTAAAAACTTACCATTTAGAACACTATTTTACGTAAACATTCAAACAATCTTATTAACTACTTTATAACCCATATTTGTATCAAAGTGTTTTTATAAAAAATTTAAGGGTAAAATGATTCAAAAAGAACTTAATATTTAGAATAGAGTTTTATTTAAAACATCAAACAAATTTATTAATGAGTATATTGTTCTTTTGTTAAAAATATATCGAACAAAGTTAAAATCTATCAAACATTAGATCTCGCTTCTTCTGTTGCGAAGTTATGGCAATTACGTGCATCATGTTTTTCACTTGTCCCATTTTATGTATTTACCACATTTATGACATTTTCATCCATCCTTTTTTTTTTCAACAGCAATCTCCTTATTTCTCTTCATTCTTTTCTTCGTTGTTCGTCCACCTTTGTTATTGATTAATGTAGGAATAATATATTTATTTTCTCTTGTTGTTCAACTCCCATAAAAGTCTCACTAACTTATTTGTTATTCATTGATTTTGCATTTTTTGTTTCTTTGTCGATATTAGTCATCTTCTTATTCATCTCATCTCTGAACAAGATCAATTTGTCAAAATCATTATCCAACCTATACATGCAGAACTCCATTGCAAATTCTAATTCCCGTATAATAAATTGAATATCTTCTTTCTTTTTGCTTGTATGAACATTTGTTAGATTATAAGTATGCTTGTATCATGGTACCACATCTTTTGTCCATATCTTTGTCAAATATGCTTTTGGATAACTTTCCACACCTTCCATTCTTAAAACATAGAAACAATATCTGCATAAAATTCCCGTCAATTCAAATATAAAGCAAGAACAAAGAAGTTTTTTATCCGATTTAAAAAGTTTAACATGTAACTAACCATTAATGCAATAATCTCTTATTGAATATCAAAGAAAACATTTCTTGTGAAGATTTCAGCTGCTTCAACTTCAAGTTTCAATCCAATTTTAATATCCGATTTTGTGTATCTTGAATCATGATCATTTTTTCTTTGAATGCATAGTTGTCCTTCTAATGCAGTATCAAAATGAGTTGAAAATTCAATCAAATGAAAATCTGAGTTAGAGAGTAGCCCTTAAAAAATAATTTCCAGCTTCAGATCTTGATGTAGTCCTCATCGATCAAGATGAGTATTCTTTGAAATAAGCAGGAATCCATAGATCTCTCATTTTGTACATCCTGTTAAACTAGTTGTTTTCATTTAAGTGAAACTCATCCATTATGTTTTTCCATGTTGATTCAAAATCTTCTTTGAGTATTGTTTCATTTCAAATGAGATCGCTCAACTTTTTCAAAACATTTGTTTTTGCCCCATATATATATATATATATATATATATATATATATATATATATATATATATATATATATATATATATATATATATATATATATATATATATATATAATTAAAAAATTTATATTAAATTAAAAAAACATTTTATAATTATGTACTAACCTTGTGAGTAAATTTTTTAATATGTGCCACATACACAATCTATGTCTTGCACTCTTGAATACCGTCGGTACCGCTTGCAAAATTGCAGTGTCTTGATTTATTACAATTACATTTGGCTCTTTGAGAAATGCTTTTTTGAAAGCATGTTGTAGCAATGAGTAAGATTCAATGCTTTCACTTGAAAGTAACCCGAATCCAAAAGTTATGTATCGTTTATGATTATCTATAACAGTAAATGGTACAAAAATCATCATAAATCTGTAAAACAAAGAAAGAAAAGTTATATTATTATGCAAATACCATCATATATCTTAGTAATGATGTAACTCATATTTGATATTTTAATATTATTAAATTATGCAACTCATATTTTTATTGATTCACATATAATTATTATTGTTGATAGATTAAAATTCATAATATTAATGATTCTAAATACAATGATTCAAAAACATAATTTAATAATTCATATACTAATGATTTAAATTTGCCCTAATTAAAGACAATCATTAAATGATTCAATAAAAAATAATTAATATTCAAAATTTAGAAAATGATTCAAAATTATAAATACATTAAACATTCACTTACTTTTTGAATCTTTTATTTTAAAATTTAGATTCAAAAATAATTTGATTCTTATTTTTTTTATAGAAATTTAAAATATAATTCTTATTTTACTATTGATTCAAATATTAATCATACAAAATTGCTCTAATTAAAAATAATGATTCACTATTCTAATATATGTAAATACAATAATTCAAAAATATAAGTAAATTATATAGTCACTTACTTGTTTTTTTCGGTAAGTTGCATCAAAAGAGACAACATCTCCAAATGCAAAATAGTTTCGTTTTGCTTCTTCCTCTGCCTAAAACAATCCAGTCAATTCTTCATTACTTCCAACACTACAGTCAAACGAAAAAATTTGTAAATAATCTTTTTTTCTTCATCAACTTGTTTATCACAAAATCTGCATCTCTTTCTCCAATAAATTCAATCTAATCCCTTTTGAAATTTTTTGTATTTATTCGTGTAGCTCTAGCATTCTCAAAACCACCTTGGACTCTTTTATGTATTTATATGCAGTACTTGGTCCCATGTTTACATTTGACATATCATATATCATTTTCTTTTGTGAAAATGTGAGTCTTCTTTCAGAATTTATAAAACTTTTGTTTTCTTCATGAAAAATATGTGTGTGTGTGTGTTCTTCTTTAAGCTCATATATTTGTCATACTTTATCCTTATTGACCTTCATTCTCACATATACTTCATAGTTTACTCTAATAGAAGGTCGTATGTGTTTTTTGTTGTTTGGATCATCTAGAGTATCATATGCAACTTTCTTTTTGGATCCTTGCCTATTGTATACTATGCATATTCTTCCATAACCTTATACTCCTTTTATTGTCTTTGTAGATGCTATTCTTATTTCAAACCCACTTTTCCAAGCATATTCTTTATAAAATGCTAAAACATCTTCAAATTTTGGAAAAGTTTGTCCCTTATAAGGTCTGATATCTACATCTGGAGTCTAGTAAGTTTATCCATCAGTTATACTCACAATTTGATCACGTTTAGAAGATGATGAAGATGCAACATTTCCTGATGAAGATCCAATATTTATTGTCATAGAACCATTTTTTTTATTCAAAAACATTGTATCATAATATACGATGTAAAAAAACAATATTTTTAATAATAAAGTTATCTTGATCATTACTTTCTGAATCTGTTGTTTTCTTGTTTCCACTTTCTGCATCATCAATATGCATTATAGATTCTATATTCACTGAATGTTGATCCACAATTGATGTTTATGTTATAAGCTCATCAATTATTACATGTTTTTCACCTAAATATTAACATAGAAACTGATATTAACATGTTTCTTATATATCACATTGTTGATTGTTGATTAGCGTCTAGTATTACTTCAATTTCGATATCAATCAAAATATTATCAATAAAAAAATTGAAAACAGATGTTTTTCATACACTAGTTTCAATGATTTTAAATGTTTTTATGAATAAAAATTCGATTTTTAACCTAATCCTAAAACAGAGCTCTATATGAACAAATTTTGTTATAAATCATGTTTTTTCATTCGTAATACCAATGAATATAGATTCAAATCGAAGTTTTGAACATAAATTAGAGTTAAACCTGTCAATTTCATAAATGATATTTCATTAAAGTCGTAACTGATTTTTCGTGATTTGATACAGAGCATGACAATCAACATTAAAGTATCCTTTTTGAGTTCTAATCTAACCAAAATTTTGAGTTATTTCAATTGAAATTGTAAATTTTTTTCAATTTTACTGATGATCGAAGCAAATTTCATTTTGTTTCAGTTTTCATCTAATTTTATTGATGATCGAAGCTAATTCTACATTTTTTGAAACATAAATTTATGATTAATAGTAAAAGATAAGTTTTTGATCTGAATCTAACCTGATTTCGTATGAAATGAATAGGATATTGAATATTTCAGTAGAAAGAAACTCGATTTTGTCGTTGATCTTCTTACTTGTGTGATGATTGGAGAAGTCAACGACGAGCACAGAGAAGTCGAAATTGCTTCAGCCCAATTTTGATTAGCCTACCCCACTAACATTCTTTTAAATTTTTTTGCAACCCAATTATTTGTTATTGAACCTAAATACACTTAATGAGCTCGACTGATCACGGTTAGTCCTTGCAGTCCTTACCGTTTTTAGAGTTTTCATCGGAACCGGACCCTATATATATATATATATATATATATATATATATATATATATATATATATATATATATATATATATATAGAGAGAGAGAGAGAGAGAAAGAGAGAGAGAGAAAGAGAGTCAGGTTCTTTTGAAAAACAAAAGATTTGTGAGAACTTGCGAACTCATAATCAGCTCATCATTTTAACACAAAAAACATCAATCTTCTTCAAACGGTGTGTAAGCGATATCTAGGCTCAAAAAGAAGATTTGACGATTTTTTTTTGGTTTTTTATTGTGACTGCTAATGAGTACAGTCAACAGTCATATGCGTTGTTGACGAGCACACAATCAGCAGTCCATATGACAATTGATTGTGCACATCCCTAGTCCATATGACTGTTGATTGTGCCCAACAGCAGTACATATGACTGTTGATTGCATATACATATAACAAATATATATATATATATATATATATATATATATAAAATTTACAATAGGATTAATATCAAAAGTCCCATGTTTTTGGCACTAAATTGGAAAAAGCCTTGAATTTAATTTTTCATTTACTATGACCACGATATTTTCATGGAATTATGGCAAAAGGGCACAGTGTCGGTTTCACCGGTTTCAACAGGTTGCATAGCTTAGTCGAACGTTGGAGGTAGTTGTTAGCTAGGTTTCATTTACTATATATATATATATATATATATATATATATATATATATATATATTACACAATTTTTTTAGAATTGAAATGTATGTACATATTTTTTGATAATATATATGAAAAACAAATACACATATGTGTGCATATAAATTTTCACATATTTTGAATTGAAATTTTTTGTGCATAATTGTTTTTGGTTGAAAATTTTATGAGCGAAAAAATTTTTACTTGTTTATTTTCAAATTTTGGTTTTCTCTTGATCGCTCAATGTATATATTACCACTAGACGAATATCTGCATGTTGCGCAGAATATAAAAATATATTTGAAATATTTACAAATATATGTTTTTTAAATATATCAATGACTTTGTTGTTAGCTCTTATATGATAAATCTTATAATAAGTTGGTATAAACATTGTTTGTTTTGAATTATATGATAATGTATGTAACATCCTGTTTTAGGTTGTCAGTGGTTAGGGTTCGTGGGCTGCAACCCGGACATGAGGAAGTCTCGGGGTTGCGACGAGTTGCTAGAAGCTTAGGGCATCTCGTCACATTTCCGTGGGTTTGAGGTTAATGGGAATCAAGGTTATATCGAGGAAGTAATGGAAGTTTGAAGTTGTGGCAAGATAAGTCCCTTATTTGAGAAAGGTGGCAGCTGAGTACGCTGGGCGTACATATGTGTACGCTTAGCGTACTCATGTGAGTGATTTTCAATCAGAGCCACCTAGTACGCTGGGCGTACCAGAGGGTACGTTGGGCGTACTAGGCCCAAAGTGAAAACCCTAATTTAGGGTGAGTCCCCTATATAAAGGATATGATGGCCTCATTTCTGGCCACCATTCTCATACATCAAACCCTAAGTGTGCCCTAACCCTCTTTTTAAAGCTTGTGAGTGCATTTGTGAGCCTTTGAGAGTGTTTGTGTGTTCTTGAAGAGAAGAGAAAGCTTTGGAGAAGAAGGAGTGGGAGTCCAAGCTCTTGGATCTGAGCAAATCTGATTTGGGAGCTTCATATAGAGGTATAAAGCTTCAACCTTTACCACTCTTTTGTTATGTGCATCATAGATGAGACTTTTAGGGTTTTGTCCCAAAAAGGTGGAGACTTTATGAGATCTTGAGTTCCAGAGACTAGGATCAACCCCTTTTGAGTATATTAGTGGTCTAATGTCATAAAAATCCAATCTTGGTCGTTGGAATCAAGCCATGCAAGTGTTATGAGCTTATTGAGATAAGGGAATGAGTGTTTTGGGAGTTTGTGACCTTTCCAGCCATGCAAACGCTTAAAGTCACTGACTTTATGGAGTAAGAGGCATTAGGGAGTCCAGATCTGGGATTTGAGTTAATGTCTTAACTGATTAAGACCAAAGGAGTATAAAGACTGAATGTAGGGAGTACGCTGAGCGTAATTCCTGTACGCCCCGCGTACTGCCCCAGTGTCCCCGATGGCCAAATCTGGAGTGTGAGTACGCTAAGCATACCAAGGGAGGTACGCCCTGCGTAACCTCACTGTGGACTTTTGGGCTAAGTCTCAGTTTGGGCTTGTTGCAATTGAGTATTGGACCAGAAGGAATATATATATATTCGTGCTTGGGCCCTTAATTTGGGCTTGCCATTTAGTTTTGAGAGTGGGACTCGGGTGAGCCCATTTATTATTGGGCCTTGGTGGGCCGAATGAGTTTTAGGCTAATAATGGGTTGGTTAATGGTCTACCCTTAGACCTAATGAGTGAGAGTTTGGACTTAGTTCCTAATTGGGTTAATTGTGGGTTTGGCTCAGAGTTAGAGGCCGGTGCGCAGCAGCATCGTTTTTTGGGGCTGTTCTTCATCCGAGGTGAGTCTTCTCACTATACTTACCATGAGTGGTATCTTTGTGTGACTGAGATGTTTTATGTGCTTATTTGTGTATTGTGATATTCTGCATTATGTCACTGTGATTTATGCCGAGTATTGTTATTATAAGCTTATTGGGTTAGGACCGGAGGGTCCACTTGGGTTCTGGGACCGGAGGGTCCCACTGAGACACATTGACCGGAGGGTCTTATCTGAGTATAGCCATGAGAGGCTACTGAGATGTGTGTGGTATTTTGGGGAACTCACTAAGCTTCGTGCTTACCGTGTTATTTGTTATGTTTTTCAGATTTTTCTTAGGATCGCGGGAAGGCACCGGCTCGATTGTACACACAGAGAAAAGAGTTATGTTTTGAGGAACCTGGATTATTAATCAAACAATTATATGAGAATAATATGATTTAAAGTGAAAAAAATTGTTTGGAAATTTACGGTGTTACAATGTAGACATCTTTTAAAATTTTATAATCCTAATTGTCTCAATGGCTTCTACCTGCAGGTTACTCATGAATAAAATTAAATATAATATATGGTTTAATGATATTTATAGGTGGTGTTATGATTAATTAATTTTAAAAAGTTTATTTGTTTAAGATTTTAATTCTATCATTGTAATTATTTAAAACATCAAATAATGTTTTTGTTTTTAAATGTAACAATATAAATTATATATATAATATTACTTTTAACTATTATTGTTGTAAGTTATTTAAAATAACTTATTTGGAAACTCTTAATTATTTTAATTTGGTTTCAGAAATTTAACTTTTTTAAAATTTATTTGATGAATATTTTTAGTTTCTTTGATTGGAATTATTTAAAACAACAAACATTGTTTTTGTTTTTAAAGATAACATTATAAATTTTCTATATAATATTACTTTTAATTATTCTTATTCTAAGTTGTTTTTAAGATACTTATTTGAGAAATGATTATAAAAAATATTTTCATGTTTTTTTTGTTGATTTGCGATTACAGTTTAGGTTTAACACTATAATTTATAACTTTTAACTATTTATAAAATAGTCTCTCGATTTTTTTCAAGTTTAACTAAAATTTTGATTTAAGTTAACCGTTTAACATTATATGAAATTAATAATTTAACTATTTTGCATAAAATCATAAACTCTACAAAAGTTGTGACTTTAAAATTACAATTGCTCACATAAAACAACATATCTAAACTAGTACGTTAACTATAATATGTTAAAAAATTAAAGTCATGGTTTTATAAATAGAAGTAAAATAAGATACTTTAATATTGTAGTGTAGTTAATTTTTTATTAGAATTTAGTTTTTGTATTAATTTAATATTATTAACCAATTTATATTATTTATTGGAAACAAATTGAAAAGTCATGAAGGTTTTAAATGCACGTGGTGCAAGTAAAAATGTCTATTTTATAAGTATATTACCATATGTTTACGTAAATTCATAGCTATTTTTTAAACTAGAATCGGTTATTTAACAATGGAATTTAAAATAATTAATAAATATCTTTTTAATGACAAACTTAATCTATTTTAAAGTATTTCAAACATGTAGAAAAGAATTTATATCATCCACAGTTAGAGAAGCATGAGGAAGTTTTGCTGGACGGTAATCCGGATGCATATTTGGGTGCAAAACTAAAATTCCTTAAAAATCAAATCAGGAACTGGAAGAGAAGAATAGATAAAGAAGAAGCACAGGAGATTTCCATAATCAAGAATAAGGTGGCGTGACTAGAAAAATTGGCAGAATCAAGACACTTAACAGACAATGAACTGGAATGTCGTGACCAGGGACTCCAAAAAATACTGGAACTAGAAAAATTGGCGGTGTTGGACCTGAATCAAAAATCACGAATCAAATGGATCGTGGAAGGAGACGAGAACACCAAATTCTTCCATGGTTTTATTAACAACAAGAATAAGAGAAATAGAATCAACGGGGTGATGATAAATGGTAGGTGGACATCTGATGCAAGGATGGTCAAGATGGAAGCTCAACAGTTCTTTCAGAATAAATTTAAGGAACAATGGGTCTGGAGGCGTAAACTCAGTAGCCCTCATTTCAAAACTTTATCCACGATGGAGGCTATAAAACTTGAAGCACCTTTTAGTCCGGAAGTAGTGAAAGTTGCAGTGTGGGCTTGTGGGAGTGAAAAGACCCCGGGGCCGGATGGATTCACCTTCAAATTCATAAAAACCTACTGGGGTATCATTAAAGATGATGTGATGAAATTTATCCTGCATTTTGATGAAAATGGTACAATTGCTCGAGGTTGCAATTCATCATTCATCACTCATCACACTAGCTCCAAAAGTAAAAGATCCATCATCATTATCGGACTACCATCCTATTAGCCTCATTGGATGCATGTATAAAATCATCTCGAAGATCCTTGCGATAAGACTCAAATATGTCATAGGCAGTGTCGTCAGTGATGTACAATCTGCATATGTAGAGGGTAGAAACATCTTGTATGGGCCTTTGGTAATAAATGAAATATATACGTGGGCAAAGAAAGTGAAAAAGACCCTGATGTTCAAATTAGACTTTGATAAAGCCTTTGACTCTATAAATTGGGAGTTCCTTGATTCCATTCAATACCAGATGGAATTCGGCAACAAATGGCGTCTTTGGATTCACGGCTGTCTTAAATCATCAAGAGCCTCGATAATAATAAATGGTTCGCCAACAGAAGAGTTCAAAATTTCAAAAGGAGTTCGGCAAGGAGACCCACTTTCCCCTTTTCTCTTTATCATTGCAATGGAAGGTCTTAATGTGGCTATGGAAGCAGCGAGAAAAAAAGGGATATTTATAGGAGTTCAAATCCCCAACGATAGTCCTATGATATCACATTTATTCTATGCCGATGATGCTTTCTTTGTGGGTGAATGGTCAAGATCAAATCTCAAAAACCTCGCTAGAATCCTAAAATGTTTTCACGCGTCATCGGGGCTTAAAGTTAACTTTTATAAATCCAAAGTCTTTGGAATTGGGGCCTCGGAACGAGAAACCTCGAATTGGGCCAATATTCATGGATGTGAAGCTGGTTCTTTTCCATTCGATTATTTGGGGGTCCCGGTGGGTGCAAATATGAACCTAATAAAAAAAACTAGAAGCCAATCATAGACAAATTCCATTCTAAACTGTCAACTTGGAAATCGAAATCACTCTCCTTTGATGGCAGACTAACGCTACCCAACTCGGTGGTTGGCAATCTTCCCACATACTTCTTCTCCCTATTCATGGCTCTTGTGGCAGTCACAGACGAACTAGAAAGCATTAGAATAAGGTTTCTATGGGGCGGAGATGAAAACAAAAAGAAAATTCATTAGGTATCCTTGGACAAAGTGGTCGCACCCAAATCAAAAGGCGGTCTTGGCGTGGGATCTATCCGTGAATTAAACATGAGTCTAATCGTAAAGTGGTGGTGGCGATTAAAGGATGAAGATGAGTCAATATGGGGTCAATTAATAAAAGGTATACATAATCTTCATAACAAACCACATGATCTTCTGTCTAATAGGAATTTACGTGGAGTATGGAATAACGTTATCTCGGTTAGAAAGGATCTCAACAAATTTGGAATGGATATTGGAGATGTGTTCAGACTGCAGATCAAATCTGGTGAGCATGTGTTGTTCTGGCTTGACAAATGGCTAGGCCCACAAAACCTAGAAAACAAATACCCAGCTTTGTACAAAGTTGAATCTAGAAAGAGATGCTTAGTTGTTGATCGGGTGGCTGACGGTAGAATCGTTAGACACTGGAAATCATGCCCAACAGATGCAGGTTTAAATGACGATCTTGCTAAGTTAAATGAAGAACTATCAGATATTCGTCTAGTAAACGGTGGTTATAGGTGGAGTTGCATAATTGATTTAGATGGAAAGTACACAGTGTGTAATATGAGGGAAAAAAATCGAACTTCTCTTACACCCTCTCCAACTCCTCCCAATCCTTAAATGGAGCAAGGAAGCGCCAAAAAGAGTAAATTGCTTCATTTGGTGAGCTATGCAAAATAGAATACCCTCGGCGGTAGCATTAGCTACACGTGGAATCAATGTGAATTCATTAAGTTGTGGTGCATGTATCAACGGGGAGGAAAATGCAGACCACATCCTGATGCAATGTCTGTTTGCTTGCATAGTAAGGGAGAAAGTGTTCCAATGGTGCGGCTTACAACCCATATATTTTAACTAGGTTAATGACTTACTAGTCTACGTGGAGTCTTGGGGCAATAGTCTCAAAAGGCGTAAACGTTTCCTCACCATATGTTATGGTGTATTATGGAATATATGGAAATACGATAACAACTGGGTGTTCAAAGCGATGTTCACCAACCCCACAAGAGGAGTGGAGATCGTCAAATCTACGCTGTTTTTTTGGATCAAGTGCAGGGGGATATAAATGTCGGCACATGGGATGATTGGCAGGTATCTCCTTTTGAAAATTTGTAATACCTTACCTCCTGTTTAGGCCTGGCAATGGAGCGGGTTTTGACACTGATCCGATTCAAACCCTTAAGAATTATATGGGTTTGGAGCATAGTTAACGACTCGTACCCGTTAACCCTTTTATTAAAAGGGTCGGGTATGGATCATCACCAATCTGATTCGTTTATAACCCGCCCCGGATAAATTTAGAAATATATGTTTATATTTTATCATGTCTAAAGTTTTATTTTAACTGTAATCGAAAGTCCAAAGGGAAAAAGCCAAAGGCCAAACTATTTTTACATAGGACTCGATGAGTCAACTTCTAGATTGTCTATTAACAAGAATTATGGTATTATTTCATTAATATTCTATCAAGCAATCATTAATTTCATTTATATATCAATAAAATCATTATCAATCGGAAGAAAGTTTGCAATTGCTATTCTCTATAACCGCATTTGACATTCAAAAATCAATGGGAAGTTACTACAATAGTGAATTTAATTCCAATCGAAAATCCTCGAGTATGTAATGTGTTTTCTAAATAAACATTTTTGTTTGATTATTCAAAAAACCTACGGGTTATGCGGCGGGTTTGAATATCTGTTGATTCGATGGATAAAGATATGAGTTTGATTATTCTAAACTCTGCGGGTTACGGAGCGGGTTTGGATTAGATTTTGAAATTTGTTAATCGAAATTTGATCAAGGTCGATTCGCTCCAAACCCGTCTCATTACGAGGTCTACTCCTTTTTTGTTATTTCTTTCTTTTTGGTTTTGTCAGACTACGTCTTCTTGCTAGTTTCTGGCTAGTCGGTTGGTTGCTTTTTTAATAAATTTGCTGTTTCCAAAAATCTAATAATATATCTTAGAAGTCCTTTGGTAATTAATAATATCTAATTAACGGTTATTTTTCCAAAAGTATTATTGCTTTAATAATTACAAAGCAATTTTATTATTGTACGATGATGTTAACTGTTTTGTATTTGTGATTCCACAAAGCTTAACCTTTTACTTATTGTAATTCAAATACCATTATTATTTTGATTATAAGTTTAGTGCTTAATTTGTCGATTTATTTATGTTGTCTGTTTCTTGGCCAACTGGGGGTGTCTTCTTGCTTTTGAACCCATGATGATCTTCCTTTTTCTCTTAAAATCATATGATTTGATGCCTTTTACCCAAACCCGCTTTACTTTTATTACTTGCTTTGGTGGGTTTAATTTCTTGTTTATAAAACCCCCCAAAAATTGTATCTTTTTGGTTTTGGAAGATTGTCCTTCAGCATTCAGCAGTTCATGAACAGGTTGGCCTCTCTCTCTCTCTCTCTCTCTCTCTCTCTCATCGTTTTCTTTTCTATCAATCAGTTTCTTGTGATATATAAGTTTTTCTGCTGCTTTTGATGTAATCTATGTGTTTTTCGCATATATATCAGAGGGTTTTGTGTGTGAAACTGTGTGTTTAATTTCTTGTTTTAAACTAAGTCTTCTGAATTTTATAAGCTGACTTTTTATTACTATGTGTGTATGTGATATGTTGAATTCTATATATGATGTGTTTTTTCTTAACGCAGTGGGCAGTAGCATGAGTTGTGATGCAATGATTATTCTTCAGAATTGAAATCCTAATTTGTTTGCTAGATACCTTCGTATATGAATCAACTTTTTGACTTCTACAGTCACAAATAAGCAACCACTGAACTTCGAAACTAATAAAAAAACATATTTCTCTTGAAAAAAAATTGTTTGTTGATTTATTTATTTATTTTTTTAAAAAAAAACTATAAAAAAATAATCATTTTGTTAACTTTGAATTTGAGAAAAATAAATACTTGAACTTCAATAATCAAGAATGGAAATAGGAATAAAAAAGTGTTCATCTTCTGTTCCTGGAAGTCTATGTTCCACTATGTTCATGTTTTGAAGTTTATAAATATTGGTGTTTTGATCGAGTTGAGTATACTCAAGAATTGATGATTTTCTCATTCTTAATCTTAATTGCTATATATTTAGGGCTTTATTTACTGACGTAGAAAATGGCATCCACATCCACGCAATTTGCTACTTCGAGAAGGATGGGCATATTCGAGCCACTTCACCATATCGGAATGTGGGACGACGACACTACTAATTTTGGATGCGATATTGTAACCCCAAACACCGCCTCCTCCTCTATGATCAATAGGCTACCCAACAAGGTGGACTTTATCTCTCTATGCTTAGCCTACAAGTTATATATATATTAAATATGAAATTTTAACAATTTGAAAAGTTTGAATTTTTAAGAAAAATGAGAAAAAATTTGAATTATTAAAATTAATGAAGCTTTAATGTATTGAATACATTACATATATAAACATTTTCTAATAAATATCTTACATATATATTACCTTACATATTAAATATGAAATTTTAATTTAATAAAATGAAAAATACAATAAAATGACAAGTGGAAAATAGAAAATTTAAAAATTTTAGAAAATGTCATGTGTCCAAATGAAGGAGAATAAGACATGTGGCAAAAAAACCTTCATTTATTAAAGTATATATATATAGGGCCCACTCAACGAACACGGATGAAATGTGTGTTTGGGAAAAACTCTTTATTAAACAATACATTTTCATGGAATAAGACAACTTATATGTTATTGTACATATATATGTCTATACCATTATTTAAGGTACTAGATCTACATAAATAATGTTTAAAAAGGAGATTCCAATTTGAACACATCTGGCATATTAAGATAAACATATGTGTCGTTGGCATGTTAATTTGGAAGAACTCTGTTTTAATTAACACTGTTCACTGAATGAATCATAATATTTTAAGTAAACTCCACAAGTGGTTTATGTTAGCTTGCAAAAAGTTATGGATAACTTCAAAATCTTTTTAACTTTGGTCCATTAAATATTTGTTTTGCCTTTTTAACTTTTTTTTTTACCATATTAACTTTAACATTTCTTTTATTTGAATAATTAACCCACCCTCCACTACTATACCCTCCCCCCCACACACACACTAATCATGCCGGAAATCCTTTGACTCTTTACCAACATTGTAAAATTAAAAGGATAAAACAGTCATTTCAAGTTTTCCAAAATCAAAATCACAAAAGGTGCATATTTGAATACTAATGCAAGTTGAAATTTTTTGAACCCCTTCTATAGGATTTTTGGAATCCACTGAGGACTAATTTTGAAGTTTACTCTAGTAATTCTATACAAATATAAGGACCATGTTAACATATACATCTCCATTCTAACATATAAAGTTTCGATACTTTTAGACGGATTACATTTCGCAGGAGTCGATAGGACCTTCATCCGATAATGAAGCAGCCAAAAACATGTCTGATAAGGTGATATATTCCTTCATTTTCTCCTCTTGTTATTGTTATATATGTGTGTACATAAGCTATATATACACACACAGGGGCGGAGCTTTACTAGGGCGAGGGGCCCCCCTTGATTATATATATATATATATATATATATATATATATATATATATATATATATATATATATATAGGGCGCGGAGCTTTATTAAGGCAAGGGGGCTGTGCCACCCCCCCCCCCCCCCCCCCTTTGATTTTTTGGTTATAGAAGTAGCCCCTATATATTAGTTTTATACATATTATACCTAAAAATATAAAATTTTGGCCTATATATTAGTTTTATACATATTATGCCTAAAAATATAAAATTTTGGTTGTGGCCCCCCTCTCACCGTTTTTTATACATATTATATTTCCACCCCAAATATATATATATATATATATATATATATATATATATATATATATATATTGAAGCTCCGCGCCTGTATATATATTCACTTGCGATGTAACTACGTACAGTTGCAAAGAAGGCTAGCGCAAAACCGTGAAGCTGCACGTAAAAGCCGTTTGAGGAAAAAGGTTTGTCCAAAACATTCACTTTGAGTGTGTTACATTTGGATCTTCAACTTCTATTTTTTTCTACATTGTCTCCATAGGCCTACGTTCAACAATTGGAAACTGGTCGTTTAAAGTTGGCGCAGTTGGAGCAGGAGCTCGAGAGAGCTCGACAGCAGGTGAACCAAAATTTCACGCAAAAAGACTTTCCTCTTTTGCTTCTTTAATTATAATCTTTTGGTCATTCATTTCCATGAACTCTTGGTGGTTGTTTGATTGATTGCAGCGTGTGTACGGTGGTTTACTGAATACAAGCAATGGTCTGTTACCTAATAATGTCAATCCAGGTACATGACTTAATTATGTTGTACATGAGTACGTACAATCCATTAATGGATCGTCTATTAAATTAATCCAAGTAAAATTAAGGTTTTAATTAATCTGGACTACTAATTGTAATTGGTATAGGTATCGCTGCATTTGAGATGGCATATGATTTGTGGGTTGCCGAGCAACAAAAAAAGGACAATGAACTTAAAGACGTGTTGCAAAGTCATGTAAGCGAATTAGAGCTTCGTATATTCGTAGACAGTGGCTTGAACCACTACTATGAGCTTTTCCAATTGAAAGCTAATGCTGCAAAAGCTGATGTGTTTTATACGATGAATGGGTTGTGGAGAACGCCCCTCGAAAGGTTCTTTCAGTGGCTTGGAGGTCCACGACCATCAGAGCTCCTATACGTAAGACCTTGTTACTAGTTTCTACCCAAAAAAAATCACAATTCACTTTTGGACGTATATATAGAGCTCCAAAAATACCCTTTTGTAGCTTATATTATAGCATGGAAAATATAAGAGGGCATAATATACAGCGATTATTAATTATGACACATTGTTTTTTGTTCTTTTCTCATGTATGGGTATGTAGATACTATTGCCACAACTTGAGCCTTTATCGGATGCACAACTGATGAGCGTCTCGACTCTGAAACACTCTTGTAAACAAGCCGAGGATGCATTGAGTCTAGGAATGGAAAAGCTTCAACAGAACCTTGCTCAGGGTATCACTATCGACATAACTGGAGTTGGAAGTTACAATGCACAAATGACTTTAGCTATGGAGAGGCTTGAAGGAATCGAGAATTTCTTGAACCAGGTAATTAATTAAATAATGCTACCTTAATTAGACGTTACATTCAACTCACATGAGATTTTTAAAGTCAAATATTAAAAGTAGTTACAACTTTTTGTGCTCCGCTTACAATGAAAGCAATCGCATGCATGCAGGCGGATCACCTACGACAACAAGTGTTGCAACAAATGTCTCGAATCTTAACCGCACATCAAGCTGCAAGAGGGTTGCTCGCATTAGGGGAGTACTTTCAACGCCTCCGTGCACTAAATTCCCTTTGGTCAGCCCGTTTTCGTGAGCCCACCAGCTAAAAGTATTAGAATCACTTCATTTAATTTGGTGAACCAGTCTTCATGAGACTTTGAGCTACAACAAACCTCACTTTCGCCACCAAGTCATCGAAGAAGCTTTGAGCTAGCTTTGAGATCACCTTTCACAAAGGTTTCCGATATTACAAGTATATATGATTTATGTGATCGGATATAATACTCATTTTACCAATTTATATTGTCCAAAAGCATATATGTTTTTATGGTTGCTTGAGAATGTAGATATAAAACATGATGTTGTGCATATATGCAAGAGGCTGAGTTTTCCTAGGTTGTTTTGAATTTCTAAGGGAGGAAGGAGTCCATCCCTCCCAACCCACTAAACCCACTGCCACATCAGCTTTTCTTTCTTCTCTCTTTTCCATCTTTCCGAACCCACAACATATGGAAACCCTATCTTTCTCAACCCACTCAACCCACTTGTCACATCATTATTTTTTATTTAATTAAATTAAAAAATATTACATAAAATAAAACATAATATTTTTTTCTAAAAATTATTTTTTGCTAATTTGAAACCAAAAAAAAGAAAAAAAAAATCTAAAACGACATGAATTGTAATGACTAGCTGCTTTTTGTCTAGTTACCTAGGAAACAAAAGTAATGAAAGAAAAAGAAATAAGAGAAAAAAAATGAAAGAAAAAAGGTCACGGATCCTTTTGTGTTTTTTATTTCTTTGAAAATTAAATGAAAGGCACGTGCATAGAAAATGCCAAATAGAGACATGCAAAGTAAACAAAATTTCTAGCGGGTTCTATAAGCTGCTGATATCAATTATTTCATAGCCCACTTAACCCAATTGCATTCACGGTATCATGACCAGGAAGTATCGCCGGTACCACCTCAAAAAACTACATCGACTCCCTCCTCCCTAAGTCTAATATTATGGTATTGTCCGCATCATTTTCGAATTTAAAAAGGGTTGCATGCATTCTAGAACTCTTGAAAGCATAAAATTTACTCTTATAACATTAAAACATATTTAATTTTGATGCATATATAAAAATTATTCAAAACAATTTAAATTGTTTAAAACTATACAAGGTTAATCACAATCAATATAAAGACATATTTATCAAATAAGTCTCAAAAGTTTTTTTAGGGGTGATATAAAACCGAAGATCGAACGGTAGCTAATTTAACCGATATAACCGAACCATTATTAAAAATAATGATTTGGTTTCTGATTTCTATTAACCAAATGCAAATGGTTCAGTTTTGGTTTTATTTTAAAATTGTCCCATAAAAAACCGAACCAAACCATTATATTTAATATATATATATATATATATATATATATATATATATATATATATATATATATAAAACATGTAAAAATACCACCAAATGTGTTATATAATAACTAACTATAGCGGAAGCCCTGGTGTGCCAATCGCACGGGTTTGAGTGGATTTGGATGAAATTTGTTACGAAATGATTGATATATGTACACTATTGAAGGACAACAATGGAGAAATATGTGACTTATGGCATGCTATCAACAACCCTTTTATATCTAGATTCCAGATCTATACTCCATTCGCGTATCTAAATTTCGACAACTCTTCTCTCTTCTCCGATGGTGATAAACGGTGGTTGCAAAAGCTGAGAAAGAAGATAGGACACAAATCTAGGGTTTCGATTCTACATCCCAGTCCTTCTGGATTTTGCATCGATGTAGGGATTTCATAACTGATTTTAGGTTTTGGGACTTCATCTCGTAAATCAGTGTTGATTAAAGGTTTTAGATTAGGATTTGGTGTTGATTATAGGTACTAGATTCTGGTTCTAGTATCAAATTTGGGTTTGAGTTTTAAATTTTGGTTATAGTATCAAATTTGATGTTGACAGGTGGTGGTTGGTGAAGGTGCCTACGGTGAAAGAAGATGGTTGTCGATGATTAGTAGGAGATAGTTGCCCGAATTGAGAAAGAAGACAGGGAATAAAGAGAAAATGAGAGAGAGATAGAGAGAGATGAAAATGATATAAGTTTTTAAAATTTATAATTAATCTAATTTAATTGATAAGTTATAAATAAGTGAAAAAATATAAAAAATGGCAATGTAGTCTTTTAAAAAGAAACGAGGGACTAAAATGATAAATTTAAAAGAAACGGGGGACTAAAAATGTTTTGGGGCATTTAAACCGAAACCACAAACGGCTAACAGCGATAGGCACTAACCATGCAAGGAAATGGAAACACATGGACGGTCCGAATTAATTTTTAAAAATACGGACTAAACTGCTTTTTGGTACCTAGCCAAGGGACATTCATGTAATTTACTTTTATATATATATATATATATATATATATATATATATATATATATATATATATATATATATATATATATATATATATATATATAAACTAATTATATTTCTTAAATAAGGAATTGAATTAAAATAGAATAGAAGATACACAAACCCGAATACATCATGTCACAAAGTATCAGTCGTGCTACGAATTTGATTAATCGATTCTAAACCGATTTCCACTATAAGAAAATTTTGATTTTGATTTTGTTACGGAAAATTATGTTGGAAAAAATTGAAATTTTATAGCTAAATCTGAATAACTACTAATTTTTTTTACACAATTTGTTAATGAGACTCTGTACCTATATTTCTTTTAGCAAAACTTTGGCTACGTAATTATAACATCATAGTAAATTTCATAGCAAATTTTATGTAGCAATTGTTTCATAGGAAATTCTGTAACAATTGATTCGTATCATTATTCAATAAAATTAAATTAGTCAGTTGAGTTTGATCATTTCTTTGTGATTTGAGCTTTGAGTTTTATGTTATGAATGCATTTATAGTTTTATAGTTGTCAATTGTCTGGACGAGTTAATTAGAAGACTATATTAGATGGTACCTCCGGTCATGAAGTATATGTCTAGCCAAGATGTCATTAGGAATGTGATTTTTTTACTCTTCCTTCGGTTAGTAAGATGTAGGGTAAATCATATGGTTTTTTCTATAGATCTATGACCTAAAGACCGTATTTCTATATTGAGCAAGGTATGGGGAAACCCGTAAGGCTTCAATGAGTATAATTACGATTATGTTTGAGTTATTGTTTTTGTTACGTGACGCTTGATGTGACATCCCCAAATTTACAGTCATTTTAAAATTTGTATTTCTGCTTATTTTAAAAGAGAGTATTTCTTTTATTACAAAATTGGTCCCAAAAATATTATTTCAATGTGAGATAATATTAACATTAAATATTTCGGAAGAAACGTTCGATATTGATATCTTTTCAAAACTTGGGATGTTATAACTAATACAAAACATAAGCATAAATAGACCTTACATTAGTTTATACTAATGATCTACATCCCCTTTAATCTCTCAGTGCAATGTGTCTTCACATCGATACCTGTGATACAAATAAGCTGAGTGGGTTAGGTTGGGAAACCTGGTGAGATACATAGAGTTTCAACCCACAATAATATAGGTAATTGATTTATTCACATATTTAATGTCAAATAATTAACCCAAATACCCATCCCTGTTTTTTTATTTATTCCTTTCTAAGAAATTATCCTAGGGACTATCACCTACATCGCCTTTACCTATCATCGCCTACATCGCATTTTCTTATATGTTTGTTTTTAAGGAGTTTTCTTAAGGATCATCGCCTACATCGCATAGATAGTATTGTTTTAGGGATTACTCCCCCAATACGTGTCCAAAAAAGGTTAGAGTATCATCGCATGAATACGTAGTTACTATGTCGCCTAAACTCCTAATTCATCACCTACAGGTTACGGGCATGCCGGTGTTTCCACATGACATTTTTAGATTAGTCATTGGTCGCCATCTATACTATGGTAGATGAGTACATCTCAACATCGCAAGTCAAGGTCAGGGCATCTCCAAGTCATCTCCTATTTATCATTACCTATCTACAATCACATATCTATCATTTCTTATCTACCATCCCCTATCACTACCCAATACATATTTATAAGTTTATAATACTTATATGATTAAATCGATTTGAATGTCATCTCATATTATTTTATCTAACACATAACATTTTCGGCACAAATAATAAGCACATAAAGCATGAAATTATCTAGATACTTCATATCTATATGTAAGATGAAAGTAACTATGCACTCACTTGATAAAAGTGGACGACTGACGATTTCGGCAGCGCTTCGCTTCGTAATTTCAAAAGACCTAGACGCATAAAGTACTAAGCCTTAGTTTAGTTTCGTAATCCTAGTGACTATGATAATTATAGTCTAGATTCCCACTAATCCTAATGTCCACATCAAGATCTATAAAGTAAGGATCAACTAGGCACGACAGTTGGGAGGCAGGATCATTTCGGCGTGTAGCCTTTCTAAAATCCAACAACCAAGCTAACGTGACCATTCTAGACATCTCTCCTATAAGTAGATCAATAAGTATTATGACTTGGAATCACTGATAAATCTTATTTATTGGTTCATAATAACGACTTATAACAATAAATATAAGTTACACTGAATACAAAAGAGTGTAGCTTAACTTACAGATGTTTTAGTGGAAACCGGGAAAACGTGCAGACAAAATCTTAACCCGAACTCTTCTATTTGTTGGACTCCTAGCCACTCCAAAATTTAGCTAAAATACTCTAGTTATCTTAAGAAAATCAAACTCAATAAAGGAAGATCTCCAGAGAGTTTATGGGCAAGTTGTGAGGGAAAATGAGCATGTTTTCACAACTATATATAGAAAAAGGAAGGAGGTGCGCCGCGCACAATGCTGGTATGTCCTCCTTTTCCTAGTGCCACATGTTGCTGCCTAATTGCTCCGCGTCATTTCTTCTAGAACTTCGCCATGTGTCACCTTCTTATGGCGCCACATGTCCAAATCATGTGGTGTCATGTCACCTAAACCCTTGCAGAAGTGGGCAGCCGACCATGCCACATGGCGCCCTCTCGTGGTGCCACGTCATCAACACGTGTGGCACACTTCGCGCACACAGTTTTTTCATATTCTTGAAATGGCTCATACGAGCTTCTTTTTTGATGTTATTTATATCCCCAGAAATCTCTCAACGAGATCTACAACTTTCCTTTAGACCTCAATAGGTAATTCTCATTCTATCAAGAATTTATATTTTTGATAGACTTAGGTTGTCAGAGATCGCTACAGAAAGCATAACTCCTATATACAAACTTCATTCTCGATGTTATTTATATCAGTGAACTCTTATTAATGAGATCTTCAACTCTCGTTTAGATTGTTTTTCCTAACAATCAACTGTTTTTAATTTCGGTTTTTGTGCCCGCACTACTACATTGGAACTTCGAAAAATAATAACTTCCTATTATGAAGTCAGATTTGGATGCTCTCTATATGCACGCTCTCGGTTTAACGACTACTACAAATTCGTTTCGATATCTTAGGTTAAAAAGTGATTTATCAAAAATTCACTTTTTACGATACGTAGAGTCGTGTCGGTTTAATCGCGAAACTTCGAAGAAGCATAACTTCTTCGTACGAAGTTGGATTTCAGTGTTCTTTATATGTATGGAATCCTTGTCACATATATACTATAAATTGGTTAAGATTATTTATCCTAAATTATATTCTATAAAAATGTCATTTTTATAGCCTATTCTATTTTAATTGACTAGCCCGAATATATGAGTGTTACACTTAAGTCATGTTAAATCTTATCACTTGTTACTATATTGTTGAGTCTAGAGGCTCGTATTTTTATACACTAAAAGATATGGGAGAACCTGTAAGTTTTCTTTGGTTGTATTCAATTTAAGCTCATGCAATCAATTTTGTTTATTTTACATCAAGTTTGTTTGGGACTTAGTTTTACTGAGATGTGTACGATTATGCATTATGTATTTTATATTTTTGTATGAAGTTTGATTTGTGTATAATTTATATTGAAAGTTTAAACATGCTTTGTAATCATATCACATTGCATAAAGTTTGAAATAAGCTAAAGTTTTATCAAGTATTTTGGAAAATACAAAGTATAAGTTAAATAAAAGATCATTTCAAATGTTTGATTATTTGATGAGTTTAAACTAATGTAGCTCATGAGATTTCCATTCTTACGATCACTATTTTTAAGTCTCATGTATCTTGGGAATCAAAAAGCAAGACTTAGAAGTATTGGTTCTAGAAATGGACTCTTTTAGAAATTATAAATGGAACTAGCTTTGTTTGGTAATTACCTTAACTATTGTTATTTCATGGTAAATTGTCACCCCATGCTTTTGTATTTGTTTTATAACAAGTGTTTTTGTTAAAGCACATGTATAACAACACAAAAATACTAAATAAAAAAAATTCATTTTAGATCAACCAAAAACATTCATTCGTTTGTTTCAAAAGACAAGCACGGTAAAAGTATTCTCAAAACATCAGCATAAAATCATAACAATCAATGCAAAATAAATCTCCAGGTGATGCAGTATGATCAAGTCGGGCCCTTCCCTTTGGAACCAGAAGTACCTAAAAACATTTAAAACATAAACTGTAAGCACAAAGCTTAGGGAGTTACCTAAAATACCACATACCATACATATTAGTGGGCCTAGCCCAACTAAGCTTAGGGGTGTATTTCAATCCATCAGAATGCTATGATCCAACCATAATCTTACAATCACTTCCATTGCTAAAACCTAACTGTAGTCTTTTCTGCCATGATCCAACCATGGTCTACCATACAGGTGTTGTGATTCAACCACAGTCTTTCATACAAGTGCTATGATCCAACCACAATCTTTCATGCAAGACTCACAAAGACAATCTAGCATCCTACACAGTATAATGAGAAGACTCGCCTCACACTTGCAATCAAACAACCATCGCTCAAAATTTTTATAAATCGGTGCTATAATACCTAAGGTCAAACCTTAGTCCACACTCTAAGACTATCAATTTGACCAAAAGTCAATGGTCCAAGTCAACGTTAGTGGATGATTTCGCAGTGGTACCGTTGGAGGATATTCAGGTAGACGACCGCCTGAATTATATTGAGAGACCGGTAGCGATTTTTTACCGAAAAATGAAAGCCTTGAGGAACAGGGCCGGCCCTAGAGGGAGGGCAAGTTGGGTGACCGCCCCGGGCCTCGCCAAATCTCGGGGCCCCTAAATTTTGTAGATTACTATATATGTGGTTTTAGATAATATATAATATATTAGCGAAAATGAATCAAAGGTACTTGCAGTTGGGATGGTTAATCCCCTGTAGACATTAAAGCTGATATAAGATGCCCGTGTTCGATCCTTAGCTTGTAAAGTTTTTAAAATTTTTACATTTTTCAGTCAGTTTACATATTTTTTTTGCGCGTCTGCTACTCGTAAGCGGGAAAAAAGGAAAAGACCCTCACAGCCTCTTAAATCTCCCAGTTCTCCTCCCACCTCCTAAAGCACTTCTCGTTCTCAAGAAGCAATTGTCAAAACGATAGGGAGAATACGCCTCTTAATTTTTGATTTTGAAAGCACCTCTGATTTCTGGTTTCTGAAATGGATTAAGTCGATATCAGCCTAAAGGTAATTTATTGCTTTTCTTTTTCCATTTTCTTAGTTTTTCCATAGCTCCAGATTTAAGTTTCGATTTCTGATTTTGAGTCTGATTATGCCTCTTATTTCTGAAATGGGTTGCGTATATCAACCAAAAAGTAATGTATTGCTTATCTAGTTATATTTTCCAATTTTCTTTGTTTATCGATTTATACATTCCATTTAGGTTCTTTTGCACAAGCTTATTTGATTATTTCCCTCCAAAAAATTTAGGTTCTTTTGAACAAGCTTCTTTCCTAGAGAAAAAATATGTGATTTTAGTTGTCTGTTAAGTGTTTGATGAAATGTCATAATGAAATCTATTCTATTAATAAAATGCCATGTTTTTATTATTTGTTATTGATTTTGTTACATAAATAACATGTAACTATTTTCAACAGGTAAACCAACAGTCAACCCATCAAGCAGGAAAAGGAAATCCCAAGTAAGTGGAGGAGAAAGGTTTGTAATTTATTATCGAGTCACAACTCGTAAGAACCTTTAGGTACTCTTACAACTCTCCCCATAAATAGTATAAATCTATATAGTCTATTAATTCTTTGTTATGTGCAAAAAAACATAGATTAATATTTACTTATCTTGTGCTTGGTCCTCTCTTTCAGTGGTGGAATAATATAAGATTAAAGGATAATTTTTAGTACTTGAAAAGGTGATATTTTGGGGTCCTAAAATTCTTAGTATTAGAAAGGTAACCATTCATTGGTGCATCAACAAATAAACCATTAGCATGTATGTTTATATGTAGATATTCTCTAAACCAAATCTATTTACCTTAGGGTTTTTACTTTTTATAAGCTGCATGAATTAGTATTACTATCTTATATATTTCAAGTGTGCAAGTACCTTCATTTGTCATGTTTTTGTGTCTTGCCCTTTTGCAACCAGGATGTGTCCTAAAAATAGAGGTCATTATTTGATTGTTTCGTACATTAGTTGTCATTATTTGATTATAATTTTTTTTACTTAAAAGGGCCTCATTTTTTATTTTGCCCAGGGCCTCAAATCGTCTTGGACCGGCCCTGTTGAGGAACAAGGTTGTTGAATCGGTGAAAGTCCAATCACAACATCGCAAGGGTTCATAGTAGACTTGGGAGCCGGAAGATGAGATGAGGGAACACTATCCGGAGTTGTTCGGAGCAGCGGACTTCGAGGACGAAGTCTGATTCAAATGGGGGAGAATTGTAACACTTGAAGTTGGTAAGTTTCACATTTAATCTCTATTTTAAAAAGTTGGTAATTTGGTCCTTTTGGCTAGTACGCTTGGCGTACTAGCTGAAAATATGATTGTCGGCATCGACCACGTATGTTAGGTGTACGTGGGTTACGTTGGTCGTACGCAGGCCAGGGACAAACCCTAATTTTTAGGGTTCGTACCCTATTTAAGCATCATTAGCCCACCTCGTGGACATTTTAGACCAAACTCCACATCCTCAAACCCTAATTTCGTCCCTTAGCCTTTGTGTGGTGCTTTTGAGCTCTTGTGAAGCATTTTTGGTGTGTTTTGTGCATCTTAAAGTGGAAGGAGAAGATTGAAGACTCATCCTTTGGAGAAGAGCTTAGAGATCCAACTTTAGCTTCTCCATTTCGTGGATTTTAAGGTATAAAGTTCATAGCTTGATAACTCATTGAATAGATCTTCATTTAGGCTTGTTTATGGTCATTTTGGTCCCTTTTGGTTAGTCCTTGTGAGCTAAGGCCGTTTCCGGAGTTTAACCTTTTAGATCTTGACATATTAAGGGTTCCTTAAGCATAAAGATGCAAACTTTATAGTGTTTATGGACTCATGCATGTGTTAAGCTCTTTTGAGCTCTAGAGCCTCATTAAGCCATGCATGCACGTAAAGTTGCCAACTTTACGTGATAAATTATCTTTTAGGACCAGATCTGAGAGTATGGAGTAGGAGCTGAATAGATTAAGAGCTTTCCGATGTGGGTTGGCCAACTGGGGAGTACGTTGGGCGTACAACCTGGTACGTTGCGCATACTAGCACCAGAGCGTGTACGCTAAGCGTACGAGCTGAGTACGCCCACCGTAATCAGCAGATGGGCTTCAGAAGTTTGGGCTTCTCGGCTTTGGTCGATGTTTAGACTTTAGGTGAATAGGGCCTTGTTGGGCCATTAGGTTTATTTTGGGCTGATGTTTTATTTTGGGTTCTCTTGGATGAAGGCCCACAAAGGGGATTGGTCCCAATTTGGAAAATTGGGCTTTGGGTGACCATTTTGGAATTGGGCCTTTTAGTGTAGTTAGTTTGGGCCTTGGTCTTGGACCAAGCTAGGTAAATGGTAAAATGGTATTTTTACCCTAATTTAGACTGGTGATTATGGATTGGAACCCAGTTATTAATTGGATGTTATCTATGATGATAGTGCGAGGATTGTCGGGCCAACAGCTAGAGACTGATCTGTGAGATTCAGCAGTCTGATGTGAGTCTTCCTCACTGTGTTTAGCAGGTCGAAGGCCCAATGGATAATTTGTATGTCATTACTTGTTTTATTTGTATGTTTGTATGTTGGGTGGGGCCCGTTGTGAGAGTTAGGGCGAGGCCTGTTATACTCAGTGGGCGGGTCCCATTATGCGAGTTAGGGCGGGGCCCGTTACACTAATCGTGCAGGGCCCATTATACTTTTGATATGTGCGGTATGTGGTATTTAGGGGAAACTGTAACGCCCGCAGATTTGGGCTAGTCAATTTAGTGACAATAAGCGTTAAAAATGACTTTTTTATGGAAGATTATTCAGAGTAAATAATCTTAACCAAGTTATAGTATATGTCACAAGGGTTCTGTACATATAAAGAACACCGAAATCCGAGTTATAACGAAGAAGTTATGACTCATCGAAGTTTTATAGCAAAACCGGCACGGCACCGCATAACTTAAAAAGTGAATTTTTGATAAATTACTTTTTAGCCTTAGAGATCTAAACAAAAGTCATAGTATACGTTATACCAAGAACGTGCATAAAAGGAACGTCCAAATCTGACTTCGTATGAGGAAGTTATGATTTTTCTAAGATTTAGCATAGTAGTGCACAACCCGGAATTCGAATTTTATATCGATCGATTTTTAGCCGACACAACCTAAATGAGAATTGAAGATCTCATTAATAGGAGCTCAACGATAAAAAGATAGTCGAAAACGAAGTCCGTATGCAGAAGTTATGAATTTTACACAGTCGTTAACAATGTAATTTTCTCATACTGTTAAATTTAAAATCAGTCGAGAATTAGCCGATGGAGTCAAAAGGAGAGTTGTACATCTTGTCAATACCTACACGTGGATATAAATAACATTGAAAACGGAGCTCGTATGCGAAAGTTACGGAATTTAGAAGTCGGAAGGGTGCTGCTGCGAAATGGGTGACGTGACTTAATCTGGACCATTGCTTTCTCCCCACGCCTTGCCACCAGATGGTGACATGTGGCACCAACTCGAAGAGTTAGAGGCTCAAAATGGACAAGTTTGGCCATTTTCCAGCCTATAAATAGGATGCGAGAGCACCTCATTTTCCTCACACCATAACCCTTTCTCTCTCTCTCTAACTTCTCTGTAAACCTCTCCCAAAGCCCTAGTAACTCCTGATTGCTAGAGGAAAGCCCCAGAGCGCTAGAAGGATCCGAGAAGAAGAGCTTTAGGCTCGGAAGTTCTGCCCCCGCAGAGCCCGGTTCCTCGCTAAAACCCCCTGTAAGTTGAGTTATGCTTATCGTATTTTAAGTATAACTTATGTTTAAGTTTATTATCGTTATTATGAACCTATAAACAAGATTTATCAGTGATTCCAAGTCGTTATACTGATTGATCTACTTATGTAGATGATGTCTATGCTGTGATTTAGTGAGGTGTTTAAAGTGGGATTTCCAAACAGTATACTTCGTATACCAAATTGACCATACCTCTGCTATGATCCTACCTGGTTGTTCCTTACTTGATAGATCATGAAAGTAGACTTTGAGTTAATGATGAATCTAGACTGATAATTAGTCGCAATAAATATTAGACTAAAACTTAGCAATAATAATGCTAGGTTTCGTCGAAGGGAAATAGAATCGTTAGAAGCGAAGCGCTGCCCGAGTTTGGAATCATCACTTTAATAAGTGAGTGTATGGTTATTTTCATCTTACACATAGATATGAAGTATTTAATATAAATTACGTGCTATGTGTGCATATTATCTGTGTTCTTGATATCTATGTTGGATGAACAAAATATACATGCTTTATTCGATTTAAACTGTATACGTAGTTTATACCTATAATTATGATGGGTAAAGATGGGTAGATTAGAGATGAGATGAGAGATGAAATATGAGATGAATGATGAGAGATGAAAGATGATATAGATGATGAGAGGTGGAAGATGATGAGAAACGATGACCCAAGCGATTGCCTAGTCATCTAGCAGAGTATAGATGACAACCACAGACTATTCTAGACAGTCCAGTGGAACACTAGCAGACTTGCAATCTATAGGTGTTGTGAACGATATGTTCATCAGATGTACTCTAAAAACCCATTGACATGTATTATGGTTGGACTACCTAAAATAACACTGTCAATAAAAGAGATAAACCATGGCAGCTATGGACTTAGTGCCTAACAAATAACCTCGGCAACTATCGACTTAGTGCCTAACAAATAACCTCGACAGCTATGGACTTAGTGTATGTTTTATAAACCCTAGCAGCGATGGACTTCGTGCCTATCCCTTAGGACAATCCTTAGGAATGAATGGGTGAATGATAGATGATTCTTAGGGAACACCCTTAAGAAACAAAGAAGATAATGGGGATGGGTACTTGGGTTAATTGTTTGATGATGAAACATAATAACTTTATTATTGTGGGTTGAAAACCCTATGTACTCACCAGGTTTCCCAACCTGACCCACTCAGTTTAATTGTATCACAAGTGTCAATACGAAGCTACTTTACACTAAGAGATTTAAGGAGATGTAAATCACTAGTGTAAATGAATGTAATGTCTGTTTATGCTTATGTTTCTGTATTGACGATGACATCCCAAAGTTTTAATATAAACAAAAATACATTTCTTCGTAAATGCTTTGATAATATTATTGTCATGTTTTTTTGGGGAACAAAATCCGCAATATTATTCTTTAAAATGAATACTCTGATTTTCAAATAAGCATAAATAAAATTTTTAAAAGGACCGTGAATTTGAGGATGTCACAGAAACTCACTAAGCTTCGTGTTTATGGTTTTCAGTTTATGTTTCAGGTAGTTCTGGTGCAAAAGGGAAGAGCTCGGGGGTGATTGCAGTGCACACACGATATAGTTCTGCATTTTCATGATAACTCTGATAATTTGTGATGTTTGATACATTTGATCTTTTTGAGATTTATGTTGATGTTTTGGGATAATGTTTTATTAATTGAAAAATAAAAATTTTGGGTCTTATTTTTGGGACGTTACATTAAATCTCTTAACCATCATTACCTCATTCCACAAGGACTAAACTTTGTCTCCTTAAGGACTAAAACCTTTACACAATCGACTTTCGGCCCACGACCCTGAAATAAGAAACGACAGGAAGCAGGATGTTACATTATTATATTAGAAAAATAGGATATGATATTTCTGTAGCCAAACCATTCGGTGGTGAGAATGAATGATTTTTTGTTGTTCATTTTCTTGACTTGCTCTTGCTCTACACGTTTTCTTGTTCATTATTTTGTTGTTATGGTCATGATTTTTTTGATGTTGTTGTGCAAGGATTTCGTTGCTCCAAACTATTGTGTGAGGTCTTTTAACGTCTGTACAGGGAAAACTTTTGTTGTTGGCTATTACTTTTTCAATGTTCTTAATAGAATTTGCTCATGTTGTAAGGTATATAATCTAGTATCAAATAATATCGTATTATTATACGTGTATTTGCTTTCTCATATTAAGATAACTTCATAACTTGACATATTTGGTAGCACGGATCATCAATTTCATTGGTGGGTCCCACTAGGAACACTTGGCACACCAAAGTGATGGTTTGTATATGCTATTGTAAATCCCTACGAAATTTATACTACAAATCTTTGATCAAAGTTGTGTGAAAGAGACTTCATTTTCAACCAAAGGTCATCAAGATTTAAGCATCTTTGATCAACATTACGAGAAAAAAGGAAAGGAGTATTCATCTTTGTTGTGAAATATGGTTGATGGTGTCCCAAAGAAACCAAGAAGTTCTCAATCACACAACGAACCCTTAAACATATCTATTGTCTATTGTGGATTAATGGTTCTTTGTATTGAAAACTGCTTTGTGCTTGTATGTATCTTTTTGAAGAATGATCGTAAATTACATCATTTTGTAAATTATTTATAGCACCATTTTGTAAATTATTTTTAAATATTTTATAAATATAATGTTATAAATTAAATGATAAATCATAAATAAATTATTATAAAAAATATTGTTTGAGGTAAATCATTTTACATAATCATTCGTATATAAAATCAAACAACAAGTTTTAGTAACACAGACAGTCACTTCTAATCTATTTACAACTATCAAACAAAAACCGACATGTACATAATTTAATCCTGAATATCAAATATCAATAAAAAGCCTAATCTTTCTCCTTGTTCACGAATCCCCGTTCTCGACCGTTGATCACCTTCCGCTTTCTAATCTCTACCTTCGGTTGCACAAAAAAAGGGGTTTTCTATAAGTACCCCATTTTCTTTTCCAATTCCACCCCCTTGATTTGATTTTTTGTCTTTTGTTGTTTTTTTTTTGTTTTTTTTCCTATTTTGTTTTTTTGTTGTTTTTAATTATTTTTTAATTATTATTATTATTATTATATTTTGATTATTATTATTATTATTATAAATTTCGCACAAAATTTTAACATTCGGAAGACATTATAAATTCAAACGGTTATATAAAATCGGTTTTTAAATATTTTTTTATATTTTTTAATTACGGACAAAAAAGTTGTTCGAATTTTATAATGTCGTGCGAATTTATAACGTTTACCGAATTTTTAAAATGTCATCCGAATTTAATAGTAATAATATTAAAATATAAAATAAAAAGAAAAAAAATAAAAAAACAGAAAGGAAAAAAGAGAAAAAAAAAATAATGTCAAATAAAAAATAAAAAGTTGATTTGATTGATGTTAGGAGGTAAATTAATTAAGGTACTTGTATCACAAACCAAAAAAAAAAAACCCTCCCAACTAACGAGCCTCTCCTTTTCTCCCCTCGCCGGAAAAGATGGCCGCCGCCGCCCCTTCCACTGCCGCTCTACAAAATTCTTTGGTCACATTTCAGTCTCGATCACCAAGTTCTAATTCCATTAATCCAGCAAATCTTTCGTTCTCCGGCGGCCTAAGACTCCCGAAGCTAACAACCAAAACCACAAACAAATCCCGGCGTGGCGGCGGTTATACCGGTGCCAAAATGGCCGATTCCGCGGCCGGAAGCTACGCATCTGCCTTGGCGGAGGTCGCGAGATCAAACGGAACCCTAGAGGCAACCGCCGCCGACGTCGAGAAGGTCGATAAACTCTTCTCCGACAAACAAGTGTTGAACTTTTTCGTTAGTCCAATCGTAAGTCTAGAGCAAAAACGAGAATTGATCGATGATATAACATCTTCGGGGAGCCTCCAACTACACGTATGCAACTTCCTCAACATCTTGATCGAAAGAAATCGGATCGATTTGATTAAAGAGATAGTAAAGGAATTCGAGATTGTTTACAATAAGTTGACGGAGACGGAGTTGGCGATCGTGACTTCTGTAGTGCAGCTGGAGAGGCAACACTTGGCGCAGATCGCAAAGCAAGTGCAGAGACTCACCAGAGCGAGAAATGTGAGGATTAAGACGGCGATTGATGAGTCATTGGTGGCCGGATTCACGATCAGATATGGAAATTCTCAATCCAAGTTGATTGATATGAGTGTGAAGAAGCAATTGGAAGAAATTGCTGCACAGCTTGAGATCGGAGATATTCCAATTCCAGTATGATAAAATTCTCAACTTTTTTTTACAAATCTATGAAGAAGACACATTACTCGTTTTTTACTTTTCACTAGAGTTCATTCTTTCAAAACCCTAATTTAAAATGACAAAATAACCATGTGGTTTAAAACATATTTTAGGTGTATTGTTGGCAAACACTAGTCATTTCTTTTTGTATAATTTAGGTGCCAACCTTTTGTATGTAATTCTAGTCGCAACTATTTATACGTTACTTTGAAATTTGTTATCTGACCTGTGTGTTATAGCAACCTGCTATAACTTTTTATATGTTGTAAGTAGAATGTATTATCATTATTAATGCTTCATGCTGCTAAAAAACCTGTCAATTTGTGGCTGAAAGTACAAAAACAAGAAAATATATTGCTATAAAATGTATCTGTAGGTTTGACTTTTCTGTAAAAAGAAAGTATATTGCTATAAAACGTTACATGTAGGTTTGACTTTGTTATAAAAATAAAGTATATTGGTATAAATTGTTGAAAGTAGGTCCTACTTGCCCTAAAATCAAAGTAGATTGCTTTAAAATTTTACTTTTATAGAGGTGTAAAAAATTCGCAAAACCAGGTTGAATCTATTTGGTTTAAGTAGTGATATGTTAGATTTGAGAGCGTGTTGACAGAAATGCCCCTTGAAACTAAATTGCAAAAATGTTGTAGGCATGAAACTAAATCATTTAGCTGACAAAAATTCTTAAAATGAGGTTGAATCTCTTTGCACTAAAATGTGACTATTACACGTAATTGAAAATATTATGAAAGAAATATGCTATGATTGACATTAAAAAGAAAGTAAAATGCTACAACTCACATTGAAATGAAAGTAAAAATGCTATAATTCACATTAAAATGAATAAAAGTATGATACTATAATTGACGGTCCTAACATTCAAATTTAAGATAAAATACTATGAATGACATTAAAATGTAAGTATAATGCTATAAATGACATTGAAATGGCCGATATTACTTTTTATTTATTTATTTATTATTATTTTTAAGAATGACTTACACACGCACACATTATTCTACTACCAAATCTACACCTTTCATCCGCAGCGAGACTAGAACCCTCAACATTTTGGCTGAGAGGCACCTATCCGTCAACTCAAGACCCTTTGGTGGCGATATTACATTATAATGACATCCGTACAAAATATCGTCAATATTACATTAAAAGTACTTGTACAACTTAAAAGTATTTGTACAACTAACTATCAACTTATGTCCAAAATTTCTTTAAAATGGTAGTTACAAATCAGTCAATAAAGCCATAATTCAACCTCTATATACTATTTATTTGGAAGTTCAAGTCAAACCATTCAAAGAACTCACATCCTTTCTTTGGATTCTAGATAATGAAAAGAGTACATATAGATTATAAGAAATAGATGTTCTTCTTCAATTTATTGGGAATCAAGTTACTTACCAAAGAATTGAGGCAATATACAAATCTTCTCCCAAAATATTTATCATCCAAATGTCCTCATTCTGATTGGATTCAGGCAGTAGTATCGAGATGAAAGGTTATATGTCGATTCAGCTTCCAAGAATATAAGATGACAATGAAGAAGGTTTTCTAGTTGATGGCTAATATTTGGAATTTTAGGTTGAAGGTTTCGTCCTAGGCTCTCTTTTGCTTTGCTGGATTAGAAGAAAACGATAATATGAATAAAGAATGGGGGAAGGAGAATCATATATGTTTTTAAGTTTAAAGAAATGACATGGCTTATTTGGCTTCTTAATTTAAGCTTAAGGTCGAGCTCGGCCAGACTCGGTTATGTATTTCAAAATGAAATTACAATAAAACTTAATAGGAAATACAATTAAAATTGTGAGCTCAGGATAACGTAAAGCCTAAAAATATATCTTTGATTATTTCAATTTCAAGTATTTTCAAACCTTTGTGAATATTTAAAGTAGTTTGTTGATTTTATGATGGTCATGTAAACATGAAGAGGATTAAACATCATCCAACTTTCTTAACTTAACAAGAAATTTAGGATATTTGATTGTTATACGTAATCATCTATAAAAAAAAATTGTGTTAGAAAATAGGTTTCTTTACAAACAACTGAACCGGATTATATTGTCCCGTCGCCGTTCCGATGTCATTATATTGTGACTGAGACATCTTTACGAGCTTTGCCCTTCTTTTTGGGGCTCAGTCTCGACGAATGTTTTCTGTTCGCAGCAGCCATGGCCAACTTTCCAAGACATTTCTCGTCAATTCATCTTCCTATTTCCTCAATCTCCTTCACTGCTCAACAACAACATCCTCTCCATCCACCGATCTTCAACCGCATTTCATGGTGGATTACCTCATCGATTCCCTCGGATTCACCAAACAAGAAGCCATCTCCGCCTCTACAAAGGTACGCCACTTAAAGTCCACCCAGAACTCCCAATCCGTCATCGAGTTCCTTAGAAACTACAATTTATCCGAAACTGACATTAAATCCGTAGTTCTCTCCCATCCCCAAATTCTATTACGGAAAGTTGATAAAACCCTAGAACCCAAATTTAAGATTCTTTTTGAAATCGGGTTTTCGGGACCGGATCTGGTAGCTGTCATTAAAAAGGATCCGAATCTTTTAGTTAGAGGTTTACATACATCTATCATACCGGCTATCAATCTTTTAAGAAGAATTTTGGGCAGTAAAGAAAAAATTGTTAAAGCTATAAAACGATCACATTGGCCTTTCTATGGGAAGTTCTTCAGAAGCAATGTGTTATTACTGGAAAAACACGGGGTTTCCATCAAGGACATCGAGAGGGTTATAATTAGGAACCCTAGATTGGTTACTCAGAGCCCTGTGAGGGTAGAAGCGAAACTTCTTGAAGTGGAAAGGGAGTTTGGGATTACCCCACGTTCAAAGATGTTTTCTTATGGGCTTTCTGCTGTTTGTTCCATGAATCAGTTGAATTTGCAGAAGAAATTTGAGGTGTTTAAGAGTTTCGGGTGGTGTGATTCAGATATCTGTATCATTGCTAAGAGTCAACCGATTTGTTTTACACATTCTGAGGAGAGATTAAGTAAAGGGTTGGATTTCTTCATGAAAGAACTTGGTTACACACCTTCATGGTTGGCCACTCGTGGTAGTCTTTTGATGTATAGTTTGGAGAAAAGGGTGAAACCGAGGTATCAAGTGTATATGGTTTTGAAAGAGAAAGGGGTGAACAAGGAGTTTCATTCCATGTTGTGCTTATCTAATGTAGATTTTGTGAAGCAGGTTGTGGAGCGTCATAAGGAAGAGATCCCTGATCATATGTATGACACTTTTACCAAAATTTTGAAACCATAGTAGAAGAAGATCTTATTTTTGAATCTTACAATTTCAGCTGATTCATTATGCATTTCTTATAGTTGTTGTTCTTTCCTTTCATTTGATTTTGATTATGAGATGATAGCAGTGTTGAATCTTACATTGTTAGGGTTTTCCTTCTTTGATCACTGTGTGGGTATAGGTTAACTAAGGAAAATTATTTGGAAAAGCTGCAACAAGCTTATAATGGAGGTTTCCTTCACAATTGTTTACCATTTTGTGTACCTTAGATTTCATTGATGAGATTGGGGATAAATGGGTTTAGCTTATGTTTTTCACATTAGCATACTGTAATTGTTGATGATAAACTCGAGATTTAAATCGAGTTATGTCTTGTAAAAATGGTGGAATGTTTCTTTGATGATATTGTTGATGGGAACATCAATATTCGGATATAGATGACTAACAGTTCATCTAATACTGTACTTTTACTTTTTTTATTGCGTAATTTAAATATATATCATCTCATCGAATTGATCATGGTCCTTATATAGAGAAATATGATTTTGAATTTTCTTTTTTGTCAAGAGCTAGAGTATCAATGGTTGCAGAAGCTTCTCACAACTATAGAGATGAAGAAAGTTGTGTATTGGATACGAATAGAATTCAAAGTAAAATGATATCTGAAAAACAAATGAAAATGATAAATTTTCGGAAAATAACAAAAATAAATTCCAAGTGAAAATCCTGATGTATATCTATTACTATTTACTACAATACCACTCAAAAGTATGTCAATGTTTTTTGTGGTGTCAGATGCAGATGCATGATCTTGTTTATGCAACAAAAATTCTGAAAAACGGTTGTACTTTTCTGATGACCACTAATAGCTTCCCAAAACAATTACTTGTTGGTTGTTATCCAAATTCCGGTTACATAATTATATAGACTCATATTTCACTATTTTTGGCTCACTCACGTGATCGAGCATTCCATCTATTCTCTTGTAAGATTGATTTCTTTTTAAGCCTGCAATAGAAAGTGTCTTTGGTGGATTATCACATGATTAAATTTTATACAACCTATGCATATAAGATCGAAATATTAATCACAGAAAATAAACACATACGATCCATTAAATATCCATATTCTTTTACCGAACTTTGTGTCCTACCCGGATTTCTTAACACCTTTATAATAACAGACTCCTTTAGCTATCAGATATTCAGATCAAATTCACTTTAGACTTTAAGGCTGAAATGGACTGTAATCTCAAATTCAACTTAGACTTTAAGGCTGAAATAGACTGTATATGAAATCTGAGGGGTGCAAATGTAATTTTCTTAATTAAATTGCGTCGACGGGCTTCTCCATCCAAGCAAGTTTGAAGGTGAGAAATCAAATATCCCCAATATCTCAATTTTACCATAAAAGCTTCGCGATACGAATCTACGAAGAAGTAAACAATTTCTTCCATCTTAAGTAAGGAAACGAAATTCCACCTTTGATGATGATATATCTGTAGACGCGTATAATTCGTTCATAGTGGAGTGGGTGTGTGTGTACGACACATAGGACTAGTAAATCATATTTTTTAGTTGATCCTGTTTTCTTTGATAACCCCTTTGCTCTTTTTTAATCAGACAATCCAGTGCACATATATAACTGTAATCGGAAGATCGGGAGGCGAATTCAAGATGTCGATGCTTGATTCTTTCTTCAGCAAGGGGGCGTTCAAGGGTTCAAAATGGTATTTAATTTCTACAGAATTCACTCGAAACATTATCTAGTTGTTCCATTTTTCAAGTTTTAGTCACTGTTTATATCCGGATTTCTCTTATTCTTGTTGATTTCTATTGAAATTTATGTGATCATTATTGTTGTACCAAAATCAGAGTATATTTTCTTTTATGGATGGATGATATTTCATTAACACGACTTAGGTCGCTCAAACATTGATTTTTCTTGGATGAGAACGCGACTCTGTATGTTTTTGGTCTTCTTCTGTCTCGATGTTTAAATAATTTTGGTTTCATATTGTTGAATGCAGTAAAACACTTCTGAAACTGACGATCCCACGCATAAAACTGCTGAGGAATCGTAGAGAGATTCATATAAAGCAGATGCGTCGTGACATTGCCAAACTTCTTGAGACTGGTCAAGAAGCCACTGCTCGAATCAGAGTATAATCCCTTTGTTTCTTTGTATTGATATTATTTTTCATTCATGTAGCTGTTTCCATGAGAAGAAAAACATATGATTTGCTTTGTATTTCATATAGTACATTTTCATGGATCTATGGTTAATGTGTCTTATTTAGGTGGAGCATATTATAAGGGAAGAAAAAATGATGGCAGCTCAAGAAATCATCGAGTTATTTTGTGAGCTTGTGGTTGTTCGTCTTCCAATTATTGAAACTCAAAAGTATGTTTGATTCTCTCTTAATGATTCAATTTAGATTCTTGGTCATTTTGTTTTTTTCCCCTTTAATTAAGCCTTCTATTGAGAATGCTTTCATGAACTACAAGTGTGAAAGTTATGATATGATGATTTGAATGCCAAAAACAGTTAATAGGTCAGATTTCTTGATGTGCTATCAAGAAATGTTAGTTCTTGTTAATATTATCAATTTTCCTGATTATCTAATTTTATGGAATCTTGTCCTACATACAATACAGGGAATGTCCTCTTGATCTGAAAGAGGCGATTTCAAGTCTCTGTTTTGCTGCTCCAAGATGTGCAGATCTTCCTGAGCTGATCCAAGTTCAGATGGCTTTTGCTGGTAAATATGGCAAAGAATTTGTTATTGCTGCCACTGAACTCTTGCCAGAGTGTGGTGTCAACCGCCAGGTCATAAAACTTAACTGTTTCTTTATTATTTTTAGGGAGTGTTTGACTATTCTAAAATGACCTCTATAATGATAAATTGGAGGAATCTTCTAGCTTGAAATCAATGCTTTGAATATTATTTTGATTTCTTGGATTTGATCTAATTTACTATGAAGGCTAATGCTGGACTTATAGTTTGGGATCAATTAAAAAGAAGTGTTGCATTCTTTTTTTGGTTAAATGCAAAAAGTAGCAATGCACTTATAACACTCTACTTTCTTTTCTTTCTATAAAAAGATTGTAGTTTGAAAATTCCACCAATTATATTTATAACAATGCCATCAAAATACAAAGCAAGTTTATGATTGTGTAGATTTTTCAAACTACATTGTCCAAATAGTTGGATAGATCTTTCATTGTACAATGCCTTAATAGGGAATTAGAGAACAAAATGTGCCTGATTGAAGATGGTGGCTAATTACTTTTTTACCCTTTTTCTTGATTTGATATTGCAGTTGATCGAACACCTATCTGTTCGTGCTCCACCTCCGGATGTAAAGCTCAATCTGTTGAAGGAAATTGCAGAGGAGCATGAGCTTGATTGGGATCCTACTGCATCTGAAACTGAATTGCTCAAGCCACATGAAGATTTGCTGGTTAGCAGTTTCACTTTCTCAATTAAGTCGTTTTTTTTTTCCTGCATCAAGTCAAAAAGGAAAACCCTCTTTTTCTTGACTCAATTTCTAACTTTTACAAATCGACAACTGTCAACAATTTTACATTTTTTTTTGCAGAATGGCCCCTCACAACTTGCCACTACAAAATTGCCTCTTCCAGAAGAAAAACATGAAGAACCACAAGAAGAAACCCATAATGAAGAGTCAGACTCTGATCAGGAATTTGACATTTTAGATTTTCCCGAGGTCCCCAATTCCTCCATACAACCTTCTTCTGCTCCTCCGGAATTCGATTCCAGACCCGAAATGCTTCCGTTTCCAGAGTCCGCATTATCCGACCTCAACAACAACGAATCAGAAACACCGCCGGAATCCCACCATAAGCAGTTTCTTCCGTTCATATCTCCGCCATCAGCCACCACCACAGTGAAAGAAATCGGCCCGTCTCTCGTCACCAAAACCACCATGAATGATGAGTTTCAGACCACTGTACCAAAAGAAACCCGCCCACTTCCGACGATCAAACCCGGTGTCCATGACGATTTACAGGATGTATTGGCCGCCGCTATGGCAGCCGCCGAAAGCGCCGAACGGGCGGCAGCCGCCGCTCGTGCCGCCGCAAGCCTTGCCCATCTCCGAATCAGTGAACTCATGAAGAAACAGAACGAACTCGAGTCCCCTGAGAACCCGTTTTCCGGCGACAATCATCACCCTCATACACCGGAGGAGAACCGAAATCTCAGCCATCAAGACTCGATTAAAGATGAAAATGAAAATGGTGTTTATGGTTCTTTGAGTTCTCAAGAATCCTTGAGTTCTTCTCATCATCAGCCACAGAGGTTGACATCAATGGAGGATGGGTTTATGTCGTATCCAAATTTGTTTAATTCACGGAGCCCCGGTGAACTGTCTCGTGATCAATCTTTTGCTGATAGTTCACGTTCTGGTTGAGAGATGATGTTGTCTTTTCTTGTTCTATCTCAGTGTTCTTATACATATTGCTTCTGTTTTTGGGTTTATTTTTTTTGTGTAAAGTGACATAGTTATGTTTTGGTTGGATCGCATTAAGATAGTCCAGTTGATATTTTGTGGTCTGAGATTTATAATGATGAGAAAGATTGATGAATCAATCCTTAATACTCTACAGATTGTCATAAGATCGTTTTGTAACGTTATGTTTTCCCAAAATCAAGACGAAAGTTAGTCCTTAATTTGCTTGGCTCAAAAGCTAGATCCAAACTGAAAAGGACCTCGAAGTTTCTTCATACCATTTGTGATGGATGATGAATTGGATGACAACGGCAAAGATGAACAATTTAGTGCTCAGGAATTAAAGGTTGGACATGATGCCTTTCTGATAATGAACAATTATGCAATCTCTCTGTTACCACATAAAAAATTGAAGAATCATCAAATAATGAGGATGACATTTCTGATAATGAAGGACTTAGAGAAAGTGTAATGTAGGTTGTCCACCTAGGATTCTAAAATCTTCTACACAAAGGCTACAAGTGAAATGTGGTGGGATTGGGAACAAGAAAAGGTGATAGTTGTCCCTTTAAATTTTGGGCTCATAGATGAACAAAGAAAGGCCTCACCAAATTAAATGACTTGATGAAAATCTTACTTTCATTTCCAAGTCCACACATGCTACATTGGTGATTGGTGAATACTATTTGGATTGTCAAACATTACATTAGACTATTAGAGTGTTGAGTGACAAACCTAGAATGAAGGCTAGAGAGATTAAATAAAGGAAACAATTTATTATTATTATTATTATTTATTTATTTATTTATTTAAAGACGATATTTTAAGTTTGGCAAATAAATTTACTAATCAAACTAATTACTTTCGATCTTTGTGAGTTCAAAAGTTTTATTATGATGTTTATTTTCATTAAGCTTTGTATTTGCAAGATTAACTAATCAAACAAAGTAATTTCAATATTTTGCTATTTGTTTTTAATAAAAGTTTAAAACAAAAAAAAAAAAAAAAAAGGATTTAAAAGATTACATTTAATCCTTCTACAATCTCACTGACTTAATTGTTATTTCATTTGCTACATCGCCTTTCTACAATCTCACTAAATTAAACGTCGACTTAATTGTCATTTCACTTGCTACATCCTCTTGAGTTAAAATATCCATTATGGTTTTGGTTGCATTCAAATTATTATGATTTTTTTTTAATGTTAGTCATATATGATTGTTATGTATGTTATATGCATGTTGATAGGAGAAGTATGCTTTATTTTGGAATTAAGTTATTACATATTTTTTGTTTATCGGCTAAGCCTTTAGGTATAGTTATTAATAAGAGTACCCTATCTTTACTTAATGGTGAAATACAAATTATGTTTGCAATTCGTTTGAATTTATTTGTTTATGAAGCTACGACGTTGAAGAAGTGTTAACCTGCAATTTATCTCCAACGATGAAAAGATAAAGAATCAAGAGAAGGACGTGAATTGTGATGATATTTTGTCAAATTAGAGAAAAAAATGTTATTGCGAGAACAATGAGCAATTTTAGAAAAAAAAAAAATAATAATAATAATAACAAAAAAACAAATAGCAAAATACCAACACCGTTGACAACTTTTAAAAGTTTAACAACTTTTTCCAAAAAAATACCACCTACTACCAAAAAGTTGTTATTGTGGATAAATTAGAAAAAAAAATATAAATTTGATGATTTTTTTAGCAGGCTGGCTTTGATAGATTTTTTTTTTTTTATATTTAACTGTAAAAACAAGGTGTCATGATTTTTTTAATCAACCAAACTTTTTTTTTTTACAAGGGTTTACCCTTGTATCTTTATATATTTATTTATTTTTCTTATGTTATTTTGTAAGAAGTACTCGATTTTATAAGTAAATATTGACATTTTCAGTATAAACAAATATGTTAAAAACGAAAATATAAGAATCATAATTTCCTTTTGATTTAATTGGCGAGATATATTAAGGATTAAAGTATATGCCCATCGGCCAAATTCTTTAAAAATCATTATAATTTAGATTTTTTTTGTTTAACCATTAATTATTTTTTCACTGCTAGAAAACAGAGCAATAGCGACAGAATTTTAGTGACGGAAAAAATCCGTCGGAAAAAGAGACGGATTTCCGACAGACAAATTATTGGATATTAGCGACGTTTTACGACGGTTTAGCAACGGAATAAAATTGGTCGGTAATCCGTTACAGTATACCGACGGTTTACCGACGGAAATCAACAAAATTGAAATTCCGTCGGAAATCCGTTAGTGAAATTCGATTTTCTTTTTTTATTTTTTTAAATATCGAGGACAATTCAGTAAATGTGACTGAAACTAAAAACAGAACGTGTTGCCCTACTCTCGCTTCCCCTCTTCTCCTTCCAGTTCACGTGAACAAAAAACTCCTCCCACTCATCTCCGATCTTCAACCATCCGGCCACTGCATCCGCCATCACCGCCGGCAGCAAATCCCTCCGGCTCCTCCAAGTCTGCGACACAACATACTTTCTCCCTCCAACTGTTGGTCTGACCTGCAACCCACCGCCTCTTAACGGAGTAAAATTTCCACCATTTATCTCTCTGCGAACGACGGCCAGCCTCGCCTTAGTCTATTGCCGCCGCCACCACCGTCGAAGTTGCTGCTGCACCTGGTGGACCTTACAATTGGATCCGATTTCAGCTTTTTGTCTCTCCAAGTTATGGTAAAAAAAAACCCTAACTTATTTTTTCTATTACATCGATTGATTTTTAGGTTTATATTTTTTCTTCATTGGATTATCATATTCATATCTCCAATTAGCATTAGATAACCTATCAATTAGATTTTGTTGATAAATAGTCTTATACTCTTCATAAAACTGTTTATTTAAAGCTTGTTATAATTAATCACTGTTTATCTGATCTTAATATTACAACATAATAGTTACTTAATCATAGTGTTGTTAGAATATAGGATGTCTGAACTCTTAAAGCAGCCATTTTTTACTTAACATATTAACAATACAATATAGGACTAGACATAGATTTTTGCCTTTCAAGCTGCATCAATTTTGCAATTTCCATAGCTGGAATTGAACCAGGGTTCCCAAAATACCCCTGCATACCTTCAGAAAGTCCGAGTGAGCCACCACTACCAGACATGATAGGATCTGTTTGCGAATTACTGAATTCAAGTATTAGGGTCTGTTTCTTTTTCCCCCGTTAAGTCCTATACAGGTGGAATGAGTAAAGATGTCTGTCTGGATAAAGTGTTGTTTATATAAAGATGGTCTGTTTCTTTGGCTCAAACTTTCTCTCCATAACTTATTAAATTCTCATTTTTTTAATTTTAATGAAATGTATAAGTATAAGTACTTTCAATTGCTTTTCTACTTTGAAAAATCTACTCAGTTATAGCAACAGAAATTACCTTAGCAATGCCCTCAAGAACATCGACACCAAGAATAGTAGGATCCTTCTTGTTGAACACACAATTGGGCATGATTTTAAGAACACATGGAAACACGGCATCTTCAGCAGCTTCTTTCTTCTTTTCTTCTTTAAGATTATCAATATACGCCTTGAATTGATCAAACAGATGATAAATGATATCAGCTTTTTCATGGTCACGTTAGCTAGGTCTGCACTACATATTGTTATGGAAAGGTAGCTGGTTTATACAAGAGAAGAGCTCCAAGGTACTCACTTCTATAGTGAGGTACCTAAATAAACACTCACAATACAAATTACAAAAGGGTTTGTTTATTAAATGTTATTCATTTAAATCATATTAATTTCTATTTTCTTTTATATAGTGCTAGGCCAAAGCAGAATGGTCTGAATGCAAATGGAAAGGCCACGTATTCAAAGAAGAAAATCACTGCAAGTGATGATGTTTTGAAAGGATTGGTGGAATGGCTTTGTATTCGGGTTTGTTATGAACTATATTATAATGTCTATAAGTAGAAAAACAGTTAAATTTTTTTTGAAATAGTTCTGGATTACTTTTACAGCTGAAGAAGCCTTCACATCCTACACGTAGCATTCCAGCTCCAGTCAACTGCTTAGCAACTTTGTTGAAGGAGCCTGTTGTTAGGTGTTCATTTGTTCAAGCAGATGGAGTCAAACTTCTTGTCACACTAATTTCTCCAGCATCCACTCAACAGTCAATTCAGGTAACCTACAAGGGTATTTTGGTCTTTTAATAAAAACCAAAGAACGAAATCGAACTCCTTCCACCATTCTTCATAATAGCGAAATTTATCAACCATGGAATTGGGTCCATATGGAATGGAATCTTGAATCCAATTCCAGAATGGAATGGAATCATGAATTCCAATTACTGACTTGTGTTTTGTGATTAAACAAACAGCTTCTGTATGAAACATGCCTGTGTGTTTGGCTTCTGTCATACTATGAGCCTGCAATTGAATACTTGGCTACATCTAGAGCCCTTCCAAGATTGTTGGAAGTGGTCAAAGGTTCAACCAAAGAAAAGGTTCTACTACCCCTTAACTTTACCCTTCCATATATTTTATTTGAAATCCTAATTAATTAATTAATTATTAAATTCTCAGGTTGTGAGGTTGATAGTGTTGACTTTCAAGAACTTGCTGTCAAAAGGAAGCTTTGGAGCTCAAATGGTGGATCTTGGACTTCCACAAATTGTTCAAACTTCAAATCTTGAAAGCTCAAGCATGGAGTGATGAGGTCAGAAATTTAATTGATATAACTAAAAATGCATAACATTGAAACTTGAAGGACCAAAACGGTCTACTAATAACTACTTTTGAACGATTAGATTATTATAATCGTAGGATCTGTTGGAGGCTTTAAATAATCTGGAAGAAGGTCTGAAAGACAACATAAAGAAGGTCACCTCGACTGGTCTCCAATGCACAAACTTTGAAGAAAATGATTTCCAGGTTTTTTATTTATTTAATCTTTTTCAATTATTATTCTTGGATAATTTAATTAACGAATCGTTTTTTTAACTACTATATAAGACACTTTGTGTGCTGCTGACTATTCTGGAAACTTCCGGGGACCCACGGGCGCTTGCGGTTGCGTGCTATGACCTGGCGCAATTTATTCAGTACTCAAAGGAAGTGTGATTGTGCCTTACGAGTGTGGCTCATCATCCCATGATTATGCCTTATCTCAAAGGAAGGTATGTGTCTATATTATGATAAAAATAGTAAAGTATGTTGCTATTTCCTTCTCTATTTTATACTAATTATATGTTGCACCATATTTTAGATAAATGAATTAGAGAGCCAATTTTGATAGTGAGGTGAAGTTACGAGAGGACATGGAAAGCCGTCTTCTTGGAAAAATGAATGATCTTTTGAAGCAATTCACCGGAAGATAAAAGGTAATATTTGAGGGCATTTATGGTATTTTGACAATATATAAATATCTCTCTAGATAACAACTCTCAATGATAGGTGTGGAATCCACGAGCTAATCAAGAAGGAATGCTCTATTGGTTGTCGACAATATTTGACGATATGGATTGAAATTTATGATATTTGACGATATGGATTGAAATTTATAGATTTAATGTATGTCAAATGATTGAAATTTGTGGATTTAATTTTATGTTTGTTGGTTTTAAAATGTAGATTTTATGTATTTTAAAAAATTTATGTTGAACATGTAATTATTTTTAGTTTTTAATTTCTTCATTAATTTGTAAAATTTTTTTATAATGCCAAAATCCGTCGCTAATCTGTTACAAAAAAAATTTGTAGTCATTTCGAGATTTCGTCGGTAATCTGTTAGTAAGTTATTTCAGATTCCGTTGGTAATCCGTTAGTACATTTTTCCGTCGGTAATCCGTTGCAAACAAGTTACATCGGTAATCCGTTGCAAAATATATTCTGTTGGTGATCCGTTACTATTTCCGACGGGAAAATCCGTTACTAAAAGTTAGCCATAGCTGTCGGAAATCCGTTACAAATAATTAGCGACAAGAATATACCAACGGATTTTGGTTTGTTACAATTCCGTCGGTAGCATTAGCGACGGATTACCGACGGTTTTGGCCGTCGGTAATGCTCCTTTTTGTAGTAGTGTTTGTTCAATAACTGAGACTTTGATTATCGTTTTACAAAACTACTATGTAATTTTTTGAATTTTATAAAAAAACATTATATTTTGAAATTGTGTGGTTAATCATGTACGACGGATTTTGTTATGATTTAACCATTAAACTAAATAAAAACATTATTTCGATGTTTTTACTAGATTCTTTACCGAGAAACTCTTACAATGTAAAACATAAATTGTTGGTGATTTGTTATCATTAATATTATTTAAGTGTAATGGGATTACTTTGTTGACCAAAAGAGATCTTGATAAATATTAAACAAGTAAGGAAGGTGTGGAGTACACACTTGTTTAAGTTTGATCAAGTTTCAAAGTACATTGTCATTTAGGGGCGAAGCCCCTAAACGAACGGGGGTCCGGGGGCAGCGCCCCTGTGAGCGGGGTCCAAGGGGCAGAGCCCCTGGCTGGGGTCGAAAATCGGATTTTCAGAGAATTGACCATTGTTTGACCCTTGTCCAAACTTCCGTTTTTATGACAGTTTTTTTTATAGTTTTATGACAGTTTGAAACTGTCATATGACAGTTTTCAGACAAAGATCATATAGTCGGTTTTGGTCTCATTTCTGGTACATACGAAACTATCTTCAAAACATTCTAAGTTTTTGTCTCTCTGAGTCTTATCCGATTAAAGAATATTGGGAGTACCACCCAAATGCTTTAATCTGAAAGTGTTTAACACAATTCTCAGAATTCCAAGCCTTTCTATACCCCATTTTTCTAACATAAATAAATAAATAAATAAAAACTAATCTAAATGGTTAAAGCAGAAAAAAAATCAATCAGTGGTTAAATAAGAAAAAGAAAACAAACTATAATGATGTTTATGACATTTAGCATGTAAAAATCTAAACAATCATAAATTAGTATGTGCAAAGATGTCAATAGAATCAAACGGAATACGCATAGAATCAACATTTAGTCAAGTTCGGCGTGTAAATGCTTGTTTTTAAATCATAACCATATTTACTAACTATCTGATTCGTAGACCATAAACACATTTTATATCTATGCATTCAGTTCAAACTTTTCCCAAGTTTTCTTCATTTACCACGAATTCATAACAAGTACAATTACTAAAGAATTTATCACTCTCTTGAAAAAATGCATGCAGTTTCTTGATATGTCTGCACACTAAAATACAAACGAGTAGTTGGAATGCTACATGAGAAACTTGCCACCTTTAAAAAATTGGGGAGACTAATATAAAGTTGGAATGAGGAACACGTTGCCTATAAAATATTGGGGAGACTAGATATGTGTGTAATAAAAAATTAATAAATGTTTATGCAAGGGCCATCTTTGCATGACATCAAGAGATATTACAATACGAACGGTTGAAGCTTTAACAACGCGGCTGAAAGTATGAGAGTCAAGTCCAAGGACCTCGGTGAAATTTTGGGCTACTAACCGTGCTTTATTACCGTTCAATCGAGCCATTGGAATGAAACTTCGTATGAAATATCCATTTGGATACAACAACAATCGAATTTGTGGGACGAGGGACTAAATCCCACATCTCATTGGCCCGTAATGCTGACATTTCATCCTCCATTGCCCTTAACCAATGTGGGTGTTTTGTAGCGGATGTAAAACTCTCAGGAAGCATGGAGGTGAAAAAGGCATGAAATAATTTTTTAGTACCAAGAGAAGCCAAGTTAGGTAGATGTTTGGGTTTAAAAATGCCAGCTCATGATCATGTGATCATTTGATTAGTGGGAGTGGGGTCTGCCAACAAATGAGATGCCGACGGTGCGACCGGTGGGTCGATGGGAACATCAACGACGATGGTGGAAGCTTCGAACAGTCGATGATCAGTAGCTGGGAACATGTCACAATCAGGTGGAGGCGAAGCTTGTGCGGTGGTTGTTGGAGTAGTTGATGATGTGTTTGATCCCCAGGGCCGGTCCTGAGAAATCAAATGCCCAGGACGAGCCAAAAAAAGGCCCTTGGTATGGTTCAATGTCTATAAGAGTAGAGTTTGATTAAGTTATCTATTTATATGTTTAGGGTGTATTTAAATCATGTGTTTAGCTTGATACATATATGAGGATGGATGTATGTTCTTCACTTTAGTTTCATGTTAATGTGGGGTTGAAATTTGGATATATTCTTGGTTTAGTAGGGTTCAATGTCTATAAGAGTAGAGATTTGAGTCGTTTGTGATGTTAAACAAGACAATAAACTTGATAGACATTTTCTTTGTTGACTTTTATCAAAACTGGTTTTCTTAATCTACTGTAAATTGTACTAGGGATAAGTCAATCTATTGGACTACAAATCTCTTAACAGACTATCTTCATTCCTTTGCATCTGGGCCTAATTATTGATTGCTGAATATAATATTAAAAAAAATTGGGCCCCTCATAAAAATGGGCCCTGGACACATGCCCCACTTGCCCCTACCCATAACCGGCCTGTTGATTCCGAACACTCATCAAATGGTGTATATAAAAGTGTAGAGATATCAAATGATGGCGAGTTTCAAAAGAATGAAAAATCATGTTTATCAAATTGAGCATGACATGTGATGTAAATGCGGTCTGTAGTGGATCCAAACAACGGTAGCCTTTGTAACTTGTGTTGTAGCCAAGAAATATGCAAGGAGTGCTACTGGGTGCAACTTTATGTGCCGAGTAATCCTTTAAATATGGAAACACACGACATCATTTATTAATTATAAAAAACACTCAATCTTCAATATTTCTTTTTATGTCATTTCACATATTTCAGCTTGAATACTGATATTTTATTTTATTTCATTCTTTTTTATAGTTTATTTTAGATTTTTAGCCCTTTTTATAAATATTACATTGCATATTCTTTATTTTCTTTATCATTGATCGTGTCGGGTACTTTCTATTTTGCATGAGGTATTTTGCAGGGTCTTGGAGCTCGTTGCGGTTGTGGATTAGCTTGGAGATGAGCTTTGTGGGCTTTAGAGGCGTCATTGGGCTCTACGGATCCATCAAAGAAGATTTGGGCTTAAAATGTTGAAGACTTGGATGAAGTGGGCTTATGAAGATGGGTCTTGGATTCTTATTTTGGGCTTGTACTATCCACATTTGAAGCTTGAAGATGATTGGCCAAATTTGAATCATATGAGGTGTGGAGGGAACCAAGGAAATCTTGAGTAGTGGGGTGGTGTAGTGGAGAAAAACAACCAATAACATGCCATCATCATTTGTGAGGGTAGAGTCTCCGTCACACAAATCGGCAAGGGTACCTGCGCAACTGCACACTTTTGGGAATTTTGGTCATTTGCTCACCATTTACCTTGGGGGGTTAGGTTTGGCAGCCACACTTCGATTTTCCACCATTAGAGCACCTTGAAGGTGATTTTGGAGAGCTTGATCAACATTCTTATCATCTTTCTAGTAATTGTTAGTTTCTTGATGCAAAAACACTTTTGTGATTGTTATCTTGCTGCCATGAGTGGCTAGTTTCTTTATTTTGGTTAACTTTGGCTAAAACCCTTGGATATTTATGGGTTTTGAAGGATTCATGTTTGATTGTCATTTATCTTATGTTTATGATTCTAGTTCATATTTCTTATGCTTGTTTAATACTTTGATCATGAGCTTGGTACTTGAATGAATAATTGTTGGTTTATTTCTTTGGTTTAGCATTGAATCATTGAATTTACTTAGAACCTCCAATGTACCAATACCCTATGTACCCACCACAACAACCTCCCTAAAACCAATATCCTAACTACCAACCTTATCCACCACAAATGTACAATCACTAACAATACCCATACCCACCTTACCAACAAACTCCCAATTACATGCAACAATATCCGAATAACCCCAATCTACCCAATCCCCCTCAAGAGTTGACACTTAGACAAATGATGGAGACGGATGTTACTCATACACCTCTTGGTACCGTTTATCCTGAAACCCGCCAAGGGATTGAATTGAAGTCAAGTTTCATACATTAACTAACCAAGTTCTATGGTTTGTGTAAATAAGATCCTCAAAGGCATTTGAAGCCCTTTCATATGATATGTGTTAGCATGTTTCCTGAACATGTGACATTGGATGATTTCAAGCTAACCGCCTTCCCACTCACCTTGGAAGATAAAGCTAGAGAGTGGTTATTCAACTTACCACCGGGATCTATTCACACATGGGAAAAGTTACTCAAAGCCTTCAATAGCAAGTTCTATCCCACTTCCTGAATATCAAGTCAAAATAGTGACATGTTGGGGATTCTTCAAGGGGAGAATGTGACTTTTCATGATTTCTGGGAGCGATTCAACAACTTGTGTACAAGTTGTCCTCAACATAACATACCCGAACAACTACTTCTTAAACAATTTTATGCGGGTATGAATGAAAAAGATCAGAGGATGATTGATGCTCCAAGTGACTGTGACATCTTCAACAAGACATCTCAAGAAATAAGATCACTTTTTGGTACCATTTCTCAAAATCAAAGAAACTTTGGGACTCAAAATGACATGAAGAGAGAGTTCCCCACATGTGGTTGGTGAAGTTAGCAACACCCAACACTTGGAATCAAAGCTCTTGGATTTGACTAATGTTAGATGGTGGTGGGAAGTGGTAAACAATTGATGGTTTGTGGTATTTGTGCAATTACAGGGAATAATACGGATAAATGTCCCACACTTGGAAGTGAACCGAAGGATGTTAATGCAATGGCAGGATATAAAGGACAACCAAGACCCATGGGATTTCAAAACAAATAGAACCCAACTTGGAGGAATAACCCAAACAACCCATACCCACCAAAGCATAACCCACCAAGTGTTATGATGAGACCCAAATTTTCCCAATACCCATCCCAAATATCTCCATATCCACAAACATCGTATCCCTCTCCACATTACCAACAAACCTCAAAAACAAGGCCAATCAAATGGTAACCATCAAATGAGTCTTTAATAATGTTACTTCTCTTGCTCAAGCACAAATTAGAGACTTGGCCACCGCTCTCAACAACATGGAACAAAGGGGTAAACTTCCACCTCAAACCGAGAAGAATCCCAATGTGAGTGCAATAACCTTGAAAAGTGGGAAAAAACTTGGAGAAAGAAACCCCAAAAGTGTTTCAAAAGAAGATGAAGATGAGGTTATTGTTGTTGAATCTTCGAAGGTGGTAGTTCCTCCAAAGGAACCGGTTGTTTCATACACCGATCAACTCGAATCTTCCAATAAGACCATCAAGACATTGGTCATATCACCACCTTTTCCCTCCCGGTTAGCCCCATCAAAGAAAAAGGAGGAAGAAAAAGAGTTTCTTGAGACTTTCTGCAAGGTCCAAATCAACATTCCACTATTGGATGCTATTAAGAAAATTCCAAGCTATGCCAAATTTCTCAAGGATTTGTGCACCAACAAGAGGAAGTTCAAGGTGAATGAAAAGACTCAAGTAAATGCAAATATGTCCGGAGTTATCCAAAAGAAGTTACCTCCCAGATGCAAGGATTCGAGAATGTTTGATATCCCTTGCACTATTGGTGATTTGCATGTTGAAAGTGCCATGTTAGATATTGGGGCCTCAATCAATGTCATGCCATATTCGGTTTTTCAATCTCTAAATGTTGGATCTTTGGAAGAAATCGGAGCAATCATTTAATTAGCAGACAAGTCAAGTGTTTTTCCAATAGGGGTGTTGGAAGATGTACTAGTGCAAGTTAATCAACTTGTCTTTCCCGCAAACTTCTATGTCATTGGAAGACCTTTCATGAATACCGCTCACACGATCATTGATGTCCATAAAGGGAAGATCAATATTTGATGGAGAGACCATTGACTTCAACATCTTTGAAGCAATGAGGTGCCCTAGCAACATTTCTCCATTGTATCGAGTTGATCTGATTGAGCCAATAACCCAAGAAGTGTTTGATTTATCTCATGGGATATTTTAAAGATGGTACTCAAGACAAGCCTTGATTGTCAGAGTTTGAAGAAAACATTAGAAATGTATACATTGGACTCTGAAGTTGAAGAGATTGTGAAGAATTTGGAAGTTAACAAGTCAACAAAGAAGGATGTCTCTCACATTGCATTATCTCATTCTCCAAACAAGATGCCCCCTTCCATAATTCACCCAACCACACTTGAATTGAAAGTCTTACCTAGACACTTGAAGTATGCTTATCTAGGTAAGGACGAAACTCTTCCGGTGATGATCTCTTCTCAATTGAAAGATTTTGAAGAAGACAAATTGGTTGAAGTTTTAAAAGATCACAAAGAGGCAGACAATATCAGATATCAAGGGGATTAGTTCTAATCTATGCACTCACAAGATCCTCATGGAAGATAGTTGTAAGCCTAGGAGGGAAGCTCAAAGAAGATTAAATCCTCCAACGATGGATGTTGTCAAGAAAGAGATAATCAAGCTCCTTGATGTGTATATGATTTACCCCATTTCCGAATCCAAATGGGTTAGTCTGGTTTAAGTGGTTCCCATGAAAATATGACTCATGGTTGTCGAAAATAACAATGGGTAATGTACCCACTCGAGTTCAAAATGGATGGAGGGTGTGCATTGATTATAGAAAGTTGAATTCAAGCACTTGAAAATATCATTTCCCCATCCTTTCATTGACCAAATGCTTGAGAGGTTGGCATGCAAATCACATTATTGTTGCCTTGATTGGTACTCGGGTTTTCATCAAATACTCGTTGCCCCTGAAGATCAAGACAAGACGAATTTTACATGCCCTTTTGGCATGTTTTCCTATGAGCGAATGCCATTTGGAATATGCAATGCCCCCACCATATTCCAAAGGTGCATGGTGAGCATCTTCTCCGAGTACGTTGAGAATATAATTGAAGTGTTCATGGATTACTTCACCGTATATGGTAATTCATTTGATGAATGCTTGGATAACCTCAAGTAGATTTTAAAAAGGTGAATTGAGAAGAACTTGGTGTTAAACTTTGAGAAGTGTCACTTCATGGCCAATCAAGGCATCATCTTGGGACATATAGTCTCTAAGAAGGGAATTGAAGTTGATAAAGCCAATATCAATGTCATACAAACCCTTCATTACCCAACATGTGTTAGAGAAGTGAGATCTTTCTTCGGCCATGCGGGCTTCTATAGGAGATTTATCAAAGATTTTTTGAAGATCACAAGACCAATGTGCCTCCTTCTCCAAAAAGATGTTGACTTTGACTTCAATGTCACATGTCAAGAAGCCTTTGACAAACTTAAAGACTTGCTCACGTCCGCTCCCATAATCCAACCTCCAAATTGGGAGCTTCCTTTTGAAATCATGTGCGATGCAAGCAATTTTGCCATTGGAGCGGTTTTAGGTCAAAAGGAGGGAAAGACATCACATCTTATCTACTATGCCTCCAAAACCTTGGATAATGCTCAAGCCAATTATTCTAACACTGAGAAGGAACGTCTAGCCATTGTCTTCGCCTTGGAGAAATTTCGACAATACCTTCTCGGGGCAAAAGTGATTGTATAATCCGACCATGTGGCCTTGAAATATCTAATGACCAAGAAAGATGCCAAGCCACGGTTGATTGGGTGGATTCTTCTTTTACAAGAGTTTGATCTTGAGATAAAGGGCAAAAGTGGTGTCGAAAACCTAGTTGTGGATCACTTAAGTCGTTTGAATGTTGGTGGATCCTCTTCTCCCATCTTTGATGAATTTCCGGATGAACACCTCTTTTAGATTTCAAACATCATTCCATGGTATGCGGATATTGTTAATTACTTGGTTACTAAAGAAATCACTCACACATTCACCAAGTACCAAAATGACAAGTTGAAGAGTGACTCCAAATACTACGTGTGGGACGAACCTTATCTTTGGAAACATTACCCAGATAAACTAATACAGAGGTGTGTTCACCAAAATGAGGTCGAATCAATCTTGATGTTTTGCCATGAATATGAGTGTGGAGGCCATTTTGGTCAAAATAAAACCATGAGGAAGGTGATAGAATGTGGACTCTATTGGCCAACAATGTCAAGAGATACTTATTTATTTTTCAAGAGTTGTGATAGATGTCAAAGAATGGTAACCGTATCATGAAGAACGAAATGATTCAAATCCATATCCTCATTTGTGAGATCTTTAATGTACGGGGAATTGATTTCATGGGCCCATTCCCCATCTCTTTCGGTTATCCATACATATCGTTGGTGGAAGAAAAGTCTACAAGGCATGACGATGCTAAAACCGTTATTGACTTCTTAAAATTAAACATTTTTGCAAGATATGGTGTACCCAAAGCCTTGGTGAGTGATAGAGGCACTCATTTTTGCAACAAAATGATTGAAGCCTTGATGAAGAGATATGGTATTGTTGGATTAGGTGTCTAAGCCCATAACTATTTTGGTATGTACTTGACCCGATTATGAGCATGGTCCTTGTTAGAAATTGAGGGTAATAAAGGCACTTGGATATTCTGAGAATTGTGATTTCACTATCAAATCAAAGTATTGGGTGGTACTCCCTAATCTTTGATTGGATAAGACTCAGAAGAGAATAGAATAGAGAATGAGATATATGAATTTCGTAAGTACCAGAAAAAACTGACCAAAATTGGTTAAATACCTCCTTTGTCTGAAAACTGTCAAAACTGTCATAAAACAGTTTGGCAACAGTCAAAAAACTGTCATAAATTCGGGTTTTCTATAAGGATTAATACCAAGCCAGGGGCTCTGCCCCTTGGACCCCGCCAGGGGTTGCCGCCCCTTGGACCCCGCTCCCAGGGGCGCTGCCCCCGGACCCCTGTTCGTTCAGGGGCTTCGCCCCTAAATGACAGTCTACTTTTAATCTTGAATAAACTTAAACAAGTGTGCACTCCACACCTTCCTTACTTGTTTAATATTTATCAAGAACACTTTTGGTCAACAAAGTAATCCCATTACACTTAAATCACATTAGTGAAACAAATCACCAACAGTCCTTTTGGGCTGCCTTCACTCATGTAACTTGATAGGATGACAAGAGGAGAGAGAGAGTAGAATTTATTATATGAATAATAAATTGGTACTCGGAAATGGTTTTATTAATATATTACAAGTTTAATATATTATTTGGAAATCATATTATTTAATTAGTATTGATTAGAAATTAATTTGGTAATTAATTTGGTGATCAAAAGAGACTGATTAAATAAAGGGGACTGATATTGCAATTAACTGTTAGTTGTTGGTTGGGCTGATCGACTCCATAGAGTGGAGTGGACGAAATTTATGGGGAAACCCATCAGATTTTGTCCAAAGGGCTCTAAAGAAGGAGTCCATGGGCTGCTTAAGGTTTAAGCAGTCATATTAGGGTTTCCACCTAAAACCCTAGCAGCCACAAGTATAAAAAGACCCCACGACTAAGGGATTTTCGGCTAATGCTTCTAAGAGATCCTAAGGGCCGAAAATCTTCCCTCTCCTAAAGTCATCTTGTTGCTTGAGTGTTTGTGACTCCATTAGAGGTGCAACACTTGAGGCACTAAGCTTTCAGAAGTCAAGATCAAGAAGGATTGTGATTGTTATTGCTACATAACAATCAAGGTAAACTCTCTAACCCTAATCATATGTGTTTTTTCAAATTTGTATGCTAGTCAATTAGGGTTTATTGATTTGGTATTCAATGTTGTATGTTTAATTAGAAAAACCTAGATCAAAGCAATTAGGGTTGCATGAACACCATATGAATGATGTTATGCTTATAATCCATCAGTGGTATCAGAGACTAGGTCGTTTTTCTAGTTGAATAGATGCAAAAGTGAACTGCCAAAGGATCAAAAAGTCGAATTGTTTGCTGTCTGCGATGCCGACTCGGCGAGTCCATCAGTGGACTCGGCGAGTTGCCTGAACTCGGCGAGTCCATCAGTGGACTCGGCGATTCTAGGGTGCTGTTGCCGGGATTTTCGATTTTTTGAGCAGATTTTGTTAAGGATAATTACCAAAACTCATTTTTATTCCCTAAAATCGATTTTTTATGTTTGGAATGATTATCCTTATCAAAATTTTTGGATTTGGTTAATATGGATAATATAGGATTATTATAAGTCAAATATTTGACCTAGTAAGTTTGAAAAGTTTCAATTTACACCCTTTAGGTTTTATAGTTTAAATTTGAACTTAAAAGGTTTTAGTTTTTGAAATTTAAATAATTAAACCCTAATGTTTTGAAAAGTTTCAAAATTTGTCCTCAAGTTTTGGAATTTAAAATTTAATTAAAAAGTTTTAATTTTGAAATATTAAATTCTAAAACCTTAGTATTTTGAAAATTTCAAATTACACCCTTATGGCTTTATTAATTAATTAAGTGTATAATTAAAAGAGAGTTAATAAATCCATAATGATATGGTTTAAGTTTAATTAAATTAAAAGTATAATTTGTTGAATTAGACCACTTAGTATTTTAAAAGTGTAAAATACATCCTTGTACTATATATAAAATTAAAAGTCTAATATTATATATGTATGAGTAAAGAGTCAGTCTTACCGTTAGTATGCCTCATTCACGAAGCTGGTCTATAAGGGGTGTTTTAGGAAATTGCCTATAAAATGGCGATTGAATGGGTATCCACTCTTACCCACCGCACTCTTGACTAGTGGAGGGTCGTTAGCCGAACGGGTAGGATAGGACACAACCTTCCATTATAAGTATAATGAAATACGAAGTAACTAAAAAATCTCATAAATTCCCAAATCTTAGTTACTTTAGGAAACATGTGGAGTTGGTGCTAATCCATGAAATTACACATTGCACATTGTTGGTCGTTAGTGGAGCGTGTGTTGTTAACCGACACACTAATATGGGACCAATGAAGGATGGCAATGGGTAGCTCGTAGATTATCATAGATCAATGGAGCGTGTGTGGTTAACCGGCACATTGATTAGGTGATGACATCTTCGAGAGTACCAAGCTAATCTGCATGGTTATCCACACCTTGTTTGTGATCCTCGGCATCCCAGTCACAAAAATGAAGGGCACAATCGAGATTTAAACATGCCATTGAAAGGTTCAATGAATCTCAAAGGATCTAGGAGTTTCAATTCATTTAAAACCTAATTTTCAATTTTCGTTTTTCATGGTGGAAATTGGTAAATCGTCATTTACCTACCTTAAAATGTTCTGCAATTTGGATTACGACATCCCTCTTCCAAATTGTAGAATATTGGGTTGGATCTAGCCTCAATATTTCATTTGGGTGCTATATTGAGGATTTATCAACTAACTTGAATTTCTCCCGTTTTGTAGATGTCAAAGTCTAACAACCATGGTCTTCCTGAATCCGTTGGAAAAAGTTTTCCGCTTGAAGATGATGTTCCACGATTGGATTGTGGAAATGGAAATCATTCTTCACTTCCTCCACCTCCTCCAATAATTATCCCTGACCCACGTTTTCGAAGACTTGAAAAGTTCAAGGTCACTCAAGCCCTATTGGCAAAAAGACACGAAGATGGAAAGTCTGTATGTGCTCATGTCTTGGATATGAAGTTGCATATTGATAGATTGGGAATGTTGGGTGTCGATGTCTCTAGGAAGTTGGCTGTTGACTTGGTTCTTCAGTCACTTCCCGAATCATATAGTGAGTTCATTAGAGAGTACTATATGATGGACCACGATGTGACCCTCATTGATTTGACTTATTTGCTTATTGGTGCTGAATCACCAATGATTTGGCGCACTGGTCGAGCAAATTTGTCTGGTAAATCAATATCCCAACCTTCTATGGGCAATGGCAACATTGGAAGTCCAGAAAAGTTTTCTCTACGCAAGAGAAAGGCTAAGTCTGAGATAGTCCCGTGTACCATTCCAGAAGAATCTATATGTTTCTACTGCCAAAAGAGGGGGCATTGGTTACGAAGTTGCCCTGACTACCTGAGATATCTAAGAGATAGGAGAGTCAAGATGTATGACTCTGCTTCAGGTAAAATCCACTATCTAACTCTATTAAGTTTTCTATTTTAGATTCTTAATACATAATGTGATAAGATTACATTTTGATGTTTTGTAGGATCGAAGAAAAGACAGGAAGCATAAAGGAAGAAGTTAGTTGAGTCTAATCGCAAAGAAATGGATTTCGATCGCATGATTTGATGATCGGATTTTTGAGCTGCTGCTTAGAGTTATGATAGATTGCTTAGGAATATGTAATAGCATAATTTTCATTCGAATTTGCGTTGTAAGGACAAGTTTTCCGCACCTTTCATAAATAAAATAAATTTTGAGTTTTGTCTTATTTATATCTCCTTGCAATGTTATTTGTCAAAATTGATGCTTGTGTGTTTCTATTATAAGCAATATTAAGTGGATGTGATTCTTAGTTATGTTAATTATGGTAGTGTCGTAATTTTCTAAGTAAGGAAAGATTCTCATCGCCCAAGTTTCAATTGGACAGAAGCTTGGAATCATATGATTTGAGTCATGTGATGTATGGAAATCTTGGTACTTAGAAAATTAAGATTAATTCATTGTTCACATAAGTATGTGAGTCAAGTGAAAGACTAGGAGAACTTGTAACGTCCCAAAAACACAACCCAAAAATTTCGTTTCCAAAACATTATTAAAGTCATCAACCATCCAAAATCATAAGTAAAATCATAATCGTGTATCATAAACATCGTAGTATCTGTCTCAAATCAAATCTCATATCCAAATATCATAGTCTAGCTCCCAGGCTGAAGACTGTGGTGTGTGCCATGCGATCATCCCGAGCCCTTCCCAGTGCTAGTGGAAGTACCTGAAACCAAAACTGAAAACCGTAAGCACGAAGCTTAGTGAGTCTCCCCAATCTACCACATACCATCTACACATAGCATGTAACTAGTGATGGGTTTTAGGTAAAACAAATAAACTAGAAAACAATTCCTAAGTTCACATGCAACCTACTTTGGATCTATGTTTTAACTATTGAACATATAACTTTGAATTGCAAAACAAGAACCCTAGAGGAGAGAGGCTAATTTCGAAATTAACAAACTAGGGTTTAGAAGTTACATACCTTTCAATTGTTATAGCAAACAATTGATAATCCTCTTGATCTTGATCTTGATCTTCTTGGAAGCTTAGCACCACAAATGTAATGCCTCTAATGGAATCACACCCAAGAACTAGCAAGAAGGAAACTTGGAGGAGAGAGGATGGAGAGAGTATGCAATTTCGGCCTTAGGGTTTCTTCCAAAGAAATCAGTGACCTCAAATGTGAGCCAGGAGGCTCCTTAAATAGCTGAGGGATCTAGGGTTTAGGGAAAACCCTAGTTATCCTTTGCTTAGGGCCTAAGCAAGATCCAAAGGCCTTATTTGGACCCCTTGGACGAAATCTCTAGGGTTTCCCCTAAGAATTTCGTCCACCTCATTCCAAGGGGGTTCTGGAACCTTCCACTCAACTATTAGTTAATTGCAAACTAGTCCCTGCACTTTATAATTAATTCTTTTAACCCCAAAATTAATTCTGATTAATTTCTGGCTAACTATTAATTAAACATAATGATTTCTAATTAATATATTAATCTTTTAACATATTAATAAATCATTTATATTAATTCATTAATCTTATAAATTAATATCTCTCCTTTCATAATTTCCTTGTCCAGTTGCTAGGTTGAGGGCAACCCAAAAGGACTGTGCTGCTATCAATTCAAGTATATACCAATTATAGTTATGGGCTTAGACACCTAATCCAACAGTCTCCCACTTGGATAAGTCTGTAACTATAATTGCTAGTATGCCTACTAAATTTGACCAGCAAATTGTAGCTTCCAAAAAGCTGCTGTCGAACTCTGACCCAGTCAGTTACGTGTCCTAAGATAAGTGATCATATAATCCTTCGTTCTGCTAGATATCCCTAGACATAAGACATGGAATGTAATCAATCTCTTTGTCCAGAATCTATGTTTCCCGATTCCTGATTTGTGATGATGTAGGACTTCTAATTGAACACATCAATTTAGTCCTGGCTGGGCCCATCACATAAGTCAACACCAAATCATCGAGGGGCCCACAGATATCGCTTTTCCTATTAGGGCAAAAGGAACGAATAAACGTTGACTCATATGCTTGTATCTTTTACTCATCAAATTATACATGACAATACGTTTTATAACACCAAGTTACTGATGCGTTTTCGTATCACCAATGCATGAACGACTTGTAAATTGCAACTCATATATCTTCGTTTCAAGATTATAAGATATTATCGTCTCAGTATTACTCGTGATGAATTCCATGAAGTGATACTCTGAGCGAGGGTTTATCCAGTACTCAAATCTCAATTTCTGAGTACTCATGAACGTTGCAGCAATTCTATTGCCATGTCTATCCTTAGACAATCTACAATCCAGTTCATGACAGTCTTAATTCACTACTTACTTCCAAAAGTATGAGTGACTGTGGAGTTTGAATAATCTTATTATTCGGGAAGTAAAACATGCAAAAATGAAACACAATAATAAACAATTGACAAAAGGCAGAAACCAAACTTATAAATAATACTTTATTATTTAATCACCAAAAGTCAATTACATTTACTTTGTTACAAGTTTCAGAATAAAACTAATCTAACTACTAAAACTAATATCATCTTTCAGTCCTATGCTCCGAGCATGCTGAATATGCTTAGCCCTACTCAGACCCTTTGTGAGGGGATCTGCTGGGTTATCTTCAGATGACACCCTCTTTACTATAAGATGGCCTTCTTCAACTCTATGTCTGATGAAATGGTACTTTCTGTCGATATGTCTGGTCTTACCATGATCTCTCGGTTCCTTTGTCAAGGCAACCGCTCCTTCATTATCGCAGAACAGTTCCATAGGCTCATGGATGGTTGGAACAACTCCGAGATCCCCGATGAAGTTCCTCAACCAAGCTGCTTCTTTCGACGCTTCACTTGCTGCTATGTACTCTGATTCACAAGTAGAATCAGCCACCGTATTTTGCTTGGAACTCTTCCAAGTAACTGCTCCTCCATTCAGTAAAAACACCCAGCCCGACTGAGAACGGAAGTTATCTCTATCCGTCTGAAAGCTGGCATCACTGTAACCATCTACTCTCAAAGTATCACTGCTACCAAGCACAAGGACCCAGTCCTTTGTCCTTCGCAAATACTTGAGTATATTCTTAACTGCTATCCAATGAGCTCTACCTGGGTTTCCCTGATAGCGACTGACCATGCTCAAAGCAAATGCCACATCAGGGCGAGTACATGTCATAGCGTACATGATCGATCCGACAGCGGAAGCATAAGGTACACGACTCATGTCATCTATTTCAACATCTGTACTCGGGCATTGAGTCTTACTCAATTTGGTATTGCTCTGGATAGGTAGCTCTCCCTTCTTGGAATTTTCCATACTAAACCTCTTTAGTACCTTATCCAAGTATGTGCTCTGACTAAGTCCAATTAGTCTCTTCTTTCTATCTCTCAATATTCTAATCCCAATAATATAGGCAGCTTCTCCAAGGTCTTTCATGGCAAAACACTTTCCAAGCCAAGACTTAACTTCTTTCAAGGTTGGAACGTCGTTACCAATGAGTAATATGTCATCGACATACAACACCAGAAAAGTTACTATACTCCCACTAGCCTTGATATACACACATAACTCATCTTCACTTCTAGAGAAACCAAACTCTTTGACTTTCTCATGGAAGCAAAGATTCCAACTGCGAGATGCTTGTTTCAATCCATAAATGGATTTCTCAAGCTTGCACACTCTATTGGGGAACTTTGCATCAACAAAACCCTCTGGCTGACTCATGTAAACATCTTCAGCCAACTTCCCATTAAGGAAAGCAGTTTTGACATCCATCTGCCAGATTTCATAATCATGAAAGGCAGCTATGGCGAGCAATATCCTAATAGATTTAATCTTAGCCACTGGCGAGAAGGTCTCATCATAGTCAACCCCTGGGGTTTGAGTGAAACCTTTTGCAACCAGTCGAGCCTTGAATGTGTGCACATTTCCATCCATGTCTGTCTTCTTCTTGAAGATCCATTTGCACCCAACTGTCTTACGACCTGGTGCACTATCAACCAAATTCCAAACTTGGTTGTCATACATGGACTTAATCTCGCTGTCCATTTCCTCTTTCCACTTGGAAGCCTCTGGGCCTGCCATTGCTTCCTTATAAGTGACTAGTTCATCTAAATTTACCAGTGTTCTGTCACTTATGAATGTGTCACCATCTGAAGTAATATGAAAACCATACAACTCAGGTGGCACACTCACCCTAGTGGATCTTCTAAGAGGTAATGAGTTATCGATTGGTTCAACAGGAACTGTTTCCTCTAGTTGAGTGCTAGTGTCATCTAAGGTTCCTTCATTGGCTGACTCTCGAATTTCTTCAAGGTCAATAGTGTTCCCACTGTCCTCTTTGAATATGAGCTCTCTTTCAAGAAAGACTCCTCTTCGTGCTACAAAGACCACGTTCTCACTAGTCCTGTAGAACAAATATCCAAAAGACTGCTTTGGGTAACCAATGAAAACACATTTCTCACTTCTAGCTGCTAGCTTGTCGTGAGTCTCTCGTCTTACGAAAGCTTCACAACCCCAGACTTTAATATGTGCTAACGAGGGAACTTTCCCTGTCCATATTTCGTGAGGTGTTTTGGCAACCTTCTTTGTAGGGACAAGATTGAGGATGTGGGCGGCTGTCTCTAAGGCATACCCCCAGAAGTGAATGGGAAGCGAAGCCCGACTCATCATAGAACGAACCATGTCTAACAAGGTTCGATTACGCCTCTCAGCTATACCATTTAACTGTGGTGTCCTAGGAGGAGTCAATTGTGAGACTATCCCACATTCTTTCAGATAGTCGTTAAACTCGATACTAAGATACTCCCCGCCTCTATCGGATCTAAGTATCTTTATCTTTCTGCCCAATTGATTTTCGACTTCATGCTTAAACTCTTTGAACTTTTCAAAAGTTTCTGACTTATGCTTGATCAAGTAGATATATCCATATCTGCTATAATCGTCAGTGAAAGTCACATAGAATCGATTAGCATCTCTTGTAGTTGATCTGAAGGGCCCACACACATCTGTGTGTATGAGATCCAACAGACCTTCACCTCTTTCACAAGACCCTGTGAATGGTGATTTTGTCATCTTTCCCAAAAGACAAGATTCACATATATCATCTGATTTTAGGTCAAATGATTCCAACACTCCATCCTTTTGGAGTTGGGCTATGCGTTTCTTGTTAATGTGTCCAAGACGACAATGCCACAAGCATGCCTTGTCTACACTATTAGACAAGTCAATATTAAGTACACTATTTCCTAAGCTATCAACACAAGTCACTGTTTCATACACACCATCACAAGGTAAAGCTTCAAACATAAAAACACCATTCTTATAAACAGAAATTGAACCATTCAAATCATTAAAAGAATATTTGAAACCTTGTCTGAACAATGCATGAAATGAAATAATGTTTCTCGTCATCTCAGACGAATAGCAACAATTTATTAAATCTAATCTAACATCATTGCTAAGCAGAAGCTGATAAACTCCGATCTTGGTCACTGGTGAAGACTTTCTGTTTCCCATGATCAAGTTTATCCTTCCTCGCTCTATCTCCTCACTTTCCTTTAGTCCCTGCAAATCAGAACAGATATGAAAACCACATCCTGTATCAAGGACCCATGAACGAGAAGATAATGAGTTATTAGCAGAAATAGTGTAAATACCTGCCGAAGATGGCTTCACTTTTCCATCCTTGATATCTTGCAGATATTGTGGGCAAGATCTCTTCCAATGCCCCTTTTGATTGCGGTAAAAGCAAAAGGCCTCTTTTGGATCAGAAACATGGGGAGTGGAACCATTGGGCTTAGCCTTTGGGCCATTACTAGACGACCCAGCTTGAGCCTTGCTCTTCCAGTTTTGCTTGGGAGGACCTTTCCTCTTTTTCCCCTTTCCCTGTCCAATAGCCAACACAGGGGCACTTGTAGGCGTGGAGGGTATACTTTTACCCTTCATTCCTGCCTCAGCTGTCTGCAACAAGTTGTGCAATTGGGCCAAGGTCTGCTCAGTATTGTTCAAATGGTAAGTTAGAATAAACTGACCATAACAATCAGGTAGTGAGTTCAAGACCATGTCAATGGCCAATTCCTCATCAAAGTGAATGTTGAGCTTGACCAAACGCTCTATGTAGCGTTGCATTCTTTGCACATGTGACACAACCGATTCCCCTTCTTTCATCTTGCAAGCCATGAGTGACTTGACTACTTCAAACTTTTCTTGACGAGCTCGCTTATGGTACTTTTCCATAAGGTCCTTGTTCATCTCAAAAGGCCAGTAGTCCTCATAGTACCTCTGCATTTCTGGGGACATGGTTGCCACCATGATGCACGCCACTTTGGTAGCATCATCGTAATGTTTCTTGTAGGCAGCAAGATCTTCAGGAGTAGCTTCAGACTCATCAAGCTCTTTGAGCTCCTTTTCAAGAACATATTCTTTGTTCTCAAAACGAAGAGCCATCTTGATGTTGCGCATCCAATCGTTATAGTTTGAGCCATCCATAACGACTTTGGAGCAGATATTGAGCAAAGAGAAGTTGTGGTTGGAGGAGGATGAAGCAGAAGTGTTTCCAGGAGTAGACATCTGAAAAGAAAGAAAGTTTTAGTTAGATTTCAAGATACCTCAATATAATAACCCAAAGATAAAATATCAAGGTTAGGATCCAACTATGAAGATTCACAACTTAGAAATGGGATGCCGAGATCCAAGTGTAAATTTCATAAAGGTAGGTGAATGACGATTCACCAATTCCACCATTAGACGAAACAAACGAAGTGAAATTCCTAATTCTTTTGAGATACATTGAAACTACTCAATGGCATGTTTTAATCTCAGATTATGCTCTTCTATTTTTGACTGGGATGCCGAGGATCACAAACAAGATGTGAATAACCATGCAAATGTGCTTGGTAACCTCATTGTATTTATCATTAACTATTGATGTGCTGGTAAACCACACACGCTCCATCAAAATGACAATTATGAGATACCCATTACTACTCTTTATTAGTGCCCTTTAGTGTGCTGGTTAACCACACACGCTCCACTAACGACCAATAAAGCATAATGTGCAATTTCATGGATTAGCATACTTTTCACATTTTTCCTAAAGTAACTAGAGTTGGGATTTTAAAAATAATGTTCTAGTACTTTCTTTAATGTCATTATACTTTTAATGAGAAGTAGTTGTCCTATCAAATCCGTTCTGCTAACGACCCTCCACTAATCAAGGAAGCGGTGGGTGAGAGTGGACACCCATTCAACTACCATTTTATAGGCAGTTTCCTTATACCCCCCTTATAGATTAGCTTCGTGAATGAGGCATACTAGCGATTTGACTGACCATATTCTTATACATATATAATATTAAACTTTTAATCATAATACATATATAGGGTGTGTTTTAAAACATTTTAAAACTTCAAGGGTTTATATAAATTTCGAAATTCAAACTATTAAATTTAAATTTAAATAAACCAATTAACTAGATTTAATATTTATCTTTTAATTAACTATTAATCAAATTATTAAATCTTGTAAGGATTATCTAATTAAATTAATCAATTAATTTAATCCTAATCCTTATCCCTCTAAATTTCGAAAAATAGGGTAAGGATAATTATTCAATTAATCTAATTAAGTAACAATTATCCAAAACAAGAAACCCTAAAACTTCTAGCAATTTCGAAATTTACAAGGGAGGAGGCTAGGGATTTCAAAACCCTAACCCTAATTTCGATTAGGGTTCTTTGGAGGCTAGGGTTTTCGAAAAAAACCCTTTTATCCAAAACCCTAGAAATCGAAAATTTGGCCTTTAGGGTTTAATAGCTATAAACCCTTATTTGCAATTCAACAATTATAGCAATTCAATTTAAAACAAACAATGGCTCTGATACCACTGATGGGTTTTAGGTAAAACAAATAAACTAGAAAACAATTCCTAAGTTCACATGCAACCTACTTTGGATCTATGTTTTAACTATTGAACATATAACTTTGAATTGCAAAACAAGAACCCTAGAGGAGAGAGGCTAATTTCGAAATTAACAAACTAGGGTTTAGGAGTTACATACCTTTCAATTGTTATAGCAAACAATTGATAATCCTCTTGATCTTGATCTTGATCTTCTTGGAAGCTTAACACCATAAATGTAATGCCTCTAATGGAATCACACCCAAGAACTAGCAAGAAGGAAACTTGGAGGAGAGAGGATGGAGAGAGTATGCAATTTCGGCCTTAGGGTTTCTTCCAAAGAAATCAGTGACCTCAAATGTGAGCCAGGAGGCTCCTTAAATAGCTGAGGGATCTAGGGTTTAGGGAAAACCCTAGTTATCCTTTGCTTAGGGCCTAAGCAAGATCCAAAGTCCTTATTTGGACCCCTTGGACGAAATCTCTAGGGTTTCCCCTAAGAATTTCGTCCACCTCCTTCCAAGGGGGTTCTGGAACCTTCCACTCAACTATTAGTTAATTGCAAACTAGTCCCTGCACTTTATAATTAATTCTTTTAACCCCAAAATTAATTCTGATTAATTTCTGGCTAACTATTAATTAAACATAATGATTTCTAATTAATATATTAATCTTTTAACATATTAATAAATCATTTATATTAATTCATTAATCTTATAAATTAATATCTCTCCTTTCATAATTTCCTTGTCCAGTTGCTAGGTTGAGGGCAACCCAAAAGGACTGTGCTGCTATCAATTCAAGTATATACCAATTATAGTTATGGGCTTAGACACCTAATCCAACAACTAGGAGATACGGGCCTCACCCACACTCGTGGAGATACGGGCCTCACCCACACTCCGCTAACTAGGAGATACGGGCCCCGCCCACATTCCGCTATCTAGGAGATACGGGCCTCGCCCACACTCCACTGTCTAGAAGATACGGGCCTCGCCCACGCTCCACTATCTCTGAGGTACGGGCCTCACCCATGCTCAACTACTTCGAGATACGAGCCTCGCCCACACTCGGCTATGATGAGATACGGGCCTCGCCCACACTCAACTGCTAAACCCATCATACAAGTATCACACAGACAACATGTAAAGCTAATTTATTGTCATCATAATCAACTACTACTATGAGATACGGGCCTCGCCCACACTCTGCTAAGATAGGATACGGGCCCCGCCCACACTCAGCTACTATCATATCATACTACGGGCCGACCTTGGTGCCGTAGACCCGTTCCTACTGAAGGAGAACTCACCTCGTATAACTGGCTGCTGATATCCCAAGTGAGAAATCCCTGTTTGCTGCTCCGGCGACTCCCCGGCTACAATCACATAACATTCTGAATAAACTGTTCATTCCTCATGGAGTAAATGACCAATTTACCCCCTGGTCAAAGTCAAAGTCCTGGTCAGAGTCAACTTCCAGGTTGACTCTACTGGCCGAGTCCTACTATGGACTCGCCGAGTTCCCTAACTCACAATTCTCTAACTCGCGACTCGACTCGCCGAGTCGGGGCGTAGACTCGCCGAGTCCCTCTACTTCCAGATCCTTGTTCTAACTCACTGAGTCTTCTTCTACTCACTGATTCGACTCGCAACTCTCAAATCGGAGAAATCGGGAGTTTGCACTCCTACTCGCCGAGTCCAATGAACGACTCGTCGAGTCCTATGAATGTCTTCACTATACAGTTGATTCTAATCGATTCCAGTGCATCAAATTCATAGATCTGAGCTTCTAGGGCCGATATAACACGTAAAGTTGCCAACTTTACGTACATGCATAGAGGTATGAAGCTAAAACACCAAAATAAGCTAGAAATAGGAACCTAGGGTTTGGAACAAGGCCTTGCTTTGCATAAAGGTAGCTACTTTGAGCTCCTGGAGCTCCATGATGTTCTGATCTATAGTTCACTACCCTATGGGAGCTCCAATCTCGAGTTTGGACCTTGAAATGTCCCAAGAGTGGCGAAACAAGCATATATGAAGATCTACTAGGAAAATAAACAAGGTAGAGGCTTTATTACCAGATGAAGTAGCAAATGGAAGCTAGTTTCTGGATCTCCTTCTTCTCCTTTGCACCTTCTCTCCTTCCTTCTCTTCTACACTTCCAAGAATACACCAAAACACTCAAAATCAAGAAGGAATCACTCAACTCACCAATGGAGGGCTAGGGTTTTGAGGGGAACGCTCTAGAGGTGCTGGAGGCTGGGATGGGGGCTATAAGGACGTTTAAATAGGGTACAAACCCTAAGAATTAGGGTTTCATCCAGACTGGCAGACTCGCCGAGTCGGGAATGGACTCGTCGAGTCGCCCCACTAAGTCCACGTGTATTCCCGCTTCTAATCGACGAGTCGGGGCTACTGACTCGTTGAGTACCCCTAAGAAAGGAAATTCAATATTTAAATTACATACCAGGAATGGGGCGTTACAGATCTGGTACGCAATATTGTGCACTGGTCGAGTCCACCACAAATAACAATAAGATTATTCGTCATGATTTGCTAAAAGTCTAGTAAATGTGGTTATGCTTACAAGATTAAGTGTAATTCTGAATCATTGAAAAGATTCAATGAATGGCAGAACGAATAAGAAGAATCAATTGGGCAGAAAGATAAAAGTTTCTCCAATCTGAAAAGATGGGAGAGTACTTTAGTATCATGTTTTATGATCGTCTCATTGATTATGAAACCATATCACAATTGATCCTCTAAGGAAACCTTGGTGCACTAGTATGTCTAAGAAGAGGAATCAGAAATTGTTGAAATGGTTAAATCAAAAGGATGAGTCATATTTCGTTCCAAAATCAAGTCTTAGAGTCATACTCCAAGATTGTGACTTGAGTGACACATCTTAAGAAGTTTTAACACACTCATCAGATGTGGAGTAGAAAAATGTTTTTCTTACTCTTGCACGTTTGAAATTGGTAAGTTGTGATGTCTTGGAAAAGAAAAAGACCAACTAAGACCAATGTGCGTAGTGTTTTTCTTGATAAGAATCTGCACTAACTCTTGAATAATTGTTTGTCAAGAAATGTTTCTTGACAAGAGAATCTTATATGTCAAGAGGTCTGTGGGAGTCTAAATGATCTTGAAAAGTTTCAAGAACTAATGAAGAGTAAACCTATTATTAAACACTAGCACACGACTTGAGGTTTGTAACCTATCATGCTGACATATTCTTGTTTCTGTGCCATTCCAGTTTAGTCAACTATGCATGTGAGTTCTATGATTTCTCAATTGATTGCATTGAGGCAAGACACCCTGATCAATGGAAAGTACATTGATAGGTAGGGGTGAGATGCTCAATAACTTGGAAGCAATGGTGGGACCCTTGATGGCAAGAAATTAAGAATGAACAAGTTCTGTCCATAAGAGTTTGGATTTGTCACAAACATTATCTTATGATTATGGTTATGACAAATTCACATGGATAAGAGCACATACACCATAAAATCTAAGTGTCATAAGGTTTCTCTCCGTTTCATAAAATGATTGTGAGGAAACGCTTTCACTAAGAGAGATTTTAAGGAGATAGCAATTGTGATATTTGCATTCTCAAATTCGATTATGATTACAGCATCCCTCTTTATAGTTCGAATTGTGAGAAATGGCAATAAGTCTGAACATTCGGGACTTACTGTTGTAGGTTCTGAAATGGTTTAGACACACATGTGAGCTATCTAAGGAAAGGTGTATGAGTTTGAGAATCTTAGATAAAGGATTATCGAAGCATATCGTATTAGAAATATGAACTTTGGAAGTCAATAAGTATTGATTTCTAGAAGTCCAACTGTTTTCTAAATACGTGTCAAAGCTAGTGGGAGCATAAATGTTATGTTGGTATGGATATAATCATCATGTTAGTGGAAGCATGATTATTATTTTATGTGTTGCGAGTTAGCAATATTAATTATAGAAAACAAAAGTTTCACTTTGCAAAGTTGTAGGGGTTGAAAAGTTGTTTTGCTATAATTAAGGGAGAGAATATTATACTTCGTTTCAAATCTAAAAGCTTAGATCGAGAAATTTTAATTAAACTTAGTCAAAGGACATATATGAATGTTATGTTGAAAAGATTTAACATAGGGGCATTCTATATATGGCAATATTATAGCGAGAAACTGGTAAAGTATCACGTTTTTTTTATTATGAATCGTGTCCTATACGCTTCGGGTATAGGATCGATTGCATATGCTGTAATATTCAAACATTCTAAAATTTTCCAAATGCCTAGGGCATTAAGAGGGAAAAGAACTAGAACCGGATTTGACTAAAATAATTAAACGACCGTCAAGGACAATCTAAGGTTCGCCAAGGATTGGTCACTTGTGGGCAGTTGGAAGTATAGTAACGTATGGACCATAATGACATTATTATTATGATTAGATATGATTCTATTAATAATGAGTTGTCGTATGGCAAATATGGAAATGTTTCCATATTGGGAGTTGGATATCGAGAATCTATGTCTAGATTAGAAACTTTTATGCAAGAAGGATGTTCAAAGGAATGTACTTTGAATGTGAGACTTCATGTCTATGGAATTGCCTTGTAATAATCTCCAATAGAGCACTTTGTAATATCATTGGCAAAGTCTTGGTGGCTTTGGTTCTGTGACATTACAAAAGGATCGTTGCATAAAATGTTAGAATCTAACATATTCTAATAGTGGCAAGAATTTGGTATTCTTAAACTTATGACAAGGATTAGGAGTTGTGAAATTAGTATCACTGGAAATGTGTTCAATTGATCTGTTTCACAAAGTATGGATCATAGGAAAACAGAATGTGCATGCTTGGAGCATGGGACAACTATTGTTATAATTCAAGTAATAAGTTGATTATCCGAAACATTATACAATGAATAATGAGTAATCAATATGGTGATTAAATAAAGGTGTTTTATTTATACTCAAACGTTTAGGGCCATATAGGATTAGTATTATTCATGTGTTTCACTTTGCATGTTTTGACTTCTCGGATAATAAGATTATTCAAACCATCCACAGTCGATAAATACTTTGGAAGTAGGTATTGAAGCTAGACTGTCATGAATCCGACTGTAGATTGTCTGAAGCGTTTTAGACATAGCAAAAGTCTGTTGCAGTGTTGATGAGTACTCCTGAAATAAGATCTGAGTATTGGATTAAACCCACGCTCACTTGAATCACTTCATGGACTTTATCACGAGTGATTAGTGAGACGATAATATCTTATATTCTTGAAATGGAGACGTGCGAGTTGTAGTTTGCAAGTCGGTTGCGCATTGATAATATGTAAACGCACCAGTAACTTGGTGTTATAAAACATATTGTTGTGTGTGATTTGATGAGTAGGTACAAGCGAGAATTTGAGTCGAAGTTTATCCGTTCCTTTTACCCAAAGTGGGATAAAAGCGATATCTGTAGGCCCCTCGATGATTTAGTGATGAAACCCCTAAGCGCTTGGCCAAGTTGGGACTAAGTTGATGTGTTCAATTGTAGTCTGTTGTCAGTCGTCATAAATCGGAAATCGGGAAACAACACATGAACAGAGAGTATGATTAAAATCCATGTCTCAGTTCATACGATATCTAGAATGGAGGAATATATGATCCTTTATCTAAAGGACGCAGTTCCGATAAGATCAGAGTTGACAACGGCTTTTGAAAGCTACGATTGCTGATCAGGTTCTGAAGTCGTACTTAATAGTTATTAGACTTATCCAAGTGAAAGACTGTTGGATTAGGTGTCTAAGCCCATAACTATTTTGGTATGTACTTGACCCGATTATGAGCATGGTCCTTTTGGGTTGCCTTTACTCATGCAACTTGATAGGATGCCAAGAAGAGAGAGAGTAGAATTTATTATATGAATAATAAATTGGTACTCGGAAATGGTTTTATTAATATATTACAAGTTTAATATATTATTTGGAAATCATATTATTTAATTAGTATTGATCAGAAATTAATTTGGTGATCAAAAGAGACTGATTAAATAAAGGGGACTGATATTGCAATTAACTGTTAGTTGTTGGTTGGGCTGATGGACTCCACAGAGTGGAGTGGATGAAATTTATGGGGAAGCCCATAAGATTTATTCCAAAGGGCTCTAAGGAAGGAGTCAATGGGCTGCTTAAGGTTTAAGCAGTCATATTAGGGTTTCCACCTAAAACCCTAGCAGCCACAAGTATAAAAAGACCCCATGACTAAGGGATTTTCGGCTAATGCTTCTAAGAGACCCTAAGGGCCGAAAATCTTCCCTCTCCTAAAGTCATCTTGTTGCTTGAGTGTTTGTGACTCCATTAGAGGTGCAACACTTGAGGCACTAAGATTTCAGAAGTCAAGATCAAGAAGGATTGTGATTGTTATTGCTACATAACAATCAAGGTAAATTCTCTAACCCTAATCATATGTGTTTTTTCAGATTTGTATGCTAGTAAATTATGGTTTATTGCTTTGGTATTCAATGTTGTATGCTTAATTAGAAAAACCTAGATCAAAGCAATTAGGGTTGCATGAACACCATAGGAATGATGTTATGCTCATAATCCATCAGGTATCACACACCGGATATCAACCGCCTACCTCCCACAAACAAATGGTCAAGCCGAAGTGTCAAATAGAGAAGTCAAGCAAATTCTTGAGATGACGGTCAACCCTACACAAAAAGATTAGAGCTTGAAGTTAGAAGATGCATTGTGGGCGTAGCGAATCGCCTACAAAACTCCAATTGGCATGTCTCCATTCCGCCTCGTCTATGGAAAGTCTTGTCATTTATTGGTGGAATTGAAACACAAAGCATATTGGGCAGTTAAAAAGTGAAATTTCAATATCGAAGAAACCAGGAAGCACCGAAAGATGCAACTTCAAGAAATTGAAAAGTTGAGAAACGAGTCTTATGAAAATGCAAGCATCTACAATGAAAAGACAAAAGCGTTTCATGACAAGGACATCACTCGAAATCATTTTATTCCGGGTAAAAAAATTCTTCTTTGTCATTCGCGTTTAAAGCTATTCCTGGGAAAATTGTGATCTCGATGGCACAGACCTTTTATTTTTATAAAAGTGTTTGATCATGGTGCGTTTGAAATCAAGAGTTTGGAAACGAATCAAATCTTCAACGTGAATGGGTACCATTTAAAACCATTTTATGAAGGATTTGACACGGGAGAATTCGACAACGTAACATTGGAAACTCCGATTTATGAAGGTTGAAGGAAGCGGGACTATGTCTTGGCAAAGACATTAAATAAATGCATTATGAATAAATAACATCCGCTTGAAGTTTGGATATTTCTAGGCTTGAAGTGGGTCTAAAATAAGCATCTTGAGGTTTAACAATGATTTTGGTGAAGTTTGGAAGAAAACCGGAGTTTGTGGAGCAAAAAATTGCAAAAAGTGTCAAAAATCTGCAATTTCCGCGGCCAGGTTCCTCACCCGCGCAAAGTTGCACGACCCACGGCTCACCCGCACAAATCCGAACTCAAAGTTACTCCAACATGAGGTGCATTCTATTATCCCTATGCGCCTGCCTCCCACCCTCGCAACTTCGTGCGCCACCATGCCCACATTCATTCCCTTTGCGCGACCCTAGCTATCACGGTTGACTCACCTTTCAAATCTGATCCAAACCGGTGAACCCCTCCGCTAACCCAAAACCTGACCCACCCTTATAACCCCTACCCATCTGTCTCTACCCTTCCCCCTTATCACTCTCGTCGAATAGCGACAGCCCCCTACACATCTCTTCCGCCGCCGATGAGGAACCACCAACCGCTTCTGCCTACCAGTCGTTGTCAACTTGTTCGCCGGTCAGCCTCGCCACCTCCGTTGGTCTCCAATGGCCGACGGCTTCCTCCCTACCCCTCCAATCATGACAGGAACCTCCTCCTTCCTGGTCGCCGGAAATCATCCACAACCACCAAACCACCTACTGCCCCCTCCTCCTTCGTTGTTCCCACCGCCGGACCACCCCCATCCTCACCACTACCGAATTTCGATCACCTCTAGCCCTTTTATACCGGTAAACAGCAGCGCCACCACTATCCCTTTTGCTCGCCGGAAAAACAAAAAAACCCAATATCTTTGCTAATTTCCATCCAAATTCGAAATTTCTTGGGGCATTCTTCACCAAATACTTCCGTGCACGCTGATCTGTGGTTAATTTGAAAAAACAAGCTCGCTGGAAATCCTTGCTATGTCGCCGGCCTCCGTCTGCCGTCGCCGCCGGCCGCTGCCACTCCTTTTGACGAAAAAATTCAGAATTCTTGTTTCTCACCGGAGATTCAAAAGACTCGACCTTTTGAATCAAATTCAAGCTTGGGGTGCAGTTTTCACGGTTTTCTTTTCGGGTTTCGACACTCGAATTTGGTACATTCTTTTTAAGATTCTTGCATTCAATTTATAATTTACTAGACTTATGTTATGCAATAGGTTGCTTATAATTGAATTACATTGCTTAGAGTTGGATTGATTTGATTTGATTGAATTAAATTGTGCCAAATTTCAAGTTTGGATTGGTTGCCCGATTTATTTATATTTGAATTGATTGGATTGGTGTGAGGCGAGTGTGAGGGATAATCTTGGTTAAGTTTTTGTATTTGGTAGGTTTTATTAACAGGTACAATGGGAAAGAACAAAACCATTCACGTGTCTCATGGTTCTTCCCACGAAGCTCAATCATCAAGATCATCTAAAAAAGTCTCAACTGAGCATGTTGATCGTGATGGTAACCCTGCCATCACTAGTGCACAAACCAAGCAATTCAAGTCAAATCTATAAAAACGTGCAATCCGAGCCACCAAATTCTACCACCAGGAGTCGATGATAAACCTTGGGATTGACCATTGCTTGAAAGACTTGTTCTTAAACATGGAGTGATTACCTATATCTTTCCGCGCGTACATACAAGCAACCCACACTCGAGTTCCTCTCCACTTATACACGGGATGACACGATGGATGTGCTCACAATTAGACTCCATGGTCGGAAACACCGACTCACATACGACACCCTCAACACTATCATGGGCACATACGACAACCAAAACTCCGACATCTATAATTATCAATGGACTCAATTCATGAGCATGCCAAAAGTAGATTTTTGGACCTGACTCACTGGTCTTCCAAACTTCAATCCAAGTCGACAAAAAGATCCTTACATCATCCATCCTTGTTGGAGAATCACACACCAGATTTTTTCAACCTCCATCTTCGGTCGCCACGAGCCGGGACAAATGAACACGGTCGAGCTATATTTCCTATATTGCATGTCTCACTCCCATTGGTCTTCTCCTGGTTTTGCCACTTTTTTCTTGGACAAATGTGACAACATACGCACCAGGACCATATACGAGATTTGTATTGGACGACTTATTACCCTAATTGGTTTGGGTGTGGGCCTTCAGTTTCCCGAGTCTGACTATGTACCGGTGGATGACCCGCCTATCTACCTTCTCGCTGTACAACCCTTGTCCAGATGGAATTGATGCTCCCTGTTAGTAATAACCAACTTGCTTGGCTCAATCATGCCAAAGAGCCAGTTTACATCTTACCACATTCCAACATCTCAACCTTTACCACTGTTGACCCTGAGACCTGGTTCCTTCCCGAGGAGGTACGCGTAGAGGAGGAGAGTGATGATGATGATGGTGATGATGGATATGATGATTATGATGAAATGTAAATGGACGATGATGGTGACGAAAGACCGTTTGAGTGTGAGGACCATAATGTCCGCTCTGTCGAGCAAGTGCCACAATACTTTCATGGTTAGCCCTCTGGAGCATAGTTCCATCCACAACCTGAGTAACAACAGTTTCAATAGCAGCACTAGTCGGGACCCGAGCTTCCTCTTGGTATATACAGTCAGCTTGCTGCCTTTCACTTTCAAGGCAACTGGAATGAAGCAACCATTTGGCGTATTAAGGAGCAACAGACTCACACTAACAGCTACATGAAGGATCTTCGACATCATTTCCGGCCTGAGGGCGGTTACTGTCCTCGCGAGCCTCCACCACCTTGATCCTGGTATGATCCTTCCTTACTCTCATCCTAAGCATTGAGGACAATGCTTAATTTTAAGTTTGGGGCGAGGTATTATTATCTTTTATTTTGTTTGCATTTAGGTTTTATATAGTTGCATTTAGAGTAATTCATTTAGGGCATTTATAAAAATTGCATTAAAAAAATTTCAAAAATATTGCATATTTTGTTTCTTTCTTTTCTAATTTTCATATTTTTTTAGTTGCATTCTAGCTTAGGTCTTCATGCATTTTTGTTCTCTCTTTCTTCTCATCTCTACATGTACCATAGCACCGAGTCATATGTATTGAATCATAGATTGGTCCTGGGTCTTGATATGTAATTCCTTGTATTGGACAAATGGGACACTCTATGAGCCTCATAGACTACTTTAAGACCGCTTATGTGGGGGTAAGATGCAGGTAGCTTGATTGGGTCTTGGTGTAGAGGGATATGGTTGGTCAGGACGACATGTGCAAGAAAAGAATTAGCCCGATAAGTTATTTTGAAGACATTGAAGATTTGCATCTTGTTTGTAGGGGGAACACCCCTTAGTACTCCCAAGTCTCTTTTGAGCCTTACTTAGTTAGATTCTCACCACCTTTTTAAGATAGGTCATCATTATTCTAGGGGTCTAGAGTAGATAGTTAGATAGATTATGTTTATCACACCTTACATTGAGGTGCTTTATGAACTTTGAGGTGGGTCCCTAATTCACATTTTTGGGACCAAGTTTTTTTCCTGTAACACCCATCTTTGAGTCATTCCCCACCCTTTTTATTAGATCTTGACACATTTTCAAAGATCATTAGGTGTTCATTATAGCCTCTATCCATTACTCATTTTTCATATTATTGGAGTACTATGCTTTATGGTGAAATTCCTTAGACCTTCCAAGAAGAAAGACAAGAAGAAAACACAAAAAAATGAAGCAATTGGAAAAAAAAAAGACAAAAAGAGACAATAAATAAGATTAAAGAAAAGCAACAAAAACAAAGAAGAAAAATGAAGAAAAAGAGCAACACAAAAAGAAGAACAAGAATCCAAGTTCAAGACTTCTCTCCATAAAAAAAGAGGAGAGAAATAAGAAGACAGAAGATCAAGCAGCAAGGAGACTGAAGACCAAATAACGAAGTTCAAGATTAAAGATTTAGGTTGTTAGGTTTAGATTTAGGTTGAGTAGATTTTTCTTATTTTATTTTACTTTTGATTTTGGTGATAAAAGGCAATGAAGATGAGACGGTAGAAGGTAAAGGACAGTACAAGGGAGAAACCCCTGAAACCGGATGTTTGCCCGGAGGCTGTGCTACAAACCCTATTTCGTTACTATACACTTTAGCCTGAAAAATGTAGGAATCATCGTATGCGAAGAGGACCCCTTCCTTCATGCATTATGTTCTGCATTGGTAATGTAAAGTGCCCCCACTGGGAGCATCCTCTGTTTCCTTTTTCTTGTACACCGCAACCATATACAGACGTGATTTATTCTCCCTTTAAGTGGTTCGAGAATGTGGTTTATGGATCTAAAGTAGGGAGCATTTTGAAGATGTGTGGGGTCCATGCAAGACTGACTCTGACCATGTTGACTGATGTTGACAAAGTTCTATGGTATCTTTCTTTTTCTTTTTTAGCTTAGCTCATCCGATTTCATTTTAATCTTGTTCTTACATGAGGACAAGTAAGGATTAAGCCTTGGATGATTTGATAGTTTATTTTATTTCCTTCTTTTTTATAATTTATTTTATATTTTATAGCCATTTTTATTAGTATTGCATTGTATATTCTTTATTTTCTGTATCATGGATCATATCGGGTACTTTCTATTTTGCATGAGGTATTTTGCAGGGTTTTGGAGCTCGTTGCAGTTGTAGATTAGCTTGGAGACGAGCTTTGTGGGCTTTAGAGGCGTCATTGGGCTCTACGGATCCATCAAAGAAGATTTGGGCTTAAAATGTTGAAGACTTGGATGAGGTGGGCTTATGAAGATGGGTCTTGGATTCTTATTTTGGGCTTGGACTATCCACATTTAAAGCTTGAATATGATTGGCCAAATTTGAATCATGTGAAGTGTGGAGGGGACCAAGGGAATCTTGAGTAGTGGGGTTGTGAAGTGGAGAAAAATAGCCAATAGCATTCCGGCATCATTTGCGAGGGTGGAGTGTAGTTATTTAGTTTTATCACACTAGTTCTATTCGATTGCATTGGTGATTGAATACAACCATTTCAATACCACTTAGTTTTATCACAAAACCCCCCTTTTTACCATTATATTACGTTTTATTTGAAAACAAAGGATGTAATTTGCTTGGTGGATTTGACATCTTACCAAATATCTCTTAGTTTTATCAAACATCATCTTTTACCAGCTAGCTTTTCAATTATCAATTAATTTTTCAGTTATTAACTAGTTTTTTAGCTAGTCTGCCAAACTAGCCTAGACACGTGTAGGTAAAGGTTTACATGTGCTAAGTGCTAACTATAAAGAAATAATACAAAGTCATAACATTTATACAAGAATGAATACAATTGAAATGTCTTGAAATCTAAAATCTATTATTTCTAATGACAAAACTTACCAATTCTTTTCAAAACCTATTTATATGTCATGTATATATTTACAAGATTTCTTATATTATAATGTTTCCTTGGATTTTTAGAACTCATATTGTCTAAAGTAGTACAACCATACCATCTGTTTTTGCAAAGCCACCCCGATGCATTATACAACTACTTTATTGATTTATTATAATGTTTTTTCATTTAAACATCATAATTTATCATTTACTCACTGTTGGAAAATATTTGTATGTGATTGTCACTTGAAATAAGTTGAGTCCTTTTATATACCTCTCTAACAAATATTATCAGAATGTTTCAGGTTGGAAATATACTGAAGATTCAACAAGTGTTTGAAGAATCAGATGTTGGAGCACTTGAAGTGAACATGGAGCACTTGTTGTACACATGGAGCACTTGCTGTTGACATGGAGCTCTTGCTAGACATGGAGCACTTGAAGAATGCAAGTTGGACCATCATGATCTGAGATAGCACATCTAAATCATATGTGGAGCATCAAGATATTGGTGGATCATCTAGAATATTGATGGATCATCAGAAACATTGTTGGCTCATCCACAACTCTATGGCTCAACAAGAGTTGATGGCTCAACATGAATACTTGGTGGCTCAACTCAAGTCAATGGATCAACATGATCACATTGATGACTCAACAAGGTTGCACATGGCTCATCATGTACAATGACGGCACGTCCAAATGCTCAAAGACACGTGTATTTCGTCCATGGTCCATCTTGAACACGCAGTTGTACATCTTCAAGTTCAAGACACAGTCCAACATTCAAGAAGCAACTCAACTTGGTCAACAACACTTCTGGAAGTTGATGACATCTAAGAAGACAATTGAGCAACATGATGCTCATGTTGCTCATCACATTTTCAATGTTGATCAAGAAGTCTCAAGAATTATGAAGAATCATAACTTGGATGGAACACTAACGGAATACTAACGGAATTGGAATATTCCATCCATTCTCCATTAAGTCGGGCAAAGGTGTCAACTGATGACTAAGTCATGATGACATGTCAACACCTGATTGGTGAAGCCATGTCATGGGCTTTTCCAAAGCCTATAAATAGGCCCCTTGGGATCCATTATAAAGTTGCTCTTTTCTGATCATTCCTGTTCATTCTGCACAATTGCTGCTTAGATTAGTTTTCAAAGAGCCATTTGAGTGTTTTAGTTTGTCTATCATTCAAACACTTGTAAATGATTCTTGATGAATATGAGACATTTTTGAATCATTGATATCGAACATATAAAAAACGTTATTATCATTAACTTGGTGATTCAAAACTCTTTATTTTCCGCATTACTTGCCACTTGACGATTCTGAAACTTTGTTTCAGTATTTTCAACACTTGGACTACTCTAGTCTAAGTTTACTGAATTTTTCTTATTTCTTCAGTTGGTATCAGAGCTCGAGTGATCGACTTTGAAACTTAGAAAACTTTTCACAAAAACACTTTTTCAAGTTTCAAACTAGGATCACCTGTTCTCAATGGCAAGTGTGAATCAAAACCAAAATGTTCTCTATTCAGTTTCAGTTGAAAACAATCTTGGAGCAGGAAATCGTGCACCTATCCTTGTGCCTAGTGAATACACTTCATGGGCAGATCGCATCAAGTACTACCTAGAAGGTCACGACTCTGACATCTGGACCTTCATCTCCACTGGGAAACATACTCCAGAATTTCTGAAGGACATCAGAGTCCCTGAAGCCGATGTCTCTCTTGAAACCTCCAAAGTTATCTCTGGATCTGTTTCCTCTAGTGCTCAACTTCGTGAGAGGAAAATCAAGAAGTTTGAGGCTAAGGCAATGCAAGAGCTCTTATCTGGAATTCCTCATAACATTTATGAGCAACTTCCTGATGAAGGTAAGAGTTCACCCTTCAATGTCTAGAATGCACTCAAGAAACAATTTGAGGGAACTGATAAAATCCTTGCAAACAGGAAGAAAGCTGCATTGACAGACATGGAAAACTTCAAGATGTTACCTCATGAAACCCTCTTCGATGCATATTCTAGGTACAACATTGTTGTCAACAGGGTGAAGAAACTCAAAGGAGAAAGATCGCAAGAGGATTTCAATATGAAATTATTGAACAGTCTATCTCCAAAATGGGATACAGTGCACATGATCATACTGCAAACTACAACCAATCTATACACCATGTCTTTGTTTGATCTGTATGCCGAACTGCAACAACATGAGCCGAAAGTCAACAAGCTAGCTCAAGCAACTCCCTTTGATAATCAAGGACTTGCCCTGGGAAATTCAGCACCCATGGCAAATCATTCTCAAAGCTTGATTGCACATGAAAATCCAATCCCAAACCACTTTGCTGATCAGTTTGCCAACCAAGGATATGGAGCATCTCCTTATCAAAGTTCGAGTATGGCTCAACAGTACAACCAGAATCATTACATGCCAACTCAAAAACCTCTTCAAATCGAAAATGGGTACATGGCTAATCATCAAGCTTTCATTGGAACCACAATGGAATCTCCTCAAATCAATGATGAAAAGGAGTATGAAGAATGTATGGCACTCCTGACCAAGTTTAATCCAAACTTCAAGAAGTTTGTGAACAAGCCAACTGGGAACTTTAGAGCACAAAGTTATCAGCAACCCCAACACTATCATCAGAACTCCGGAAACTTCCAAGGAGGAAGCAACAGTCAACAAAGCTTCAACTCTCAGAATTCAAATTCTGAATGTTACAATTCTCAGAGGATGAACTCAAGGGTTGAAGATAACAAGTTGAAGTCCCATGACGATAATGAAGTAATCAGGTGCCACAACTGTCAAGGTGAAAATCATTTTGCCAAGGATTGCAAAATCAAAACCAAGAAGGTCAAAGACGAAGCATACTACCTTCAAAAGGCCGAGCAGATCCAGAAGCTGTCAAAAGACAAAGCTTTCATGGTCATGGAAACTCCAAATGTGGAAGTCTGGAAAACAGATGATGAAGTGGATCAAGCAGAAGAAACTAAAGCCTACAAGAACTACTTCTTCTTCATGGCTGATGATGACAAAAAGCCATTTGAGTGTTTTAGTTTGTCTATCATTCAAACACTTGAAACTGATTCTTGATGAATATGAGACACTTTTGAATCATTGATATTGAACATATAAAAAACGTTTTTATCATTAACTTGGTGATTCACAACTCTTTATTTTCTACATTACTTGCCACTTGACGATTCTGAAACTTTGTTTCTGTATTTTCAATACTTAGACTACTCTAGTCTAGGTTTACTGAATTTTTCTCATTTCTTCACTCACTACCTCATGGTTAAATCGTACATGCATCACAGTTTTGACAAAACCAAGCAAAATTCTATCATCATTATCATATTAATATGGTAATTTCACATGTTATCTATTTATCTATTATCAACTATCAAACATTTTCATAGAAAATCCAATTCCAGAAACCCTAACATCAACACCTAAAGTTGATTCTTTGAAGAAGAAGATACCTTAAATGTTCAAATCAAATCCCAACATCAAATAGTCTTGGTCCTTCTTCAAGATTGCTTCTTTTTTTAACTATGTATATTTAATGCATAGTCTATGCGGACCACAGAAAACCAAGAACAAGTTTTACTCCGACTGTGTAACTCTGATACTTAGTCATTTTATGTTATTTTTGTTGGATTAGGTGTCTAAGCCAATAACTAAATTGATATATACTTGAATTAAAAGCAGAGTGTTTTTGGGTTGCCCTCAAAACTAGTAATTGATAGAATGACATTTTGGAGAAAGAGGTTGATTTATTGGTTTATTATAAGATTAATAAATAGTAATAAATGTTATAGTAATATATTATAAGATTAATATATTAATTATAAATAATATTATTTAACTAATAATTAATCAAGAATTAATTAGAATTAATTTTGGGATGAATTGAATTAATTAAAAGTATAGGGACTAAAGATGATAATGTTAAAAAGTTGAGCATTGAAGAATTCTAGAACCATCCCATAGGTGGGACAGTTTTGGAGGAGGTTTCTTGGGCTTCTTGGAAGCCTTAGGAAGCCTTTGGGAGCAAGAAAGTGGATAAGAGTTATCCAAGGAAATCTGCCTTATCTTAGACTCCTTACTCACCTACATAAACCCCTCATGGGGTTCATATTTTCAGAACTCCTTCTCTAAGAGCCTTAGATCCGAAATTCCTTCCCCTCTCCTCTCTCCTCTAAATTCCTCTATTGCTAGGGTTTGGGAACAAACGATTAGATGCACGAGATTTCTGGTGCTTACTTTCTGAAGCCTGTTCAGGAAGGAATTGGTGATTATTTACTACAATAATCAAAAGATATGTAAACCCTAAAACCCTTTATGACTTTCGAAAGTAGTAGAGCACTCCTAGGGTTCTTGATGTTCAATTGTCTGTTGCAAATCAATAGTGAAAACTTAGATCCAATAGGTTGCATGTGAACTTAGGGTTAAGTTTTTCCGACACAGATTTTTTGTAACTATAATACCTATCAGTGGTATTAGAGTCATTGTTTTCATTGATCTTGCACAGAATTGAATAGATCAAAATTAGGGTTTATAGAAATTAAACCCTAAGGAAGCATTTTTCAAAAATTGTTAGGGTTCTTGAAACCCAAGCCTCCTTTGCCTTTTTAAAAAATTAGGTAGCCCTTTTAGGGTTTATCTACTTTCCTTAATTGTTATTTTAAGAGCCTTAAAATTAGAATAATTAAAACCTGATCAACCCAAACTCTATTTTCAAATTTTTGGGGGTTTTTGGATTAGGATTAAATTTGAATTATTTTATTAATTGATTAATAGTAAATAATTATTTAATCCAAAAATGATTTAATTAATTTAATTAATTTTTTAATTAAAAGATAAAGATAAATCAATACTGGTTAATATTAATTAATTAAAAAGACTGATTTAAATAATTGATATTTGAACCTCATATTTTAAAAAGGTTTTAAAATATACCTTATATATATTATTAAAAGTTAACTACTACATCTATAAGAAAAGTCAGTCAAATCAATAGTAGGCCTCATTTATGAAACCATTCTATATAAAGGGAATAAGGAACCAGCCTATAAAATGACCCTTGAATGGGTATCCACTCTCACCCACCGCTCTCCTGTGTGGTGGAGGGTCGTTAGCCGAACGGGGTTGATAGGACATAATCTCATTAATAAGTATAATTATATAAAGTACTAGAACTATTTTTAAAAAATCTCACTCTAGTTACTTTTGAAAAAATGTGAAATAGTATGCTAATCCATGAAAACGCACTTCATACTTTAATAGGTAATTAGTGGAGCGTATGTGGTTAACCGACACACTAATAGGGACTTTAAAGAGAAATGATAGGCATCTCGAAAATTATCATTGTTAATTGAGCGTGTGTGGTTAACCGACACATTAATTGGAGATGATAAATGACATCGAAGGTACCAAGCGTGCTTGGATGGTTATTCATATCTTGTGTATGATCCTCAGAATCCCAGTCACAAATAGAAGAGCATCATATGAGATTAAACATACCATTGATAAGATGCAATGAATCTCAAAAGATTTAGGAGTTTCATAGTTCGAAATTGGTGAACTGTTTTTACCTACCATCATAAATTTTCAATAAGAATACGGAATCCATCTTCTTAGTTGTGAATTGTTATATTGGATCCTAGCCTTGAATATTAATTATGGGTTAAAATATTAAGGAATTATATTAACTAACTAAAACTACTTCCTTCATATAGATGTCTACTCCAGGAGATGCTTCTGCTACTTAATCATCCACCAACAACATCTTCACTCTACTATCAATCCTCTCTAAAGAGAAGCTATCTGGTCCAAACTACATGAATTGGATGCGTAATCTCAAGATGACTCTTCGATACGAGTGCAAAGAATATGTCCTCGATAAAGCTCTTGTTGAGATCGATGATTCAACTGCTACTCCAGAAGAGATTGTTGCCTACAAGAAACACTATGACAACAAATCAAAGATCGCTTGCGTTATGGTTACAACAATGGTACATGAGCTGCAAAAGTTCTATAAGGACTATTGGCCGTACGATATGGCCTTGGATCTTGCAGAAAAGTTTCACAAGAGAGCACATCAAGGAAAGTATGAGGTCGTCAAAGCGTTAATGACCTGTGAGTTGAAGGAAGGTAAATCTGTCTGCAATCATGTGTAAATAATGCAGAGATACGTGGAGCATCTTGATAGGCTCAATGTGAAATTTGACGAGGAGTTGGCTATTGACATAGTCATTAACTCCTTTCCATCTTGTTATTATCAGTTCATCCTGACTTATCATTTGAACAACACAAAGACCACATTGGCCTAGCTCCACAACTTGTTGCAGATAGCTGAATCAGGGATGAAAAGAATCAACTCCCTTCTGTTAAAAGTGCTCCCGTCCTTTCCATTAGGCAAAACAGAGGAAAAAAGAGGAAGGCTAAACCTTAATCTAACTGGAAGGGCAAACCGCAATATGGATCTTCTAGCAATGGGTCAAAGAGAAAGCCCAGTTCAGATATTCCTGTTGTTAGTGATCCCAAAGAGTCCTCTTGCTACTACTGTAATGATAATGGCCATTGGAAAAGAAGCTACCCTAAATACTTGCTAGACATCAAGGATGGAAAGGTCAAGCCATCTCTGGCAGGTAAATGCACTATTCAAGTCAATAACTCATAATTACTCGTTCGTGGGTCCTTGATACATGATGTGGATTTCACAATTGTTCTGATTTGCAGGGGCTAAGAGAAAATAAGGAGGTGGAGCATGGAAGAATAAATCTGATCATGAGAAATAGGCGATCTTCTCCTGTTACCATGATTAGAAATTATAGTCTTATGCTTAGTGGTGATGTTAGGATATGTTTGATTAATTGTTGCTACTCATCAGAAATGACACAAAACATTATTTCTTTTCATGCATTGTTTAGACATGGATTTCGATATTCTTTTAATGATATGAATGGTTCGATTTTAGCTTATAAAAATGGTGTTTTTATGTTTGAAGCTTTACCTTGTAATGTTGTTTATGAAATCGTGATTTGTGTTGATAGCTTAGGCAATAGTGTATAAAATATTGATTCGTCTAACGGTATAGACAAAGCATGCTTGTGGCATTGTCATCTTGGACACATTAACAAGAAACGCATTGCCCAACTCCAAAAGGGTGGAGTGTTGGAATCATTTGACTTAAGGCCGAATGATGAATGTGAGTCTTGTATTTTGGGTAAGATGACAAAATCACCTTTCACTGGATCTTGTGAAAGAGGAGAAGGTTTCTTGGACCTCGTACACATAGATGTGTGTGGGCCCTTCATATCGACCATAAGGGATGGCAATCGATTCTACGTGACATTTACGGTTGAGTATAGAAGATATGGATATATCTACTTAATCAAACACAAATCAGAAACTTTTGAAAATTTCAAAGAGTTTAAACACGAGGTCGAGAATCCATTAGGCAGGAAGATAAAGATGGTTCGATCTGATAGAGGTGGAGAGTATCTTAATATCGAGTTCCTCGATTATTGTGATATCCCCAATTTCATGGCCAGAAAATACCGATTTATTGGTGCTTATTTTGAAATCAAGGTACACTTAAAAGAATAGTATTGCGGAATTTATTCCCAAAAACATGATAATAGTATTATCAAAACATTTCTGAAGAAACGTATTTTATTTATATTAAAATCCTTAGAATGTTATTCTCGATATAATACATAAGCACAAACGAAGTAATACAAGCCTTACACTAGTTTATCTAAACTACTGGCGTATAGGCATCCATAAATCTCTCATCATATCATCTCACATGTGCTCTTGTGCCACTACCTATAATATAAGAAACTGAGTGGGTCAAGCTTGGGGGCCTGGTGAGAACATATGGTTTTCAACCCACAATGATTAAATCTTTATTTATTATTATGAAATCATCAACCCGATTACCCTTTCCCGCTATCCTCACTCTCTTTCCCTAACATCTAATTTCAAGGGACCTATCCTAAGGATCGTCTTCGGGATAGACAATAATGCTTACGGGAGTCCATAGCAATATATGTCAGTAAGGAAACCATGGGGGGGGGGGAATGGAGTACACCTGGTGAACACTAAGTTGAAAAACACCTACAGGTTGCGAGCATGCTAGCGTTCCACTGGACTGTCTAGAATAGTCTGTGGTTGTTATCTATACACTGCTAGACAACTAGATCACCTTTAAAGTCAATACCTCTAATCATCTATATCATCTGTCATCTCTCATCATCTATATCACCTTTCATCTCTCATCGTCGATGTCATCTTATATCTACCCATCTTTACCCAACATATTTATAGGTAATAAAATACATATACAGTTTTAATCGAGTGAAACATGTATAAATCATTCATCTAGCATATATATCAGGAACATAGATAATAGGAACATATACCATGTACTTTATATCTATGTGTAAGATGAAAGTAACTATGCACTCACTTGATAAAGTAAACAACTCGAAATTCGAACAGAGCTTCGCTTCTAACTACTGACATTTGCTTTGATGTGACACAGTATCATTAACACTAAGTCTAAGTCTATAATTATAAGATTGAAAATAGTCTAGACCTATCAATAATTCCAATGAATATTGATAGTTCTATAAGGATCAGCCAAGCAGGACAGTTAGGAGGCAGAACCATTTCGACATATAGTCTTTCTGAAATCCAACAACCTAGCTAACGTGACCATTCTAGACACCTCTCCCATAAGTACATTAATCAGTATAACTACTTGGAATCACTGATAAATCTTATTTATAGGTTCATAATAACGACTTATGACTATAAATATAAGTTACACTGAAAAGGCTAGAGTGTAGCTTAACTTACCGAGGTTCCAGCGAAAACCGGGAAATTTGCACTGGCAGAATTCTGAGATGACAACTACTAGATGCCGAGCTCCTAGGGACTTCTAAACTTGCCAGGATATTCTAACTACTAAGGAAAGATTTGGACCAAAGGAAGTGAAATCGAGAGAGAGAGAGAGAGAGAGAGAGAGATTTGGAAGTGTGAGGAATGGCTGAACACAAATGAGCTATTTATAGGTTGGTCATTGACCAGGCACGCCGTGAAAGGGCCATGCATTCCATGGATAGGGCCGGCGTTGCTCCCCAGGCTTGCTGACACGTGGAGGCTTTCTACAGGGGCGCTGTGGCTAGCTTCGGGTGCAAGCTATGCGCACCGCGCACACATGCGTACCAATTTTTCAGATTTTAATAAATTATGTAACTTCTTCATACGAGCTCCATTTTCGACGTTCTTTATATCCACGAAAAGCTCTCGACCCAATCTACAACTTTCCTTTAGACTACGTCGACAAATTTTGAGCTTATTTATAAAGTTATATTTTAACAGGCTTAGATTGTTAAAGTCCATTAAAAATTCATAACTATCTCATCTAACGTCCGATCTCGACTGTATTTATATCAATGGAATACTAACAACGAGATCTTCAACTCTCATTTAGATAGTTTTGGCTAACAATCTACTGATCTAAAATTCGATATCAGTGCGCATACTGTTGCGCCGAATTTTAGAAAATCTATAACTTCCTTTATTGAAGTCAGATTTAGACAGTACCTATACGCAAGAATTCTATTTTACTATATCTACGAATTTTGTTTAAATTAATAAGGCTAATAATCATCTTAACTCTAATTTGCTATTTACGATATCGTAGCCGTGCCAGTTTGAACATGAAACTTCAACGGGTCATAACTCATCCAATATAAGTCTGTTATGAGCGCTCCTTATACCTAATCCTTATTACGACTACTTCGTCTCTATCATAGGATATCCATCCTAATATTTAATCTATTTAGACGTGAATTATGTCCCTATTTTATTACGTAGCTACAAACACACAATGTATACATACCACGTAATAGTCAAATAACCCTCTTTTATTAACCTCAAAAGATTACAATTATCGACCCTAACCACTTCATCATTTTTATTAATTTCTAGTGGGAAATGTGGGTGTTAGAATTCTCTCCCCCTTAGGATGATTCCTTCTTGGAATCGTTAAATAGATGAACATAACGACTCTTTATGGCGTCCTCTGTCTCCCAGGTGAGATTTGGCCCATTCGAATGTTTCCATCGTACTAGCACTAATTTGACCATCTTGCTCCGTAAGTTCTTTGTCTTATGGTCAGCAATCTCCTCGGTCTCTTCAATCAGCCTTTTACTCTCATCAATCATTAACTCTGAGAGTGGAATTATATCAGGAACTTCTCCTGAGAACTTCCTCAAATAACACACATGGAAGGTGTTATGAATTCCATCAAGATCTGCTGGCAATTCCAACTTGTAAGCTTAATTTCCAACTCTCCGAATCACTTTAAATGGTACGATAAACCTTGGACTTAGCTTCCCTCTCTTACCAAATCTTATAAGTCTTTTCCATGGCGAGACTTTAAGCAACACCAAATCTCCAACTTCGAATGTCATTGGTCGTCGCTTCTTATCAGTATAGCTCTTCTGACGATCTTGAGCTGCTAACATCCTTTCTCTATTCACCTTTAGCTTCTCAGCAATCTGATGGACCATCTTTGGTCCCATAAACTGCTTTTCTCCAGCTTCAAGCCAACAAGACGGCGTACAACACTTCTGTCCGTACAACGCTTTATAAGGTGCTATAATTAATGCTTGAAAGGTAACTATTATTATAGGAAAACTCTAGTAGGGGTATATGTTCATCACATTTACCTTGAAATTATATGGTACATGCTCTTAGCATATTTTTCTAGTGTTTGATTCATCCTTTCACTATGACCATCAGTCTCTGGATGGTAGGTTGTACTCAAACACAACTTCGTACCCATTTCTTCTTGTAGGCTTTTCCAAAATCTAGATGTGAAACGACTGTCACGATCCGACATAATTGTTAAAGGAACACCGTGAAGTCTTACTATCTCCTTAACATAGACATATGCAAGCTTATCCATAGGCCACATCTCATTGGTTGCTATGAAATGTGCACTCTTTGTCAATCGATCTATGATTACCCAAATCATATCGTGAACTTTCTTCTTCGTAGGCAACTTAGTCACAAAATCCATGGTGAAGTCTTCCTATTTACCCATGGGAATAGGTAAAGGCTCCAAATTCCCTTAAGGTTTATGGTGTTGTGCTTTAACTCTTGCGGAAGTCACACTGTCAGCCACATACTTTACAACATCGAGCTTCATCGTCGGCCACCAACAGTAAGGTTTTAGATCCTTATACATCTTGGTACTGCCAGGATCAATCGGGTACATGGTATTGTGGGCTTCTTCCTCAAGAAGATCTCTCATTCCTCCTCCCTTAGGCACCCAAATCCTGTTTTGGAATACCTTCAACCCTTGACTGTTCGTATTGACTTCCAACATTTTTCCTAAACGTTCCTCGTTTCGATTATCTCCTTCTAAAGCTTCCTCCTGAGCTTTCCTGATGCTTTCTATAACTGTTGAGACAATCTCTATTCTCAATGATCTAGGCTTCTTCCTTTCCAAATTTACCTTCCTACTCAAAGCATCTGCTACAACATTCGCTTTACCATGGTGGAAAAGTATCTCACAGTCATAGTCCTTGAGTAAATCCAACCAGCATTGCTTTCTCATTTTTAGTTCCTTTTGATCAAAGAGATAATGGAGACTCTTCTGATCAAGGTAAAGCTTACACTTCGTGCCATAAAGATAATGCCTCCATATCTTTAATGCAAATACTACTGCCGCCAACTCTAGATCATGAGTGGGGTAGTTCTTCTCGTGCTCCTTCAGTTGTCGAGATGCATATGCAATTACATTATCTCTCTGGGTCAGAACACAACCTAACCCAACTCCAGATGCATCAATATAAAATTCGAAGTCTTTAATTTCGTCAAGTAAAGAAAGAATTGGTGCTTCACACAAATTCTTCTTTAGCTTCTCGAAATCTTCTTCGTGGTTCTCGCTCCATGTATATGTAGCTCCTTTATGAGTCAAAGTTGTTAAGGGAGAAGCTATCGAATAAAAGCATTGGATAAACTTTATGCAGTATCCAGCTAATCCTAGAAAGCTACAAATCTCAATGGGACTTTTTGGTCGTTCCCACTTCATTAAAACTTCGATCTTTGCTGGGTCAACCATTATTCCTTCTTGGTTAACCACATAACCCAAGAATTGGACTTCCCGACTCCAAAAATCACACTTGGATAACTTTGCATACAACTTCTCTTTCTTCAGAACTTCGAACACTTCTCTTAAGTGTTTTCCATGCTCCTGTTGGCTCTTCGAATATATGAGAATATCATCAATGAACACTATTACAGATTTGTCGAGGAAAGGTTTACAAAACCTATTTATCAAATCCATAAATGTTGCTAGAGCGTTAGTCAGTCCAAACGACATAACCAAAAACTCATAGTGTCCATATCTCGTTCTAAAAGCAATATTCTCTATATCCTGCTCTCTCACCTCCAGTTGATGATATCCTGACCTAATATCGATCTTCGAGAAATAGCTCGCACTCTGCAGCTGATCGAACATGTCATTTATCATAAGCAAAGGGTGGTTATTCTTTACCTTCACCTTATTCAGCTCTCTGTATTCAACGCACATCCTCATGCTTCTGTCTTTCTTCTTTACGAATAACAACGGAGCTCCTAAGGTGAAGAACTAGGTCTAATGAAACATTTGTCCAACAACTCCTGAAGTTGCATCATAAGCTCCTTAATCTCCATTGCTGCTAGTCGGTAAGGTGCTTTGGATATCGGTGTGGTTCCTGGTAACAAGTTCATCCTAAATTATACTTGTCTATCTGGGAGCAATCTAGGAAGATCTTCGGAAAAGTCTTCCGAAAAGTCACACAAAACCGGTATCCTCTGTATTTCCTTCTTCTCTTTCTTCGCATCGATTACGAACGTTATATACAATGTACATCCCTTGGACATACATTTTATGGATTTCATCAGGGAGATGATTCTAGAATTTACTATACGTTTAGGGGTGTTCGTTTGGATGGATCGGTTTGATCCGATCCAATCAAGTGAATCCAAATTGATTTCGGTTTTCAAAACATGGATCCGAATATTCCAAACTAAATTCAAATCTGATCCGATCCAATCCAATTCGGTTGGATCGGTTTTTATAATTCGGTTTTTAAAAACCGAAACATTTTAAAACGACATATAATTATAATATTACCCAACTTTACACAAGAAGCGAAAACAAATTATTTAGTTGTGATTTGAAATTTATAAACAATTACTAAGAAGATATATTATAGTTAAATATTTTATAGATAGAAACTTTTGAGAGAAAATGCATATTAATGTTTTTTTATCGGGTGAAACGTTTTGAACCTATTTGAAAAAATAAATTACAAAATCAATAAATAACTATAGATATATATTATAAATAAATAATTAATAAATGTTTATTCGGTTTTTTGGACTATTCGGTTCTTATATAAACCAAAACCAAATCCGAAATCCAAAATAATAATTCGGTTTTGTTGAAAACCAATCCAAAAATCCGAATATCCAAACCAAATAGTCCAATTGGACAATTCGGTTTTATCCAAATAGTGAACAGCCCTATCTACGTTTATCCCCGTACACCATAAACGGTTCTCTTCTAGGTGGGTTTGATCACTACGATCTTCTTTCTACACTTGATGTCGGCGTCGTTCTCACTAAGCCAATCCATGCCTAAAACTATGTCAAAGCCATTTAACTCAATGACCAACAATTCCTCACGAAATATATTCCCATTCAAGTCGATGACGATATTCCTAATGCATTCAATAACAAGTACGAATTCGCCACTAGCTACCTCTACTGCTAGAGCACTATCTAGTCTATCTACAGTTAATGCTAGTCTTCTACGAAATTTATTCGAAATAAAGGAGTAGTTAGCTCCAGAATCAAATAAAATATTGGCAGACAATTCATTTACGAGAAAAGTACCTGAAGCGATATCTGCTTCCTCCCTTGCTGCTTCTAGTGTCTTCTGGAATGCTCTTGCCTTAGGCCTTGGTGGAACATTAGGCTTTTTACCCTTTTTCCTCTTCAGGCAGTCTTTTGCAATATGCACCTCTTCATTACATCCGTAACACACCTTCTTGTTAGATGTACATTCGTTGGCATATTGACCCGTCCTACCGCACTTGAAACAGGACAACTCTTCGCCACACTTCCCAGAGTGCTTCTTGTTGCACTTCTCACACTGTTTTGCTTCCCCTCTACCCCCTCCAAACTTCTTGGAACCAGACTTCGAGAATCTACTCTTCTTGCTGGATCTCGATGATTCCTCAAACTTCCTCTTTTCGCCTACCTCGACCCTCACCAGACCCTTTTCCCTAATCTGGGTCTCCATGTTCCTTGCTGACCAGATAGCCTCCTTCAGAGTCCTTGTTATCTTTACCATTGGACCATAGTCCGCTGGTAGGCCCTTAGCAAATTTGTCAACCTTAGCGAGCTCGGTAGGTACCAAATGAGGTACTAGCTTCATCTTCTCAGTGAAAGTGGCAACATACTCACTAACACTCATCTTTCCCTTCTTCAGATTATGTTCCTCTTCCAACCCTCTTTGCACAACGGGTGCAGTAGGTTCTCTCCCATTCTCCCAGAGTAGATGCCTTGTCTCCTCTATCTGACGGTCTAACATCATTTTCATCATCGCCTGAACTCCGACCATCATGATTGGCTCGGGTGCAGCTGTTACTTCTGGTGCACGCTCAATCACTCATGGATCAAGCAGCTGGTCACCATTGACGTTTCCTAATCCACCACGTGTTCTAACCATGCTGTTCTATACACCATAGTAGACATTCAGTGTATAGTGACGATAATATAGATAGAGAAAGATTCTATAGACGATAGACGTATAATCCTCCTTATCACTCCAAAATAGTATATTCTAGTTCTAATTCCGTACTTATACGTTTAGAAACCTGAACACATAAATTTCCAGATCTGGTCGATAATAGACCATAGCTGCGAACATCCTACAGCATCTAAGGGCATCATATAAATCAATTGGCACATAAAAGCAATTTTAGGCATCTTTCCTAGAATAAGTTGTGTGCTAGTGTCTATTCAGGCATTCTTCCTAAATATAGCAGACACTCATCTCACGATCATCTCTTAACATTCTAAGTTTAAGTCTAGAAATCCTACATTATTCCCAATTCGCTTAAACTAATGCTCTGATACCAACTATGACATCCCCAATTTCACGGCCAGAAAATACCGATTTATTTATGCTTATTTTTAAATCAGAGTATCCTTAAAAGAATAATATTGTGGAATGTGTGTAACATCTGAAATCTAGAAGGTCAATTATGGAAATAAAACCTCATTTCTAAAGGCCAACTCGTCGAGTTTGGGGGAAGAAACTCGACGTGTTGGAAGTGTTGGTCACGCGTGTTTTTGAAGACCAACTCGACGAGTTGGACGTGGTTTGGGAAACCCTAATTTTGGGGTTTTGCACCTTATTTAAACAACTTAAACTCCATATGTTGGCCTCATTTCCAACCACCATTGTCCTAAACCGTAACCTCGAAACCGTAAGGCATTTTTGAGTTTTGTAAGCCATTTTGAGTGCTTTTGTGGAGTGTTTGAAGCCATTGGAAGGAAGGGAAGCTTGGTGAGAGTTGGTGATACAAGAAGAAGCTGCTAGATCTCGAATCCTTGTTTCATTTTCGACACTTTTCTGGTAAAAAGTCTCAACCTTGCTTTGTGAATTCATAGATCTCCTTCTTAGGGTTCTTTTGCATGTTTTGGTCCAAATGGAGTGGTTGTTGGAAGTTGGACGTCTCATTTGGATAAACCCTTTCAGATCTAGGGTCCTAGGAAGCTCTTTTGGCATAAAGGTGCCAACTTTATGGTCTTAAGGGCTCCATGCATCCATTAAGCCTTTCTTCTAGCTTATTTTGAGATTTTGAGCTTTTTCTAGCCTTGCATAAGAGTAAAGTTGGAGACTTTACTCATCAATACAACCTTAAGGGACCAGATCTACAATTTGAAGCCTTATCTTGATGATTAAGTGGCTTAATAGATTAAGTGGCTTAATAGATTAAGTGGGTTTGATGACTGAAGAACTCGATGATTTCATAGGAGAACTGAGCGAGTTGGTTTGGGATTGTCCCGATTCTGATGAAAATGAGGGGAAAACTCGACGAGTTGAAGGGAACTCGGCGAGTTGGATCGATTCTTCACGATTCTACGGTTTGATGAGAACTCGGCGAGTTGAAGGACTAACTCGACGAGTTGGGTCACCTGGACCGTTGACTTTGGCGTTGCCTTATACTTTTGACCAAGTTTGTCCCAAGGGGTGTTTGAGGTAACCTGAATTGTATTCGAGGAAAAATGGGCTTAGGATAAGACCGATATGGGATTGGTCCCAATTTGGAAAAATGGGCCATTAGTGGGCTTTCATGGATTTTGTGGTTTTGGATCTTGTTGGTTTCGGGTTTGGGCTTTAGTTAGGAATCTTATTGGGCCAGGGGTAAAATGGTCATTTTACCCCAAGTATGGATTTTGGATCATGGTATGGAACCCAATTGCTAATTGAGTGATATTTTGGTATTGTTAGCTCGAGGAGTTGTCAGGGCAGCAGTTAGGGATTTCTTGCAGTGAGCTTCAGCATTCGAGGTGAGTTTCCTCACCGGGTTTAGCGGGTCGAAGGCATCAATGTCGGCCCATGTTTATGCTATCTTGTCAGTGTGCTATTCGTTTTTGTGACTCTTGCATGTACCTGTGTTTTTATGTTTTCTGGGCTAAGGCCCGATGTCGGGCGGGACCCGATGAATATTTGTATGATATGTATCTATGTGATTATTGCATATGTATGTGTTTATTTGATATATGTTATTGTATGTTGGGCGGGGCCCATTTTACCGAGCTCAGATCGATGCCGGGCGGGGCCCGATGCCAGACGGGGTCCGAAGTCGGGCGGGGTCCGATGACGGGCAGGGCCTACCACATGTTTATTGTATGTTTGGTATGTGGTATCTTGGGGAACTCACTAAGATTTGTGCTTACAGTTTTCAGCTTATATTTCAACTACGCCGGTTTTCAAATGAAGAGCTCGGGACGATCGCAGTACATACGCCCGTGTTTTCCACAATATGTGATCTTTGGGATTGAACTCTGATAATTATGTTAATTGAAATGCCTTTTTTAATGTTTAGAACAAAGCTACAATAGTGTTTTGATTATAATAAAAATGAAAATTTTAACCTTGATTTTTGGGATGTTACAATGTGTTCCCAAAAACATGATAATGATATTATCAAAACATTTCCGAAGAAATGTATTTAATTTATATTAAAAACTTTGGGATGTCATTGTCGATACAGTACATAAACATAATACAGGCCTTGCACTAGTTTATCTAAACTACTGGCCTATATGTATCTATAAATCTCTCATCATATCATCACACATGTGCTCTTGTGCCACTACCTGTAATATAAAAAACTGAGTAGGTCGGGCGTGGGGGCCTGGTGAGCACATAGGGTTTTCAACCCACAATAATTAAATCTTTATTTATTATTATCAAATCATCAACCTGATTATCCATTCCCGTTATCCTCACTTTCTGTCCCTAACATCTAATTTCAAGGGAACTATCCTAAGGATCATCTTCGGGATATAAAATAATGCTTAGGGGAGTCCATAGCAATATATGTCAGTAAGGAAACCATGGGGGTGGAGTACACCTAGTGAACAATAAGTTCAAAAACACCTACAGGTTGCGAGCCTGCTAGCGTTCCACTGGACTGTCTAGAATAGTATGTGGTCGTTATCTATACTCCGCTAGACAACTTGATCATCTTTAAAGTTAAGGCCTCTAATCATCTATATCATCTTTCATCTCTCATCATCTATATCACCTTTCATCTCTATCATCTTATATCTACCCATCTTTACCCAACATATTTATAGCTAATAATATATATATAGTTTAAAATTGAGTAAAACATGTATAAATCGTTCATCTATCATAGATGTAGGAGCACAGATAATAGGCACATATAACATGTAATTATCTTAAATACTTTATATCTATATGTAAGATGAAAGTAACTATGCACTCAGTTAATAAAGTGAACTACTCAAAATTCGGGCATAACTTCGCTTATAACTACTGACCTTTGCTTTGATGTGACCTAGTATCATTAACACTAAGTCTAAGTCTACAATTATACGACTGGAAATAGTCTAGACCAATAAATCATTCCAATGAATACTGATCGTTCTATAAGGATCAGCCAGGCAGGACAGCTGGGAGGCAAGACCATTTCGACATATAGTCTTTCTGAAATCCTATAACCAAGCCAACGTGACCGTTCTAGACACCTCTCCCGTAGGTAGATTAATCTGTATAACGAATTGGAATCACTGATAAATCTTATTTATAGATTCATAATAACAACTTATGACTATAAATATAAGTTACACTGAAAAAGGCTAGAGTGTAGCTTAACTTACCAAGGTTTTAATGAAAACCGGGTAATTTGCACTGGCAGAATTCCGGGCTGACAGCTACTAGATGCCGGGATCCTAAATACTTTTGAACTTGCCAGGATATTCTAACTACTAAGGAAAGATTTAGACCAAAGGATATGAAATCGAAAGAGAGAGAGAGAGAGATTTGGAAGTGTGAGGAATGGCTGAACACAAATGAGCTATTTATAGGCTGGTCATCGACCAGGCGCGCCGTGCAAGGGCCATGTGCACCGCACATATGGCCGATGTTGCTCCCTAGGCTTGCTGGCACGTGGCGGCTTTCTACAGGGGCGATGTGGCTAGCTTCGGGCGCAAGCTATGTGCGACGCGCACGCGTGCGTACCGATTTTTCAAATTTTAAAATATTCATAACTTCTTCATACGATGTCCGTTTTCAACGTTCTTTATATCCACGGAAAGCTCTCGAACCGATCTACAACTTTCCTTTAGACTCCGCCGGAAAATTTTGATTTATTTTTAAAGTTATATTTTTAACAGGCTTAGACTGTTAAAGTCCGTTAAAAATTCATAACTATCTCATCTGACGTCCGATCTCGACTGTCTTTATATCGATGGAATACTAACAACGAGATCTTCAACTCTCATTTAGATTGTTTTGGCTAACAATCTACTGATCTAAAATTCGATATTAGTGCGTATACTGTTGTGCCGAATTTTAGAAAAATCATAACTTCCTCTATTGAAGTCAGATTTAGATGGTACCTATACGCACGGATTCGCTTTTACAATATCTACGACTTTTGTTTAGATTACTAAGGCTAATAGTTGTCCTAACTCCTATTTGCTATTTACGATATCGTGGTCATGCTGGTTTTAAATGTGAAATTTCAACGGGTCATAACTCATTCGTTATAAGTCCGTTTTGAATGCTCCTTATACTTCCGGACTCCTTATTACTACTACTTCATCTCACTCATAGGCTATTCGTCCTAATATTTAATCTATTTAGACGCGAATTCTATCCCTGTTTTATTACGTAGCTACAAACACACAATGTATACATACCACGTAATAATCAAATAACCCTCGTTTATTAACCTCAAAACATTACAATTATTGACCCTAACCATTTCATCATCTTTATTAATGTCTAGTGGGAAACGCGGGCATTACAACTATCTCAAGGAATGTGGAATAGTTTCACATCTGACTCCTCCTAATGTTGGGCCCAACCAGGACTAAATTGATGTGTTCAATTAGTAAGTCTTATGAGATCATCACAAATCAGGAAATCGGGAAAAATAATTTTGGACAAGAGATTGATTATAATCTATGTCTCATGTCCATACGATATCTTCTAGAACAAAGGAATATTTGCTTACTTTTCTTAAGGATAAATATCTGATCAGATCAGAATCTGGAGTCGCTTTGGAAAGCACCCCTTTGCTGCTTGATTTAGAAGTTATACTTGCAATTGTAGTTATAGACTTATCCAAATGGGTGACTGTTGTATTAGATGTCTAAGTCAATAACTAAATTGGTATATACTTGAATTAAAATCAGAGTCCTTTTGGGTTACCCTCAAAAGTAGTAATTAATAGAATGACTTTTTGGAGAAAGGGGTTGATTTATTAGTTTATTATGAGATTAATAAATAGTAATAAATGATTTATTAATATATTATGAGATTAATATATTAATTATCAATAGTATTATTTAATTAATAATTAATCAAAATTTAAGTAGAACTAATTTTGGGATTAATTAGATTAATTAAAAGTATAGGGACTAAAAATGATAATGCTCAAAAGTTGAGCATTAAAGAATTCCAGAACTTTTCCATTGGCGGGGGGGGGGGGGGGGGGGGTTGGAGGAGGTTTCTAGGGCTTCTTGGAAGCCTTAGGGAGCAAGAAAAATGATAAGGGTTATCCAAGGAAACCTGCATTATCCTAGACTCCTTACTCACCTATATAAACCCCTCACGGGGTTCATATTTTTGGCTCTTTTTCTCTAAGAGCCTTAGAGCTGAAATTTCTTCCCCTCTCCTCTCTCCTCTAAAGTCTTCTATTGCTAGGGTTTGGGTACAAACCATTAGAGGCACCAGATTTCTTGTGTTTGCTTTCCGAAGCTTGTTCAAGAAGGAATTGGTGATTATTTATTACAATGATCAAAATGTATGTAAACCCTAAAACCATTAATGAATTTCGAAAATAGTAGAGCACTCTTAGGGTTCTTGATGTTCAATTGTTTTTTTCAAATCAGTAGTGAAAACTTTGATCCAATATGTTGCGTGTGAACTTAGAGTTAAGTTTTTCCGCAATATAATATATATATATATATATATATATATATATATATATATATATATATATATATATATATATAACCTACCTATCAATTTCTTACGCATGCCAAGTAGTTTTCCACATAAAACCTTCTATATGTTATTTCTATCATCATTTATAAACATATAAACTACTTCCAAATCATCCTTTAAGGCCTATATACTAGGTACTTAGGAAACATTATCACTATAACTTTCAAAGTCTCAAGTGTAAGTTTTAAGCTATCAAACATCCTTCTATCTGTTCTAAGTTCATGACTCTAAAAATTTAATTTCTTCCATAAATTATGATTCAATAATATGTTTTAATCTTGTCATTTTTCGACTCATCTATACTTATATCGCTTTGTCCTACTTTCAATTATAACAACTTACTTTGCATTATTTCATCCACTTACGATATATGGTTGCTTTTACACAAATTGATTCATACTGTACATTTCATTATCATAGTTTCTAGGTTAAGTAGTTGTTAAGCACATTCTTAAACACCACAATCATCATTACTAAAATATGATGTTAAAGTTGAACTACATCTTTAATTTACATTTATATAGAATTATGGTGTTTTTTATTTTTTAGGTGTAGTTCATATCTAGATGAGATGTACATAACACATATTATAAATAAAGACTTCATATTGGCAAGAACAATGCTACACCATTGTAAATGGTGTCTATGGACACCCCCTTCATTTGAAAAAAATAGGGATTATATAATATTTTTAGATGCACACCCTTATATTTATTAGAGAGCCATCATTAATATTTTTGAAAACAATTTTTAAAAATATGTTTGATCTCGACATTAAAGTTAACATTATACTTGGTTTAGATGATATTATTGACAGCCGGATCCAATAACCAAACTTTTTCGACCTATTAATTTTGTCACCTCAATAAGTTGGACACTCGTAAGTCATGTATTTGCACTATATATGAGTATTTGTTTTCAGAAAAACATATTTCCTAACAATTTTCTTGTAAATATAGAATAATTGCATTAATTGAGAGGGAACACATGAACCTAGTTTTCTAATGGTTTAATTATTGATAGATTTAAAAAAGGCTTACAATAATGCAAGGAATATATGAGTATAAATTTTCAAGTTTGCATTAATTAACTCATATTTGTAATATCTTAGTCATATTCGAGCATATAATAAATAGGCGTAGTTGAGTTTAATAATGATAAATAATAATTAGAAATTAGGAAAGTAAGATTTCATGTAAGATAAGTATGAATGAGAATCTTAGTTGGATGTCCATTATTTAAATATACCATCATATTTAAAAATACGCAATGTAAGACAAGCATGGCTGCATGAGGTGCAAAACAAAATCAAAAGAGACATTTACCATCATACCTTTTTTCCAGTGGGTAACATCTTTTACCTCACTTTAATCACTAACAACATCTTTCTTCCGCACAATCTCATATATTTTCCTCTTTTCCCATTACATTCCTAAACCATATTTAAAACATGAAAATGCCAATCATTTTCATCACCTCTATCTCACATCTTTCTTTTTTAATGTAACATGTAAAATCAATGAAAACTATTAATATAAAAAAATAAATTTTCAATAATAATAAAGAAAGAGTACAAGAGAAAAATGTCAAATCTAATAAAAAAATATTAAGATTTTGTAAAAAATAAAGCAAAAAGTTAAAACCATTCTATAAATAATCATAAAATTTGCAGGTTAACCTACAAAATTATTGTTTGACTTAAAAATATCTAAAACAATGTTTTTTGGGAAAAGGTTTTTTAGAAGTGTTCATTGTTCAAAATATTCCACTCTTCTCTTATCGCTGACGATATGTAGTTAACGAAGGCGAAATATTTATAAATAGTTAATCATGTGTCTCTAAAAATTTGATTGTTGCCGGTGTTATGTTTTTCTTTTTTTCCTAATGAATTAACATATGTAAGTCTAGGTAATAAAAATGTGTTAAGTGATGTTGTATTCATAGATGATAGATCTACATGTTATTCTTTATAAGGGTGAACGGAATGGAAATGCGGGTTGCAAATTTTTTGGGTGGGATCGTCGGGTTACCATTCCTTCCAAGCAAGCGGTTTAAGTGGGTTTGAAAAAATTAGTTTGAGCGGCTTTTAGAAACCGCAAGAAACTTTATCAATTTGCTTTGTGGGTCATGCATCTCCTTTTTCATTTAATTTTCAAAGAAAAAAAAAACAAGAAGCATAGCATGCATATATGCAAACGTGACGTTTTATTTATTTGTTTTTTTTTTCTACATAAGTTTGTATACATATATATCGAAAGTAGATATATATATATATATATATATATATATATATATATATATATATATATATATATATATATATATATATATATATATATTACAATTCAAGCAATAATCACTTGTGCATTATGTATCAAAATTTGTACCAAAACAATTTTATATGTTTTTTAATTATTTTCTAAATTAGTTTGTATATTTTTAATATTATGTAAATTAGTTTTGTATAATTTTTATTAGTTTGAGTTTATTTTAAAATAAAAAGTTAAGTGGGTTGGAAAAGATAGGATTTTCATATGTTGTGGGTTGAGAAAGATGGAAGAGAGATGAGAGAGAAATGCTGATGTGGCGCTGATATGACAGTGGGTTGAGTGGGTTGGGAGGATAGGACTCCCTCCACCCTAAGGGTGCACAGAGCCATGAGCGACTTGAATGAAATTAGGGGAGGTACCAAGGGGTACCTCCAAGATGACGGTTCTGAGCAGCCCAAAGTACCGCAATTTTGATTCTAGGCGGATAAACCAACCCTTATAAAGAATAAAAGTTGTTATAAAGAAACCAACCCGCTTTCCTTCTCTCTTTAGACTCTTCTATTTTTTGTATATTTTAATTAGTTGTACTCATGTATAAAAGTTGTATAAAAATGTGTTTTTATGTTTTTAATAAGTTTGTGAATTAGTTTTATATGTTTTTTTAATATTTTGTGACTTAGTTTTTTATAATTTTAATTAATTAGTTTGTGTTTTTTTAAAATTAAAATATAAATGATTTGAAAAGTCTTAGAAATAAGAGTTTTCACGAGTTATGAGATAAAAGAGGTTGAGTTGTTTTCGGTGTATCTTGCTAATGGAATGTAAGTTTGGTTGTTTTTAGTGTATCTTGCTAATGGAATGTGAGTTTGTTTGTGGTTAATAAAATAATTACAAACAATGCTAGCTAGAGCATATTTACATGAAAGATAATAAATATAAAGATAATTATAATTTTTCATTTTTTTTTGTTTTTTTTTGAAAAACAAAATAATCTAGTTCTATATTTTTAACGAGACTTGAACCCATAATCTCTTAATTGAGAGAGTCATTCTTTACTACTAAGCCAAAGACCAATTGGTATGTACATTTTCAGTTAGTTATATATTCAATTAAAAAGTCTAACTAATTAATTTAATACCAAAGAGCTTCTAGCCCAGTGGTATCAAGTGTTGTCCTCCCTCCTTGAGATTGATGATTCAAGTCTTGTCGTGGACATATGTAGTATTTAGGAGTAGTTTAGAACTAGGATTAAATTTTCCGTTCAATTTTTTTTTAATTTAACGCTTGTACTTTTATAATATTTTATAATATTCTTTTCATCTAATTTTATTAAATTCATGTAATTTAAATCCTCAATAAAGTTGGTTCTGTTAACCTTTTATTTGTTAAGTAATTCTTTAGACATACTAATTATGTTTTAAATTAACAAGTTATATAAGTTATGTTCGCTAAAATTAGATCAAACTTGTCTAATCGATATTGTTGTGAAACTATAAATATATTACCGTAAGAATTTTCAGTGGATTACATAATTAAATAGCTCTAGAAAAAAAGAAAAAAAAAGAAAAAAAAAAACAATATAGAGGTGCGAAATTAAGATTTTACATTATTGGACTAAAAGAAGGATTTTAACATTATTATGGTCTTTGAATATATTATTGAAGGAAACACTTGCATGTGGTATAGTCAACTAAATCATTTTTTAAGAATTGGGAGTTGGGATAATAGACAACTATAAATTTTTATTTCTATTTCACAAGTTCACATGCATGTAATTAATGATTATTTTTGTTTTCTATAGACATTACTACGATATTAATCTCATCTATATGCTATAACGTTGGCAACATGTTTATTTATTTTTTCCTGAGGAAAGCTATTTTTCACAATTTCTAGGAAATCCATCAAAAATGCGTAGGAACGTGCAAAAATTTCTAGGAAAATTTGGGAGGAACATGAGCCTTTTTGAAAAATTATTAAAAACATTCACAAGATACTAGAAAAAGTTACAAGAAATTTAGATTAGGTGAGAGTAAATATGTTACAAGATTAATCTAACCATTTTATCTTTAAATTCCGGGTTTTTGACACTGTAGCACATCAATGTTTGGTCAATTTGCACATTTAGTCACTAAAGTTTTTTTTGTGCTCAATTGATCCTTAATGTTAGTAAATACCGGCTAATTACCCCCTTATGCACCTGGTAAACGGAACAACCGATGCTATTGCTTATGTGGAATAAGTTTACATTATATATGTCATTTATTTTATCCACGTAGGATTTAGAAGTCAAAATAAACACATTTATTTAGCCAGAACACTCCTTCTTCGCTCTTCCTTTTTCTCATCTTACAGTGAATACGAAGCACTAAACCTAGGGTTCGAAGTCGTTTTCTCCGATCGAAGTCAGTGAGCAGTCAACCAACCCACAATGTCTAGCTCGAGGCCAAACCCTGATGGACTCCACCCTATAGTGGAGCTGAACTTCAAAGGTGTTTTTCTTAGAAATCCTTTCTCGTATAACCATGGTATCAACTTCACTTTCAATGATCACGATTTTTATGGAATGACATACGGTGAATGTATCACCTTTCTCGAACGGTTCATGCAAGAAAGTATAAAGAAGTTATACTATTGTGAACCAGGTAAGCCCTTAATATCTGGGATAACTGTTATCGCTAATGATGAAGACTATAGTGGTTTCATTTTTCAAGCATATGGGACAGATGGTAAAATTTGTATGTATGTGGACCATGACGGTCAAAGAATAGAAGATTGGTTTGGTTCTGAAATAGAAGAGGAGGATGGAGATGATTCATGCATTGATGGTGGTGAGAATGAGGAAGAAATTGATAACCTAACAGATGTGGATGTGGACTTTAATGAGGACATAGTCACTATGAATAGGATAAAGGGTGATGAATTTCTAAATAGATTATGTGGCGAAGAGGAGGAGGGAAATGATAACAACATAGATGATGATGATGGGCGTGAAGAGGATGCCAATGTAACTTAACAACATTCCATTTTTAATGAGTTAGTTCCATGGAAAAAACAGTTCCCAATACTTGGTATGAGGTTCAAAGATCCATCTCAATTAAAATCAATGTTATGCAACTATGCTGTTGCGAATGGGTACCAACTTTGCTTTGAGAAAAATGATAGGAAAAGATTGTTGGTTAAGTGTTGCAAGGGTGAGTGCACATTCAGGTTGTGGGCATCTTGGATGAGTGATGAATCAAGCTTCCAAATTAAGTATTTAAATCCAGTCCACAAATGTGCAAGGAACTACAAGTTAGGGTCCATGGTCACTTATGCTTGAATAGGGAGTCATTATACAAGAGAGTTCTTACTTAGACAAAAGATGAGTGTTAGAAAGCTAAGAACAGCTGTGTCACAGAAGTTTGGTATTCATGTTAGTGTTGGTCAATGCAGGAGAGCTAAGAAATATGCACTCCAACTAATAGATGGTACCCTAGTTGAACATTATGCAAAGTTATGGTCGTATGCAGAAGAGATTAGGAGATCAAATCCAGGTAGCACTGTGAAGCTTGATGTAAATCATATGCCAGATGGGAAGAACTACTTTAGTAAGTTCTATGTTGGCTTTGATGCATTGAAGAAGGGGTGGAAGGAGGGATGCAGGAAGATAATAGGTTTAGATGGTTGTTTCCTTAAAGGGATCTGCAAAGGGGAGTTATTATGTGCTGTTGGAAGGGATGCAAACAATGGGATTTATCATATTGCATGGGCAGTAGTATGTGTGGAGAATAAGGAAAATTGGAGGTGGTTTTTGGATTTACTCATTGATGACTTGGGACTTAACTTAGGCTATGGATACAGTGTAATATCGGATCAACACAAGATAATTTAATTATTTGTAATTAATTTCCCTATCTATTTGCATCCTTATTCACTATATTTGAAATTTGTTAACAGGGTTTGATTGAGGCTGTGAAAGAACTCCTTCCATATGTAAAGCACAGGCAGTGTGCCAAGCATATTAGCCAAAACCTTAGGAAAAGGTATAGTGGTGCCCAATATGAAAGCATATTCTGGAAGGCATGTAAAGCAACAACAGAGGTAGATTTTATGGTTTCCATGAAAGAGCTTGAAGTGCTAGATCCAAGTGCTTATCAGTATCTGATGGACAAAGACCCTAAAACATGGTCAAGGGCCTACTTCCAACCAGGAAGATGTTGTGATGCTGTGGAGAATGGAATGTCAGAAAGTTTTAATGTTGTGATTGTTGATGCTAGGAAGAAGCCAATTATCACCATGCTAGAGGAGTTGAGGATGTATATGATGGAGAGGGTGTTCAACAAGAAATGCAAGGGTCTAGGATGGGGCAACCAAATTTGTCCAACAATTAGAGAAATAGTGAATGAGATTAAGAAGGGTCTAAGACATTACCAAGTTTTACCTAGTGGACTAAATCAATTTGAAGTAAGAGGAACTACAGATGCTTATGAGGTGGATCTTGAATAAAGAACTTGCTCATGCAGGCTTTGGCAGCTTAATGGAATTGGTTGTGTCCATTCTGTTGCAGCTATTAGTTTTATGAATAGGGATGTGGAGTCATATGTGGACAAAATGTTTAGTAGCATCACTTACATGAAGGCATACAAGTTTAGGTTAGCACGTATGAATGGAAGTAATTTGTGGCCTACAACTGATAACACCCCACCTTTACCTCCTATTCGTAGAACTATGCCTGGGAGACCTGCAACTAAAAGGAAAAGGGATGCAACAGAAAACCCAAACCAGTCAAGTAAAAAATCAAAGAAAACTACCCAAACACAAAACAAAGGTAAGGAGCAGGTGAAGGTATCCAAGGCTGGGAAAAAACAAAAATGTAGCCTTTGTAAGATTGAAGAACACAACAAAAGAGCTTGTACTTTGACAAGGCCTCATAAAATCAAAGCTAGAAGAAAAACAAAACAGGTAAATAAGTATTTAAATGGTTAATCTTTACAGTTTCTTTTTAAATTTCTAGTAATGTTTCATATTGGTCAATCAGGGTGTAGCTGAAGCACCCAATGAGGATGATGAAGGTAATCAAGCTAATGCAATGAATGAAGGTGATGAAGTGCATGAGGGTGATCAAGCAGTAAATGATGATGGATGAGCAGTAAATGATGGTGGAGAAGCAGTCAATGAGGTACATGTGCAACAAGACTATGATGAGGTGGAACTCACTCCTTTGGAGTTTGATGCATCAGCAAATGGAGAACCTAGTCAGGTTCATGTGCAAGAACAGGAGGCTAGAGAAACACCAGTTGAAACCCTGTTGAAGAAAATCAGGAGGAAGAAATCTGAAAGGATTATCAAGTTGAAGCTGGGCAAGAAAGTTGGTGGTGCAGATGCACCTGGGAATTCAGAAGCTAAACCTGTTACTCTAGAATAACTTTAAGTGTTGGTTTATCTGATATGAACATGGTATGTAGTGTTAAATGATGTGTTTTGGTGTATTGTTGCTGTTTTTATGAAACTGCTATTAACTACGTTAGTTTGTATGAAACTATGTTTGTTTATGTGATTTGTATTTTGTGTTAAATAAGTTGGTTGTTATTTTGAGCTTTTTGTTGTGTTTATTTGAAGTTGCATGCATGACAATGTAACATCCGAATTCCCAGGTATAATATTTTATTATTTAATTTGAGATTTTTGGAGTGACTCGCCGAGTTGGTGCCTCAACTCGTCGAGTAGAGTCGCGGCTGGTGACGTGGATTAATGAATGGACTCGACGAGTCTGTGAGGCGACTCGCCGAGTCAGCGCTGCTGAAGGAAACCCTAATTTCTCAGGCATGTGGCCTATTTAAAGGCACTTATAGCCTCCCTTTGCTGCCACTTTTTCCAGAGAGAAACCCTAAACGATCTTTGAGCTTATAGAGAAAAAGAGAGAGCTAACCTTGAGCATTTTGGTGTATCTTTGCAAGGAAAGGAGAAGGTTTCAAGCAAGGAGCAAAAGAAGGTTGTTAGATCTGTCAATATACATCCAAGGGCTTCTGTTAGAGGTATCAAGTTTGAACCTTTCTCTCTTATTTGAGTAGATCTCTCATTTTGAAGATTAGGGCTTCTTTTCTTTATATTTTGGGACTTTGAGGATTTGGGGTTCATGAGGAGGCTTGAACTCCAGATCTGGACCTTAGGAGGTCCCTAGCATCTAAAGGTTCCTGCTTTATTCAGCCTTGGGGGAAATTTATGAGTGAAAAACCCATTTAGATCATGTTCTTCGCATTTCATGCCCAAAATGCCATGCATGGACGTAAAGTCTATGACTTTACGTGATAAAGGAGTCCTGAGAGTGTGGATCTGGAGTTTGGGAAAGTATCATGGCTTAAAATCGTCTGAATGCAAGTTGAGTCTGAATGGACTCGCCGAGTTGATGAGCCAACTCGGCGAGTAGATTAGGGTTTGTCCCGATGAGCTTTATCATGCAATGGCTCGGCGAGTTAGGGGTTAACTCGACGAGCTGGACCTTCATGAGATTACTGAGAACGATGGGACTCGACGAGTCGCACGAGTGCACTCGGCGAGTCTGGTCAATTTGGGCTGTTGACTGGAATTGACTTCTGTTGACTTTAGGGTTGGTCAAATGAGTAATGGAGATCAAGGAAGGGTAAAATGGTCTTTTACCCATTTCTAGGGCTAAGAGTGTAAGAAAGACCAATGAATGGTGTAGTCGAGTATGAGGAGAGTATTAATTAGAGATATTATCCTTGTGATAGGCGGAGGCTAGATCGAGGATTCTGAGCACGCGATTTTACTAGCTAGCTTACGAGGTGAGTCTTCTCACTATACTTTGCCTAGAGTGGTATTTATGTGTGACCAGAGGGTCTTATATGTTTATTTGAGTACTGTGATATTACTGCATTATGTCTGTGTGATTTATGCTATGTGTATTCAGAGTTTATAGAGTTAGGACCGGAGGGTCCATCAGAGTTGTGGGACTGGAGGGTCCCACTGAGACACATTGACCGGAGGGTCTTACAGAGTTATAGCCTCGGGTGGCTAATATGTTGTATGTGGTATTTTGGGGAACTCACTAAGTTTTATGCTTACCGTGTTATGTGTTTCAGGTACTTCCGAGGATCGCGGGAAGGCACCGGCGTGATTGTACACATCTGTTCGAAGTTATGTTGAGGATTCTGGGATTTGACTTTTGTTGTGGATTTATGTTGACATTGAGACACTTATGATTTTTATGAAATATAATATATGAGTTTTATGTGTTTTAAAAATGAAAAATTGGTTTGAAATATTACGTCGTTACCGACAAGGACTTGTCTGGTTAAACTGCATGGCAATGGAACATATTTGCATATATAGATAATTTAAAATTGTCATTGATTATGTCCTTATATACCACGTGTGGTCAGTGGTCCATATACCCTTACTAAGCCTTACTTTTCCATATATATACCCCTGCACAGAACTCTAAACACAATGCACTTTAAGTGGACCAAGTGAGTTCCTTATGGCCGACAATGTGGTACCCACACTTTAATTTTTAAAAGGAGCACATGCATATTATAAAATTTAGCAAGGTATATCACAACTAGGATCTTTCATATCATTCATTGAATCTACACAAAGTCATTACAACTGTTCCCATGTATTGCCATCCCATTACATCTACATTCCATTACATCTAACATCCTATACACACACTGATCAAACAAGTATTCAACCAAAAACCTGACTATACATTACAACTAGGATCTAACCATGACCATGTACCCATACACCCATACACTTCCCAAAAAATCAAACAACTTTTAACATCCACCCATACACTTTCCAAAAAACTGGTTGGAATTATATACCATCAACCATAAACACCTATTTGATCAGCTGTACTTTTCAAGGTCATTTCAACCACATGGCAATGACTAAAATTACCATAACAAAGATCCCACACTTCAACATTTTGTTTTGCTTCATCAACTCCATCAACTGTGTCTCAAACACTTGCTTATCTGCTTCCATAGCTTGCTGCAGCTTAACCAACTTCTTTTGAACCTTCGAAACTTCACTAAACTCTTCTTTCCTTTTCAGTTCAAACCTCATCTTGCCACGACGTTCTTTGTAGTAACCCTTCTCCATTTCTTTGTCTTTCCACATAAAGAACTTGCATTTTGGACCTTCAGCTGGCTGATTAAAAGGGAAAACCAGAGTTAGGGTTAGGGTTGTAATTAATGAAAATGTGTACATTCCCAGCTCAAAATAACAAATACGGTGTAAGTAAACAAAAGGAATACTAACCAAAGTGTTTTTGCAGTTCCAAAACCTGCCAGCTACATTATCGTCGGTCCATGCAGTCCTTTCCACGCTTATTGCGTCTTGACAATCACAAGGTGGACAGGGGTCATCATCACGAAGGTTTCCGACATGCAGGAGGTTGATCGATCGACTGGAAGAGGCAGACATTGTTCTGGTTATATCGATTGAGTGTAGAGTATCGGGAGGGAGGCACTGACCTAATTTGGGGTAATAAAGTATCGTCGATGGTTCAATATAAGGTTCAATTAAGGAAGGTTTCCACGTTAAAGAGGACATGGTCAAATGCTTGTCCACATAAGCCAATACACGTCAGCGATGACCCTTAAACCGGTAACATTTTCTCTCATTCCTTTAATTAGCCGGTATTTACTAACATTAAGGATCAATTGAGCACAAAAAAACTTTAGTGACTAAATGTGCAAATTGACCAAACATTGATGTGCTACAGTGTCAAAAACCCTTAAATTCCCTTTACTATGACTATCCAGCGACATAAATGAAGTGTATTACACCTTATCAACTAATAATCTAAGATATAAAGCCTCAATTACCTGAACTTTCTGTTAATGTACCTCCATACCTTCCAAAAAAACTGCAAAGATAGCTTTTATGTAGCGTCTCCACTTGTGAAATTGATAAACATGGAAGAGAGTAGTTCTAAAACAAGTCTTGAACTGACATGAAATAGAGGGCTTTATGAGTTTTAGGCCATGTGAAGAGCGAACTCCATAACTCCTAAATAAATGAACAAAACGCAAATAAATATTGAAACACGGACTCATCAGACACATTGCAAATCAGACACACTACAAATCTGACAATAAATCGTAGTAAGAGTGACACATCTCTTATGAAGATTGAGGCACGTTGGCAATCTATCTAACCACACATGCCGCATAAAAATGTTAATCTTACGAGGAACCAACCTGTTTTATTTCCACGGACTACCCGTATGAGAAAAAAACCACACTATTAAACTAATTTCCTAGAGACGAAAAACAAAAGGTATTAGTTTTGTTAAGTTGTGTAGCGTATTCAGCGCCTTAACCTCATTGTCATTACGGTGTTTTGCAGTGGCAATTGTGTTGCTCAAGCAAGGTCAACAGTGCTCGATAGAAAGGTCCGCAGATCTGGAGGGTTGTTCAGATGTAAACATCTTGAGCTTGTGTGCCCTGCCCACAAATAGTCATATGTCAACCTTTTTCTTTATAAATAGACTTTTTTGTACCCCTGTAGCTGTAAGTAGAAAGCGTGTGTATGAGGATCAATATTTCTACGTATAATATATCTAGCTAGTTCGCCCGTAAATTAGCACGATCACTCTGATTATGTTTAACACATTAATTCTTCGTGTTTCTAAATTTTACTTCGCATCGTTATTGTCATGTGTTTAACGATTCTTTATCCTAATACCATTCAAGGCCAAATTCCATTTAAGAATATGGTCCATTCAAAGGAGAAGGTAGCAGTACCAATGCACTCTGATTTTGATCTAAATACACTATTTAAGAAATGTAACAAAGGTAACTATGCTCACCTATTTGAAATAATTTCATGCAAATCAAGCACAAAAACAGATACTTAGCTAGATGTGGACGAACTCTCAATTTATTTGAAAACTTTAATATTTTAAAATGGTAGCAAGAAAGAGAAAATATTGGTTAATATAAAAGAGAAATCTCCAAAAAAGACCCAACATTTTGGGAAAATTTTTAATAAAGTCCTAAATTTTATTTTTTGAACAGAAAAGTCTAGACTTTTTAACTTTTAGAATAGAAAAACCCAAGAAACCGGCTAATTTATTCACTTTAACCATTTTTGACATGTTCAGTAGGTCATGTGACCAAATCGTTAATTTTTCCAAAATAATGAGAATTTTCTACAGATTCCATCAAAACTCGTATATAATATATAAACATATTTTTTACGTATTTAAATCTATTTTTACATATTTATGCATCTTTTTAAGTTTTTATATGTATATGTTTATGTATTTTAAATGTATAAACATATTTTTTTATGTATTTTTATGTAACTTTAACAATTTTTCATATATTTTATGTATTTTTATGTGTTATTTTTTATGTATTATGTATTTATATGTATTTTTACGTATTTATGAATTTTTAAGTTTTTTATATGGATGTTTATGTATTTTAAATGTATAAAAGTATTTTTTTAAAGTATTATATGTATTTTTTTAAAGTATTTTACATATTTAAAATGTTTTTTATGTATTACGTATTTATATGCATTTTTATGTATTTATGTATTTTTTAACTTTTTTATATACATTTTACAGTATTTTAAATTTATAAACATATAGTACTTTTTTACATATTTAGATGTATTTTTAAGTATTTTACATATATTGTTTTTATTTTTATATGTTTTTTATGTATTACGTATTTATATGTATTTTTACGTATTTATGTATTTTTTTAAGTTTTTTATATAAATGTTTATTTATTTTTATGTATTTTATATGTATAACCGTATTATTTTTAAGTATTTATGTATTTTTTATTTCAAGTGTTCTTCAATATTTCATCTAATTCACACAGCTTCTTCGAATATGTCTAGATGGTTTTCCTATATACCCACATGATTTAAGTTTTTCCTATTCGATGTTTAATTTTAAGATAAGTGAATAGGACAAACTTAAACTATGTAGGTATGTGAGAAACTATGTATACATACTCGAAAAAGTTGTACGACTTGGATAAAATGGTTTACATGACCTGAAATAAAAAAAAAAATACTTAAATACGTAAAAGAATACAACTATACATTTAAAATACATAAAATACAGAAACATCTATATAAAAAACTTTTAAAAAATACATAAATACGTAAAAATACATATAAATATGTAATACATAAAAAACTTTAAAAAATACATAAATTAGTAATACATAAAAAAATAACACATAAAAATAAATGAAAATGTGTAAAGTATTTAAAAATACATATAAATACGTATATATTTAAAATACATAAAAAAATATAAACATATACATATAAAAACTTAAAAAAATAAATAATACATAAAAATATATATATAAATACATAATACATAAAAAAGAACACATAAAATACAATTAAAATGTATAAAATACTTATTTATATATATATATATATATATATATATATATATATATATATATATATATATATATATAAACACGTAAAAAATTATATATTTAAATATCTAAAATACTTAAAAATACATAAACATATACATATAAAAACTTTATATATATATATATATATATATATATATATACACACGTTAAAAATACGTTTATACATTATATACAAGTTTTGACGAAATTTTCAGAAAAATCCTATTATTTTGGAATAATTAACGATTTTGTCTGATGACCTGCTGAACAAGTCAAAAATAACTAAACTGAATAAGTTAGTCGGTTTCTTAAGCTTTTCTATTCAAAAGGTTACAAAGTCGGGACTTTTCTGTTCAAAAAAATAAAATTTAAGACTTTATTTAAAATATTTCCAAAATATTTGGACATTTCTAAAGATTTCCCAAATATAAAATCTTACTACAATGGGTAGGTATGTACTACATTTCCATGTGAGTACCATAGCTTCGGGATGTTGTTTGTCTCTTAGTAGCGAGATATTAAGTGTAAAAAAGTGTATGTTGAAGTATGAAACGGTGCAAATGTACGTAACACTTAACTACTATTATGATTCGATGGAGAGAACATAAAACCACACAAACTTGAAGAAGGCTTAAGCCACATGGAACATGAGATTTCGGAAGACAAAATGGAAATAAAGTTAATTAGCAGACATGTCATCGTATACTAACACCGATGTTGTAGAAACATGTAAAAGCTTCATTGTCGACACTGTAGAAGGAAATGAAGATTATGCAAGCATATCATCCAACACCACCCCAAACCAAATTTTAGTCTAGAGAGAAACCGGGTCGAAAAAAAAGACAAAACAGAAAAATTACCATCCAATACCAGTTTGCCAAAGACCGAAAAACAGAGTATTCTAAAATGGTTCATCAAAGACTAAAAAAAACATAATATCATAAACCGATTCAAGACTACAGTCAGACATATAGTGTTCAACTATAAAAACTATGTGTGAAAGTGATTCACATATCTAAAAGAGGTTCAAACATTTTTTATTAAAAAAAAGATGCAGGTGCACATGTTGGAATTAATATATATATATATATATATATATATATATATATATATATATATATATATATTTTCTTGTACCTCATGTAGAAGATGTGCTTTCTCATTGTTATGTCGTCGTCCTCATGGGGCGTTGAGGGGTAAAGTGGGAACTACATAGAAACCAGTTTTTTTATTATATATTATATATACATATTTATTTAAAAATAAAAATAATATAATAACAATAACAACTTTTCTTTCTATTGGTCCCAAACATTTGAAAATATATTTACAGCCGTCTTTGTAAATCTATCAAACTAAATATTAAACAAATACTTCATCCGTCTCAAATTAATAGTTCATGTATCCTTTTTGGTTTGTATCAAAATAATTGTCCACTTCTAAAAATAAATATCATTTTTACCAAAATACCCTTCATTATTAGTTAAACTACAATGGAATTAAATGCAACTACATAGAATTAAATGCAACAAAAGAATATAATTGTCATTTCGTTTAATAAAGTTAATGGTAATTAATGTTTTCTTAATCTGTGTGTTTTTTGTCTGTGGACTATAATTTTGAGACGGAAGGAGTATATGAAACCTTCAATGCCTTTAAATACATAGCAATAACTCCTGTAATAAATGCTCTTGTTCTCTTGAAAGAAGACAGGCAGTAACTCTGAGCTTTTTCTTTTTCAACAAAAAAAAAATGGAAGAGGGAAGAGTTGGTTTCATACAAGAAGCTTTGAGAGGTTTTCTCAAGTGTTTAGGGTTAGATAGTACCGGAGGAGGAAAAGACACTCCTCCCGTTGAAGGAGAGGTTGTGAATAACCCTCCACCACCACTTAATCCGACACCACAAACCACTTATGAACCCATACCCTCTGTAGATGATCCGTTTACCACCGATCCACTGGTTGGAGCTCTGACGTCATCTGTAAGTAACTTCCAAATAAGTTTATCTGCAGCTATAATTACGCTCTCAAACGCTTCTCTTGCATATATATATTATGTTCCCTTCATTAAATTAACTGAAGATTCCAGTGGTTTTGTTTTCAGTATAGAAGTACTTAAGCCGAACCTCGTTTTAACGTTCTAAGACTAAGAAAATTAGATCATGTTACACCTAATCCGTATACGAATTGAACGTAAAATTGACTACCAAACTAGTTGGCATATAAAGTATTTTATATAAACCCGCCGCCACACATAGAACTATATTAAAAAGTCGACCCTTTATATCTAATTTGGGATGTTCAAGAATATTCATCCATTATGTTCTTTTATTTACCATTTTTGCAGTTTTAATTTTCTTTTAGTACTTTTCTATTGAGTGAGCTCATTATGCTCACGGTTGTATTTGTTATATGTTGTTGACATCTTATGACAAACGTATTGAATTTGTTGTGAAAATAAGGTGGTCATCTAGATCTAGAGACATGGTGGATAATTAATTGAATTATAATTTGTTGTCTATTAAATAACATTTCAATCTGGCATCTTAATTAAAATTTGTTGTTATGTTAATACATTAATTATGTGTAATTGCCATCAGATTGAGAAGCCTGTAGTATCAACAAGGGATATTGGTGGTGATGAGAGTAATTTCAGTATGGTTACTATAGATGAAATTATGAACACAAGCGGTGGCACAACCGCTGAAGCACATTATGTTGAGCTACTGGACAATGGTACAAACAATATGAGCCTCCTTACTACTCGTCTAATTAGCAGCGGGGGTGGTGGAAAAAGTCATTGAAGCATCAAAAAAAAAAAAAACGATGGTGATCACATGCAGTGGTGATGGTAAGACCAATATATATGGCCACTAATAAATTACAGTACGTTTGTTGGTCTTGTGATCATCAGTCATTTCACATCATCACATGTTTAATGTATATGTCTGTCCAAGTTATATAATATGGTCTCTTTTTCGTATGTGTGGTTTGGTACTATTCATGTCTTTATATTCTGGTTTGTACAATTTGGTAGCTAATGTACATTTAATATTCTGAATATTGATTTTGTAGATATCCAAATAAAAGATAATAAACTGGTGATGCATGATAGTGTGGTTACATATTATTTGCTTGATAGTTGATATATACATTTTCATCGAAAATGGCATATATATATATATATATATATATATATATATATATATATATATATATATATATATATATATATATATATATATATATATCAAAAGTTAGAATATTCTGAGGCCATATGAATAATTATACACCAGAAACTAAACACTGGGAAAGAAAACTACTAAGCAGATAAACACAATCAAACCCTGAAACTAATACAAGATGAAACAACTGAAATGAAATCGCTACTACAAATTAAGGAACCAATAGACCCAAGTTTTGTAATGGATAAAAGTTATAACCCAGTATTAGCTTATTGCAACCGTGCCTATGCAGGAGAATCCCATATGCTAGAGTTGTTGTTTATAAGGCTGGGGGAGTGGTACGTGTTGCTCTTGTCGAGCTCCACCTCAGCTCCAACAAAGATGATGTTGTTGCTGGACCAATTTGGAGAGAGAGAGAGAGAGAGAGAGAGAGAGAGAGAGAGAGAGAGAGAGAGAGAGAGAGAGAGAGAGAGAGAGAGAGAGAGAGAGAGAGAGAGAGAGAGAGAGAGAGACTCGGCGTCTGCCGAGTTGGGATGCAATTAAAGCTCGGCATGAGGTGGGCTGGTGTTTGCCGAGCCACGTCAACATTGCAGAAGAGGGTGCCGAACCCATTGTCTACTGAAATTTTGCTGTTAAAATAGAGAGAGAGAAAGTCTAAAAACACTTATTATATGCAATTATTACATTGGAAAAATAAAATCCGATCATATTAAGCAGCGGGTCCATCTCTTCTATGCAAGAAGATTTTGTTTAGTAAAATAGGAAAACAGAGTTTGTTCTCTTGGCATTAGAGACAGACTCACTTAGACTTACTGTACCGGGAAGGCATGAACAACTACAAGATTTCGTCCAAAAAGTATAAAAATTTGTAAATTCGTCACAAAAGTTGTTGGAAATCAGTCAAAAATCCATCAGAAATCCTTCACGAATCCGTTGAAAATTCATCACAAAATATAATTGTGATCCGTCGGTAACCCTTTAGTGACGGATTTTGTAACAGAAACTACCGTGGGAATTGAGGCTTTTTTTTTTCTTCTATTAATGCAACTCCTAAATTTTTTTCTTTCTTAATTCACCACTGCTTCTTGCTTCTTGGCATGCAACCGTGTCTAATGAGTATTTATTTTAAGGGTTTGGCAATAAATCTTCACTATTGTTCATGAGTTCATGTGTGTCAAGTGCTTTCTTCCGTCCCAAAATTATTGTCCACGTTTGACTTTTGAAACTTTGATCATTATTTGTGTTATATAATTTTTAATGAAACTTATACAATGAAAATACATTTAAAAAACAATCTATTAATATATCTTGCATAAAAAATTATATAACAAAAAATAAATTATTTAAGGTTAAAGTTGAAAAAAGATATTTAAAAAGTCAAACATCGACAATAATTTTGCGACGGAGGGAGTAATTTTGGGACAGAGGGAGTAATTTTTTCCCCGAAGGTTCATGATCATTCAAAATTTCATCACACTCATATGATTTGCTACAACAGTTTTCTAGGTTTCTTCCTCTTCTTCTTCTAATTTGCTTTAAGTTTTAATTTTATACAAGATTGGTCCAAGTTGTTAATTAGTAGAACTTCTCTCAATGTGTGGATTAGAAGTTAGAACCCGTACCTCCAATTTAAGAAATTATTTTTTATAGTTTGACTTTCATAAAGTAAAGTGTTGGTGGTTCTTGATGACTATAACACTTTAGATTTTCAGTGTTGTTCTCAAGCATTGATGTCCACGACCAGACCACCACCAACCCATATTGAATACTCTATTCTTGTCTTTTATGAGCATTAATGCGTAATAACAACAACCCCACATATTAAGTGCCTTTACGGTTTATACGCTTCAGATTCTTAGATAAAAATCGGTAGATTCGAGTCTCGATCAATCACTTCTTTTTAGCATCTAAAATGGAGGATGAGTTTGTGTATTGCATGCATATACAACAAGCTTTGAGGTCGATATTGAGATGTTTGGGGTTAGAAAATTGGAGAAATATAAAAACATATGTTCCTGATGGTGATAACGAAGAAAACGAGGCTAATCCACCACTATCATCATCGCTGCCACTATCGACATCTACTAGCCATAATACTCATACAATAACATTTGTAAGTGCTAGATTAAACTTATGCAAGCAAAAACCATTCTTTGTCAAAACACAAAACCATAAAATAATATATTATATGGCCATTGTTTATTGTACTTTTTACTCTGTCTCTCACATTTTTATGCATCTCTTAATTTGCTTTAATGAATGTATGACCAGGTTATATTTAAATTTTGTCTAGTTCTATTCTTAAGCTTCCAATGGTTTATTTTTTATTTGTTTCTATTACAAGATTCAATTTTTTAAAATGTTTAAAATCATACTTTCTGATCTACTTTTAAAACATTGACAGGTAAGTTAATTTCAATAATTTTATAGTACAAAAATGACCAGCAATATACACATGCGAAAGTTGAGGTGTTTACTAATTTAATGTCAAGAAATAATTTATCCTGTCTTTATACCTTTTAATGTAACACGTACATTTTTGTTAGGACTTTTGATACAGATGTTTCATGTTCAAAAGTCGGTACTGAATGTTGGTGTGTATGAGTGACTTTGTTTAATTTATTCATATATATACTGTCATGGTTCTGGGAAAAAATTAACTTCTTTTTGGTTTAATACGTATATGGGTAACAAATTAGTGGAGAATTTTGCATTATATCATTTAGGCTTTAAATGTATCTATATTTTAATTAAATACTATATAGATAGGATAAATTATTTCTTGACATTAAATTAATTGAGATTTTTTGCAGTATAGCAACAACCTTTAGCTTGACGGTATGATGACATGTCCTCCCGAGATTGAAATGAGATTGAAGGTTTAAGTATCATGTGAAAAGCATGTGCAATTAATGAGTAGTTTTAGGAGACACCCCACCCAACCCTCTATGAACATCATTAATATTATGTACCAACTTTACCCAAAGCATTTCCTCCTCATAACAAGCAGTGTCATGTTAAAAGCTTTTAGACTCTCTATACCCAAACCACATTTTCCCTTGGAATTTAACACCAAATTCCATTTAATCCAAACAATCTTTCTATACGAGTCACTCCTACCCTAAAAATAAAAACGCAATCGCAAAGACTCTAAAGCACTAATCACAAATCACATACTCTGACACTTTGAACACAAACATATATAGTAAATACCAAGACTCTTAAGAACATATTTAATCAACGTCAACCTTTCTCCTACAGAAAACAAATTCACTTTCCAATTTGCCAAGCGCTTTTCAAACTTGTGAACCACCATATTCAAATTAACAACATAATTCATATTTGCACCAACAGGTAATTGCCACCGACGATTTACAACCATTGCATAACCTATTTCTCTCAGCATTATGTGTGCTGCCCTCGTACTGCACCATCGACCACCATCTAGTTGTTGACTTTTCGTGAAGTCATTATTATGACATTGTTGTCGTTGCCTGCAACAACACCAACATATATCTATTTCACTATTGCACCATGTCTTCTTTTATCGCTAATCTATTTTGGTTTCCGGTAACTGTGTCAACCTCTCATGTTACTGCCACCGCTCACTTTCTATCGTCAATCAAGCATCGTGCTGTGAACTATTCTGAACAAACCTTTCGACGACACCTTTTACTTTTACGAGCCTTAAAATGTTGTTATGACTATATGTAACTCTTATTGTTGTTTTATGTTTTGTTTTATCTATTTAATTCAAAAGAAATACAAACACATGATATCACAACATCAACAGCCCTTATTTATTAAGAACCAGAAGGTTTTCTCAATACTTACATATAGAAACCTCACTACAAAATACTCTCTTCTCTTTACAAAGAATCCTCACTACAAAACTCTCACCTAATCTACACTCGATTACACAAGACTAAGAACAGATGTTAAACTCTAAGAACAAACCCTAGAGACGAAAGAGATGAAAAGAGTAGAAGACTGATCTGTGTGTTACAATACTATGCTATCATCCATTCCTCACGTATTCAATCAATATATACCTCTGACCAGTCAACCAGGTCACTGATCTATGATATGGATCAGATATGACCCGCGTGTTTTACATCTTAACCATATCATATACACAATATACCCTTCTATATAAAATCATAACAAGACAAACTAAAAATAAGAATATTAAAAGGATACATAAAAGGATATAATGAATTATAAGTTTGTATTGCAATAACCAGATAATTCAACACCCCTCCTCAAACTTATAATTCAATCAACTCAACACTTATTCTGAAAAGGATCAACAAGGCCTAAACCTTTGCAAATCCATTCATGTTGACCAACCCCTAAAGGTTTAGTAAAAATGTATGCCAGATTAAATTCCGAACCTACTTTATGAACTTCAAAAATCCCTTTCGACACTCTATCTCTTATAAAATGAGTGTCAACATCAAAATGTTTCGTTTTCTCATGAAATACTGGATTATGAACCAGTTTTATTGCTGACTCATTATCACAGAAAATAGAAACAGGTGTTAAATCTTTCAAACCAACATCAAACAAAACTTTTAAAATCCACATTATTTCACAGGAACTAACACCAAGTGCCCTATATTCTGATTCTGTAGAGGATCGAGAAACAATATCCTGTTTCTTACTTTTCCAAGACACAATAGTATTACCAAGAAAAACAACATACCCTATTACTGATCTTCTAGACACTAAACATTTAGCCCAATCAGCATCAACAAAGCTTTTTAAATTCAGATTACTCTTTGTAATAGAAAAACCCCTTCCAGGATTTAACTTCAAATATCTAAGTAATCTTATAGCAATATTAAAATGAGACTTTCTTGGTGAATGCATAAATTGACTTAATACTTGAACAACATATGAAATATCTGGTCGAGTAATGGTCAAATAGATGAGTTTTCCAACTAATTTTTGATAAAGAATAACATTTTGAATAAGCAAATCATTGACATTAATACCTTCTTTTCTAATTACAACATTACAGTCGAGGAGTCTTAACTGGTTTACAACTTAACATTCCAAATTCATGTAACAGTTCCATACAATATTTCCTCTGACACAAACAAACACCCTCATTAATATCTATAACTTCAATACCTAGAAAAAACTTTAATTTTCCCAAATCTTTGATTAAAAATTTGGATTTTAAATTTTTTTGAACTTTGTTAATTTCATCATCACAATTACCACTCAAAATTATGTCATCAACATATACAAGTAATATAACAATATTACCACTAGAACTTTTAACAAATAGTGAAAAATCATCCACACTTTGAACAAACCCAAACTCAAGTAAAAAACCACATGATTTTTCATTCCATTTCCTGGGAGCCTGCTTCAGCCCATATAAAGATTTCAACAGTTTACAAACTTTATTATTATCTTTATCATTATATCCAAGTGGTAATGTCATATAAACAACTTCATCCAACTCACCATAAAGAAAGACATTATTAATATCCAATTGAAAAAAATTCCAATTAAAATTAACTGCAAGTGAAATAACCAATCTGATAGAAACCATCTTTGCAACAGGTGAAAAAGTTTCATCAAAATTTATACCTTCTCTTTGGTTATATCCCTTAGCTACAAGCCTTGCCTTAAATCTTTCTATTTCACCATTAGATTTATATTTTATTTTATACACCCATTTACAACCAATAGGTTTCCTATCAGGAGGTAAATCACAAATCTCCCAAGTATTATTTCTATATAAAGCTTCAATTTCTTCATTCATTGCATTTACCCAATTAGGATCCAAAGATGCTTGATAATAAGTTTGTGGTTCAACATATTTATTTAAATTGGTTGCAAAACATTTGTTGTCAAGACTAAGAAAAGAATAATTAACAGACCTTTCAATTCCATATTTATACTTTCCTTCTATAACAAAATCATTAACTTTTGAGGAAAATTTAGACTCACGATTAGATTTTCTAACACCTAGTAAATGTGAATCAGAATTACTAAAACTTTCCTCAGAACTATTAGTGGGACCTGATGCAACAATCTTAGGTTGCGAAACAGAAGCCTCATTACCATGTGTACCTTCCTGATTAGATATTGTTGCATCTAAACTAGGACTACCATCAATACCAAAATCAGTTGCATCAGATGGTTGATCAACAACTGAATCACCATCCTGATTATTACACCTAGATTCTCCACTATTTTGATTATCATCAAAATTTTCAGAAAACAAAAGTTCATTATAGGAAAATGGATCCCAAGAATCCTTATTATGTAAAACAGTTGTCTCAAGAAATTGAGACACTTCATTAGACTTAGAAGCCAACTTAAAAGGAAACACAGATTCATAAAATTTCACATCCCTGGAAAAGAAACAAGAACCATTGTCAAGACTAAATAACTTATAACCTTTTTTAACACTAGAATAACCAATAAGAACACACTTCTCGGAGTGTTCAGAAAATTTATCAGTATTGTTTAACTTTGTAGCAAAAGCTAAACATCCAAATACACGAATTTTATCATAAGTTGGAACACGATTATAGACCAATTCAAAAGGAGTTTTACCATTTAAAACAGAGGATGGAGTTCTATTTATTAAAAAAACTGCAGTCAAAATAGAATCTCCCTAGAATTTTTTAGGCAACCCTGCTTGAAACAACAAAGACCTAGCTACATTCAATAAATGCCTATGCTTTCGTTCTACCACTCCATTTTGTTGTGGAGTGTGAACACAGGAAGTCTGATGAATAATCCCTTTAGTTTCAAGAAAACCTTTCATTTTTATATTAACAAATTCTGTTCCATTATCTGATCTAATAACCTTTAGGTTAACATTAAACTGATTTTCTAATAACATAACAAATTCATGAAAACAACTAAACACTTCATCTTTGGACTTCATCAAATAAACCCATGTTGCTCTAGTATAATCATATACAATTGTAAGAAAAAATCTAAACCCACCAATAGATGTAACTCTATAGGGACCCCAAACATCTAAATGAACAAGTTCCCCTAGACTAAAGGACTTATGTTCACTCAAAGGAAAAGGCTCTCTAGTTTGTTTAGCCTTATGGCAAACATCACAAGGCATAACTGAATCATTATCAAAATTCAAAACAGGTTTTAAACAATTAAGAGCTCTATCAGTTGGATGTCCCATTCTATTATGCCAAGTTAATTTTGATACAAAACATTTATGATTATTAAACACTAAGTTTGACCTACCTAACAATTGATTTTCCAAATAGTAAAGACCTCCAAATTCTTTACCAGTCTTCACAGTCTCCATTGACAGTGAATCCTGAATAAAACAATTATTTTCATCAAAAATGACTTTGCACTTATTTTCTTTACAAATCTTGTGAACAGACAAAAGACTAACATGAAACTTTGGAATAACAAAGACATCTGACAAAACAATAGAATCAGAAAGATTAATATTTCCAATCTTATCTATTTTAGCAGTTGAACCATTAGGATGATCGACTCTTAGATTAAGTTTGGAAACATCAACCAAATCAGAAAGCTGTGATTCAGAAGCAGTCATATGTTGACTAGCTCCTAAATCAACAATCCACTTCTTTTTATTAAAGAAAACATTATTACAGGACATACCTGCCATATTAGCATTAACAGATACACCTTCAGATAATTCTTTCTCATTAAGAAGAGACATTAACTTTGTATATTGATCATTTGTTAGAAAATGATGATCAGACTTATCAGAAGAAACAGCAGAAACATTAGCACTTTCACTAACATGAGAAGAAGCACCAGATACAATAGATGACTTATTAAACTCTGATTTTAGTTTAAAATCCTTAGGATACCCAATAAGTTTATAACATTTTTCAATTGTATGTCCTTTAATCCCACAATTCTTACAGACTAAATTCTGATTTCTTCCTTTAAACTTTTTATTATCAGTAAATTTACCAGCAAAAGCAGAAGAATGTTGATTTTTATTAGATAAAACAGACACATTTCCATGTTTCTGATTAGACTCTTCTCTGGAAACAATAGAAAAAGCAGTTTGAACATCAGGTAATGGTTCCATTATTAGAATATGACTTTTAACTTGGTTATATGAGTCATCAAGACCACTAAGAAACTGCATAAGTTTCATAAGTTTAGAGTGGTTTTTCGTATGAGTAGCTGCTTCACAAGTACAATCAGGACACTTTGTTAAGCCATCAAATTCTTTCCATAGACCATCCAACTTGTTAAAATAATCAGACACAGACAAGCTACCTTGTGTGAGACTATTAATTTGTTGGTGAATATTAAAAACAACTGACCCATCAGCCTTGTAATAGGTTTCACAAAGTTCATTCCAAACATCCAAAGCAAATTCAGAACAGGCATGTCCAATGTAAATGGATTCAGAAAGTGAGTTAAGAATCCATGAACATACAATGGCATTAACCCTGTCCCACTTAAGAGATTTAATAGTATATGTCTTATCTTTTAACTCAGTTCCTTCAATAAAACCTTGTTTATTTCTGGCTTTAAGAGCCCTAGTCATTGAACTTTTCCAAACCCGAAAATTTTCAGTACCAAGTAGTTTGATGCTTATAATAGTTGTCACAGAATGATCAGAAGGATGCAAATAAAGAGGATCATCAAAATTAACAACATCAATTTTAGTAGACGATTCTGGTGGTGTATCAGACATGATTAAATGAATAACCAATCAAGAAATCAGACAAATAAAAACATGAATCAATCACACGACAGTTTCTATAACCAGAAAATAAAGGAGCGTGCGAAACTTACAAAGATCCTCGATAATGTGCTCAGCAAGCAGCAATGTAGTTCCGATGAATCTCAAACACAGATTCACCGCTGAAAAACAAGACAGGCATTCAAATGCCAGAACCAATCTGATTTTAGAACCTTGTTTGCACAATCTTAACGTTGACCGTCGAGATAGCGTTGACCGTTAGAATTAACATAACATTAACCCTAATCGTTTACAACTATCACGAACGTTTACTCTTAAGACGTGACAAGAGAACAACCAGATTGATGATCAACACCCGATCTGAACAGATCGTAACAACTCTAGATCTGATAACCGATCTAAAGACCCCAGGAGAAGGAAAAGAAGAAATCAGAACCAGATCCGGACACAAGACCTGAAACCCTAACTCGATCTAAACCCTAACTGAATCTAGATGAAAACCAGATCAAGAACAATCGCAACTCGGCTCTGATACCATCAAAAGAAATACAAACACATGATATCACAACATCATCAGCCCTTATTTATTAAGAACCATAAGTTTTTCTCAATACTTACATATAGAAACCTCACTACAAAATACTCTCTTCTCTTTACAAAGAATCCTCACTACAAAACTCTCACCTAATCTACACTCGATTACACAAGACTAAGAACAGATGTTAAACTCTAAGAACAAACCCTAGAGAAGAAAGAGATGAAAAGAGTAGAAGACTGATCTGTGTGTTACAATACTATGCTATCATCCATTCCTCACGTATTCAATCAATATATACCTCTGACCAGTCAACCGAGTCACTGATCTATGATATGGATCAGATATGACCTGCGTGTTTTACATCTTAACCATATCAAAACTTCAACCCAACATTCCTGCACATTATACACAATATACCCTTCTATATAAAATCATAACAAGACAAACTAAAAATAAGAATATTAAAAGGATACATAAAAGGATATAATGAATTATAAGTTTGTATTGTAATAACCAGATAATTCAACATTAATTTTTGTGTTTGTCCATTATCATAAACCCTAAAACCACAAAATAAAATAAATACGACTGTCTCGACACCCTCTTTTTTCATGAACAACCGACATTCATTGGAAACCAAACTAGTCAGGAGCTAGTGAAAATTACATGTTAATTGAGTTTTGTAACTAGCTAACCAAAGTAATATCTATTTTCTATTACGATTAACATACCAAAGAAAAGAAAACTCATTAATCAAATCAACAATCACTTTGTTTCATCATATTCTAATAACCATAGATCATGGCATTTATGAATATCTAAATCACCCAAATAGTAGTGAAAAACCTCCTTTACTATTGTTCCTTCCACCATGCCCTTTTCGATTCCATTATCAATGTTTTTTTATTGTTCGGATTTGCACTATAAGTTCGTAGCTCCAAATGTAATCTCTGGCATTGTTCTCTCTTGATATATGTGAAAGTGTCTAGGTCGTATAAATGAAAAATCACTACCCACTCTAGAATAAAAACTTGGTTTTACAATACTTGTGATTCATATATTGTCACACCCCCAAACCGGAACGGCGGAAACGTTCGGGGGTGGATGGCGTCATATATAGTATCACAACAATTGCATCACAGTAATCATAGTAAACACAACCATTACATTGAATACATATATGAAAAAGTGTTTACATCTGTTTGATTCTTGTTTTTATACATCAAAGGTATAATCAAAAGAAAAAGACGTGACTCTATACGCTCCGTCTTCTCAAAACTCCAGGAGGTACCTGTCTACTTATTTCCTGAGAATACAAGCAGTTTTGAAAGAGTATCAGCATAAAGCTGTTGAGTTCATAAGCGATTTTTTTTTGTAATGAAAACTTGTTGATGAATCTGTGAAAATGTTCACATGTTTCCAAGAAAATCCAATATTTTCTTTAGTAAAAGTGTGATAACATCAGTTCCATCTATGACCACTTAGTTCATGGTAGCCACGTATAAACCAATATCGAACAGACGGTTGATTATGTGGATCTGCCCTAAGCCCACAACCAAACAAGGAACAGGAAATGAGGCGGAAACCACACATTCCACAGTCTATCGAATATTCTCCATACGTAGCCCTGATGCATAACTAAGGAATTATAGAATTAACTATGAATGTTTGTTACTGTATCCTGTTGTAGTATATGAAACATATTAGTTTGTATGCTTGGTTACTACTAGATGTATTGTATAATGAATTTTGTATGAAACCTTCGTATAGAATATTCTGTTTGAAAACCCTGGTTACCACAAGTATGTATAGTAGTTCTGTTTGGAAACCCTAGCTACCACCATTATGTATAGTAGTTTTATTATTTGAAATAAAACCGAGTATTGTATCCCTGGAATCCTCCAGTGTAATGTATAATAGTTTTAATTAAAATAAAACTAATGAAGAATGAAATCTCGCAAACAAAGGTTAGTTTATACTATTGTGATTCGTATAACCATTCTTGATATGACCTAGCGACCTTTACGACATTCTTCAAGTGTCGGATAAATGACATTTGTCACCTCAGGCATGCCTGCCTAACTGTAGCTATCAGTTCAGGTGTGGGATTGTCAGTCCCGAATAGATCTATTCACAAATCTCACGCTCTCCCTCCAGGAGACGTTGGTTATACTATGATAGGATTTAATTAAGTACACCAAAGGGTACAGTTTTGAAGTAGAGTCTCACAATTATGTATAATCTAGTTTACGTGTAGTTCTGTATTGATCTACTGTATTGAAATCCGTGTGTATACTGTATAAGGTAATAATTATTAACTGTTGTACTATTGTAGTAATGTATATCATAAACTAAATCTGTCATAGTTTATATATTTACCCATGTATATAGTCTGAATCGGTAAAAGCTGTGTATTGAAATTCCCAAACTATACCCATTATAGTTTGCTTGAACTGTTATGTACTTGGGTTGTAAATTGTTCTGAAAATTATGCAATTATGTTTCCAAGTTAAAAGTGTCCCTTATGCTCAACATAGTACAAAAGGGATAAAATATCTAAATATTTTATAAAACGTGGGAATCATTTGACTGTATCAATTGCATAAGTTTTAAACTTGTTAAAACCTTTTGTTTTGGTTCACAAAATCATTTGTGTTTGGCTTGTATCCCCCCTGAAAACATTAAAAATCATAAAAGCGTAGGGGTATGAACTCACTGTTAGTTGTGTGCAAACGTCGAACCAGTGGACTGGAAATGAAGACCCTCGAGTTGTAGTATGTGGCACTTAACGAAATTCTAATAACAATTAAATACATATATGTATCTAAATTAGCGATTGCGTTAGATAAAATGTTAGAAAAACACTTGCTTTCGGTTAAGGAATGTTACCGGGACTTGATTGAATCGAGGAAAACGGATTTTCAGTCTGTTTCACCACTTAGGAAGGGTTTGCGGCCGTGAAGGGGGGGGGGGGGGGGTTACGGCCGTGATCTGTTTACGGCCGTGAACAGCCTCTTGAAGGGTTTACGGTCTTTGAAGGTTTGAAGCGTGTACGGCCGTAAACTCAAGATCAAGGATGTTGGATTCGACGAAAACGTGTTTTAGATGCTCCTAAACAACCTCCAGAAGTGTTTCCTGATGATTTTTCGGGAGAAATGAGGGTGTTTCGGGGTTTGCGGTCGAGAGGTAGAGAGAGAGAGAACGAGAGTGTTTTCGGCCAGAAAAGTCTAAATGAGGGGTAGGGACTCGTATTTATAGGGGGTTTTCATGGTCAGTGGTGGGGGCCACTTGGCACTGACCGCAAACGGGTTTACGGCCGTGAACTTCATTCAGGCCGTGAATTGTTGCCTTGTTCGTAGGAAAACTCGAAATACCGCGTGGTTTTGGTCCCGACTCATATATAAAGTTCAATTATATAACTAAATGACTTTCCAAACCAAATGAATTCGACGGGACTCAATAAAATTCAAATTTTATTAATGGAATTTGGATAACGGTAACGGAAAAAGGTTCGGATTGTCACATATATCCTCCATATTATTACTAGTGAATCTTGCATCGAAGGAGATTTATCGGACAAAATTGATGTATTTTTCTTAAACAACAAAATGTCTCGTGTCTTTTAGCTTCAAGATACATATAAAAATAAAAAAAGCTATGTCTCTCACAAGTTAGTGTCACACTTTAAAAAATATCTAGTTGATTCGTTGCACGATGTTGTATCCCATGTCATTAAAATAGAACTTGTAATGCAAATATTTCACCTATTACACGTTACCCCTTTTATCATATTATTGACGATTTTATTAGTCACAACAAACCATTTTCCTTATTTCTTGAAGCTCGGAGTAGGATATTTATTCACGAGTCTCAGGAAGAATACTTCTCTGGTTATTGATATTATTTATTTCCTATCCTCCCACTACATTATACTTTACTAGTTTAATACCACTTTCCCCGATAATAGGAAGTCAAAAAAACACATCCAATCGAAATATAAATAATAGTTGTGGTATAACTCTAAAGGTTGTGTAGGCAGAGGTGGATGCATAAAGAAGGATTGTATAATTTTTTTAACGGTGCACTACGAAAAAAATTCATTTTCAACGGCAGTTTCCATCACAAAATTTGTCACTAAAAGTGTTTCACCAACAAATTTACATTTATTAGGACTTTGTGATTAGACCTGGCAATCGTGTCATGTTCGGGTTGGCGGGTCAAAATATGTCAACCCAAACACGACCCATTTAAATATACAGGTCACGGGTTGACGAGTTTGGAACATAAACTCATATATGACCCGCCAACCCATTTATTTATACGGGTTCACAAGTTGGCGGGTTCGTGGGTCAGATTCCATAAATAAAATTGACAATTAAACATGAATAAATTATTGATGGTTGATGCAAACACATCCAAATTTAAAACACTGAAGTCTTAAACATCCAAATGAAAATTAAAAACATTCATAGAAACATGTTCAAACTAAACATTAATACAAACATAGATAATTCAAGTGCTAAAGTAATAGCCACAATTCCCATTTTTTTCTCCCAAAAAACAAAGTCAATTCTCCAACACCATTTCGATATCTGATTTCGATCACAGAGTAACAGAGGGGAGAGTGGGACTGTGGGAGACCGGGAGACTAGAAGTCTGGAAGAGGGAGATACGCTCATACGCGATTTGATTTTGAGATTATTATTTAGGGCAAATTGGCAAAATGATTACAGACTTAACCTTACATGTTACGACTTACGACCTTAGGTCATCCACCACGAATCAAAATGTCAAAACAGTCAAATGGTCTATGAATCATAGGTATATATTATATAATATTTATTAAATATTAATACTTGATACATAAATACATTTAAAAATAAAATAATTTTTTTTATTAAAAATATAAACGGGTTGGCGGGTCAACCCATTTATTTTTTGAGAAAACTCATATATGACCCGTTTAATAAACAGGTTTGCGGGTTGGCGGGTTGAAAAACTCAACTCAAACCCATTTATTTCGTATCGTGTCGCGGGTCGTGTCGAGAATTGTCAGTCCTATTTGTGATGGATTTCCAACGGACTCGTGACGAATTTCCAACAAATTTGTGATGGTTAATGACGGATTTTGCAAATATACACTAAATTTTGCACTTGGCGGTAAAATTTGAGTGGTTGCACATATCACCCGGAATACCTATTGTGTTTGCCCCTGTATATATAGGTTCGTCAGTTGTTCATCCATAACAGCTAAATGATCACTTCTTGGTTTCAACATCTAGAGTCATTATTGTTGCGAGACACTCTATGAATGGATGTCGCCACCTATCATCCTTTTTTATGACAGCTACTACTCAAGTCCAAAAGCTAACATCATTTCTCTTACACTGTAATATAACTCTAGAGTAATTATTGTTGGTACCAATGTTGAACTTCCTATCGATTAAAATGGTTATTCAAATTTCCCCTAACTCTCAAAATATCATTCGCCTTAAAATTATTTTCGTGCCAAATAAAATGGTCAAAAATTTAGATATTGGTTGTTATTTCAGTACCGATAATTATATGTCATACGAATTTAAGTTTTTTTTTTTCTTTCCAATGATCTTAAAACATGCACACTTCTACAACGATGTGACAACATCAAAGACCTTTAGTTTATCCTCTCGTCCTAATCTTCTTAAACCCATCGATTCTTAGATATGCACCTTCTCACTTTTGTCATCGCCTACGTGACCCGTTTTTAGTTTTTTTATAGACTAGGAAATCTTATTGTAATAAATCTTTTAGACTTTGTCATGCATATCACCTTGAAAAACAATATTATTTTCCTTTTCATTTGTCTAGTGTCAAATTTTCACCTATTTTTTTTAATTAATTTATTTTGATATTTGGAATTTATTTATTGCTAGTATCACTTGTTACAAATATAATATCTTATTTTTGGATGATTTCTATTATTTTTTATGGGTGTTCTAGTTTAGGGGTGATATTTCTCGACACTATGGGGGATGGCTTAAGGGGCTAGGAGGGGTCATTGCCCCCTGGTTTTTAGCCTTTTAATATCAAAAAACTTATAAATTAGCCTATTATTTAAGGATGATTGCTGAATTTTTGGAACAGATAACAGTCTATGATTATATAGTGTAATTAGTGATTAGAAGAAAATAAAAGGAAATAAATCAAATAGAAAAGAAAAGATAATGCATTTATAACCGCTCCACGGAACTCGCTTCTCCCTCATAGTCGTCGCTTCAAATGGAATCTCGCTCATGCATGTCCTCCGGTCTTCGCTCTCATTCCATTGTTCGGCTTCGTGGATCTTGCCCACCGCTTGCCCAATTTCCACCTCCCCAGTAGCCATCTCTGCATGTTTTTTTTTCTTCTGTAATTGTGTTTTTGAGTTATGAAGATGACTGTAATCAATATACTGCTTTTTGAGTTTTAGTTTTGTTAACGTTTTTGATTTTTTCCTCTCATTTGTTTTCAATTGTTAACTTTTGGTTTTAATTTTCTATCTAGTTGTATGAGAAGATTGTTTCTTCAAGTGCTTTGGGAGCCTGCCACGTAAATGCCTAAACTGTTTTTTTAATTGACCTCTAGTTATTTTGCCCTTTTCTCTTTCAAAATGTTGTCAATTGTATATCGACTATTATCTTCTATGTTTATTTTAAATAGTTTTTCAATCAAAATTTCTATAAAGTATGTAATGTTTATTTAATTGTAACCTAATGTTTGTTTTTATTTTTGTAGCAGAATACTTGTTTTTATTGCTTTAAGTTATGAAGTTATATACATAAGACATGTGTATGTTTGCTATTCCAATACAATTTTGAAACAAACAAATAAGCACAATAGGACTATTTTAAGATATATTTCTTTTATAGTGAACTATTTATTATATAGGATATATACCTTGTTTATACTTTGCCCTCATCTGAAAAAAGAAAATTATGGATATATCTTTGTTTTGGCCCCCCTATTTATATGTGTAGTGTTCCGCCCCTGACACTATACGAACCCGAAAAGAAAATAAACGGGTTTGGGTTTAGATTTCTGACCCGTCAACCCACCACCCCCAAATAAACATGTGATGTTCGGGTTAATATTTAGGTTCCCAGGTCAACTCGCCAACCTGTATAATTTTTTTTTATTTTTCATTTTTTAGAATTTTTATTTTTTAAAGGGTATTACTGTTTTAAAGCATATTGTAACGTCCCAACAATTATGAGGTAAAATTTCATTTTTAATTCAACCAAAAACATTAATTATCTTTAAGTCAAACATTCAGTATCCTTTTACTAAATATTCAAAACATTTTATAAGAAAACAGTTGTTAGAGTACAATTCCAAAATCATCATAATGCGGAAACATGGGTGGATGCGCTGCGATCATGCCGGGTCCTTCCCTTTCGAACCGGAAGTACCTGAAACCACAACCATAAAAACTGTAAGCACAAAGCTTAATGAGTTCCCCAAAATACCACATACCATACATACCATTAGGCCTAGCCCGTATATTGGGCCCAACCCACGATAATGGGCCTAGCCTTGCCAAATCAATGGGCCCAGCCCAATCATACAAATGCAAAAGTCACAAAGACAGTTAACACCAAAACATTAATTATCTTTAAGTCAAACATTCATTATCCTTTTACTAAATATTCAAAGCACTTTATAAGAAAACAGTTGTCAGAGTACAATCCCAAAATCATCATAATGCGGAAACATGGGTGAATGCGTTGCGATCATGTCGGACCCTTCCCTTTCGAACCGGAAGTATCTGAAACCACAACCATAAAAACCGTAAGCACAAAGCTTAATGAGTTCCCCAAAATACCACATATCATACATACCATTAGGCATAGCCCTCACATTGGGCCCAACCCACACATTGGGCCCAACCCACGATAATGGGCCTAGCCTGAAAAATCAATGGGCCCAGCCCAATCATACAAATGCAAAAGTCAAAAAGACTGTTAGCACCTACATAACATACAATGGGCCTAGCCCTTCCTGATCCTTGGGCCTAGCCCAACATACAAATGGGCCTAGCCCGTCATACAATGGGTCTAGCCCAACATACCTATGAGCCTAGGCCAATATACCATGCAAGAGTCACAAAGACATCTAACATATCAGAACCTAGTGGGTCGCCATTGGTGCCTTCAACCCACGAGAACAGGGAGGAGACTCACCTCAAGCTGTTGAATATCACAAACAAAAGCTCAAACTGCTGATCCGGAAAATCCCCGCAGTAACATTATCAAATAACACCAAATAAGCGATGGGTCCTCAACCCATAGCTGGAAACCTAGTCCGATTGCCTAATACTCAGGGTAAAAGTCCATTTTACCATTTCCTCACTTGGCCCAAAATCCGAAGTCCAAACCAATAGTAACAAAAGTCCAATATGGCCCAATATCCAAATTGGGCCCAAAACTCACCATGGGGCTAATCCAAGAAGGCCTAATTTCCTAAAAGGCCCAAAATATCCATTGTTCAATCCTGATCAAACTTTTGGTCAATGCTAAAAGGTCAAAAAGTCAACAAGTCAAGGAAGCCCAAACAGACTGAGTACGTCATGCGTACTCCGTTGGTACGCCCAGCGTACACCGGACCTTGACCAGCCCACGGAGGTGTTGACCCAGTGCGCGTTGGTAGGTTTGGATATCTAGGTATCCGCGGATACCCGAACCGAACCGTCATATATATATATATATATATATATATATATATATATATATATATATATATATATATATTATTCAAACATTATTTCCATTGTTCATGAAACATTATTTCTATTACAGAAAGTGAAAGATAGACACGTAATAAATAAATTAATAATGATAAATATTAATAATATAGAGATAAAAATATTAAAGATCCTACTTGTATGATTGTATTTTTTTTGGATTCACTATACGTAATCTTTTTGCATGGCTATGGTGGTTAACAAATTTGTTTTATCAAGAAATATCATACAGTCCAATGGCCATGGACAATATCCAGTTTGCATTTCTACATTCGATCATGTTTTCTTGTTATTTTCATTATTATGGTTATTATACAGATTATAATTAATTTATAAATAATGTTACTTGAACGTCATCATGTTTTTTTTAGTCTCTAGCTTACTTATATTTATAAAGGAATGATTGAAATAGAGTTTGTAGTTTTGATTAAATTTTAAGTTTATATTTAGCGGGTACCCGTGAACCGAACCGTGGTTATCCGTCTTCACACGGTTCGGTTCGGTTCGGTTTTTTTTTTGCTAGTTCGGTTCGGTTTCGGGTAGTGCACATGAGGTACCCGCCCTGCAGTCACGGTTCACAATTTTATTACTAACTTAGTCAAATCGCCCCGTGAACACCCCTACACGCTGCGTACCAGGAGGTACGCCCCGCGTACGCTGCCAACTCTTGCTCCATCAAGAAAAGTCTTAAACCTTTAAGCCAAGTCGTCCAATGCTCAGAACTAATTCCAAATCATGCCTTAACCCATAAAGTCGTTAACTTTGAGCTTTTGCATGGATCAATGGGTCCCAAATCCAAGCCCTAACTTTACAACTTCAATAAGGAGCTAATACACATGCATGGGTAGATATCAACCATCAAGATTACATTTTTATGCATTTGAGACACCTAAAATGTCCAAATCTAGTGACCAAACTCCTAGAGCAATCTCATTCTTATAAAGACACACCATATAGACCAAAACGTGCCATAAACCACCCCAAACTAGATCTACCCAAAGATATGTCAAGATATGAGCTTTTTACCTTCAATAGGTTGCAAAAGATGTGTAACTTCCGGATCTCTAAACTCCACTCCAAGTGATGATTCTTCAACAACCTTCAATCGCTTCAAAATGCAGAAGAACACACCAAGATTCCTCACACGAGCTTAAGAACTCAAAGATGGTGGCTAGGGGTCGAGATTAGGGTTTATGAGGTATGTAGGCTGATAAAAGGCAAGGCCCCATGAATATAATGAGCTTAAATAGGGGGTAAGACCCTAAAAATTAGGGTTTCAAGCTGAAGGGACTACGCTCTACGTACCCTAAGTATGCCTGCCGTACTCAAATGCAATCCGCGATCATATCTTCCACTACGCCCTGCGTACTAAATGAGTACGCCCCTCCAAAACACTTCAACTTCAATTGGCCATAACTCCTTCATTCTAAGTCCATTTTCGACGTTCTTTACATCCACGAAAAGGTAACGAGAAGCTCTACACTTCTATCAACTTATCCTCGCCTTAGGACTTTCCGAAAAAAACCCAAAGTTTCATAAAGGCCCGAACTGCCAATTTACGGTTATACCCTTAGGCTCCAAATCACAAACCGAACTCCCAAATCGTCTAACGTACATCACACACACCCAAGGGGTCTAAATCTCTCTTTTACAAAGGCCCTAAGCCTTAAGATAACGAATATTTGGGTCACGACCCCGAATTAGGAAACGATTCGGAACAGAGTGTTACACATACTCCCCTGGAGGTGGTTTGCCATTTAGGGGTTCACCTAATAATATATTAGATTTAAGCTATATGACTATGTTTATCATCCTATGTGTGTTGTATCCCTAAATAAAACCAATCCTCACTATTACGCAAATAGTATTTGGGTTCATAGGTCAACCCACAAACCCGCCAACCCGTGAACCTGAACCTAAAGCTAAACCTGACCCATGAACGCGAATATGACCCACAACCCCGTGAACCCATAAAACGGGTTAGACGGGTTGTGTCTGGTTTAATGTTTCCAACCCGCGACACAAATAATTATATGGGTCGTGTACGGGTTGATGCATTTTGACCCGTCAACCCGCAACCCGCGACCCATGAATCCGAACCTAACACCATTGACAAACATATTCTAGTTACTTGTTAAATCTAGATTCTACATAGCCATAACATTTGTTATTATAATATTATAACATGTTACATTGTTAACATTGGATTTTTTTTTTGTGTTTAATAGGGCAAAAATTCTAGAACATCCAATTTTACCTTTTATGGCTAGTTATAGTATAATTAGTTAAGTTGATAACTTTGATTTCTTAATTTATGTGTCATTTAAATAATAGCCATTATTTTTAGCCTATTTTTCTGAATTAATCACTATGAATCAGTTTATTCAACGAAAGTCATCCAACTTTGAGTAAAAATAATTATATTTCAACCACTTTGACATGGTATATTTGGAATCACAAGTTTTGATGTTGGCATGTCCGTTTCATTTAGTTATATTACATCATATTTGGCAATGTGGTTTACACCTAATCATTTCCTTATGTTGCTAAGGATAGACTCTTCTTTTTTTTTCTAATTGATCTTTCTTCTAATTGATCTGGCGCAACAAGAAAAACCTTATAAGCGTCATCCTACTTTTGATTTCATTCCTTTAGATTAGATTAAAATGTCGTATGTGATTTGGAGGTCAAGCTAAATGTTGGTCTTCTTGGCCACTAGGGGTGTACATGGGTCGGTTTGGTTTAGATATTAGCCTAAATCGAACTGTAACGTCTCATTTTCACAACTATTTTTTTTAGGTAAAACGTCATTTTCATGAAAACTCAAATCAAGAAAATCATAAGTATCAAATACAGTCATCCAAAAAAAGAGTATCAAAAAATGTGGAATCACAAAAATGTAGATGAGTGTGTATAGTCAAGCCTTCGCCTTCACATGATCGGCTGAAGTACCTGAAACACATTTAATCCACAACTGTAAGAACGAAGCTTAGTGAGTTCCCCAAAATATAACATACAACACATCATAATAAACAACTATGTGGTATCATCAACCCTGGGACTATCAGCTGTCCTGAGGACTATCAACAGTCTTATGGGCTCACAACAACCCTATGGGTTATCAGCAACCATGTGGTTTATCAGCAACCCTGCAAACTATTAGCAGTCATGGGGTTATCAACAACTCAATAATACACATAGCAACAATAAACAAATAAGACTCAACTAGTCTAGCATGCACACCACTATGACATAGGTAATTCAATGAGAAGACTCGTCTCGATTTGAAGACAAGATAACCCACACACTCGAGTTGATGATACCGATTTCCTCCCACTAAACATACACATAATAAACCCTAAATAGCAATGAAGGTAATAACTAACTCACAAAGAGTCTTGGTTCACAATTAATCCTCATTTGGGCGAAATATCATTTTTCCATCCAATACTAAGTCCCGGTAAAGTTTACCAAAAGTCAAACTGATCAAAAAGTCAATGGTCAACCCTTAGTTGACCTATGCTCGACGTAGATCTCTAGGTGAGAAAACGAATATTCCAACCCTATGCTCAACGTAGCCCTAGAAGTCCAAAAACTCTATTAAGCTCTTATTATAGAAAGCCAATCCCTCAAACTTTCAGATATAGACCTTTACAATGTCTTAATGGATAAAGTTTCCAACTTTACCCATTAAGACACTCCCATCAAGTAAGATCTAACTTTATGAACTAAAATAACCACAGATGCTAACTCAACTTGTATGGCTTAATGAACAAGCACCAAAGCACAACTTTTCAAGTCCAACAAGTCCTAAGATTGTTCCATAGAGCTTAAAAGGTGTTGGAGTTCTCTCAACTCCAAAACACAAGCTCAAGGGACCAAAAAGTGACAAAAATTATAAATAACAAGATATAAGAAACCAATGAGCAAGTTAGAAGCTTTTTACTCACAATGGTCCAGAAATGAAGCAACCTTGTTTGATCTATACTTGAACCCTTCTTCCACGCACTTTACAAACACCTTGTTCTTCAAGATTCAACCACCAAAAAAAGTTAAGCTCACGAAAGATACCAAAGCTCAAAATAAGCAAGAGGGGGTTAGGGTTTCTCAAGGAATAATCTGAGGTGATGGAGGCTGTTCATGGAAAGGATCCCAAGAAGTTAGAGCCTTTAAAAATGGCTCATAACCATAGGTTTAGGGTTTTGGTCTGTTGCGGCTACGCTTAGCATAGCCTAACCTACGCTCAACATAGGTCATTGAATCTGCGTCCAATATTCCTTCACATACGCTCGATGTAGGGGACTCTCCTACGCTCTGTGTAGGGCAAAATTCCCAATTTCCAATTCAGCTTCGAACAATCATAACTTCTTCGTTTCAACTCCGTTTTCGGTGATCTTTATATCCACGCGAATGTATTGACAAGCCCTACAATTCAATCTAATTAATTTTGACATAAAACATTCCGAACTAAATTCATTAATTCACGCAAAATTTATGAAATATCACTTAACCAACATCATCAACATCCAATAGCATCTAAACTCTATTCCCTTGAAACCCAAGACCTTTGCATGACCAAAGTTCGGTCTAAAATCCTAAAATAAAAAACATCCCGAAACTGGGTGTTACATGAACAATAACCATTATAATTGGTTAATGCATTTCAGTAGCCATTGCATATCCGTTAGTATTGGTTATGGTTAATGGTTTTAGTTTGTTAATGATTATGGTTAATGGTTAATATTGGTTAACCATAATGGTCCAAAATGACACAAAAATAAGTACTTTGCTATAAAAAAGGCGAAAAACATAAAGTATATTGCTATAAAAAGTGAATGATTGAGTGTGTATAACTATATTAATATGATAAAAGATTACGTATTCCATTTATTATATTATATAAAAAACATTTATTTATATTATTGGTTCGGTTCGGTTCGGTTTGTAGTGGTTAGGTTTTAGACGAAAACCATAACCGAACCATATATATTTGGTTAATCAAAATTAGAAACCGCACCGCCTCTTTTAGTAATGGTTCGGTTAAAATGGTTTTGTTATGTCGGTTAATTTGGTTTTGATTTAGTTTTTCGGTTAATATGCTTACCCCATTAAATACCGTGAATCTAAGATTTATTATGTGTCCTAATTAATTATCAAGTAAGTTGTTTCAATATTCATGTAAACTTGATTTGTAAATGGTTTGTTTGAATAATTTTGTTCCTTTATTTACATGATCCTAAATATTAAGAATTGCAATTCATACACCACATTTTGAACTAATGCGAAAATATGAACTTAGAAATTGGAGTTAGGAGTAGAAAAAAGTCATGTCAATTAGGAGCTTTCTTAAAATTAGATCTATTAGAAACAAAGGGGAAATCTAACCCTAGAAATAATATTATAGATATATTAGGTATACATCAAATTATTATATATATCTAAATTCAAATAAGAAATGAATAGTATAGTTTGTGAGTAGGGATAAGCAAAGGAACCGAACCGGCCGGAACCGACCCGAGAACCGACTTTGGAGTAAACTTTGGCCGGGTCTTCGATGTTGGAACCGGTCATCTAGAAATAGCAATGTATTTTGAGAAATATTTTGGTTACGGTTTCGGTTTATGCCGGTTCTTGTCGATTTTTGTTTAGTACATATTTGTGTGCACTAATTGTTTGATAAATGCTCTATAGATTTTGTTTGTAATTTGTACACGTGTTGGGTTTTGTTTATTTTTTTGTCTAATATATATATATATATATATATATATATATATATATATATATATATATATATATATATAAATAAAAGTTTTAGGATATTAAGCTCAGAAAGAACGATGAAGAAGTACGATAATATATTAGTAAATATTGCATCCTTAAATACCGTGTGTAGGTCTAGGATATTAAGCTTTTACTAAAGATGTAAAAGAGAAATAATATTAAAATCTATAGGGTAGAGACTAGAGAGACAAAATATGGTAATTAAGATATTAAGCTTTTTACAATCTTTCTCACTTTGCATGTATATGATGTAATAATACATGAACTGTTGCATGTATATGGTAATTAAGATATTAAGCTTTTTACAATCTCGACAGTGGGTACTACCGGTAGGGTTCACGGCGCAAATTTTTTTTTGTGGTCCAATTCGGAAGTCCAAAAGTCGTGGGTTTTTTTTTAAAGATTGTCCGGTTCGGTTCTCGGTTTTGGGCCGGTTCCAATGATCGGTTCTTACCGGTTTCCGGTTCCAAAAATTGACAATATTATAGTATCGGTCCCGGCCCGACTGGTTCCACCGGGTTCCGATTCCGGTACCGGTTCCGGTTTCAGCCGGTTCCCCGGTCCATATGCTCATCCCTATTTGTGAGTTTCAATTTTTAGCCACAATAGTTTTTATATTGACAACTTTGGTCCTTGGATTGTTTGGGTTTCAAACTTTAGCCACACGACTTTTTCATATTAGCAGGTCATCCCTATATTTTCTTATATTGCTATGTTTTGTCCTTAAACTTTTTGGGTTTCACACTTTGGCCACAGGACTTTCATTTATTTACATATTTGCTCCCTACACTTCCGTAGTTACACAAGTTCGTCTCCCTCAGGAGCCGAAGCGGGGGTAGTAACTTACTATTTGTAATCTAAGATGGAATGTAATTGAATAATATGTCATATCAATATTAAAACATGTGATATCGGATATATAAGGTCAACATAATTGCAATAACTTTTTTCAAAGTTGGATGAATTAGTGGAATAAATAGATTGTAGTGGTTAAATAATATATAATGACTTTTATATGAATGACACTTCATTAAAAAAAAAATTCAAGTCATCAACTTAACTGGTTATACTACCGGCAATAGCTCAAAGTGGCCACAATATATAGAAAAATTACAAAGTCGGGTGATTTTATTGGAAGAAATTTATTTAAAGTGGTTAGAACTTAGAACAATGACCAAAATATTATGATTTTTTATGTAGTTTGCCCTTATGTTTACGGTTTCAATGAACGATGGGGTTATGTGTGTTTGATTAAAAAATAATAATAATAATAATAATAAGACCATAGGCATGGTGTATGTGTTGCATACACACATTTATATTTACATTAATTGAATTGTATGTTGTTGATAATGATGTATATTAGTGAAATGGCACGCAGGAAACCTTTGCGGCCATTCCTCCCCCAAGAAGTCCGATTAGCTTTGGAGGTCCTGGTCAAACCGACTAGATTCATCCGCTTTTCCATCAACATACTTTGTGTCTAGTGATGTTATCTTTGTATTCTTGTGTATGAAAATATATTTTTATTTTGTGTTTTGTTTGCTAATATTAATATATATTGATATTGATGTCCTCTCGTCTCTATCATTTATTTATATAAATAGCACTCCATGTTTCTATGAAAAGTAGAGTTAATTTGTTATTTATAAAACATGTGACATTATATATGGAAGTCTTTAATTGCAAATGTGATTAGTTAAGTTTTTCGAATACAAAGTGAGAGACTCAATTTAAGTCTTATAGTGTTATAAGGGATCTTCATGAATTGCATTATAGAATTGTCTGATTATATGATGCCTGATAGCCTAGGATTCTTCTTTATATGAAATTGACATCATTACTGTAGTTACTTAGTGTATGCATCATAACTGTACAAAAATAAGATTCTATAGCCTGAGAATGTTTGGTTTGGCCTTATTTCCTGTTCTTGTTTGATGAAGGGCTTAGGGTAGGATCAGGTATTCGACTGTCTATAGGATCCAACGTTATGTATGGCTAGCATACACGAGTGCTGCAGGGTTGGTGGAAGTTTCATGAGCGAGTGCAGTGTTTAGCGGGTCAGTGCGAGGAATGATTAGCCACTCCGGGGAGAGTGAGATCAGGGCGAAGGTGTAACCATGGTGCAGAGAGTTGAAGATAGAGGATTTCGTATGAGGATCTGTTCGATTTTATTGTGTTTTAGTGTCAGTCGGCTCCTCTGCACGAATGTTGCTTGCTTTGTGCTTTGTGGAGCTCATGAGTAATGTGAGTTAGCTATTGGGTGAATATGTCAAGTCACATGTGAAAAAGGTTGGATAATCTCAGAGTGACAGATTTGACTCTACTGCGCAACTCTCGTTTGAGTCCAACCGTTGTAGGGATGAATCCGTTACTCGAAGGATTATTTGAGCTTTGTTGCATGTGATTGTATTCATGGAATAACTAATTGACATTGCGATGAGTTCTTCAGCAGCTGATGGTAGAGAAGTGTGGAACCCTAGGATAGCCTAGGGAGTATTTTAGTGCAGTTGGTTTGCTGTTGAGCAGGTTTCAGGAGTATTTTATGACTAGGTCTTAGAGGACTCGAGATGATTCTTGAGGAAAGTATGGATAGGTGTGGAAGGTAGTATTGGGCTTGTACTACTGGAAGCATAGGATCCATACTCGATTCAAGGAAGATTTCGGGGATTCTAAGGACTAGTCATAGAAGATAGCATGGTTGGATGTCATGGTTCGAGGTAGTGGTTCCGTATCTATCGGTCTTTTAGCGTGGGCTACCCAGGAGAGGATGGGTTTTGTGTTGTTCAGGCCCTTGTGGCGATATTGATGTGGGTTGAGTGGTTCAGACCCGGATGAGTATGTTGGTTGGAGGTCTCGGAGGTTTGGCTAGAGGTTGTGCCTTGGGCCTCGAGGCACAAGGAGGAAGCGATTGATATGATTGGTTTGGAAGTGCATCTGGAATTTAAGTGGCAGATTGTCGAATTATATTGTCGTTATTGGTGGCAAGGATCTTGCTCTCCTGTTCTTTTTCGAGTTAGAAGGAGTGAGCAGGCATGTGATCTCCCGAGTTAGGTTGGATTCTCAGCTTGGGTTCTGTTGGTCGCAGTAGTTGGCGACAGTGTGTCAGCGCCGGTATGCGCAGATGGATTGGCGTGGCATGAGTGCCTTAGCGATGCGAGCAAGGGCCGTATTCTTGGGAGATAGGAAAGCCAAGTGCCGAATTGTCGTGTGGGTTGCATGCAGGGGTGTATGTTTGGATCATAAATCGGTAGTTGCCTATGCTTTGTAAGTGGTTATTATAAGAAGTTTCGAGGTTTTCAGCTGTAATTCATGTTTCTCGTGGGGTTCGTTTGATTCGTATCTGGAGGACCATTCTGCGAATGATATTCATTTCATGGTCAAGTATGGTTGTACCTGGATGGGTTGCTTGGGTTATGTTTGGTTTCACCACCAGTGGGCGGTGGTTCGAGTTCTAAGTGGGGGAGAATTGGGATTCTCGGGTTGAACGTCAGTCATTGAGGGTTCTGTCAGTTCGCTGTTTGGTTTGCTACTTTTAGATTTGTTGGGCAAATGTTGGTCGGTGAACCCTTTGCAAAAACAAGTATGTTCAGGTGGGTTGCAGTTCTCTAGCTTAGGTGTCAAGGTGTCCTAGACCATTGGTCGTTGAGTTCGTCTTTCAACGGGATTTCTATGAAGGATTCAAGTGGTGACAGTTTAGAGCAAGGAATGCGTCACCTACCCTCCTGTTCAGTATATTGTATGTTCTTTCGGTCTTCAGGTGTGTTTACCCTCAATGGTAGAGTGGGTGCTTGGTTCATAGCAGACTCAAGTTTTGGTAGCTTTCAGGATCATCTTGGAGGCTTTCTCGAGCTAGTGGTGTAGTGATGGAATCCGTTCAGTCTCAGTCCAGTATGGGGTCTTGTTTTGACCAATCGTGAAGATGTTTTTTCTGTTTTGATAAAGGTGGCATTTCGATTATCTCTGGTGTTTCTTTTCTCTTCGGATGAGATTTTGGGTCTCTTAAGTATGTGTATGAGGGTGTTCCATGTGAGCTGGGCAAGATGGCATTGGGGCTTTTGATTCGATTTATGTGCATGGTTCTTTTGGGTTTTAGCTTCCTATTTGGACCAAGAGTGCAACCTTTATCCTATCCGCGGATTGTGTGCGACTTTGTTTTTGTAAGGTTTTGCTTGGTAGATGTTTTGTGGTGCTTAGTTGGCATTGTAAGGGAGTTGTTTAGGTCCCTTCAATGTAATGGAATGAGGTGGGTATCTTCATCCCGTAGTGTCGGTCTAATAATACGAGGACGACAGTGTCGGTAGGTTATCGGGAGCATTCAGTCATGGGTTGAGGGCCAGGGAGGGCATACCAAACTCATGTTGTAGGCACAGAGGCAATCCAGACCTATGCTGAGGACCTTTTAGGGGTATTCCAATCATAGGTTGTGGGCCTAGTGATCATGATGGTTGATTTCTTCTACTTGTAGTGCTTCCCGTGTGGACGCATTGACAGGCGGTCGAGCGAGTCGTAAATCTATTGTTTGGATAAGGGAAGCAGTAAGGATTGAGGGAAGTATCAGTCAGGTATCAAAAAGTCTCGGCAGGTTGTATGCAATAATTCCAGTTGTTCGTAAGCGGTTGTTAGATTTGTGATTCTCAAGTTGGAAATTCCTTATGCAGTCGTAAGTCATAAAGTTCTTGGTGATTGTATCGAGTGGGTGCCCAGGTGAGGGTACACCGGAACCGGTAAGGGTTGGATGTATCGCAGAAGTTCATGCTTTGATCGTCGTTGCTCGTCAAAGCAGTGGTCGGTAATGGCATAGCAAAGAGTCAAGGGTGTTAAGATTTTGGGTTCATCATTGGTTCGGTTTTGGATTAATTCGTGGTCGGTGTCTTTCGAGGATTGTTCTTCATGGTTCTGGTAATGCCCCAGTTAGGGAATGGGGGTAGATTAATATGGATATTCATCAGTTTAAGGGAAGGTTCCGTGAGGAGGTATCATGGGTAGCCATTCTCGAGCAGGCTTTTGGTGGGAGCTCATGTTGGGAATCGCGAGTGGGTCCGTGCAAGGTCTGTATCCAGAGCGGAGGGAGTTAAGAAATATGTATATCAAAGCCATCAGTTGGAGGATTCGGGATTTATCTTATGTGTTTGCGCTCTAGGATGGCTTCATCTTGTGAGTGAAGGGCAAGTGATGAGGTTTCGGGCTCTTAGCGGTGTATCGGACCGACAGTCGAGGAAGTCTGTATTGTGTATCTCTTGTGTGTTATGGAATTGTTATCATCAAAGGTTGGATAGATTGTTCGATGGATAAGTGTCATGGTTTTAGCAATCGGATCAGTTCGAGAGGTCTGTCAGGGAGTAAGACCAATTCGATACCCAAGTTCGGATATATAAGGTTGGGTCCTTTCATAGGATTATGGGTTGTCCTTCTTTAGCTTGGCAGTTTCTATTTGGGATTGATTGTTTTGGGAAGGTCGTTTATGTGCAGAATTTTCGGGTGCGTTCCTCAAGTGTTTGTTTTGGTTATGAGTGTTAGTAAGGAGCGATTTCGAGGACGAAATCTAATTTAAGTGGGGGAGAGTTGTAACATCCGAATGCTTGAAGAGAAATTGTTGAGAATAACCCTATTTCTAGTTCAAGTCGACGAGTTGGAGGGACCAACTCATCGTGTTGAAGATGGATGGATCGCGAGGGTTTAATGAACCAACTCGACGAGTTGGGGAGCCTTAACTCGGCGAGTTGGCAGTTGGGAAGAAAACCCTAATTTTTATAGTCTTGCACCCTATTTAAAGTCCTTAAGTCCTTTTTCTGGCCTCCTTATCAGCCTCCACTGTTGTCTAAACCCTAAAACGAGTTGTAGCCTCTATTGTCATGTTTTAGGAGCCTTGGAAAGAAGTTTGGTGTTCATTTTGTGCATTGTGAAGGAATTAGAAGATCTTGAAGTTTCTAGCTTGGAGAAGGAAGTCTTGGATCCAAAATCACTCCATTTCTTGAATTCATTTTAAGGTATCAAGTTCATACCTTGACTTATGGATGATTAGATCCCCTTATTTTGGGTTTTGTTGTGTTTTGGTCTCTTTTTGGGGATGATGGTGGAGTAAAGTCATTTTAGGGGCTGTTCTTTTAGATCTGAGTTGGTTTTGGTACCCTTGAGCTTAAAGGTACAAAATTTATGAGGATTTTGGTGTCATGCATGCATTAAGTTAATTATTAAGTCCATTCCAAGCTTAAGAGCTTCATTTAGACATGCATGAACGTAAAGTTGGAAACTTTACGTGGTTTTCCAGCTCAAGGATGTCAGATCTATGTTTTGGAGTCATGTCTGATGGGTTTTAGGTAAAACAAATAAACTAGAAAACAATTCCTAAGTTCACATGCAACCTACTTTGGATCTATGTTTTAACTATTGAACATATAACTTTGAATTGCAAAACAAGAACCCTAGAGGAGAGAGGCTAATTTCGAAATTAACAAACTAGGGTTTAGGAGTTACATACCTTTCAATTGTTATAGCAAACAATTGATAATCCTCTTGATCTTGATCTTGATCTTCTTGGAAGCTTAGCACCACAAATGCAATGCCTCTAATGGAATCACACCCAAGAACTAGCAAGAAGGAAACTTGGAGGAGAGAGGATGGAGAGAGTATGCAATTTCGGCCTTAGGGTTTCTTCCAAAGAAATCAGTGACCTCAAATGTGAGCCAGGAGGCTCCTTAAATAGCTGAGGGATCTAGGGTTTAGGGAAAACCCTAGTTATCCTTTGCTTAGGGCCTAAGCAAGATCCAAAGGCCTTATTTGGACCCTTTGGACGAAATCTCTAGGGTTTCCCCTAAGAATTTCGTCCACCTCCTTCCAAGAGGGTTCTGGAACCTTCCACTCAACTATTAGTTAATTGCAAACTAGTCCCTGCACTTTATAATTAATTCTTTTAACCCCAAAATTAATTCTGATTAATTTCTGGCTAACTATTAATTAAACATAATGATTTCTAATTAATATATTAATCTTTTAACATATTAATAAATCATTTATATTAATTCATTAATCTTATAAATTAATATCTCTCCTTTCATAATTTCCTTGTCCAGTTGCTAGGTTGAGGGCAACCCAAAAGGACTGTGCTGCTATCAATTCAAGTACATACCAATTATAGTTATGGGCTTAGACACCTAATCCAACAGTCTCCCACTTGGATAAGTCTGTAACTATAATTGCTAGTATGCCTTCTAAATTTGACCAGCAAATTGTAGCTTCCAAAAAGCTGCTGCCGAACTCTGACCCAGTCAGTTACGTGTCCTAATATAAGTGATCATATAATCCTTCGTTCTGCCAGATATCCCTAGACAAAAGACATGGGATGTAATCAATATCTTTGTCCAGAATCTATGTTTCCCGATTTCTGATTTGTGATGATGTAGGACTTCTAATCGAACACATCAATCTAGTCCTGGCTGGGCCCAGCACATAAGTCAACACCAAATCATCGAGGGGCCCATAGATATCGCTTTTCCTATTAGGGCAAAAGGAACGAATAAACGTTGACTCATATGCTTGTATCTTTTACTCATCAAATTATACATGACAATACGTTTTATAACACCAAGTTACTGATGCGTTTTCGTATCACCAATGCATGACCGACTTGTAAATTGCAACTCATATATCTTCGTTTCAAGATTATAAGATATTATCGTCTCAGTATTACTCGTGATGAATTCCATGAAGTGATACTCTGAGCGAGGGTTTATCCAGTACTCAAATCTCAATTTCTGAGTACTCATGAACGTTGCAGCAATTCTATTGCCATGTCTATCCTTAGACAATCTACAATCCAGTTCATGACAGTCTTAATTCACTACTTACTTCCAAAAGTATGAGTGACTGTGGAGTTTGAATAATCTTATTATTCGGGAAGTAAAACATGCAAAAATGAAACACAATAATAAACAATTGACAAAAGGCAGAAACCAAACTTATAAATAATACTTTATTATTTAATCACCAAAAGTCAATTACATTTACTTTGTTACAAGTTTCAGAATAAAACTAATCTAACTACTAAAACTAATATCATCTTTCAGTCCTATGCTCCGAGCATGCTGAATATGCTTAGCCCTACTCAGACCCTTTGTGAGGGGATCTGCTGAGTTATCTTCAGATGACACCCTCTTTACTATAAGATGGCCTTCTTCAACTCTATGTCTGATGAAATGGTACTTTCTATCGATATGTCTGGTCTTACCATGATCTCTCGGTTCCTTTGTCAAGGCAACCGCTCCTTCATTATCGCAGAACAGTTCCATAGGCTCCTGGATGGTTGGAACAACTCCGAGATCCCCGATGAAGTTCCTCAACCAAGCTGCTTCTTTCGACGCTTCACTTGCTGCTATGTACTCTGATTCACAAGTAGAATCAGCCACCGTATTTTGCTTGGAACTCTTCCAAGTAACTGCTCCTCCATTCAGTAAAAACACCCAGCCCGACTGAGAACGGAAGTTATCTCTATCCGTCTGAAAGCTGGCATCACTGTAACCATCTACTCTCAAAGTATCACTGCCACCAAGCACAAGGACCCAGTCCTTTGTCCTTCGCAAATACTTGAGTATATTCTTAATTGCTATCCAATGAGCTCTACCTGGATGATTTACACAATCAATCCTCATATATTTAATTAATCTCTTTTTGATCACTAAATTAAGTCCAAATTAATTCTTGATCAATACTAATTAAATAACATGATTTCATATTAATATATTAGAACTTATAATATATTAATATGTCACAAAATGTCTTTTCCTCATAAACGGTCTATCCAAATGTTCCGATGCCATGCAACCCAAATGGACCATGCCGAGTCGGGTCAAGTACATACCAATTATAGTTATGGACTTAGACACTAATCCAACACTTCTTCGCGATATTCTCCGGCTTTGATGCTTTCAAGGTCGGTCGTAGATGTTGACAGTGTTTTGTTCTTGCTTCGTGAGCAGACGAGTATGTTATTGCCAAAAATAATGAAAAGGCTGACTAGGAATGGTTGGGAAAACTCGGTTCGTAGGGTTCAAGAATACCGTGGGAGCATTCGTTAGACCGAAGGGTATCACAACAAATTTGAAATGGTTGTGACGAGTTCGGAAAGCAGTTTTTGGAATGTCCTCTTCTCGGACTTGGAGCTGATGATAAACGGGTCCTAGATCTATTTGGAGAAGTAACTAGCTCCTTAAAGCTGGTCAAATAGGTCGTCCATCCGAGGAAGTGGGTATCGGTTTTTGATAGTGAGCTTATTCAATTCCCTAAAATCGCTGCACATTCTGAAGAATCTGTCTTCTTGACAAACAAGACCGGAGCTCCCCCAGGGTGAGAAGCTTGGTCCGCTGAATCCTTTGCTCAACAATTTTCTTAATTTGACTGGATAACTCCTGAATTTTGGCGGGAGCTAACATGTAGGGTGAATTGGCAATTGATGTGGCTCCCGGTATGAGGTTGATTCGAAATCCAACCTGTCTTTCTGGGGGTATTCCCGGAAGGTCTTCAGGAAATACATCCGGAAATTCGCATGCCACTGGGATGTCTTTAATGTTTACTTCTTCCTTGGCCTCATCACCACATGAGCGAGGAGTACATAGTTCTTCTTGTGCAGGCACTTCTGTGCCTTGATGCACGAAATGAGATGAAAATTGGCGCTAGGTTTATCACCATAGATTATTAGAGTTTCGTGATTGGGGGGGGGGGGGGTGAAGGCAAATGGCCTTCTCGCGACACATAGTATCAGCATGGTGGGGGCTTAACCCAACCATGCCGATTATCACATCAAAACTCCTAATATTTACTGCCATCAAATCTATTTGAAATGAATGTTTGTTTAGCGTTAAGGTGCACCCTACATAAATATCTTTGGTTGATTCGTTTTTTTTCCATTAGCCATCTCCACCGTGAAGGCTTCGTTTAGCTTCTGGGGTTTTTGTTTTAGTAAGTGCTTGAATTTGTTACTAACGAAGCTTCGCTCAGCTCCACTATCGAGTAAGATGCAAGGGGAAAGAGTTGTTAAGTGGGAACGTACCAGTAACAACCGTCGGGACTTGAATTGCTTCGCCTTGACCTAGGTTTAGGACCCTTCCTGATCCTTCTGCCCCTTGATTGTTAGCCTTGGGGCAATTGCGTCGTAAATGTCCGGTTCCTCCACACCCATAGCAGGTGTGACTGGCCCCAACATTGATGTTGTTGTTACTGTTGTTGCAATTGTTGTTGTTGTTTGGCTGCTGATTCTGTTGTGGATAAATTCTATAGTATTTGGCAGTGTGACTCTTTCGGTTGCATCTATTACAATACGGCTCCCGGCAGGCTCCCTTATGATGGAAATTGCACTGGTTGCATTTTGGAAGGCTTCCAGCATATGGTCTCGTTGGTGTTGATGTAGCAGGTGCCATGGTCGCAAGGACAGCAACAACATGTTGCTTCTTCGAGAACCCTTGAGTTGGCTGTCCCTTCCTCTTACTTCCAGACTTTCGCTTCCTGCTCTTAAGCTTGGGGTTTGGAGTGCCTTGATAAGCTGTCACTTGTTGGTTTCCGTGCTCGTTCCTTCGGCTGGAGTTGTCGATGCTATTTCCACCTCTATTGGGGTTGTTTGCGTTGAGTTGTGCCATAGCAGCGGTTATTGCCGCTGTTACAACAGCTTGAAATGTAGCAGAGTCCATTTGCAGGAGCGGTGTCTCGCGGGTGTGTTTGTTATTTCTATGGGATGTTATTTTCCTGCTGGATGTTGATAAGCCAGATCGTAAGTAACGATCGTTATTCCTGGTTGTACTCTATAAATTTCGCATCTTGTCGTATGATTCTCATTGTTTCCATCTACATCCCTATGATGTATTTACGGTAGTAGGTAATCGCAGTTTTTGCACGAATTTTAAGTATGTCCATAGAGTTTATAGATTATTTTGGATTTCGAGATCCTTGAGTAACTAGAGGTTTCGAGGGTTCGATTATGCATATAATTGAATTTATGCAATAACATGAAATAAAGATAGCACATAATTGTTTCATTGGTAAGTACCATCTTAGTACACGAAAGAGAGTCATATCGGATAGTAGGGGGGGGGGAGGGGAAGCTGCTCCTAATTGTGGCGGAAAGTGTCTGGTGGTGGTGCTGATGAAGTGGATGCACCCTGGAGATGGGCTACTTGTCGCTCGGTGGCTCGTAGTCGTGCCTCCCAAACTGACTATCTCGTTTGGAAGTCTCCAATTGCTTCCTGCGTTTGTCTCTCATCTCTCTCAACAGTAGTCCGCATTTGGTCCGTTTGTTCTGAGGTGTCCTAAGCTTGGTTATCAATATTTCGGGTACGCCGGACCATGACTGGGAGGGCCCGATCAGCTGGTCCTCTATGACTAAGATCGAAGAAACCTCGGTTCCTACCGTAGTGTGGTTGTATCCCCTGCTGGTGACTTCATCTCCAAATATCGTGTGCCCATGGGGGCGTGGGGCCATCGGGGCCCATACGATAAGCCGGTACTCTGTCCATGTATGGAGGATTGATGACCTCGGACTCTGCATCCGAGTCATCATCCTCATCGCCCTCGAGCTCTTCCTCTTCGAGGTTCACTACTGGCTCGGCGGGTTCATCTGTAAGTTCTACTTCATGTTCCTCCTCTGGTTCTTCCTTTGAGTCTTCTTCTGGGTCAAGCCACCCTGCATTCCCCTGACTAGAGAGATAGGGGTCTCCTGGCTAATGATGCCCGTCCATAGTGTATTGCACGAAGGGGTATAAAATACTAGAAACAAATAGCACACCAAATACTCCTATAGTATTTTAATTTTTTTTAGGTTTGGTTCTATAAGCTCTTTGGATAATTAAATGGTAAGTTTTTGATTCATTGTCCATCACGATTACTCCCGAACACATGTTGGTCGTATTTTGAATGAATGTAGTTGATCAGGCTACATTCACCCCCAATACGACTACATAACTGCCCGGGTTTAATAGCGATGTTCAAATCCTCCAAGGACTTTTACTGTTCTTGTTATGTTATTACTCTAAAATACACGCATAGGTATGTATTTTAATTATTATGTTCAGAGTAGTTTAGTCCCATTGTATTTATCGTTGCATATCATGTATGATTAGATATGCTAGTTCACTATAAACAATGCTCTGATACCAATCTGTCACACCCCCGAACCAGACGGCGGAAACGTCTGGGGGCTTGTGCGTGACTTCATCTTGAAATATCATTACAGTGGATATAAATGAAACATAACATCATCATCACCATGCATAATTTAATACAACTACCATTGTTTACATCAAGTACAATCTTTTAAATTAAATGACCAAAACATTCACTGAATGATGTTTAACAGTACACAAAACAAAATCCCATATTCTTGATGATTCTTCTGCCTAACGAGTCCCTGAGAATACAAGTTATTTTGAAAAAGTCAACATATATTATGTTGGTGAGTTCATAAGCATGTTTGATCGGAAAGTTTTGTATAGTTAGTAAAGCACCAGAAAATTCGATATTTTCTGTAAAGTGGTTTGAAAATAATGTGTCAAAATCAAGTATTAATGCATGTGTGTTTACTGCTTTTGAAATGTATAAATAAACAAAAATGTAATCCAGATAGAAACCCTGTATTTTTCTGTTGTAAGTGGAAGGTAATGTATAAATGTATTTATCCCAGAAAATCCGATATTTTCTGCATATAAAAGTATCGTGATCATAAAATCCCATGACCGAGTATCGATGTATGTATGTTTTTAGTATCGTCTAGATTTGTATAAATATACCGAAATCTTTGATAGAGTTAGTTTCTAAGTGAGCTGTTACAACCATGCTTGATAATGACTAATTCGCCTGTCTTGACGTTTTCAGGCGCCGGTTTTGTTGTAGGTAAGGTTTGTCGCCCTAGACTGGCCTAGTCTAGCTGTAGCGAACAGCTAAGGCGTGGGAGGTCACCCGTATAGATCTATACACAAACTCCCGCTCTCCCTCCAGGAAACTCTGGTTATAACTACAGGCTACGATTGTACACTCAAAGGTGCCAACCGACAAGTCTCACTAGATTCTCAACCTTTCATACCATGTTTAATGTTTACGTGTATGTTGTATGTTTTCATATCCAAAAGGTACATATATATATAAGTATACAAAGTTCAATAATTATGTAAAGGATAGAGTTACGATCTAGTAAGCAATGTGAATTTCAGTCCAAGCCCAGTTAGCATGTAAATGGACCACAAAGGCCCAATAACATGTAAGAGGGTAATTTGGGCCCAATAGGCATGTAAATGGACCACCAAGGCCCAACAAACATGTGACCCATAGCTCAGGCCCAAATTAACATGTAAATGGGTAGCAAGGCCCAATAAACATGTCATGGAAGATATTGGTAACTATATTTGGTAAGTACTTGACCCGGTTGTGCATGGTCCTTTTGGGTTGCCTTCACCATAGCAACTTGACAGGATGATTTGTTAAGAGAGAAGAGATATTATTGTTAATATATTATGAGAATAATATATTAAAGAAATAATAATGTTATTTAATTAATATAAGTCATATATTAATTGAGAATTAATTTGGTGACTTAAAGAGGTTAATTGAATAAAGGGGCATAAACTGTCAAATGTGTGATAGTTGTATTTTGGGCTATGTATCCTTATGGATATGAGGGTGGACGAATTTTAGGGTTTGGATACCATAAAATCGTCCAAGCCTATTATCTAGAAGGATCTTGGATTGCTTAGGGCCTAAGTCATTCAATTAGGGTTAAAGGTGAAACCCTAGTAGCTCATAGTATAAAATAGATCCCTTGGGGTGGGGAAATCGGCACTCATGAAAGGCAAGAAACCCTAGGGCCGATTTCTCTCCCTCCTATCTCTCTCAAGATCATCTTCTTGCTATTTGGTGTTTGTAAGCCATTAGAGGAGTGACAATTGTGACTCTAAGCTCCAAGAAGAAGAAGTATCAAGCAAGTAATTCAAGGTATTCTTTTAGATCTGATTTCATATGATTAGATTCAATTGTTTACATTAGATCTAGTATTGTAAGTCTTGGATACAATGCATGTTCAATTAGAGAAACCTATATCCAAGCATTAGGGTTTGCATGTGCACATAGGAAAGTTCTTATGGCTCAAACCCATCAGTGGTATCAGAGCTTTGATTGATTTCTATTGAATTGTTCCATTGGTTGATTGCTTGTTGCTTGAAAAATTCGATTTTTGTGAGACTGTCTGATGAACTCGGCGAGTTCCACTGTGGACTCGGCGAGTAGCTCCAACTCGGCGAGTCCATAGAGGTACTCGGCGAGTTCGAGCGTCAGAAGGAGGAAGTTTCGGGATTTCTTGTTGTTTTACTTGAGGATACTTGCCTTAACTGTTTTGGGTCATTAAAATCCGATTTTAATCATATATATGAGTATATTCTTGACCAAATAAAAGATAATTGTCAATTAGTTGAATAATAATTTCCTTATATGATTATAATTGATTATTTGAATTGAATTGGTAAATTGTCTTGCAAGTAATTCTAAATAAGATCAAATTGAGATAATCTAATTAGTTGATTTATATTATTTGCTATTTGATCCTTATGTTTTGAAAAGTTCTAAACTTGTCCTCAAGCTTTGAAATTTTATATTTTATGATTAAATGTTTAATTTGGATAATTTAAATTCCAATCCCTAGAATTTTACAAGTTTAAAATTCATCTCTATACTATTATATTATTACAAGCTTAATATATATATGTATAATTTAAAATGCTAGTCTTACCGTTAGTAGGCCTCATTCACGAAGCCGGTCTATAAGGTGGGTATAAGGTTGCTGCCTATAAAATGGCGCTTAATGGGTGTACATTCACACCCACCGCTTGCTTGACTGGTGGAGGGTCGTTAGCCGAACGGGTAGGATAGGGCAAACCTCCTCTCATTAATAAGTATAATGAATCTATATAAAGTAACTAAACATGTTTTATAAAATTCCCAATCTTAGTTACTTTAGGAAAAGTGAATTGATGCAATCCCATGAAATTACACTTTGTACCCTTGCTAAGACATTAATGGAGCGCGTGTGGTTAACCGACACATTAATTGGGTTCTAAGCAAAGGTGGCAAAGGGTGACTCATTGTTTGTTATAGTTCAATGGAGCGTGTGTGGTTAACCAACACATTGAATAGGTAACTGTAACAGTGGGGGCACCTTGTACATTTGCATGGTTATTCACACCCACTTTGTGATCCTCGGCATCCCAGTCACAAACGAGAAGGGCATATCGAGATTTAAACATGCCATTGAAAGGTTCAATGAATCTCAATGAAATCTAGGAATTCTCAATACATTTAAAACTTAAAGCTTATGTTTTTCATGGTGAAGAATTAGTGAATCGTCATTCACTTACCTCCAAATTATTTGCATGTTGGATTACGACATCCCTTTTCTAATGTGTAAATAATGTTGTTGGGTCCTAGCCCTAATTTTCTTTTTGGGTGTTAATTAGGGGCTTAAGTCTAATCAAACTTTGTTCCTTTCTATTTGTAGATGTCTAACGCAAACAACGCTACTGCTAGCTCATTCCCGCTAATGAGCCTTTGTCAAAAAGTGACTTTCGATGGAACGAACTTTAGCGAATGGATAAGATACATTCGCACGATCGCGCGTTACGAGGACAAAGAGTATGTTCTCGATGAGAAGCTCGAGAAGGTCAATCCAGAAACTGCTACTCCTGAAGAAATGGCTGTCTTTGAGAACCATGAGCGTGATGCAACGAAGGTCCATTGCATCATGATAGCCACAATGAACTCAGAATTCCAAAAATCCTATGAGGACATGTATCCTTATGAGATGCATCTAGACTTGATGGAGATATATCACCAAAGTGCGAGGCAAGAACGCTATGAGATCATAACGAATATGATCACTGCTAAAATGGGAAGTGGAGAGTCTCTAACTGTGCACTTGCAAAAGATGCAAAGGTATGTTGATCGTCTTCGCAAGTTGAATGTCAACTTTGGGGAAGATTTGGCTATCGACATTGTTCTTCACTCCTTGCCCTCATGCTACAACCAATTTAGGATGACCTACCACATGAACAAGGAAGAGGTCACCCTAAGCAAACTCCAAGGGCTCCTGAGGACAGCTGAGAGCAACCTCAAGGACAAGTCTGTTGCACCAACTCCCAATCCACCCGTTGCTCCTGTTTTGGCTATTGGACAGGGAAGGGGCAAGAAGAGGAAGGCTTTTTCAAAGAACCACCGCAAAGGAAAGTCCCAAGATGGTTCCTCTTCTAGTGGGACCAAGGTTGATCCTGCTAAGCCCAACCCAAACCCAAAGGAGGCAGAGTGACACCATTGCCACAAAATAGGACATTGGAAGAGAAGCTGCCCAGAATATCTGCAAGCCATCAAGGATGGGAAGATCAAGCCATCTTTCGCAGGTATTTACACAATTAAATCTAATGATTCATCTCATGCTATTTCTTGGGTTCTTGATACAGGGTGTGGTTACCACATTTGTTCTGATTTGCAGGGACTAGGAAGAAATAGGGATGTGGAGCTTGGAAGAATAAATCTAATCATGGGAAACAGAAGAACGTCGCCTGTCACCAAGATTGGAGTGTATTCTTTAGTGCTTAGAAATGGATTAAACTTAGATTCAAATAATTGTTGCTACTCGCCAGATATGGCAAGAAACATCATTTCTTTTCATGGTTTATTTAGACAAGGATTTAGATATTCATTTAATAATGAGAATGGTTCGATTTATGCTTATCTAAATGGTGTTTTATATTTTGAAGCAATGCCTTGTAATGGAATTTATGAAACTGTTATGGTTGTAGATAACCTAGGAAATGATGTGTTGTGTATGGATTCTTCCAGTAGTATGGATAAAGCATCCTTGTGGCATTGTCGTCTTGGACATGTCAACAAGAAGCGCATAGCCCAACTCCAAAAGGATGGAGTGTTGGAGTCGTTCGACCTTAGGGAAGATGACACGTGCGAATCTTGTTTACTTGGAAAGATGACCAAGTCACCCTTCACTGGCACTTGTGCGAGGGGTGAGGGTTTATTAGATCTCATACATACAGATGTATGTGGACCCTTTAGATCCACCACAAGGGATGCAAATCGCTTCTATGTGACTTTCACAGATGATTATAGCAGATATGGGTATATCTACTTGATCAAGCACAAGTCAGAAACCTTTAAAAAATTCAAAGAGTTTAAACAAGTAGTGGAGAATCAATTAGGCAGGAAAATCAAGATGCTTCGATCTGATCGAGGTGGAGAGTACCTAAGTCTTGAATTCCACGACTACCTCAAGGAATGTGGAATAGTTTCACAATTGACGCCACCTAGGACACCACAATTGAATGGTGTAGCTGAGAGGCGTAATCGAACCTTGCTAGACATGGTTCGTTCCATGATGAGTCGTGCTTCACTACCTATCTCATTCTAGGGGTATGCCTTAGAGACTGCCGCCCATATCCTCAATTTAGTACCTACAAAGAAGGTTGCCAAAACACCTCACGAGATGTGGACAGGGAAAGCTCCCTCGTTGGCACATATCAAGGTTTGGGGCTGTGAAGTTTTCGTAAGACGAGAAACTCACGACAAGCTCGAACCTCGTAGTGAGCGATGTATATTCATCGGCTACCCACATAAATCCTTTGGATATCTCTTCTATAGACCGAGTGACAATGTTGTCTTCGTTGCGAGGATACGGGTTTTCCAAGAGCGGGAACTCATAAGCCAAGGAGATAGTGGGAGGCAAGTCGATCTTGAGGAGATTCAAGAGTCGAGCGATGAAGGAACCTCTAACGCTGGCGCTCAACCCGAGGAGGAAACTCCGGTTGAACCAATTGACGAGTCCTTACCTCTTAGACGTTTCGAAAGAGTTAGAGTTCATCCCCAGTTTTATGGTTTTCATATCACTACCGAAGGGGACACGTATATTAGTGATGGTACACTAATAAATCTAGATGAACCTAATAGCTATAAGGAAGCCATGGCAGGCCCAGAGTCTGTAAAATGGAAAGAGGCGATGGACAGCGAGATTCAGTCCATGTATGACAACCAAGTTTGGAATTTGGTTGACAATGTACCAGGTCGTAAGACGGTCGGGTGCAAGTGGATCTTCAAGAAGAAGACCGACGTGGATGGGAACGTGCACACTTATAAGGCGCGATTGGTTGCGAAGGGTTTCACTCAGACTCCTGGAGTTGACTACGACGAAACCTTCTCACCAGTTGCGAAGATAAAGTCTATTAGGGTGATGTTAGCCATTGCTGCATTTCATGACTATGAAATATGGCAAATGGATGTAAAAACCGCTTTCCTTAATGGGAAGTTGGCTGAGGATGTTTACATGGCTCAGCCAGAGGGTTTTGTCGATCCAAAGCATCCCAATAGAGTGTGTAAGCTTGAGAAGTCCATTTATGGGCTTAAGCAAGCGTCTCGCAGATGGAATCTTTGCTTCGATGAGAAAGTCAAAGAGTTTGGATTTGTACGAAGTGAAGATGAATCATGTGTATATGTCAAGGCCAGTGGGAATATAGTTAGCTTTCTCGTTTTGTATGTCGATGACATACCGTTCATAGGAAACAACGTCCCGACTCTGCAGGAGGTTAAGTCCTGGCTCGGGAAGTGTTTCGCTATGAAGGACCTCGGAGAGGCTTCCTATATTTTAGGAATAAGGATAGTGAGAGAACGAAGTAAGAGGCTAATAGGACTTAGTCAGAATACTTACTTGGATAAGGTACTAAAACGTTTTAGTATGGAAAACTCGAAAAAGGGAGAACTACCGATACAGAGTAATGCCAAATTGTGTAAGACTCAAAGCCCGAGTACAGAAGCCGAGATAGCTGAGATGAGCCGAATACCCTATGCTTCCGCAGTTGGCTCTATCATGTACGCTATGACTTGTACTCGCCCTGATGTGGCCTTTGCTTTGAGCATGGTCAGTAGATATCAAGGGAACCCGGGCAGAGCTCATTGGATTGCGGTCAAGAATATACTTAAGTACCTTCGGAGGACCAAGGAATGGTTTTTAGTCCTCGGAGGGAGTGATGACTTAAAGGTGCGAGGGTATAGTGATGCTAGTTTTCAGACCGACAGGGACAACTACCGTTCGCAGTCGGGCTGGGTCTTTACCCTCAATGGAGGAGCAGTGACTTGGAAAAGTTCCAAGCAAGAAACTGTAGCTGATTCAACGTGCGAATCAGAGTACATTGCAGCAAGCGAAGCGTCAAAAGAGGCAATGTGGCTGAAGAACTTCATTGGTGATCTTGGAGTTGTGCCTGCCATAAAGGAGCCTATGGAAATCTTCTGTGATAATGAAGGAGCGGTTGCCTTGACCAAGGAACCAAGGGATCATGGTAGATCTCGGCATATCGACAAAAAATATCACTTTATTAGACATCGAGTAGAAGAAGGACACCTCGTGGTGAAGAGGGTATCGTCAGAGGATAACCCAGCAGATCCGCTTACGAAGGGACTGAGCAGGGTTAAGCATTTTCAGCACGCTAGGAGCATTGGGCTGAAGGACGATATTAGTTTAGATTAGATAGTTTGGAAACATATAATAGATAAATGTAATTGACATTTGATGATTAAATAAAGGAGTATTATTTATAAGTAAAGCTATTGTCTTATGTTAATTGTTTAACTATTGTTTCATTTTGCATGTTTTGACTTCCTGAATAATTAAGTTATTTGATAATAATCGAATTATTCGAATAGTCCACAGTCGTTCATATGTTGGAAGTAGATATGAATGAAGACTGTCATGAATTGGTGTGTAGATTGTCTAAAGTGTATTAGACATAGCAAAGGTTTGCTACAACGTTCATGAGTGCTTATGAACTTGATTTGAGCATTAGAATAAACCCACACTTGTTGGAATCACTTCATGGAATTTATCACGAGTGATCACAAGATGGTAATATCATATGGTCTTAAAACCTAGATATATGGTTTATTGTTTGTTAATTGGTTATGCATTGATAATGCGCAAACGTATCAGTAACTTGATGTTATAAAACATATTGTTGTGTGTAATTTGATTAGTGGATAGTAAATGCATATAAGTCGAAGTTTATCTGTTCCTTTTATCCTAAGAGGGTAAAAGCGATATCAGGGCCCCTCGATGATTTGATTTGACTTATGTGCCAGGCCCGGTCAGGACTGAATTGATGTGTTCAATTAAGTGCTAAGTCAAGTAAATCTGAGATCGAGAAACAAATTGCAGGACAATAAGTATGACCATGTTCCATGTAATTGTCCGCACGGTATCTAGAACAGAGGATTATACGATCCCTTATCTGAAGGACGGGATACTGATAAGATCAGAGTTTAACAGCGTCTTTAAGAGCTACGATTGCTAATCGGATTATATTTGCATATATAGTTACTAGACTTATCCAAGTGGGAGACTGTTGGATTAGTGTCTAAGGCTGTAACTATATTTGGTAAGTACTTGACCCGGTTGTGCATGGTCCTTTTGGGTTGCCTTCACCATAGCAACTTGACAGGATGATTTGTTAAGAGAGAAGAGATATTATTGTTAATATATTATGAGAATAATATATTAAAGAAATAATAATGTTATTTAATTAATATAAGTCATATATTAATTGAGAATTAATTTGGTGACTTAAAGAGGTTAATTGAATAAAGGGGCATAAACTGTCAAATGTGTGATAGTTGTATTTTGGGCTATGTATCCTTATGGATATGAGGGTGGACGAATTTTAGGGTTTGGATACCATAAAATCGTCCAAGCCTATTATCTAGAAGGATCTTGGATTGCTTAGGGCCTAAGTCATTCAATTAGGGTTAAAGGTGAAACCCTAGTAGCTCATAGTATAAAATAGATCCCTTGGGGTGGGGAAATCGGCACTCATGAAAGGCAAGAAACCCTAGGGCCGATTTCTCTCCCTCCTATCTCTCTCAAGATCATCTTCTTGCTATTTGGTGTTTGTAAGCCATTAGAGGAGTGACAATTGTGACTCTAAGCTCCAAGAAGAAGAAGTATCAAGCAAGTAATTCAAGGTATTCTTTTAGATCTGATTTCATATGATTAGATTCAATTGTTTACATTAGATCTAGTATTGTAAGTCTTGGATACAATGCATGTTCAATTAGAGAAACCTAGATCCAAGCATTAGGGTTTGCATGTGCACATAGGAAAGTTCTTATGGCTCAAACCCATCAAATGGACCACAAAGGCCCAATAACATGTAAGAGGGTAATTTGGGCCCAATAGGCATGTAAATGGACCACCAAGGCCCAACAAACATGTGACCCATAGCTTAGGCCCAAATTAACATGTAAATGGGTAGCAAGGCCCAATAAAAATGTCATGGAAGATATTGGGCTCAATATACACTTGAATGGGCCCTTAAGGCCCATTGGCCATGTAATGTGAATATTAGGCCCAATAAAATTGTTATCGATGTATTTCGTCCATTCGTTATTGTTTCGTTGTTTATTTTAACTCGAGGTTTACCAAATTGATTATAAAAAAAGTCTTCTTTTTGTAAAAACGACATTTTTGGTCAATAAGCCTCAAATTTTCAATTAAGGCCTAAAGTTTTGTAAAAATAACACTTTAGTCCATAATTTATAAAAATTTGTAATTTCGTCCCAAATGTTTAGAAATTCACGGATTTAGTCCAAAAATTTATATTTTGACATTTATGGCCCAATTTTGCAGAAATGCATTTTCAGCCCCTTGTTTGTAAAAATTGACACTTTCGGTCCAATTTTGATAAAAGTTACATTTTTGGTCCCATTTAGAAATAAATGTTATTTTCACCCCTAAATTTGGTTTATTTACATTTATGACTCAAACTTTGGTCAAATAACATTTTTAATCCCAAAACTTTCATTTTTTCGCAAATTTGGGCCCAAAACCGTGAGGCACAAATGTTTGGCCCATTAAGCTAAAATTTACATTTTTCCCCTTTGGAAAGCATGTTTATCATAAAAATCCATTTTTATACAAGTAGGACCTGTTTGATCCTTATAAAAACATAAATGTCACTTTTTGCCCTTATCTTTTGTTTTCTTGACAATTTTGACCCTTAACAAGGTTTTTGCCTTAAATCTTTATATCTTCAACATATAACACTTTTAACTTGATAATATGATGTATAAGGTGTCTTAGTTCATGGATCTTTACTCAATGTTACCTAAGATGTCGAGATTTGTTAAGATCTAACACATTTTTACAAAATAAACTAAGAAATCACACAAGACATGCATATAACACATAGATCTACACATTTTACTTGTATTCTCCCCCCCAAAATCATGTAAAACCCGAAAACAAGGGGGTATGAACTCACCTTTGCTTTGATGTTTCGGTTTTGAAGAAGAGATGAAGAGATTTTTGGTCCTAGCAACACCTTGAAGTAGTTTTCGAGCTTATGAAGTTTCTAAGGTGTTAGATCATGAAATGAAGCTTCATAAGAGAGTGTTCTTAGCTTAAGGATGAAAATCAAAGACTTAAGTATGATAACAACTTACCAAAGAGTGATGATCTAGATTAGAACCTCTTGAAGTATACTCTAATTCTCGAAAATTTAGAGGAAAATGTAGGAGTTCTTGGGAGCTTCTTTAAGAGATTTTTGTATACAAGAATGAGTGTGGTGATGGTTTTTTGATCTCATAGCCGAGAGTTAAGAAGAATAGGAGAAGTAGGATCCTTGGTCATTACATGAAGGGTTTAGCATGGAGATATGAGAGGTAATGCATAGATTACCTTCATATAATACTTAGGTGTCATGTTTAAGAGAATCCTTCATTAATCTCTTTCTTCTTCTTTTTCTTTTTTATTTTACTTGGGCCGAAAATGGGCTAAATAGAAGGGAGGTAGATTAGCTTGGCCCATTTCTAGCCTTGGTTCGAAATTATGAGGCCCAATAACTACTTTTCGGCCCATTGGGCCTTTAGGGTAGTTCACGGCCCAAAATAGCATAAAAGAATGGATTTATGGCTTACTAGGGTTAATTGGATTAGTTATGGTCCAATAAGGCCCACTAAAGGTAAACAAATTTATTTTAGGCCCATTATGGCCCAAAATGTTAAGTTTCATGAAGGTGGGTCGAATTAGAGCCTATTTAAGGGTCCTAAGCCCAAAATAGTCAAATTGGAAGCTTATTGATCCATTAGGCCCAATAAGGAAACCTTAGCCATAATGGACTTAAACCGGGATTCTTAGGGTTTTCAGCCCTTAGTTGAACACATGAGATGTATTTGAATGAGCATAGAGTATGATATTCTCTTAGAGTACAAGCTATTACACTAGGTGAATGATTACATGAGAGTAAAATTTCCTAGCAAAATGCTAGTTGTGACAGGTTACTACAGTAGTAACGAATAAATCCTCTATCTTCAACTCACTTCCTTTCACCAACATGAAGACACTTGAGTCAATACCCAATCATCGTGTCCAATATTAGAGTTTTTTGACACTAGGTTTCTCACATAAAATAACATCTAGGGTTAGTGTTCCACACTTAACCCATTAAGGGCTTATTCCATTAAGCCCATCGCCCTAATATGTCAATCATACAATGTGGTCGGGTATAATTCATAACTCCAAACCATGAGTCCAAAACGCGGGTCCCGACAAGTCCCAAACTAAAGTTTCCAAGAGTAGGGTTTTCTAAACCCTAGTTAGGGTTTCCAACCCAAACACGTGCCAACTAGGTTCAAGGTTAGGTTTTTAGGTTAGTTAAAGTTTAATAGGTCGGGTACCACCCACTTCCACCTCGGGAGGTGGTGGTCGAAGGTGGTTTACGGCGGCAGCCACCACCTTACGGTGGTGGTGGTTTTCGAGTCAAAAATCCGGAAAATCAGCACCTAACACATTATTTGCGTAGAACATTCACATATACATATTAATACATGCACACAACTACCTAACGCGGTGGCTGGTGGCGGCAGAAAGCGGCAGCAAAGTGACAGCCACCATGGTTAGCTGCCATGGTGGTTTTCTACTCGGTTTTCCGGCCAATAATGCATACAACGAGTAACAACACCGCAATACACACATACATGTGAAACACACACACAAACGTGTCCACACCATCCTCCTTCGGGGATAGTAACGACGACCAGAGCAGCAGAAGGAAGAGTTGCATGAGTAGCGGCGACGGCGGGCTAGGCCGCTAGGTAGCTGCTGCGGGACAGAACGAAAGCGGAGAGGAAAAAGGAGCGGTTTGCGGTGGAGAGATGGAGGTTTGCGTCCGCCATTGAGAATAGTTGCAGCCACGACTACGACTCAATCCTGTGACACCCTCTCTTAGATCTCAACATTCACCGTACAATCTCATCCTTGTCGGCAACAAGGTTGACGGTGGTCTCCACCCGATCGGAAAGGTAAGGAAAGCGGTGGCGATGACTGGAGAATAATGTGGCGACTCCATTAAAATTTAGGGTTAGGGTTTATGTAGTTGTAGCCGAGTAGCAAAAGGGTGGAGGGGAGCGGGTTTAAGTCTTGTCTCTTATTCAAACATTAATCCCTTTCTTACACTTTCAATCCCTCCTCCTCAATTCATTTTCAAATTAAATCCATATTTCATTCTATAGCCCGCCCGCTTCCAAAAATCCTTTCAATTCAAGTCCAAAAGTTACCAAACAGCCCCCAGCTTCCACAAATCTATACATAACTGGTCCAAAGGTTACACTTTAACCCCCGATCTCCAGAATTTATAACATTTAAGTCCCGATAGTGAACACCCCGTCAAATTAATACGATTTTTGGGCTAAATTAAAAATAAAATAAATACATAGGGTTTACGATGTTACAACTCCAAACTAGTGCCAACACCAGTAGCTACTCATGAGACATTTACTTCCGATGGAGCTTCCTTTTCCGATCCAACCCTTTATTGCTCATTGGTAGGAGCTCTCCAATATCTAACCATCACAAGACCATATTTATCTTATGATGTTAATCAAGCAAGTCAATATCTTCATGCCCCAACGGATGCTCACTTTCAGTCGATCAAACACATCTTGCGCTATGTAAAAGGTACTATAACCTTTGGTCTTATTTATCGTCGACCACACTCGAATTCAATTTTAGGTTACTCCGATGCTGATTGGGCTCGTTATATTGAAACCCGTCGCTCCACTTACGGCTATTCAATTTTTCTTGGTGGTAACCTCGTCTCTTGGAGTACCAAAATGCAACCCACTGTTTTCTGATCCAGTTGTGAGTCTGAGTATCGGGCAATGACTAATATTGTAGTAGAGATTGTCTGGATTACACATCTCCTAAGGGAACTTCATGCATTGCCTCCTGATTGACCAACATTGCTATGTGATAATCAAAGTGTCTTGTTTATGACTCAAAATCGGGTATCTCACAAGCATGCAAAACATATCGATCTTTATAACCACTTTGTTAGACAACTAGTTGCCTCCGGCAAACTTTACACGAAGTTTATCCCAACCAAGCTTCAAGTGACATATATTTTCACCAAGAGTTCATTTTATTTAATTCTACAATGTTACGTGTGGTTAATTTTATTTAATTCTAGGACCATGTCCCAATTATTTTCTAAAAACCCCTAATTTGATCCATTTTTTAATTTGTTTCTTCATCTCTAAAAGAGCCTAAAAGAGCCCTGTAAAGTAAAAGACAATATCCCTACAATATTGAGGTATACTGACAATTTGTTTATTTATTAAGTTATAACCGTTTCTTCCTCTTCTTTCCTTGGTGTGAAATAATTTAATTTCCTTGGTGTGAAATAATTTAATTTTAGAAAAAAAAAATGTCATGTTTGAATGTTTTTTCTACTTATTTCGAATGTGAAATTACATAGGGCTTTTGAAAGAAAAAAGAAGAAGAAAGAAAAACCTATTTCGGATGTGTTTAATCGTTTGTCGTTGAATCATAGTATGTGCATGCCATTACCCAGTTGTAATATTCTTTGGAGGTTATATTCCATCGTTCGCCAGATCAGAACTGCAGCTACTTTGTCACCGTAGTGCAACCACCGGTGACCCATTCCTGTTAATCTCCGATTTGCAGGTACCAACTGCACGAATAGTTGTGGTATACGTTCGAATTTAACTTCGAATTTTTCTTCACTAGTATATATCATGGCTCTATAAGAAAAAAAAAAAAAAAGAGAAAATTTGTTCTAGAATTCAAATTCCTATAACAAAAAGTCTTCTTCTTAACGACAATGCGCCATTATCTGATGCGGTTATCAATTTTTTTTGGTAATTAGGTGAAGTAGATCCTGGCATTGATGTAAAATTTTGTGAATACAAAGTTAATTTGGTTCTCAACTCCTAAATGGAAGCATAATTAGGCAACTCTGCGTAGAAACTAGGTATAATTCATCCAGTTGCAAAATTGTTGCTACATTTTCATTTTCTCTGTTAAGCAGTTTCTTTTCCTTTAAAATTGATGAATTTCAACTTCTCAGAAAAACATTGCACATTTAATAGTTCTGTTAGTGTCTTAGTGGAATACGTATATGTAGATTTTGTATCTGAAATGTACCAGGTTTCACACTGCAAACCCGATGATAATGAGATTATCATTTTTTCCTACACAAGAAGCAATTAATGATTAGCTTTTTAAAAGATGAATGCAGGTTTTTTTTTTTTTTTTTTTCTGTGGATTGAAAGTTGTAAATATGTTCTTTTGAAAGGATGGAGCTCTAGGTTGCATTTTGGAGTGTTCTAGCTCCAAAGCATTGGTTGTGCCAGAGGGTGTGAACTTGTATGTTTATAGAATCACAGGGGCAATTTGGTAATACAAAATGGCTGATGCACAAGAGATGTGGTGCCTTGTGACTGGAGGAAGAGGGTTTGCAGCAAGGCATTTAGTGGATATGCTGATCCGTTATGATATATATGCAGTTAGAATTGCAGATATTGGGCCTGATATCAGGCTTGAAAGCCATGAAGAGAGAGGAATTCTTGGGCAAGCATTATCCTCAGGTCGTGCTCAATATGTATCTATGGATCTGCGCAACAAATCTCAAGTATATAAAGGTAACCTTGTTGCTACATCCAAATATACCAAATTTACAATTCTAAACCTATTCTTGCTTCTTAGATTTCACTTTTGTTTGTTGTGAAGCTTGTCAAGGGGTTGAAGTTGTTTTTCATATGGCTGCTCCAGATTCATCAATCAATAACCACCAGCTGCATTATTCAGTCAATGTTCATGGTAAAACACTTTTAATATTTATATATGTATGAGTTATAAACATTTTACTTTTTAATAATGACTTGTTGTTGTTTGATGATCTACAGGCACAAAGAACATAATTGATGCTTGTAGTGTGTTAAATGTGAAAAGGCTTATCTATACTAGTTCTCCTAGTGTGGTGTTTGATGGGATACATGGAATACTTGATGGGGTTGAAGCAATGCCATATCCTGCCAAGGTATTCTTTCCATCAAGATACTATATATATGCCAGAAGAAAAATCATTATCTTTTTTTTCTTAAATTAACAATGAGGTGCATTATAATGTTTCAGCACAATGATTCATATTCTTCAACTAAGGCTGAAGGAGAGGCATTAGTTATCAAGGCAAATGGCATGAATGGACTTTTGACATGCTGTATTCGTCCTAGCAGCATTTTTGGTCCTGGTGATAAGTTGCTTGTTCCAACATTAGTTGCTGCAGCAAGAGCAGGAAAATCAAAGGTAACAGATTACATTTTTTTTTCTCAATCTGAAATTAAATCACATATTCATGTATCTAAATGATGGTTATGCATCGACTACTTATGATGTGAATGGAAGGTTTCCTAACCCTTGGCATTGACATTTTTACATCAATTTGACTCTATGCACATGTGTTGTCTTGTTGATTTTATGCACAATATGTTACCTGATCTTACAGGAATACATATAAACATAGACTTAATTTATGAATTATGAACTAGCAGTTTATGATTGGGGATGGAAAGAACATGTATGATTTCACTTATGTTGAAAATGTGGCACATGCACATGTATGTGCTGAAAGAGCTCTTGCATCAGGAGGTACTGTATCAAAGAGAGCTGCAGGCGAGGTAATACTTAATTTACTTGTATAATCAATCATGATAAAAAAAACACATGTATAGTTTGTAGATTTGAACTATTTCATACCTTAAAAGCTATCTATTCATGTTGATTTTCCAGGCTTATTTTATAACTAACATGGAGCCGATCAAGTTTTGGGAGTTCATGGCACTTATTCTTTCAGGCCTTGGCTATGAAAGGTATTATTTGGAGTACATTGTTATGTTGTCTTTATTTCTGATATAATGTAGTTTACAGGCCACAAATCAAGATTCCTGCTTTTGTGATTATGCCAATTGCCCATTTAGTAGAGCGTATATATCAGAGGTTAGCACCCTATGGGATGAAGGTACCACAGTTGACACCTTCAAGAATCAGACTCCTCACTTGCAACACAACTTTTAGTTCTTTAAAAGCAAATGATCGACTTGGCTACAGACCTATTGTATCACTTCAGGTTCACTCATTTCCCTAATTTACATCTAAGCTCAGGTGTAGAAGAAGAACCACCTAAAACTACGTAGTTTTGAGTAAAAAAAGAAAAACATTCAATACTCTTGATTTGTTGCAGGAGGGTGTGAAAAGAACTGTTGACTCGTATGCTGATCTCAGAGCTGAACTTTGGCATAGTAAGGAAAGACCTTCTAAAGCCGCTGTATGTCTTGGAAATGGAATTGGTATGGGATTTTGATTAATAATCTAATTAGTTTTTTCATAGTTGAATTTCATTTTATTTTGTTTATGGGTTTGCAGTTGCAGACATACTTCTATGGAGGGATGCAAAAGTGACACTTGGTGCAATGGTGGTTTTGTTTGGATTCTATGTCAATTTTGTAGTACCTGGACAAACCATGATTACTTCCATTTCCAAAGTCTTCATCATGGCAACCATTTTTTTGTTTATCCATGGGAGGTTGCCAAATAGTTTGTGAGTATCCTCTAATCTAAAAATAGTATGTATAAATACAAAAGCTTGTAACCCATGGTTTCTTCTGTTTCAGCATGGGATATTCAATTGACAAAATTCCAAAATCAAAGTTTCAGTTCACAGATAAATCATACCACCAGACTGCTTTATCAGTGGCTTCTTCATGGAATTATGCAGCTAATAGTCTAACATCTATTTCCAGTGCGAGTGACTCAAGGATATTCTTCAAGGTACTTACTTCCATTGGATAAACTCTATTCAACTTGTTATTTCAATTTTTAGCATATAATCTTTAATCAACATTTATTATTTTGTTTATGTAGTTCTTTGCGTTTTATTCTTTCATATATCTAACAAAAACGTGTTTTGCTTTCATGATAAAAAGATGGTTATATCACTCTTCATGCTTGGCTTGATTGGATCCTTGTCACTTCAAAGTTTCTTTTCGAAAGGTTCGTACTTTGTCTTACTAGGATTATTTTTATGACAACAAGGGCATTCACGTCTTTTGTACTAACAAGAAATCAGTCCCAGGCCCAGATTCAGTCTCAGTCTAATGCATACCAAATGCAATACATGCCTGTTAAGCTCAAAACAAGATTTGAATATTTTTGTATTAAAAATGGATTGGTCTTATTTGAGAAGAAACAAGAATCATTATATGATCGGATAGATGTTTTAGGAATGAATCAATTCACTACAAACAAATTGTTTTCATTTTTTGCAGTGCTTCCCTTTGCCTTTGTTGCTTTCTACCTTTATGAGCAAAAGGAAAACAAAATCGATGAATTTCTTGAAAAAGGTGTCCCGATCAAACGCTTGTCAAATTCCTTCTTTCCAAGATTATTTAATCCCTTCAAGCCCATTAACAAACGTGAGTAGTTGAACTGTTGACTATTACAAAATTTGACCACATCTCATTCGGGCATCAGTATGTCTAAAATTGCACGTCTTATAATACAAAAAGAAAAAAAAAGTATCATAAGACCACACAAGCGCCCCATACTTCCTATTTTTATGGTTATATTTATGTTAAGCATGTTGAATGGCTCTATTGTATTTGTTGTATGGAAGTCGTGCATCATTAGGATTGACAAATGTTTTAGTTGACTCATACTGTTGAGTACGATATACGATATGAGATGCAAATCAGATACATAGCAATATAAAAGAGCCTAGTTCCTTCAAGAAGGCCAATTTGTATTGGAATTAAAACTCACATTGTAGTTGTTAAGAATCGAACTTTTGAGACCATTTCTGTGAATATACCACTTTGAAACCATGCCATATACGTTTCCAATGACGATTTTGGGTTAAACACGTAACTTTTTAATGATTTATTTGTTCATTAAAGATGCATTTAGAAATTTATGCATAATTTTATGACAAAAAAGTGTGATTCGATCATCCATTTTGAGATGTGAACCTTCATTTAACTTGGTAACTATGATTACACGAGCATATTATAGGGCCTACATAACTGGACCACAATGGTCGATAGTGCACCAGTTGGATTCCTAATCATCGTGGGTTAAAGTGGGCCACAGCCACAGTCCGTTCGGTTCCATTATCATGGTGGGTAAACTAAATACTAAATAGTGGGCACCCTTTTGTTGTTACCCAAATGCGAGGACTATGTATTTTTAGAATATTTTACAAAACAGAAATTCCTATAAATGGAGAAAACATTATGTATGATAATAACATTTTAGATGTTAGTGAAAAAACCTTGACTTTTTATAATCTTATGGTTAAGCAGTTACTTATTTAATAAATTGTAAGGATATTTTTTCTAGTCGTATATCCACATATTAATTCGTTCATTACATGAAATTATAGTAGTTAGACTCGTAAAGTTAAAAACTTATATTAAAGCGCGCGAACACTATATGAATTAAATTGGTGATAAGATAGATGATGTTAAATTAATTGGCATTGTTTTATATGCTTGAGTAGTTTTGCATTAAAAATATTATTTTATAAAAGTTAGTTTCTTATAAAAAAAAACATTAAATATGGAAGAAAAATAGAAGGAATGGATAATTTTATATTTGTGTGGAGGTAATTGTAATTTGGTCAAAGTCAACGAGGTAGGTATGGCATTTAGAGTTCATAGCATTTGTTTATACCATGTTTTATTTTCCTTTATTTTGTAAGTATTATTTTACTATTTCAGACTCAATGAGCTGCCGGCTGCGTATGCAGAGTAAAGCTGAACAAGAGTCCATAAAATAATAAAATAAACATAAAATATAAAATTGATTTTTCAAATAAAAATATGGAAATGAGACTCTCTCCCAAGTCCCAAGTGTTGTCCACACACGTCTTTGGAGTTTGGATGTGTGTTTTGTCATTCACTTTTTGTTTTTGGACAAATAATGCTGGTTAACTTAAAGATGACTTTAAATTTTGGATTTTTTTGTACAACCGACAAAAAATAATTCATATTCTAGGGTCCCTTTTTGTAGTTATATGAATTATTTAAAAACATTACAACTTTTCTTTTAGGACATGTTCAACCCAAAATTACAATTTATTTTTTCTCTCACTTTTCATGTAGAGTTGCTCCAGCAAAACAACAAATATACATTAAAGTTGGTGTTGATGAAGAATATATCACAACATATAGTGTTATGTAAATTATTAACATTATATATAATATTAAAATTTCACTAGTATAAATTAATTGTTGGTCTCTTATATTCAATTTTAGTTTATTAGTTGTAATATATATATATATATATATATATATATATATATATATATATATATAACGATGAAACATTCATTAAGAAAATAATGAACTGCTAGACGAAGAAAAACGTTACAAAGCAGAAAGTAAAATATGCGTATTATATATTATTATATATTAAAATGGATGTCGACTTATGAATAGTGATAGGTATTGAGTCGGCTCCAATACCATGTGGTTTGGAGCCGAGGTGGTTTTCATCGGCTTCGCTGCTATGTGTTATTCTCTTGTTATCGTGACATTAATAGAGTTCATGTGACACCCCTTAATTTCAGACTTGAAAAAAAAACTTTTCTTTTATGCTTTGAAAATGGTAGTATTTTGTAGAACTCTGTTGCGGAAAATCCCATATAAACTTAAACATTTTTGCATATCAAATCATGTTTAAAAATACAACTCTAAGGATGTCATAATCATTATCACAAACATAAGTTACAAGCATAATTTATTACAAGACACAATACAATAATAAGTCTCTTAATCATTTAGCATACTCTTATCAATTTCCAGCAGCATTAATATCGCTATCTGTAATACATAAAGTTTGAGTGGACCAGGTTTGGGAACCTGGCGAGACACATAGGATTTTCAACCGACATTATTATTATATTTATCATGCAACACAAACATTATCAAACAATACATGTATGATATATCTCTATGATAATGCACCACTAGTTACCCAACCCATCGATTCTCACACACTCATCCTATAACAATGATCCTATGGGATCTAACCTGATGGATCACTGTAAGTAACGAATTGACTACACTGCTTCGAGGATTCATTGGCAAGTGTAAGTCAATAAGAGAAACCATGAAGGGGATATAGTAGTCAAATGAATATCATACCTACTCGAATGTATAGATGATTCACCTACATCTACGGGTTGCTAACCCAACAATGTTCCACAAGAATGTCTAGAATAGTCAGTGGTCGTCAAATTACTCCGTTAGATGACTTAGTATGTAATAGTACTATGATACGGAATAGTACCCCGACATGTAATAGTGCCATAGAAACAAGGCCCCTACTTTGTTCAAATCTCACACACACCCCCAATATAAGACTACTCATTATCCAGTTTAAATGTAACCTAAGCATGATAATGAGATAAATAAATTTAGCATGTCAACTAGACAATATTCAACCATATCCGACACAGTAAATAGCATGCAATATTATCATCTTTGTATAAATATACACATAACACATACTTTAGATAATAAACATTCGGTAAATATATAAGCATTCAATTGATATAAAAATACTTTTTATGTAATTATGTGCCATGCAAGTAACTACACACTCACCTGTAAAAAAGTGAATGTTTATTCGAGCAGATTGTCTTACGTCTTAACACTTCTGCTTTCCTTTCCAATTATCTAAACACAAATATTGCTAAGTTTAGTTCTCACTTAAACTTTTTATTTGTATTTATAACGTTCGAGATCGTTACGATGAATTATATATTCCTATTTATATAATCTTAATATTTTTAGTTTAATTTATTATTAATTTCAACATAATATTTCATGAGTATCAAGTAAGGATTAGCCAGTCAAGACACTCGAGAGACAATATCATTTCGGCATATAGTTTTTTTATGAAATCTAACAACCAAGTCAACATGTCTATCCAAGGCACCGCTCCCGTAAGTAGATCAATTAGCAATATAATTAGAATTAATACCTAATCTTATTCTTAGGTTCATAATAATGACAATGGGTATACACTATATCAAGTTTCTCAAGCGAAAATGGAACTTACCCGATTGGCCAGAAACTCAGAAAACGGCGCGCATAACTTTGAAGTTTAGACCTTTCCTAAAAAGATTCTGCAACGCTCCAGCACTTCGCTAGCGATACTTAAGAACGAAGAAATTAAATCACAAAGGACTGAAATCTCGAGGATTGAGAGAGAAATTCGATCGAAATTAGCAATGGAACAAGGAAGAGGTGGTTTGCTATTTATAGGGGCCAAAAAACTAGGAAATCACATGGCCCTATGGCTGCCTTGAATTTGGTAGTTGGCGTTTGGCTGGCTGCTGCTCTGGAAACTACTATTTTTTCGTTATCTTCAGATAATTGTAACTTTCCCATACGGACTCAATCTTCGACGTTCTTTATATCCACAATTTAATATTTTCGTCTACTACAACTTTAATTTAGATCTCAACAACTAAGGGGGTGTTTGGATAGCGAAAAAAGAGGGTGCTTATTGTTTATTGCTTATTCCCACCACAATAAGCTAAGTTTAATTGTTTTGATAGAAATCCTTAAAAATCAGCTTATTATGGTAGGGATAAGCTAAATAAGTTGATTTTAATAAGCATATCCCCCTTTGCTTATTGCTTATTGCTTATTCCCACCGCAAATAAGCTAATAAACAATAAGCTAATAAGCTATAATCTAATTTATCCAAACACCCCCTAAATTGTAATATATTTTTACTTTATATTTTTTAATAAGACTGGACATGTTGTAACTTTGAAAAATCACAACTTCTTCATACAATCTCCATTTCCGACATTCTTAATATCCACGGTCTCATATTTACATATACTACAACTTTCATTTACATTACCTTGGCTACAAAATAATATATTTTCACTTTTAATTTATAACCCAATACCGGCGTTGTATAAATCTTTTAAATTTCCATAATAAAATTCATATTATTTACTAACTTTTTATACTTTCATAATATGAACTTCAATATTGTTTATACACAAATATTATTTATTTTATACATTATTCTTATTTAATCAATAAAAACAACATACAAATTAATAATTAACACATACTCTTCTGTGTTCAATCGTTTTAGGTTTTTGGGATAATACAGTGACCTAGTTCCGGCTTCCGACCTACGCTCCTTCAACCTCTGAATCCACCATCGAAGGGGACTGAAATCAGAAGCAGAAGGTCAGGTATTTGAGTTTCATGTAACTAGTTATGATACATTTTATTATTATTTTCTCAAAAAAAAACCCCAATTGAATATAAGTATGGATTGTTTTATTAATAATCATATTCCTATTCTAATAAAAGAATAGTTTTAATCTCCTTTTGACATGTGTCACCCTATTAAGCCTCTTAATTAATGCATATTTTATTCTCCTTTCGCCATGTGTCATAATATTATATCTCTTAATTAATGATGTCACATGTCAATCTATTTATTCTCCATTTCAAATTTCAAAATTTAAATTTCTCACTCTAATTACATTAAATTAATAACATTAGAATAAAAATTAAAATAAAATTAATACAAATTATAAAGTGATATAATTTCATATATTTATTTAAATCAATGATTACAATTTATATAACTAAATTTTTTTTTAATTAATAATTTATTTAAAATAATTGATTAATAATTTTGAGTTTTTACTATAAAAGTTTAATTAATTTTGTAACCGTGGTTCCCACGGGTTATAAACTAGTTACTTAATAAATAATCAATTAGTGTTTACTTGTTACATAATGTGACCCGATACGATCATACATTATTAATAAATATCATTTTATAATGATCATTAAGCATAAAGATCTTTCAGAGATATCTTCTTTGTAGGTCATAGGTAAGCAAAAAATGGCCAATATGTTGGCAGTTAACTATGTTGTGGGATGTACCCAAGTACCAAATGTCATCTATCTACATTTTGTTTTTATTTTCTGTTGTTCAAGGTACAAAAATCATCCCTCCTAAAAGATATGTTGGTTATTGTTCGTCTCTGATCGAAAATAAACACCCATCCAAAACCCAACTAAACTATAGTCTAATTTTTTTAAGTGTTGATTCATTAATTATCGATTTACTGAGGGTTGTGCTATAAGTACCCCCTTAACCAATTTTACCCCTCCTAACATCAATCAAATCAACTTTTTACTTTTGATTTGACATTATTTTTTTTTCTTTTTTTTTTCCTTTTTGTTTTTGATTTTTTTCCTTTTTCCTTTTATTTTATATTTTAATATTATTACTATTAAATTCGGATGACATTTTAAAATTCGGTAAACATTATAAATTCGCACGACATTATAAAATTCGAACGAATTTTTTGTCCGTAATTAAAAAATATAAAAAAAATATTTAAAAACCGATTTTATATAGCCGTTTGAATTTATAATGTCTTCCGAATGTTAAAATTTTGTGCGAAATTTATAATAATAATAATAATAATAATAATAATAATACGTAATTAAAAAATATAAAAAATATATTTAAAAACCGATTTTATATAGCCGTTTGAATTTATAATGTCTTCCGAATGTTAAAATTTTGTACGAAATTTATAATAATAATAATAATAATAATAATAATAATCAAAATATAATAATAATAATAATAATAATAATAATAATAATTAAAAAAGAATTAAAAACAACAAAAAAAACAAAATAAGAAAAAAAAAACAACAACAAAAACCAAAAATCAAATAAGGGGGTGAAATTGAAAAAGAAAGAGGTACTTATAGAAAACACATTTACCGATCATAGTTATTTTTCTTTGTATTTATGTGTGAACATGAAGATCGATTTTGTAGTTAGGGAAAACGGATCTAGGAACAAGGAATTAAAAATAACATTGACTTTCATAATGACCTGACAATAACCCCACTCTCTTTCTCTTAAATATATTTTTTCTTTAATTTCAAGTACATTTCTTGGCTTCATTTTTTTTATTGGACTTGTATGAGAAGTTTTATACACTTCTTCAACCTTTTATATTCATTGAAAGACACAAAGTCGGGTTCTCTTCATGGTGACTTGTAGTTCTTTTTAAAATTTCTCATTTGTTTTATTCCACTGAATGATATGGTATAGGTGTGACAAAGAACATTTTGAAGGTTCAAATTTTAACTAGGATGTCCTAGATTTGGGACGCCGATTCAAAAGGGTAAAAAAAATTATTGTAATCAGATTCATAGATCTCTATAGTAATTGGAATGATGTCATCGTGAAAAGCATTCTTTGTATCATTTTCTCTACGGAGCATAATATAGTTATTGTTTCTTTTTTTAGGCATGTTTTTGTTTTCTCGGGTATTAAAGTGTGAAAAGGATCTCCTTATTAGACATGAGAAGATGCAATGATTGGTTAAATTTTGTTGTGGATACAAGTAAGCGATCTTATTTATATATTGCCACTACCCATTTAAAACTCATTTACCCCTTATTTTGTTTTTATTAATGAACTGTTATGTAGCTTTTCCACTTAAAATTCCAGAAGTCGTGATTCTAGATAAACCTGTTTTGCGAGTGTATATACAAAACGTGAAATGGTATTTTTGAGTCAATGGTTTGCAAAATCCCAACAAAACAGTTTCAAATGAAATGTACATTATCTTTTTATATGCAATTTATGTAAGAGGTAATGTTTTGCATAATATCCCACATTATTTTATCTTTGGATGCATGATTATATTACATTGTACTTTGTTTCTTGTAATTATATAGGTCTCTATAGAAGTTGTAACAGAGAATGAAAGGTGGACGCTTGGTGACTTTGACATTAGGAAGCCACTAGGAAGGGAAAAATTCGAACATATCTATGGTTTGCAAAATCCCAACAAAACAGTTTCAAATGGATTATACATTATCTTTTTATATGTAATTTATGTAAGAGTCAACGGTTTGCATAATAATATAATATCCCAGATTACTTTATCTTTGGATGCATGATTATATTACTTTGTACTTTGTTTCTTGTGATTATATAGGTCTCTATAAAAGCTGTAACAAAGAAGGAAATGTGGATGCTTGGTGTCACCAAATCATTAGGAAGCCACTAGGAAGGGGAAAATCTGGACATATCTATGTACAAAAGAAATTAGGGTGAGCAGTATGCTGAATAACATCCATGTTTGTTCTCAAAACAAAATAATCATGGTGTGATAGCAACGATATTTTTCAAAGTTTAAATTCAATACATTGTTCTACATATTACAGGTAGAATTAAAGCAGTTTTTGTTGTAATTTGTATTTATTTTGTAAATCACCTCCAGATGTGCACCACAACTGAATTTTCAATTCCGGTCGCGCATCCTAGAGGCCCGATGCAGTTTTGTGCTCCGGATCAGTCGATATGTGTAACGCAATCGGGGGAGACGTTGGCGGTGCAAAATTAGCAAGATAACCCTCAACCGAAAAGTCTGAGATTAGTTGACCAAGATGATGTTATATAGGTTTATGGGGTTTCTAAAGCATCGAAAGAGTCGAAAGATTGTGACCGGGGAAAGGAAAATGAGGATGTGGGATGTGAGAGTTTTCCGTGAAAGGATACCATGATTATAGGAGACGTCCTTAGAATGGGATCTGAGCAACATGAGAATTAAGATGTGGAGAAGGAGGATGAGGGTGGGCATGTTCCATCTAAGGTAGTGTACTTTCAAGTATTTCATTTGTTATAGCAATAGCATCCTACTACTATCTTTTGTACAACATCTAAATACAACATTATACTTCCAACTATTTTGTTTTTATAGAGTTATAATAGGGTGAAATGAAAGTACGTTGTTATACTAAACAAAGCAACACCTTCCACCCCGTGCAACGCACAAGAAACATTTTATGTTATATTTAATATTGTTACTTGTGATATTATATTACAAGTTAAATTGATATAAATATATTAAATATATAGCATAAAATATCTAATACCTTTAATATATTAAAACACAACTTTATCAAGTTATAAAAAGCTAACAAATAGAACGGTTGTTTTTTAAAACATGTAAAAATATTCTACAACAATTTTATTAAGGCAACCAAACATTAAGACCATCTTTATTTTAAAAGAAAGCTTTTACTTCCACTTCATCCCGAATACACTTTCTTTCTAATACTTTCCAATAAATCGATGACTTTTTCTTGGACCTAGACGTTTTTGTTTATTACACCCATAGACTACAAAAAAAAATTAATAAAATAAAATAAAAATAAAAACTTAGGATACATTTTTTGTTAAAAATAATACAATATGTTGTTGGAGAACATTTAGTATTTGCATGGTTTTTATATTTTCTTTTTATCAATTTTAAACAAAACCTTTTATCGATATCAGTTATCGTGACAAATTTGTCATAGCTCTTTATGACATGTCCTTTTCCACTATCATTTTGTGAATGGTCAAAGAGGCTAAATTCTGTAATAAATTATTCTTTAAGGACATCAATCTGAATGGTATATATCCAACCATTCATTAAATGTGAGCAATGATAGGGGAACATGAGTTAGACGATGGCCGATTGAATATATTTAGAGAAATTAAATATCCTATTACTTTTTCTTCTGTAAATTTTCCTACCCAATTAAATAATGACATTTGTAACATTTAATGTCCATTTAATGATATTTTAGTATCCTAACATAACACATGTCATCGTTTAATTAATAAAAAGATTTATAGGAACAAAACTAGGAGGATATTTAATTTCTCATATATTTATGATGTGGATATATTATTCACTTGTTATATATTCCATATTATATGGTTTATATTAAGGTTCTAAATAATGTTAAGCGTGAGTTGTCGGCAATGTCAAATCTCAAATTTTTTTGAGCTGTGACGAGCTACGTCATTTGTTAAGCATGACTTAAGACGACAATTTTGTTTATATATATATATATATATATATATATATATATATATATATATATATATATGTGTGTGTGTGTGTGTGTGTGTGTGTGTGACTTAAGACGACATTTTATCAAAGTTTAACGACAAGTACAAGCCTTAGATTCATGACGTGTCATGACGAGCTTTTTAGAACCTTGGTTTATATCAGTAAAATGACAAATATATTTACATGATCAACTTGTGTAAGAGCATAACTTTATACAAGTACTTTAGGAGGGATATTCGGAATGTAATTATCAAGGTTCTAAAAAACTCATCATGGCACACCATGACTCTAAGGCTTGTACTTGATATCATACTTTAACAAAATGTCGTCTTAAGTCATATATGTATATACACATAAATAATACTAGAAAATACATATAAAAATATTAATTATATACAAAATTGCAGCCTTAAGTCACGTCTTACAAACAACGTATGACATGTAAAAACTTGAGGTTTGATATTGCCGCAAAAGTCACGCCTAACGTTATTTAGAACCTTGGTAATTATATAAAAAAACATCAATATATTTGATTGTTGTTTAAATTTTAAAAATCCTACTAAGATAAAGATGCGTGGAGGAGCTTTCAAGGCATTCATGATACCGATACTTATATGTAATTATCTACTAAGAGTATCCACAATGCACTGAACTTATTAGAAAGTTTCATTTTTTTCCATTGTAGAGTTCAATAACCATTGAATTCCATACCTATTGAATGTCAATATGACATTCTACAATGATAGAGTTTAATCAATGAATGTCAATTAGGCATGTCACATCATTCAACTATCTCATTAGATTATGCATTGTGGATGCTTTAAGGGGTAATCAGGACCGGCCCTTGGCAAGTTCACAAGGTGCTTATGAACAGGGCCTCAAAAAAACAGAGGGCGCAAATTATTTTTAGCATTCGTATTACCCTTTGTTCAGTTAATGGCCCAAAACAAAAATTAGGTTAAAGCAACAAAAACCAGTCGACGAAAGCAAGATAGAAGGAGCGGGAAAAAGTAAAGAAATTTCGGGAAAAGAAAAAAACAACTCTTCGATTTCTTCTTTGCTTACGCTTGCGACATGAATTAAACCTGCAACGATATTGTTTGAATGAGGCAATCGACAATCTTCCTTCTTTCTTCTTTCTTCACGAAATTCTGAAACAAATCACTTACAATCTGTCTCAAAAATTAGAAAATCGTTCTTCACTTCTTTTTTCTCGAAAATCAGATTTTAGAAGCTTCAAATTCCATGTTGAGGTTTCAAAATCAGAAGGAGAAGATAGGGATTAAGGTATTTCCAATTTTTTCCCGACTCCTTACTTTTTTTCTTCTGCTTAGTATCTTTTTTTTCTAATTTCTGAAGGAACAAGAAATTGAGTGAGAAACAGAGGAACAAGCACTGAAGCAGATCAGTTCCGAAAATCAGAACAAAGCGTTGAGGAAATCGATTTCATAATTTTGGAGGTACATCAATTTTGAAGATCCTGGTTCCTTACTTCTTTGTTTTGTTTCTGATACTCTTTTTTCTGATTGTTAATACTCTTTCTTCTTGATTTATGGTACTCCTTTTGTCTTTCTGTTGATTTCTTATACTAATCAGAACAAGCATTGAGGAAATAGATTTTTGACTCTTTCTTGCTGATTTGAAGTGACAAAAATCAGAATGTACTTTGTTGATTTCTGAATTTCTTTATTAGAAGAATATATGATTTGTTTCTGATTTAATTTCTATTTTTTTTATTCTTTTCTATTATTTTACAGTTTTCATACCCTTTTGTTGCTTGAGTTTCAACATATAGAAACAAGAAGAAATCGACAAATCGCATGCCTCCTAGATTAAAAAAATATGAATCGGGATATGAAAAACGTAAAAAGAAACAAAATTAAAATTTATAATACTTTTGCTTAAAGTTTGTGATCTTTCTAATTTTAAGGTTTATTTTTTGTTAAATCGCACAGGGTCTCCAAAATCTCGGAGTCGGCCCTGGGGTAATATATAATTTGACTTGATGTTTAATAATATATGCTAGAATAAGTACATATGGATCCACAATTTTTGCCTTCTAAGTAGGATACTAAAATATATAAAGAGGAGAAATAAAATATCTTCCTACTTTTTCTTCCAACCCATTTTCCTAATATTTAATTTTTTTTGAGAAATTAAATATTCTCCTACTTTTCTTCCTAATTATCTTACTACCCATTTGAAATAATAACAAGTGTCCTACCCATTTGAAATAATAACAAGTGTCCTAACATATCATTAGTTTAATCTAAATATGACACTTGTCATAATTTCATGTAGGTAGGAAGATAAGTATGAAGAAAAGATAGGAGGATATTTAATTTCTCTTTTTTTTCGTAAGAAGAAATACTTGAGTCAAACTTTATTTGCTATGAATTGTTACTTACTGTGCCGATAAAATACTTGAGCCAAACTTTATTTGCTATGAAATGTTACTTACTGTAACATCCATAAATTTTACGTCAAATTTCAACTTTTCAATCCATAATAAAAACCAAATAGTATTTGTTTACAAAACATTTTCAAATCAATCTTCATCAGAGTGTCCCGAAAACAGATCATAAGGATGAGGAGCGGTACGGTCACACATTCGCCTTGCCACGATCTCCTGAAGTACCTGAAACAATCACTGAAAACTGTAAGCCCAAGGGCTTAGTGAGCTACCCCCAAAATACCAATACCACACTGAAATGCCAAATCTGTAACCATAAATCAACAACATGCATACTGGGCCATTGGCCTGACTGGACCGCCCTACAGGGCCTACAGTCTAACTGAATCTATACCGAGCCTTTGGCATGACTGGACCGCCACGTGGGCCTACAGTCTTCCCGGACCGCTCATAGGGTATGTTAGCCTTCAGCACAAAGCAGGACCGCCGAACCCAAATCAACGAGCAAACAATCATGTACACATAACTAACATATACTGGCATATATAAGCATCGAACATAACTAACTCACTGACCATCAATCATAGCAATCTCTCATAACTAGAATACCGACCTAGCAGGCCACTAACATACCGATCCCTAAGGATCATAGAAACATAACATACTGTCTATCCTGATTCCAATCTATCAGATCATAACCATATATATATATATATATATATATATATATATATATATATATATATATATATATCATAACGATAACAACTAAAGGGCCGACCTTGGTGCCTTAGACCCTTTTGATATAGTGAGGATAACTCACTTCGCAGATGTCGACTCGGTAGATGAATCCCAACTCTCGAATCACTTGCCAAAGACTCCACCACCTATTACCATAGAACGAATCATTCTCAAAAGTCCTCAACCTTTAAAGTGCTCCATGAGCCGACTAGACAACCGCTGGTCAAAGTCCTTACTCAAGGTCAACAGTCCATGTTGACCTTAACTCGCCGAGTACCCTCAGCTACTCGCCGAGTTCCTTGAAGTTATTTTCCACTCGCCGAGTCACCGGGATGACTCGTCGAGTTCCTACAATTTTCAATCGAACCCTAAGGCCACCCGCCGAGTTTCCTTCTTGCAACACGATGGATACACAAACATTCATAACTTGGGGAAAACTCATCCGACTCGCCGAGTTGTTCATACAACTCGTCGAGTCTATGGCAATCTTCATCGGACTCACCGAGTTGTTCATCCAACTCATCGAGTCTATGGCAATCTTCATATGACTCGCCGAGTCAACCTTGCGACTCGCCGAGTCCCTTCAGTCCTTAAGCCATACAGACTCATATAAGCCATGCAATGGCTCCAAATTACAGATCCAAGCTTCTAGGGCATGCTTTTCACGTAAAGTTGCAAAATTTACGTGCATGCATGACTAAAAAGGCTCTTAATGACAAAACTAAGCTCTTAATGGGGCTTCATGCACAAGGAGGGCCTCATCCTCGACCAAAACAGAAACTTTATGATTCTAGAACTTGGGAAGGGTCCAGATCTGAAGTTACAACTTCAGATCTAGTCCATAGCCCATCTTATCAACTCAAGGTCCATAAAAAAACCCCCAAAACTCAACCATAAAGAGGTCTAAAAGGGAAAGAAGTAGAAGTGGCAATTGGATACCTCAAGAAGATGCTAATTGAGGTATGATCTGATTCCCACACTTCCTTGCTCCAATTCCTTGCCTTCCAAGCTTTTCCTCTTCCAAGAATCTTCTTTCTAAGCTTAATACACACACAAATAGGCACCACACGAATTAGGGTTTTCTTAGGAACTCTCCAGAACTGCAAAGAGACCAAAGGAGGCTGAGGCTCCTTTAAATAGGGTGCAAAACCCCGGGATTTAGGGTTTCATCTGCCAGCTCCTACTCGTCGAGTCTCTTAATGGACTTGGCGAGTAGGTCACTAAACACGCGTATCAAACCCGCTGCTACTCGATGAGTAGGGCAACCAACTCGTCGAGTAGGACTTAAAACCAAATAACCTTTTATTTAAATCCATACCTGGAATCGGGGCGTTACAATTCTCCCTCACTTGAACTAGACTTCGCCCTCGAAGTCCCTCGGGATAAAAAATGCCGGGTAATGCTCACGCATCTCCGCCTCCGGCTCCCATGTCCACTCGGATCCCCTGCGGTGTTCCCACTGCACCTTCACCAAAGGTATTACCTTGTTCCGAAGGATCTTCTTCTTCCTTTCCAAAATGGCCACCGACCTCTCCACATAATTCAGGCGCTCATCGACCTGAATGTCGTCCAGTGATACCACTGCCTCCTGGTCCATGATACACTTCCGCAATTGCGAAACATGGAACGTGCTATGAATCCGGCTAAGCTCTTCCAGAAGCTCTAGCCTATAAGCCACCTTGCCAACCCTGGCAATGATCTTGAACGGCCCAATGAAACGGGGACCCAATTTTCCCCTTTTCCTGAAACGAATCACACCCTTCCAGGGTAAGACCTTCAGGAGTACCATGTCACCCACCTGAAATTCCAACTCAGATCGGCGTCTGTCGGCATAACTCTTCTGCCGACTCTGAGCGGTCTGCAAACGCTGTCTAATCTGCTGTATCTTTTCGGTAGTTTGCAGAACTACCTCTGTCCGTCCCATCACCCTGTGCCCAATTTCACCCCAGCAGACTGGGGTTCTACACTTCCGACCATACAACAACTCGAAAGGCGGGGCGCCAATACTGGAATGATAGCTGTTGTTGTAGGCGAACTCTACAAGCGGTAGGTGGGAATCCCAACTCCCACCAAAATCAATGACGCACGCCCTCAACATATCCTCAAGGGTCTGGATGGTCCGCTCACTCTGCCCATCTGTCTGCGGATGGAAAGCTGTACTAAAATGCAGTCGCGTACCCAGTTCCTCATGGAACTTCTGCCAAAAACGGGAAGTAAACCTGACATCCCGATCGGAAACGATAGAAACTGGAACCCCATGGCGAGAGATAATCTCGCTGACATACATGTCGGCCAATTTCTCAGCCGACGAGCTCTCCCGAATGGCCAAGAAATGGGCACTCTTGGTCAACCGATCCACGATGACCCAAATAGCATCGAACCCCTTCGCCGTCCTCGGAAACTTTGTAATGAAATCCATCGTGATCTGCTCCCATTTCCACATGGGAATCTCCAGAGGCTGCAGCTTGCCATGCGGCCTCTGATGCTCGGCCTTGACCATCCTACAGGTCAAGCACCTCTCAACATACCCAGCGATTTCTCACTTCATTCCGGGCCACCAATAACTCAAACTCAAATCACGATACATCTTGGTGGCCCCCGGATGAATAGAAAAGTGAGACTTATGAGCCTCCTCCATCACTGTCTGCCAAACCCCTCCGGACATCGGAACCCAAACGCGGCCGTATCAAGTCAACAACCCGCGACTATCCCGAACAAACCGGGCGCGCTCGCCCTTAATCCGCTCCATCTTCCAGTTCTCTGGTCTCATGCCCTCGACCTGAGCATCCCTAATCAAGCTCACAAGCGGGGAATCCACCGCTATCCTCATACACCTTGCCGGGGTAGAAGACCCAGCCGACTTGCGGCTCAAAGCGTCCGCAACCACATTCGCTTTACCAGGATGGTAAAGGATCTCACAATCATAGTCCTTGACCACATTCAGCCACCTGCGCTGCCTCATGTTCAGGTTCGGCTGATCCATGATGTGCCTCAAACTCTTGTGATCCGTGTATATAGTACATCGGACCCCGTACAGATAATGCCTCCAAATCTTGAGAGCGAAGACCACCGCTCCAAACTCAAGATCGTGCGTAGGGTATCTCATCTCATGCGGCTTCAGCTGCCGCGATGCATAGGCTATTACCCGTCCCCTCTGCATGAGGACCGCCCCCAGACCTGTGATGGACACATCATAAAATACCACGAAATCTTCGACTCCCTCGGGGAGCGTCAACACTGGCGCCTCACACAAACGTCGCCGGAGTGTCTCAAACGCCCTCTGCTGCTCAGGGCCCCACCGGAAATCCACCCCCTTCCTCGTTAGACGAGTGAGGGGTACTGCAACCTTGGAAAAATCTTGAATAAATCTCCGGTAGTACCCTGCAAATCCCAAGAAACTCCTGATGTCGGAGGGAGATTTCGGAGTCTCCCACCGCATAACCGCCTCCACCTTGGCCGGATCGACCAAAATCCCCTCCTTGTTAACAAGATGCCCGAGGAACTGGACCTCTCGTAACCAAAACTCACACTTCGAGAACTTGGCATACAGCCGTTCTCGCCGCAGAACCTCCAGCAGCTCCCTGAGATGCTCCTCATGCTGCTCTCGGGTCTTGGAATACACCAATATATCGTCTATGAACACAATGACTGAGCGATCGAGCATCGGTCTGCAGACCCGGTTCATCAAATCCATGAACACTGCCGGCGCGTTGGTGAGCCCAAACGGCATCACCACGAACTCGTAATGACCATAACGAGTCCGAAACGCGGTCTTTTCCACGTCTTCCTCCCTCACCCTGACCTGGTGATATCCAGACCTCAAATCGATCTTGGAAAACCAAGATGCACCCTGCAGTTGATCGAAAAGATCATCTATCCTCGGGAGTGGATAACGGTTCTTCACCGTTAACTTATTCAACTCCCTATAGTCAATGCACATCCTGTACGAACCGTCCTTCTTCCTGACAAAAAGGATCGGTGCTCCCCATGGGGAACTACTCGGACGAATAAACTGCTTACCCAGCAGCTCCTGCAACTGAGATGACAACTCCTGCATCTCTGGCGGTGCCAGTCGGTACGGCGCCTTAGCGATAGGGGCCGCCCCCGGCACCAAATCAATCCTAAACTCCACCTGCCTCTCCGGAGGCACTCCAGGTAACTCATCCGGAAACACGTCAGCAAACTCTCTAACCACCGAGACCTCTGAAACTGAAGTCTGATCCCTGGCCCGCGTGTCCAGCACACACGCTAAATAACCTGCACATCCGTGCTGAATATACTGCAGAGCCCTGGCGGCCGAACAAAACCCTGATCCTACTCTGGTGCCCTCACCATATACCACCAGTTCTCCCCCACTTGGGGTTCGAACTACTACTTGCTGTCCCTCACAGTCGATCATGACGCCTAATCGACTGAGCCAATCCATCCCTACGATCACGCACACTTCCCCCATGGGAATAGGAATCAAATCTATCAGGAAGGGCACCCCGAAAATCTCCAACTCGCATCCCCGGTAGACCGAAGAAGCAGAAACCCCGTGCTCGTTGGCGATCAAAACTCGCAACGGACACTCAAGCTCATCTACCGACACACTAAACCCCCTACTGAAAGTCTGAGATACGAACGACCGACTCGCCCCCGAGTCAAATAAAACCAAAGCAGGCAAAGAATTCACTAAAAACGTACCTAATCACAGGTACAACCAATAGGCATAACACAAATACAATAACTGAGACAGAGAATAGAAACGTACCAGCAACCACATCTGGTGCTGCCTTGGCCTCCTCGGCCGTGAGCTGGAAGGCGCGACCCTGAGCCTTCGGAGGCTCCACCTTGACTGGCCTCCCATCTCCAATCCTCACAGTAGCTGGCGTGGGACCCTCTGCCGGCTTGGCGGTGAGCTGCGGACAGTTGGTCTTCACATGACCAACCTGGTGACAATGATAACAAATCCTCATATCTGCTGGAGGGGCGGACTGGCGACAGTCCCTGGCATAATGCCCCTCCTTGCCACATTTGTGGCACCCACCTCCTGCTCGACAAACCCCCGAATGACCCCTGCCACACTTTCCACAAGTGCGGCGCTGTTGACTCCCAGTCCGAGTATCAGCGGTCTTAGACCGCTTAGGCGCCGGCTGAGATTGTGCCGGTGCCTGACGCTGCTCCTTCAACTGCAGCTCTATCTCCAACTCACGCCGCCTCGCGGCTTCCTGAAGATCCAAGAGGGTATCACATCGCTGTGTAGACACAAACTGTCGAATATCAGTCTTGAGCATACTCAGATAACAGGTCATCTGAGACTGCTCCGAAGCAAACTCCGGGCAGAACATAGCCCTCTCCGTGAACATACGAGTGATCTCCATCACTGACTCCCCATCCTGTCTCAATGTCAAAAACTCCTGAGCAAGCTGCTCCTGCTTAACACGTGGAACGTAGCGGGTGCGGAACATATCCCAGAACTGCTCCCAAGTAACAGCAGCTCGCTGATCATCCGTGTAGACCCTGTCGTCAATCTCCACCAGTCCTTTGCCCCAAGCCTCAGCAGGTTCAGGGCACACCTGACCTTCTGGTCAGCAGGACATGAACACGTGAAGAAACATCCCTCCACGTCAGATAACCACCTCATAGCCCTGATCGCATCCTGTGTACCATCAAACGTCGGGGGCTTCGTATTATCGAAATCCCGGTACTGGAAAGCCCTGCTGGCTCCTCCTCCAACCCCTGCCGCGGTTACAGCCGATGTGGCTGCAGTGGCCGCTGTCTCTGCCAAAGCTGCGTATCGCTCATCAAAGTACTCAACCATCGCGGTCTTAATCGACCCAAACATCTCTGGTAGCTGCGCTCGGAACGCCGCAACAATCTCGTCGTGCAGGATCTCTCGGATCCTGGCATCCAACTCCTCCGTCCCAATCTGAACCACGGGCTCAGGTGCTACCGGCACCTCCGACCCTCCGTCTCCCGATCCTGATCCTGATCCTGATCCGGATCCAGAAGCAACACGCCTCGTCACCACCATACTGAAATATATATTCAAGACGTCAGATAAACAACATAATATCGGATGATCAATTCCCACAAACCCTAGGGGTTGTGACTTCCTTGCTACGCGTATGGGTCTTGTGCTTTCAGTAGTACGGGCCTATACTACCTTCCACACCTATCCATATTTGTCGCAAGTATCACCACAACGCCCTAACACTACTACCAACATAATATGCGCTCAACCCTCGCTCCTAGAGGGATATCAACTATTTCGCGACTGGCTTCATAGCTTCTCACAACCCACTCATCCATGAAACTTTCATCAGCCCCTGCAGCGCTAGTGTATGCTAGTCGCACATAACGCTGGACCCAATAGACTTTCGAATACCCAATCCTACCCGAAGGCCGAATCAACATTCTCAGGCTATAAGGTCTTAATTATGTACAGCCGCGATGCCTACACTAAACATCTACAGTTATGATGTCAATTCCACATACAAGAAACCCTAGGCTAATGGGCATCATATAATCAGGAAAACCTATCATGCGATTCCTGAAGATCCCTAGCCTAGCACTAGCATGCTGTTCTAACATATCAAATATCAAATAATTGTATGGTATTTTGGGGTTTACTTACAGGCTTCGGCTGATCGTACCCTCTGCATCCTCCATCCTTTATTTTGAAAACCATTTAAAAAAAAATTACTTTCCGAAAATCTCCTTGATTTGAGACTGGATTCACACGAGCGTTCCTCCAATTCACTCAAACCAAGGCTCTGATACCAACTTGTAACATCCATAAATTTTACGTCAAATTTCAACTTTTCAATCCACAATAAAAACCAAATAGTATTTGTTTACAAAACATTTTCAAATCAATCTCCATCAGAGTGTCCCGAAAACAGATCATAAGGATGAGGAGCGGTACGGTCACACCTACCCCTTGCCCTGATCTCCTGAAGTACCTGAAACAATCACTGAAAACTGTAAGCCCAAGGTCTTAATGAGCTACCCCCAAAATACCAATACCACACTGAAATGCCAAATCTGTAACCATAAATCAACAACATGCATACTGGGCCATTGGCCTGACTGGACCGCCCTACAGGGCCTACAGTCTAACTAAATCTATACCGAGCCTTCGGCATGACTGGACCGCCACGTGGGCCTACAGTCTTCCCAGACCGCTCATAGGGTATGTTGGCCTTCAGCACAAAGCAGGACCGCCGCAACCCAAATCAACGAGCAAACAATCATGTACACATAACTAACATATACTGGCATATATAAGCATCGAACATAACTAACTCACTGACCATCAATCATAGCAATCTCTCATAACTAGAATACCGACCTAGCAGGCCCCTAACATACCGATCCCTAAGGATCATAGAAACATAACATACTGTCTATCCTGATTCCAATCTATCAGATCATAACCATATATATATATATATATATATATATATATATATATATATATATATATATATATATATATATATATCATAATGATAACAACTAAAGGGCCGGCCTTGGTGCCTTAGACCCTTTTGATATAGTGAGGATAACTCACCTCGCAGATGTCGACTCGGTAGATGAATCCCAACTCTCGAATCACTTGCCAAAGACTCCACCACCTATTACCATAGAACGAATCATTCTCAAAAGTCCTCAACCTTTAAAGTGCTCCATGAGTCGACTAGACAACCGCTGGTCAAAGTCCTTAGTCAAGGTCAATAGTCCATGTTGACCTTAACTCGCCGAGTACCCTCAACTACTCGTCGAGTTCCTTGAAGTTATTTCCCACTCGCCGAGTCACCGGGATGACTCGTCGAGTTCCTACAATTTTCAATCGAACCCTAAGGCCACCCGCCGAGTTTCCTTCTTGCAACACGACGGATGCACAAACATTCATAACTTGGGGAAAACTCATCCGACTCGCCGAGTTGTTCATACAACTCGTCGAGTCTATGGCAATCTTCATCGGACTCGCCGAGTCTATGGCAATCTTCATATGACTCGCCGAGTCAACCTTGCGACTCGCCGAGTCCCTTCAGTCCTTAAGCCATACAGACTCATATAAGCCATGTAATGGCTCCAAATTACAGATCCAAGCTTCTAGGGCATGCTTTTCACGTAAAGTTGCAAAATTTACGTGCATGCATGACTAAAAAGGCTCTTAATGACAAAACTAAGCTCTTAATGGGGCTTCATGCACAAGGAGGGCCTCATCCTCAACCAAAACAGAAACTTTATGATTCTAGAACTTGGGAAGGGTCCAGATCTGAAGTTACAACTTCAGATCTAGTCCATAGCCCATCTTATCAACTCAAGGTCCATAAAAAAACCCCCAAAACTCAACCATAAAGAGGTCTACAAGGGAAAGAAGTAGAAGTGGCAATTGGATACCTCAAGAAGATGCTAATTGAGGTATGATCTGATTCCCACACTTCCTTTCTCCAACTCCTTGCCTTCCAAGCTTTTCCTCTTCCAAGAATCTTCTTTCCAAGCTTAATACACAGACAAATAGGCACCACACGAATTAGGGTTTTCTTAGGAACTCTCCAGAACTGCAAAGAGACCAAAGGAGGATGAGGCTCCTTTAAATAGGGTGCAAAACCCCGGGATTTAGGGTTTCATCTGCCAGCTCCTACTCGTTGAATCCCTTAATGGACTCGGCGAGTAGGTCACTAAACACACGTATGAAACTCGTTGCTACTCGACGAGTAGGGCAACCAACTCGTCGAGTAGGACTTAAAACCAAATAACCTTTTATTTAAATCCATACCTGGAATCGGGGCGTTACACTTACTGTACTGATAATGTTCATGAATTTAAGTTATATTTTTTTCGATTATCAAATACGCAAGATATAAAACTTAATGTTGCTTATAAATAAAAGTTTCATATGGAATAATAAAAAATTACATCTACGTCACACTAGCGGTGGAGACGGAAAACAAGAAATAGTTTTAAATTTTGATTGAGTCACATAGGTTTCTTCGAGATAAAATACAACACATGTCATCTCATTCTAGTGGATTAATAGTCGATATAAAGAAGGCGAAGTTTTTTTTTAAAACAGTGGAATATATATATAAAAAAACTAGCAAGAAGCTAGAAAAATTACCAAGTAATTACATTTGGATTAGACAACCAATAATCCCAAGCTAAACAATAATTTTTGTTTCTATTAGAAATCCAAAAATAAGATTTAGAAACTATATTGTCAAAAAGAGAATCTCTTTAGGCTTTTCCGCTCAAAAAATTAGATTGTTAATGTAATTCCACAAGGCCCAAAAGGTGATGATCACAACTGCATCAAATATCTGTTTATTTCCAGCACTCAAAGAAACTCCATCCGCCCAGGTAATCAAACTATGAACTGATAACAAAGGAGGAAGATCAATCTCCCACCACCTTGCAATGCGACTCCAAAGAGGGACAAGAAGCGGGGAAGTAGTAAACAAATGATCTGAAGACTCCCCAACTTCCAAACAAACTGGGCATAAAACAAAAACAATATCCACACATTTATCCCTTAAATTAAGCCGAGTTGAAAGCTTATTCCAACTTTTGCGCCAAAGAAGTATATTCAACATAATGGGGACTAAATTATTCTATCTAGTATGAACGCCTGTAGACAGAAGCAAACACGAGTCCAAATAATATCTGGTAGAAGAGACCACAAAACTCCTATAGCATCTAAATCCCACCGCAAGCGATCCACATTATTGGAAAATTGAAAACGTTGCAGATCCCTTAAAAGCTCCTCCCACTGACAGAGTCTTAGACCAGATAGCGGCCTAGAAGGATAACTTAACTGCAGTTTGTCCACAAAGTTTCGATCTAACACTAGAGCATGAGGATTAGGGTTAGAGGCGAACACTCTATGAAACCTATATGTCACGTCCCAAAATTTACGAGTAAAAATTTCCTTTTAAATAAGTCATAAACATTCATTCGTTTTCCCAAAGGACGATCATAATAAAAGTATTCTCAAAATATCAGAGTAAATCATAAATAGTCAATGCAGAATAAGTCACCAGGGGATGCAGTGTGATCAAATCGGGCCCTTCCTTTTGAAACCAGTAGTACCTAAAAACATTTTAAACATAAATCGTAAGCACAAAGCTTAGTGAGTTTCCCAAATACCACATACAACGCGCACACACACACACAGATATATATATATATATATATATATATATATATATATATATATATATATATATATATATATATATATATATACTAGCCGTTTACCCACGCCAAGCGACGGGTGCAAATAATTAATTTTAACAATTAGTTCTATTGAGGCGATTAGTTATTTTGTGCAAATAGTTTAATACATCTAAACAATTATAAATAAGAATCATGGTAGAAGAAACAAATTCAATTAGTTCTTGGCGAAAATACCCTCTTTCCAGCATGTTGACCAACAACTATTTCGGAATCAATAACATTGTACTGAAAACTTTTACAAATCAATCGGGTGTCGTTACACAATCCATTTGATGGGTCGAGATTATGAAACAGTATTATCGGACATCGGATTTTCATTTATAGGTAATAAGGGGGTAAACCACTAACATCGAGCATGTTCAAGAATTCCACATGATAAAAGCTATTTATATCGTCTATTGTTTCATCAAAACTATAGCAAATTTTTTCTTCTCCATGAAATCGGTCGATCAAATAATCATTATCTCATCGATACTAATATTTATTGTGGATAATATTGAATGACTTTTCTTTTTCAATGAAGGGAATCACCATATCCTCAGGGATGTAAATAAACTTTTCGTGCACCGTTTCTTCAACTTCATCACCGACACGTAATAGAAAGCATGTGAACCATGGATCAGTTAGTGCTCTCATATTTATAGTTAACCGTAAATTGATAATCGAAGACCAAAGAGGCGACATTCGTATGCTAGAATCCACAGTCTGTGCTCGTGTTCCACATCTAACGACCGACGACACTTGTTTGAAATCACCTACCAAAACCATTATCTTTCCACCATATAGGAGCATAACCACAATGCTATCTTTTATTGTACGGTCAATCTCCTTTAACGCATGACTCCTCGAAATTTAGGAGATAATTGTTTTACCTTTTTATTCCTTTTTTAACAGAGAGTGTGGTTCATAATTATAATTTCATTGTAATATGAAACTTAATTGTCTGAATATGATTAATTACTTTTTTTTTTGGTGTCAATGACTTTTCTTTTGGACGCTAATGAATCGTATCATTTTATTGAATAGTTTTTTTTGGTGAATATATAGGAAAATACTATCATTTTAACATTAGAATATATCTATAATATACATATTCCGTAAAACCGATCATGTTAATGGGTTGAGACATTGGTCTATTTACTATAATTATGTCTAAAACATTCATTTATTAATTTCCATCTAATATGTTGAATCTTGACATTTTTATATCATACCAAATATGTCACGCCACCAAACCAAGGATGGCGGAAACGTCCGGAGGTGGCGCACTTCATGTATAGTATCACAACAACAAGTGTAATAGTGCTCATAGTAAATACAACCATCATAAATATAATTGAAAAAGTTACACCATAGTATGAGTTACATGTTTCAAAATCAATTACATCATGATGACAAAAATATATAAATTGACGTCTTGCGTCCCATCCTCAAAAGCAGTTGATTACCTGTTTCACGGGTTTCCTGAGAATACAAGTAGTTTTGAAAGAGTGTCAACAATTAAGTTGGTGAATTCATAAGCTTTTGGGTGAAATGTTGGAGAAACCTTTATTGGTAAAATGTAATGTATACACAAGAAAAATCCAATATTTTCCTTATAAAAGTTTATGTAGTCTTAAATCCAAAGACTGAATGCATGAGTGTGTGTTCGTAATTTAAACGAGAAATGCAGTTTTAAATATATAAAACCCCTTTTTGTTTTCCTTTTTAAAGTTGAATTTCCCGTAAACGTTAAGTGATGTTAACTCCCTATGTGAGTCGCTATAACCATACTACAACCGGATGAGCTGTTAAAACGTTTTTCAGACGTTAAAATTTGTTATGACTTTTGTCACCCGTAGACCTGCAGGTCCCGCTGTAGCTAGCAGCAAGGTGTGGGGTGTCAATCCCAATATAGATCTATACACAATTATCATGCTCTCCCTCCGATAGATTCTGGTTATAACTTACATGAATTTCTAACCCGTACTCTAAGAGTACATTTGGAGAATTGTCTCACAACTTACGTTAACGAGTTTACGTGTAGTGTACGAGTAAAAACCTTTTCTGTGGTGGGGGTGAAATCCCCCTTTGTGTACCAAATTAGTGATGTGAATTTCCTAAACCATACCTATTATAGTTTATAGTGTAGTAGTTGAAAATCCGATAGTATTGTGGTGAGACCGTTCATGTGTATGTAATAGCCTAACCAATGCATAACTATACTTGTTATATTTCATCATGCATTATTTGTAATTTCAAAGGACCTTATACTTTATAGGGTATTTTCTGTTCTATGAACATATCACAACAGATAAACATATGCAAAATACAAAATCATCACAGGTTACACTTTGCTCAACATGTTACAAAGTGTTATGAATATTGTAAATCTGTTAACTTGTTTTTAACTTTTCTACACTGTTTTAGAAAAAGTCATAGAAAAATCATACGAAGTCAAAAGCTAAATCCGTAAACTCTGAGAGTTTAGAAAACGTGTCTAGTTTGTTCATAAATTTTATTATGATTTTTGGAAGTCTCTAACTTGTGTGAAAATGTCCATATTCACAGACTGGTCTGAATTCGTTTCTGAAATGATAGGCAGTTTTGTAAAAATCACCATAAATTGTAGAAAAATCATATGGAGATATGCAAGTAGTCATTTTAAAGGTATGAACCTGAACTACTTGCATATTAAACAGTTTTGAAAAATATTGAGTTTAAGATGACCAAAACGGTCTGTGAATAGGACTCAACTTTTCTGATGAAAGCTGTTGTTTGAATTTAGTTGAGTTTTTGACATTTTAACTTGTATTCTCCCCCTAAAACTTGAAGAAAACATGAAAATGTGGGGGTATGAACTCACATTGAGTGATCTATTAAGATGGATGATGAAAAGAAGAAGTTTCCAAGTTAAGAACACTTGGAAGACACTTGAAGATTTGAAGATCCTAAGCACAAATATGATGATATTTGTATAAGAGATTCATGATTTGAGTGAAGGAATGTAGAGTATTCAACTGTAGGATGAATTTACTTACCAAGACTGAAGTGAAAAGCTCAAGATCAACCTTGAAATCTCGAGTTCTAGAAAGGGAGAGAGAGAGAGAGAGAGGTGTTTGCTTTTTGGTGGGAGAGAGAGTGAGTAGAGTGGGGAGTGATATGGGTGTTTCCAGCTTTTGATGAGGCTATGCAGCTGGAGGAGGGGTGTCAAAGGACAAATAATACACTAGGTAGGGAGGAATAGTGACTGAAGGTTGTCCTATAAGGGTATGGGTGTTAACTTGTGTTATACTCTAGATAAACTCAACACTCTATCACAAAATCTAACTTAATAGATTTTATTATTGGACAAGGATTTTCCCCAAAAATATAATTAAAATATGAATATTTAGGGTTTCTTATGTTAAAATACGAGTTTGGATGAAAATCCCGCTTTAAAATCACGAAAAACGGGCTTAAAATGAAGTTTGGGTCAAAAACCGGGAAGAAGCTGCGAGCAGCCGAAGCCAGGAGGTGAGGTTCGGTCCATGGTGCTGAACAACCGAGAGCAGGTTCGGTCCGAGGGGAGGTTCGGTTGCAAGGTCAGGACCGAAGGTGGTGGAAGCGAAATGGACCGAGAGGCATGCAAGGAGGCGAACCCGAAGGTGACTTCGGTTCTAATAGGGGTCTCAGTTCTAATAGCAGTTCGGTCCTTCTAAGCAAGTTCGGTTCTAAGTAAGTTTGGTTCCTAAGAGGTTTCGACTCTTAAGAGGGTTCGGTTCCTAAGAGGTTTCGACTCTTAAGAGGGTTCGGTTTCTAAGAGGTTTCGACTCTTACTGGTTGATTTTCCGTTTATCTTCCCGTTTCGAGTTGTTTTCGACTAAATTAAGGGTCGGGATGCCCCGAGTGATCATAAAAAGTTGAGAGAGATTTTGAGAGAGATTTCTCACACTTAGAGAGATTTGGGAGAGATTTCACATACTTAGAGAGATTTGGGAGAGATTTCATATTCTTGGAGAGATTTCTCATACTTAGAGAGATTTGGGAGAGATTTCACATACTTGGAGAGATTTCTCATACTTAGAGAGATTTCACATACTTAGAGAGATTTGGGAGAGATTTGAGGTAGAGAGAGATAGAGCGAGAGAGATTTGGGAGAGATTTCACATACTTGGAGAGATTTCTCATACTTAGAGAGATTTGGGAGAGATTTCACATACTTAGAGAGATTTGGGAGAGATTTCACATACTTAGAGAGATTTGAGGTAGAGAGAGATAGAGCAAGAGAGATTTGGGAGAGACTTCGTATGAGACCTTTTCGGTTGTTTAGCTTCGCTATGCAAGGTTTGTAAAACTCGTTAAGCCTTGTTATGAACGTTATACGCTCATGAGGGGATACATAATAGTGTTTTACCAAGTAGTCTCATCACTTACCCTAATTAGGGTTTGAGAATTCTGAACATAGGGATTTTCCAAGTGATAACTTCTTATTAAAATAGCGAGTTGTACAATAGTAACATAATGTAAACTCTAATATACAAGGTTAATTTGAGTTGACCGGTTTGACTTGTTAACTTTATTTGACTTTGGCTTGACCAGAATTTGTCGGTTGTCACAAAATATGGCCTTGAAAATAAGGGAATTGGTTTAAAACTTTTGCCAAATAATTGGACGGTAACATACCGGAGAAATCATAATTATTTTGCTTAAGAAGTTTTTATTGTTATAAGTTACGTTGGTTTTAAGAATCTACTTTCAAATGATATAGAATTATAAATGGAGTTTGTTTTTTAAGCCGGTTACCTTGCTTACCTTGGTGACATTTTAACATACTTAAACACATTTGGTTTGAAATATTTTTTTATGTGTCTTCACGGAAAAAGTTATAAGACTTTGTATTTTATTAAGTGAGCTTTCATTCACTCTATAAACAAAAACAAAAATGCCTAAATGTCCACCAAAAAATATTGAAATGTCAAGTGTTTCGATAGATACATCATTTTACATGAATTCAATATATAAATTCTATTCCGTGATATGTTTAAAGAAAATAAACTTTCATTTTGAACCCTATTTAACCAAAAAAACATTGTTACTCAAAATTGGAATAATATTTAAGTGTTAGTCAATCACATTCAAGCTACATTGTGTTAAGAAAGATCAAGTTACATAATGGGGACCATATTCTGTAAATTACTTTACATATCCTAATATTATTTTCTAATTGGGTTAAATGTATGAAACTAAGTTGTTATTTCTAGCATTTAACCCATGATGAAAAGATTAAATGCATCTTTAAATTATTACAAATCTTACCCAACAAACATAAGATAGATTTCAATTCATTCAAAGTGTGAATCCCATAGTTTCTAAAACCTTTTTAATGAATCGAAAATCCAACAAAATTAATCTTATGGTCCAAATGCCCCGACATGTTGAACACTGTCTTTGAGCCTCCCGGTTCACCAACTGAACCGAGCTCAAAGTCTCAAATGTCCAGAGTGAGCTGCTCCTGCTCATCAGGGTCACTACATTAGACTGATGCATGAACTGCTGAACAAAAATGTTTGACTTGGGAAATAAGAGTAAAAGAGAGAAGAGAGGGTCGGGATGGTGGCTTGGAAAATCACAAAAAAGATGGGAGGTGATGAATCTGGTGACCAGAGCCTGAGAAAACCCTGAAAAATGATTATGTTGCAACAACCTTACCTAAAATCCACGATATTGACCAACTCATACTCAACCAGCAAAGGATCATCGTCCTTTTTTTTAACCTTACATTAGCTTCCTCTGTCCATTTGTCCCACTACAAACTTCATTGGTCTTATAAACATTTTGATTTTACATTGAACAGAGTTACAATGCTATCAGATTTCATCAACTCCTCTGTACCATGACAATTCAAAATAATTCTCAAAAACTTGAAATTACACAATGTTATTATCACTTACAATAAATCTTAGCAGTCAGTAACCTATATATAATCCAAATAGTTAATGAAAATCACCTTGATTTTTCCATGGAGCATTTACAAATATCTCGTCATTTAAAGCATAATTCCTTTGAGTGGATGATTTTTGCAAAAGAACCAAATTACAAAGAAATTTATCATTAAATTAACCATCTAGTTAACACTAAACACAATTAACCAGAAAGAAGCTTAAATAAAACACGATGGCTTAGAAGTTTGAGAAGAAACCGAAGCATATTAGAAAGAAAGTAATGTTGTAATTCTTTAAATTTTAAAGAACATGTAACTGATTTTTAGTTCAAAAACTATACCATTTGACTAAAAAAGTAAAAGCATACCATCAAAATTTCTTATTTAGGACATTAACATTGATGTTTTTCCTACAATGTAAATACTAATAAAGATGAGGACAAATATTGAGGTGATAAACACAAAGGTAGATGATGCCTTACCATTACATAGCCCTTCTAGTTCACTGCAACAAAAAAATCATGTTAGATGCAAAAGACATGAGTTTGCAAAATTCTTATTTTGAATCCTATTTGTAGAGTGAACATGGACAAAGAGCTTCACAAAGAAGAAAACTCAATAAATGTAAAAATTGAGACTACTCTTGTCAACATGAATAGAAGAAGATGTTTTGTTAACTTCGTTACCCTTAGCTATAAATTCCATTATCAATGCAAAGTGCATCCCATAATTGAAGCATATGATTACTTCTGCTCTTAACCTATAGAGGCATCACTTATCAGGCTTCTGAAAAAAAGAAAAAAAAGGATAAGATATCTGTCAAACCCATTAAAATTACATGAAAACATGAAATGATCAATTGAATATGTTCAGAAAATGGTAATAAAATCTAAAAAATAAATTAAAAATGATAAATCAATTTTATCACATCCTTAATTATCCAAATGACACTTGATGGGAAAAAGAAGAAAAGGCATTAAGTACCTAATTCAAGAAACCTGGAACACTTAAAAATATGGGGAAATCATTACCATAGGTTGCAACGATGGTATAGTTGTTTGGATTCTTAGGCATAAAGGGAAGACATACCAAGGTATCGATGATACTGGAATCCAACTGGTTAGATCCGTTTTCCGGATTGTCTGTCTGTATGGAAACTTGGTTTATGTGTTTTTGTCGAACATCTCATTCCCTACAACACATTTTCAAGAACACAAATTTAAACATACATATATAGATAAATTTAACCTTTTACTAAAAGATTATAAAAAAACAAAATATACAGTTACCTGGATGAGAAAACGAAGAAGATGATGGTGTTTTCAAGATCTATTCGCATCCTCTGTTGACCACAAAAAAAACTCATGTTGGGTGTTTATCTACGATCGAGAGAGAAAGAGAGAAAGAGAGAGAGAGAGAGAGAGAGAGAGAGAGAATCGACAACAACTAACATAGGTGGTGGGGGATGTGCAGTGGTTCAGTAAAAGATAGGCTTTTTGAGAGGCGCCGAAAGATTACATGGTAGCGCAATGAAGGCCTAAAGGGCACATCATTTTGACTAATGGGAGTGCAATAGATGTCGCCTGAAAAAGAAGCAACAAGCCATAGTCGAACACATTCACTCCAAACGAATTTTAGGGTGGATCTTCAGGATGGTGTTGGGGGTTGGCAGCTGTAATGGCTTGCTGCGATGTTTGACAAAAAACAAGAAGCAAAAACTCAGCACGTTCTATTTTTGAGAGAGTGCGTGTGAGGTTATTTGGGGATGGCATATGGGGCAAGGATAATCGTTGGTACATATAACAAAATAAGGGAATGCAGTCCAAAATCTATGGATATCAGCCGAGATATTAGGATTCAACATTAGCTGGATAGGGATTAAAGGGGCTAGGTTAAAAGCAAATGAGGATATACTGTAATCACAAAGAAAACCCAACGGAAGGCATATAGTGTCACACCCCAAAACCGGAACGGCGGAAACGTTCTGGGGTGGAGGACGTCATGTTTAGTATCACAAGACATGCATCATAGTAAGCAAAGTAATAAAAAACCATTTCATTAGAAAGAAAGTGTTTACAAAGTATGTGGTTTCACAAAACATAGAATACATAGCAAATAACAAAAAGACATGAAGCTATACTGCTCCATATTCTGAATCCCAGTGCGCGAACCTGTCTACTGGTCTCCTGAGAATACAAGTTATTTTGAAAGCGTAGATCAGCATTTAAGCTGGTGAGTTCATAAGATTTTAGTGATGTAATGTGAGTAGTAAGAAAGTTGTAGTAAGTTGTAGTAAGTTCTGTTTAGAAAAGTTTGTCTGTTCCTCCAGAAAAACCTATATTTCCTGCTTTGTGGTAAGATAAATAAAAAATGACTCAACAGTCCTTTCTATGAGTAGTAAATGGATACAAGTTATATAAAAACCCAGAGTAAACAAACTATAGGTTGTGTGTATCTGCCCTAAGCCCACAACCAAACAAGGAACATGAAATGAGGCGGAAGACACACATGCCATTGTTTGTTAGATCATCGTTGTATATAACCCCTGCGTATTCACTCGGTACTCACAGAGTTAACTGTAATAGTTCCTTTATATTTGAATGAAAAGATCCTTTAAGAAAACCCTTATTTCTTATAATAAAATGATAACCACAGTAGTTCCTTCTATAATCACTTAGTTTATACTTGTTATATATAATCTAATATCGAACAGATAGTTAATTGTGTGAATCTGCCCTAAGCCCACAACCAAACAAGGAATAGGGAATGAGGCGGAAGGCACACATCCAACTACCTATCGGATATTAATTATATATAAACCTGGTGTATAAACTAAGGTATTATAGAACTAACCACCTAAGGTCCTTTAAGTTTTACTGGTTTAATAAAATGGATTAAACCCTTTACTGGTGAGTTTCTAGTTTTGTATACCAAAAGTTCTTGTTTGAAAAGTATGTTTGTGTACTAGAAAACGGTGCATTGATTTAGTGTCCTATGACCTGGCCCATACCTGGTACCCCTTATGATTACTTAGTGTATGCGGAAACATATATACATCTAAGATCGGATAGATAGTAGGTTGGGTGAATCTGCTCTAAGCCCACAACCAAACAAGGAATAGGAAATGAAGCGGAAAGCACACATCCTACTACCTGTCGGATCCGATTAATATATATCCCTAAATGCATACACTAAGGAATCATAAAGTTAGCATTATAGGCCCCCTTCTACTGAATGTACTAGACTCGACTGTTCTGTGTGTCGGTTGTAAAATGTAAGTTTTCCCTAGTTTATAACTATCTTGACTCGAAAATAGTTTGTATTAACTTTCAAGTGCAACTATCACAATATGTAAGTAATAGGAAAATATAAGTACTCAGTTGTCTTATGAACTGACATTCTGCAGTACTGTTTACCTTTAACTTATTAGTTTAGTTAAGGTAAAATGTGATATTATTGTTACCATGCTTGATTTGACTAGTATAACACGACGTTCGAGACATCGAAATGATATGACATTCGTCACCCGTAGACCTGCAGGTCCCACTGTAGCTAGCAGCAAGGTGTGGGATGGTCAATCCCGTATAGATCTATACACAAATTCACACTCTCCCTCCAGGAGACTCTGGTACCAAACATGCAACAACTATGTATGCCGTGCCATGAAGTAGTATCTCACATTATCGTTATAGTATCTTAGTAAGTTCTCGTTATAGCATCTTAGTATCCTCTAGTGTTTAGCATCTTAGTATCTTCTCTTGTTATAGTATCTTAGTATACTCTAGTATCTAGCATCTTACTATCTTCTAGTTATAGTATGAACTGAACCCCTAAACTATACCCTTTATAGTTTACTAGTATTTTACTTGAACTGTTGTTGAAAAGACTCATTTTTCTACTAAGTTATGCTTGTACTTTAAAAATGGAGTTTTGTTAAACTATAAAGCAACATAGTTTTAAAAGAGTTTTTGAAATGTTTTGATCACTTATAAATGACATAAGCAGTCTTTTGAAAATGTTTATGACAAACAATTACACAATTATCATTGTGTTCAACTTGTATTCCCCCCCCCCCTAAAAAGCATTTAAAACAGTTTAAAAGATTGATTACGGGGTATGAACTCACCTTATGTAGGTGATTCAAACGAATATGCGCATAAGGATGAGAAGTTCCACGAATGAAGTCCCGAGACTTAACAAATCCTAAATGACATATAATGGCATATATTGACATAAATATAGTGTTTAGAAGCAACCAAATGCAAGGAAACACCTTACGGGACTAGGAAACACTTTGACCAAGTGTCGGAATCACTTGTGATTCACTAAAAGGGAGTGTACGGCCATAACAAGGGGTGTGCGGCTAGGGAGTGTGCGGCCGCACAGTCATGATAAAAAGTGCACAAAACCGTTATCCAAGGGTAGGGAGGCTTGTAGGACTGATGCTCATCAGGTGTTGAAGCTAGAAAGGCACTTTGGAGGCCCTTAAGCACTAAACAAATGGGTGTACGGCCACATGGAGTGTGTGCGGCCACACACTCCTTGATGAACATGGTTTGGACGTTTTCTAAGGCTCATATCTAGTAAGTAACAAGCTTAGGGGATGGTACTTACAATATGGAAGCCTTTAGGGGTGTTTTGAGGGTGTATTGAGGGTGTTTTGAGTGGTGTACGACCACACCTGTGTGTGCGGCCGCACACACCATATGATTATGAGTTCTGGGAATTTTCTAAGACTAAATCAAGTGTTCTAAACAAGATTCAAGCATTGGGAAAGAGTACTTACTATCCGGAAGCTCGAGAAGGCCCAAAATCGCCAAGAACAAGTGTGTGTTTTTGGTGAAATGGATGAAGATTTGAAGATCTAGTCAAAAGATGATTTCAAATGGATGAAATCAAAGGATGTAACTAGTTTATGAAGATTAACAACAAATCGGGAGAAGAACACTTACAAACTCAAAGATCTAGGCTTCAAATCAGATGATAGTTGAGAGAGAAATCGTGTTCTAGGCTTGGGAGTGTGAAAAGGGATGAAAGAAGGCTGACTTCTACCTTTATACACGTGAGTGTGCTACCAGGAGAGGGGTGTGCGGCCGCACACCCAGTGTGTGGCCGTACACTCCTGATGTTAGAGTGTAAGGCTCGATTTTGGTGCCAGAAGTTTACGCGATCCATTCCTATGCTCAATGCTTGAATGTACTGAGCTTTGAACCTTTAAACGGACTCTAAACGAGGCTAAATGATAGCAGAAATGAGTCTGACACTCAGCGGAGTTGACTGGCTAAGCTTTACATGGCAAAAATTTAAAAATTTTCGGGTTGTCACATCATCCCCCCGTTAGATGGAATTTCGTCCCGAAATTAGCTTTCTTAGCCGTACTACAGGGGTTGCGCTCCTCTAATTGGCGGAATACCCACTCGTAGACCTGGCAACTTTGCCCTACTGTTCATGATAGGATTCATACTCGGTCCATCTATCATTACCTCATGTATACAAGTCGTATATAATTAGGATTTGTTAGACGGTCGGATGTGCGTCTCTGCCCCAGGTCCACAACCAAACAAGGAACAGGAGATAGGGCGGAAACATACATACTAGATCTGTGTAATCATAATCATATACCACCCTCGCGTATACACTAAATAGTGATATGTGGTTTGTATTCGTCCTTAGCCTCTGTGCTAGAACTTGGTCTGCTGGACGAGTGGTATATCGGAAAGGTCTTCGGATCATACGACGGCAAGGCTTCGGAAGACAAAGTACTCATCGCACAAGTACTTCGGGGTTTAGAATACGAAAGACAAAACAGAGGTTTAGATCGGACTGTCGTTACGAATGACGAAGGTTTCGTGCATTAGACGGTCGAGGCGATAGAAACATATGAACTTAGTATGGTGAAGACCACGCCAACTAATGACGAAAGATAGCAACGAACTTTTTACTGAACAAAGTTTTGGCCGATTTGAAAGAAACGTTTGTTATATGATGATGAACTTCCCTAGTGTGCTCGAAAATGTACTCTTAGTAAATGTTCTAGTGCTTTCTGTTTTCCTCTTGAGGTTAACACTTCTACGTATTGTACCGCGATGTGCACGTACATACCGCATAAGTGCTTTGTTATCTAGTATTGATACATTAAACTATGATCCTCCTTGGTACCATTACGATTGCCTGGAATATACAAGTTATGAATAATTAAGATGAACTGGACGGTCGACTGAGTAAACCTGCCTCAAATCCCCAACCAAACAAGGAACAGGAATTAAGGCGGAATCACTCACTCTAAGTCTGCAACCTCTTAGCTATGCACAACCCTTAATGTACATACTAAGCCATCATAGCTTCTCAGAACGGATCCCTTAGTTCTCTTGAATACTGTGACTTATTTCAGAAAGTGAGTTATTATAATTACTTTTAAGTGTTATCCCCAAGTTTTAATCTTATATATAAATATAAATTAATTTTCAAAGTAATTACTAGATCGAAAACGTATCGCTGCTAGCTGGCGACTCCGAGGTCGATTCTCCTGCGGTGATCATCAGAATTCGTCCATCCGCTCCTGAGTTCTTTGTTATCGGGCAGTCCTCCTGGTAGTGTCCATTCTCACCACAGCCATAACAGGCTTGGTTTTCTTCAGTTCCGGGGACTTGGGAGATCGGTTGAGCCGGTGCCCTGCAGAAACGGATTGTGTGTCCCTTTCTATGGCAGTTCAGACATTGCATTACCCGACATACTCCGGTGTGGTGATAGTTGCACTTAACACATTTCGGGAGGGTTCCAACATATCTACTGGCAGGTGCTGGAGTAGCAGGTGTTGTGGCGGCGTACATAGTACTCGTTTATTCCTCCTGCGAGGTGTCCTGTGTTGTTCGTTTCCTCTTCCTCTTGTTCCCCGACTTCTGGCTATTGTCCTCTTCCCTCGATGGCTCGGGAACGGGGACTTCCACACCATGGCGGACTCCGTGGTCGATGAGTCGCTGAGCCAGGCGTTTAGCACTATCGAATGTGGCTGGGTTAGAAGACAACACATCTCCTTGGATCGGGGCAGATAGACCCCAGATGTATCTTTCTATCTTCTTGCTCTATGGGGTAACCATCCCGGGGCATAGAGCTGCTAGGTCGCTGAACCGGTCGGTGTAGGCCACTATGTCTGAGCCAACCATCGTGAGCTCCCATAGTTCTTGTTCCAGCTTTTGGACTTCGCCCCTCGGGCAGTATTCTTCCAGCATTAACTCTTTTAGGTTCTCCCAACCTAATGAGTTAGCCACTGATAGGGTCAGTGACTTAACATGGCTATTCCACCATGTCAGGGCTCTGTCAGAGAAGGTGCAGGCAACAAACTTCACTTTTCTCCCTTCAGGGCATGAACAGATTTCGAAGACCGAATCTGTTTTCTCGAACCATCGCATCAAAGCGATGACTCCACCATTTCCATCGAAGGAATTTGGTTTGCAGTTCATGAAGTCTTTATACGAACACTCCCTTGGGTGTCCGTGAGAAACTCCAGGGTTGGTTAGGTGGGTACTGCTACCAGATCCGAGGGTACCACCTTCGCCGAAATGAGTTAGAGCAGTTGCCACTGCGGCAGATATTGCTGCTTGAAGAGCAGCAGGATCGAATTGTGGCGGTGGAGTTGGAGTTATCGGAGTAGTGCGTCTGTTTGGTCAGCGAGGAGGCATCTTTGCTAAAAGAATACAAAGATGAGACGGAATGAGTCTAAAGCAGTGAACATAAGCCGAAAGCTGAAAGACAAGGTTATCCTAGTTCTGAGTGTATCGGGTCCTGACTTCCACAGGATTCTAGAAACGATTCATAAAAGAGTCTATACCAAATAAACTTTATGAATTTGAAATGGCTATCCTCGAATGATTATCTGTTACTTGAATAACTGTTACCAGTTGCATGTAAGAAAATAATCCTAACACATAACGTGAGCAGTGTTTCCACTAACTCATTAAGTTAACAAGATTATTATTTATTAGTGTGCCGCATAAGACGTTTTGGTTACTTCGGTTGATCCTTCCTTGAAAACTTCTCATGAACTTGCTCTTGTTCCTCCTTGACTCTTCTGTTGACTGCTATGAGGAAGTGGTTACATCTATCTGGGTTTGTCGTGTGAGAATGGAAGTGTCTAAAGAATCTATGAGATTTAAGTGAAACATTATGGAGTGATCCTAACAGAGTCCTCCTATAATTGCACAATGTATACAAGTTGTATATAATTCAAGATTAAATAGACCTTCGAATAAGTGATCCTACTCCAAAACCACAACCAAACAAGGAACAGGTAGTGAAGCGTAGATCACGAATTCTAAGTCTATAAATTCTCAATTATATATAACCTTGGAAGTAAACATTGTAAGATTATAGACCTATCCGTAAGGGTCTTTTTAAGTTATCGCATAAGTTATTTATACAGTGCCTAAAATACTCCTATAGTATTTTAATGTAATGAACTTAGTATGTTTTAAACTTGTTATCGCGTTATAGTATCATAGAATACTCCTATAGTATTCTAACTCTATGTACTTGATCTAGTATTCTCTTGACTAGTATTAGGTAAGTTTTACGACCGTTGCAACACCACATCACTCCCAAACACATGTCGGTCACATCTCGAATGAATATAGTTGATCAGGCTATATTGATTCTAGCTATGATTACATAACTGTCCAGGTTTGACCATAGTGTTCGACCTTTAACTTCTTCTATTCTGTTCTTGTTGTTATACTTGTTCTAGTATGTGTATATATGTATAAGCAAGTATGTATACTTTTATAAGGTATACTTATATATTTAAAATATATTCTTATCCAGAGCACTTCGGCCCCATTGTATTTATAGTTGTATATCTTTTATCGGTTGATATACTTAGTTCACTATAAACAATGCTCTGATACCAATCTGTCACACCCCAAAACCGGAACGGCGGAAACGTTCTGGGGTGGAGGACGTCATGTTTAGTATCACAAGACATGCATCATAGTAAGCAAAGTAATAAACAACCATTTCATTAGAAAGAAAGTGTTTACAAAGTATGTGGTTTCACAAAACATATAATACATAGCAAATAACAAAAAGACATGAAGCTATACCGCTCCATCTTCTGAATCCCAGTGTGCAAACCTGTCTACTGGTCTCCTAAGAATACAAGTTATTTTGAAAGCGTAGATCAGCATTTAAGCTGGTGAGTTCATAAGATTTTAGTGATGTAATGTGAGTAGTAAGAAAGTTGTAGTAAGTTGTAGTAAGTTCTGTTTAGAAAAGTTTGTATGTTCCTCCAGAAAATCCTATATTTATGCTTTGTGGTAAGATAAGTAAAAATGACTCAACAGTCCTTTCTATGAGTAGTAAATGGATACAAGTTATATAAAACCCAGAGTAAACAAATAATCGGTTGTGTGTATCTGCCCTAAGCCCACAACCAAACAAGGAACATGAAATGAGGAGGAAGACACACATCCCATTGTTTGTTAGATCATCGTTGTATATAACCCCTGCGTATTCACTCGGTACTCACGGAGTTAACTGTAATAGTTCCTTTATATTTGAATGAAAATATCCTTTAAGAAAACCCTTATTTCTTATAATAAAATGATAACCACAGTAGTTCCTTCTATAATCACTTAGTTTATACTTGTTATATATAATCTAATATCGAACAGATAGTTAATTGTGTGAATCTGCCCTAAGCCCACAACCAAACAAGGAATAGGGAATGAGGCGGAAGGCACACATCCAACTACCTATCGGATATTAATTATATATAACCCTGGTGTATAAACTAAGGTATTATAGAAGTAACCACCTAAGGTCCTTTACGTTTTACTGGTTTAATAAAATTGATTAAACCCTTTACTGGTAAGTTTCTAGTTTTGTATACCAAAAGTTCTTGTTTGAAAAGTATGTTTGTGTACTAGAAAACGGTGCATTGATTTAGTGTCCTATGACCTGGCCCATACCTGGTACCCCTTATGATTACTTAGTGTATGCGGAAACATATATACATCTAAGATCGGATAGATAGTAGGTTGGGTGAATCTACTCTAAGCCCACAACCAAACAAGGAACAGGAAATGAAGCTGAAAACACACATCCTACTACCTGTCAGATCCGATTAATATATATCCCTAAATGCATACACTAAGGAATCATAAAGTTAGCATTATAGGCCCCCTTCTACTGAATGTACTAGACTCGACTGTTCTGTGTGTCGGTTGTAAAATGTAAGTTTTCCCTAGTTTATAACTATCTTGACTCGAAAATAGTTTGTATTAACTTTCAAGTGCAACTATCACAATATGTAAGTAATAGGAAAATATAAGTACTAAGTTGTCTTATGAACTGACATTCTGCAGTACTGTTTACCTTTAACTTATTAGTTTAACTAAGGTAAAATGTGATATTATTGTTACCATGCTTGATTTGACTAGTATAACACGACGTTCGAGACATCGAAATGATATGACATTCGTCACCCGTAGACCTGCAGGTCCCACTGTAGCTAGCAGCAAGGTGTGGGATGGTCAATCCCGTATAGATCTATACACAAATTCACGCTCTCCCTCCAGGAGACTCTGGTACAAAACATGCAACAGCTATGTATGCCGTGCCATGAAGTAGTATCTCACATTATCGTTATAGTATCTTAGTAAGTTCTCGTTATAGCATCTTAGTATCCTCTAGTGTTTAGCATCTTAGTATCTTCTCTTGTTATAGTATCTTAGTATACTCTAGTATCTAGCATCTTACTATCTTCTAGTTATAGTATGAACTGAACACCTAAACTATACCCTTTATCGTTTACTAGTATTTTACTTGAAATGTTGTTGAAAAGACTCATTTTTCTACTAAGTTATGCTTGTACTTTAAAAATGGAGTTTTGTTAAACTATAAAACAACATAACTTTAAAAGAGTTTTTGAAATGTTTTGAACACTTATAAATGACATAAGCAGTCTTTTTAAAATGTTTATAACAAACAATTACACAATTATCATTGTGTTCAACTTGTATTCCCCAATTAAAAGCATTTAAAACAGTTTAAAAGATTGATTACGGGGTATGAACTCACGTTATGCAGGTGATTCAGAAGAATATGCGCGTAAGGATGAGAAGTTCCACGAATGAAGTCCCGAGACTTAACAAGTCCTAAATGACATATAATGGCATATATTGACATAAATATAGTGTTTAGAAGCAACCAAATGCAAGGAAACACCTTACGGGACTAGGAAACACTTTGACTAAGTGTCGGAATCACTTGTGATTCACTACAAGGGAGTGTACGGCCATAACAAGGGGTGTGCGTCCAGGGAGTGTTCGGCCGCACACTCATTATAAAAAGTGCACAAAACCGTTATCCAAGGGTAGGGAGGCTTGTAGGACTGATGCTCATCAGCTGTTGAAGCTAGAAAGGCACTTTGGAGGCCCTTAAGCACTAAACAAAGGGGTGTACGGCCACATGGAGTGTGTGCGGCCGCACACTCCTTGATGAACATGGTTTGGACGTTTTCTAAGGCTCATATCTAGTAATTAACAAGCTTAGGGGATGGTACTTACAATATGGAAGCCTTTAGGGGTGTTTTGAGGGTGTATTGAGGGTGTTTTGAGGGGTGTACGACCACACCTGTGTGTGCGGCCGCACACACCATATGATTATGAGTTCTGGGCATTTTCTAAGACTAAATCAAGTGTTCAAAACAGGATTCAAGCATTGGGAAAGAGTACTTACTATCCGGAAGCTCGAGAAGGCCCAAAATCGCCAAGAACAAGTGTGTGTTCTTGGTGAAATGGATGAAGATTTGAAGATCTAGTCAAAAGATGATTTCAAATGGATGAAATCAAAGGATGTAACTAGTTTATGAAGATTAACAACAAATCGGGAGAAGAACACTTACAAACTCGAAGATCTAGGCTGCAAATCGGATGATAGTTGAGAGAGAAATCGTGTTCTAGGCTTGGGAGTGTGAAAAGGGATGAAAGAAGGCTGACTTCTACCTTTGTACACGTGAGTGTGCTGCCAGGAGAGGGGTGTGCAGCCGCACACCTAGTGTGCGGCCGTACACTCCTGATGTTGGAGTGTAAGGCTCGATCTTGGTGCTAGAAGTTTACGCGATCCATTCCTATGCTCAATGCTTGAATGTACTGAGCATTGAAACTTTAAACAGACTCTAAACAAGGCTAAATGATAGCAGAAATGAGTCTGACACTCAGCGGAGTTGACTGGCTGAGCTTTACATGGCAAAACTTTAAAAATTCTCGGGTTGTCACATATAGAAATGATGGCATTGAAGCTCAATTACATAGATGATGGTGAAGGAAGCAACAGGTTGTCTACATTTTCTACAGGGGGAATATTTAAAAACTTGAATTCACATGAGAGAATGAGGGGAGGTGTTCATAGACAGCCTCTTCATTTTTGGATAGGGTTTTGAGAAAGTGAGAAGCAATGGTTATCGAGAGAAATCGAGAAAGAGATATGAAGGATACGAGACTGGCATTGAGCTTTTGAACTTGTAGTTAAGCGAATTAAATGGGATTACATATGATTCTTCAATTACCAGGTCAAAATAAGGAGAAAATAAGGAGAGATAACAGGAAAAGATAATGATCGGGTCAAAATAAAAATAAAATATTTTATATAATGCTATTATACTTGTACTATTTGCTTAATAGTTGGGACGTCGTAAATCTATTTTTAGAAATAGTAAGGTTTGTATAATAATATAGTAAGATATATATATATATATATATATATATATATATATATATATATATATATATATATATATATATATATATATATATAACACATAACTGTGTCACGTTTGTAAAAACCCCCGGGTCCGTATCAACCCCGAGTCCATAATGACTCCATATAACAACATGTACTTGTGTCGGGTTTGTAACAACCCCTGAGTCCGAATCAACCCCGAGTCCATAATGATTCCATATAACAACATATAGTTGTGTCGGGTCCGTAACAACCACGAGTCTATTTCACCCCACATACATAAGCATACAAGCATATTAGCATTAGTCATAAAGACAACAAGCACATACATGCATATCAGCAAGTGTCACAAAGACAACTATCATCCTACAAACATGATTCAGTGGGTCGACATTGGTGCATTTGACCCACGAGTACAGTGAAGAGGCTCGCCTGAACTATCCAATAGATGCCGAATAGCTACCTGAGCAACAAAACATCCAACCCAAGCTTCCTAAATCCAAACCGAAACCAATCCTTAGCCAAATGCTTAATTCTACTCAAGTTTGACCAAAATTCAAACTGGTTAAAAAGTCAATGATAAAGTCAAAGCCAAAATTGGGAATCAGCAGCCCTCCACGCCGTGGCCTTCCTTGGCCATGTCGTGGGCACAATGTGTCAGAACAGTCGCTAATCCCCTAATCTCCACGTCGTGGCGGCCTAAGGCCACGCCGCGGGGACTGGTCTAAACAGCTCAAACAACTTAATCCATTATATTCTGATTCCAAGAGATCCAAAGCTCAGATCTGATTATTTCCAAGGTCTTAATGGATAAAGTTTCTAACTTTATCCATTAGGAAGGTCCAAACCACCAGGATCCAGACTTTAAGTCTGAAAGGGACCCAAAAATGCATCTTTCTCAACTTAATCCATTAAGTCCAAATCTCCCACTTCCAGATCTAAATCAACAAGATGTCTAGAATGATAAAGTTTCCAACTTTATCCATAATAATGCCCTAATCATTCAAGATCTAAACTTTAATACACCAAAATGGCCTAAAGGACCAAGATAACTTGCATGGCTAAAAGGGAAGACAAAAAGTCATAACTTTCCTAGTCCATGAGGTCCAAGAAACATTTCAATCTGATCAAAAGATGTTGGAGTCCACTCAACTCCAAGATCACCCATAAAATGGACCAAAAGTGTCAAAAACCCCAAATGACAAGATCTAAAGAACTAGATAGCAAGATTGGAACTTTATACTTACAATAGTCTAGAAATGTAATGCATGTGATGGATCTAAACTTTAAGCATCATTCCTTGCAACCAAAAGAACCTTCTTGATCCTCAAACTTCATCAAAATAACATAGAAAGCATCTAAGAGAGGAGAGAATAGAAGCTCAAATCTTGAAGGTGGAGACTAGGGTTTCTCCCAAGGGGTTCTAGAGATGATGGAGGCTGATAAAATGCCCAAAAATGCGGAACATTAAGCTTAAATACGTTGAAAACCCTAAAAATTTATGGGACAACCTGAACTGTCTAGAAAGAGTCCGTGGTCGTCATCCATACTCCGCTATGAGCCTGCTAGCGTTCCACCGGACTGTCTAGAAAGAGTCTGTGGTCGTCATCCATACTCCGCTAGATGACTAGATCAACAACAACATCGAGGCCTCTCATCATTTTATTTCTTCACACAACAACTGTCTACCCATGTTCTACCCAACATATTAGTAGATAAAATATATACATTTATATACAGCTTAAAACCTGTACAAAACATCCATTCAACAACTAGTTCAAATAAAAAAATAATATATAAACACATAGCACGTATTTTATAAAGAATACTTCATATCTATGTGTTAGAAGAAAACGAATATACACGCACATGATCAGAAGATGATCGGACAGCACTACGGTTCTAAGAGTAGTATCCTTCGGTGAAACCGGGAGATCTTCACACACCGGGCTTCTCGCGGGCAGGGCTTCAGCTCGGAAACTCTTTTCTTCTCGGGATCTTCGGAGCTTCGGGACTCGTTTCGGGTCTCGGGATGGTACCGGGGCTTCAGGGGTACTTCGGGATGGCTATAGAGGGTATCGGGAGTGAGAGAGAAGAGATGGAGCAACCAAAATCGGCTGACCCTCGATTTCTATTTATAGGGCCAACATTCGGGATTCACGTCGTGAGTTTCCAATGCCCATGTCGTGAGCCTAGTAGGTCACTGTGTTCGTCACTCGTCCACTTGCTCTGGAAGATGTCCATCACTTGCTCATGTCGTGAACACTGTGCTCACGTCGTGAGCTCCGACACAGCCTCGAATTTTGTGTTCCGAACTTCTGAAATTCATATCTTTCGCATACGAGCTCCATTTTCGATGTTCTTTATATCCACGCGTAGGTGAGATCATGATCTACAACTCTCGTTTAGAATCCGTTGGCTAATTTTGACTTTATTTTTATTATATTATTTTTAGTAGGCCGGGACAGGAAAACTCCGTTAGAAAATCATATCTTCTTCATCTGACGTCCGTTTTCGTCTGTCTTTTTACCGTTGGACTACTATCGACGAGATCTTCAATTCTCATTTAGATTGTTTCGTCTAGAAATCACTCGATCTCATATTCGAACTTCGGGCTACATACTGCTGAGTCGAAACTTCGAAAAACCGTAACTTCCTCATACGAAGTCAGATTTAGACGTTCTTTTTATGCACGCTCTCGGTTTAATGTATTCTACGACTTTCGTTTAGATCAATAAGGCTAGATATCGCTCTATCTTAAATTCAGATTTTACGTCATTCAGCGTCGTGTCGGTTCTGTTGCGAAACTTCGACAGGTTATAACTCCTTTGTTATAACTCGGATTTCCGTACTCTTTATATCTCCGAAATCCTTGTTTCGACCACTACAACTTTATCCTTAGATATCGGCTTTATTTAATATTTATTTCTGACGCTCATTTTCATTCTTAATTCATTTAAGCCACACAATTAAGCATAAAACACATAATACTCAAATAATACATTCTTAATATTTCAAAAGTGAGTTACAAAGGTTAACCTAGACTATTACATCAACATTAATGCCTAGCATATAAACGCGGGCGTTACAAGCTGGCCCGAAGACTCACGAACAACACCTCAGGGGCCTAAAGATACACAACCATCAACCCACCGACTTGTAGGAACCCAATCAATATCCCTCTCAACACTAACCAAATACAACCTGAGCCATACCCTTCTATAACACGCAATTCATTTCACAGAACAGGCTACTATCAACGCAAAAACAAACGAAAACATGGTCACACACAACCAGAGATTGAGATACGTGGTCGTACTCTTGTTCCAATTCACGAACTATAAACTACATTAAAACCATACCAATAAATTCGGAGCAAGTGTTCTCTTACTATCTTATTCAGTTCACATACCTCCTCATGACCATACTTGATGAACTACCATAATATCCACCTTCAAGGGAACCCATAACCAATCCGTAGATCTACTGCATTCCTTTTTTCTCACAACCTTACCCAAAGGGTGAAGTACCGGTAGATCTAACGAAATGACGAACCTCAACGTTAACAAAAACATCCTCATGAATGACTGAAACAAGATCTCACGCCTTGATTGAAACCGAATAGATTCAACCAATGCGTAACTAGATCGATGAAACTTCCATAGTTATCCAGAAATGCTGCTAAAACCCTGGTCGGATTAATCCAAATACCAACCCTGTCGATACGACATGCCAAAATTGGATTCTGCGCAAATCCAAAGCCACACCAGAAAAACTAAACAATACTGCTCCGACGTCCGAACTCCCAGTAACCAAGGATAGCTGCCAAACCCAAGTCTGCTATAAAATACTTCCATAACCAACAATTAAGGGTACCCAATATCCAGAAACTAAAATGTACAATGTATAAATTTTGACGATAGGTTGACGCATCAATTGAACTTCAACTGATAAAGCTCGAAACTTTGGAAGAACCTTAGCTATTGACAAAGAAAAAAAAAATAATCAACGATCGACAATGCATTGACAACTAATCCAATGACCCAATAAACTACTAAACAAAAACCATGTTGTTAGGACCTAATTATGTTGGTTTGTGTTAGGAATTTTTCTGTTAGGCTTTGTTTGTTCTTTTTAAGGGCTTCAATTGGGTTTTCGGTTGGTTAGGCCGAAAACATTACGTTTTCGGTCCTTTGGTGTTTTACCGATCAACAACTACCCAGCGTAGACTATGGATAGCAATCTATACAATGAGTTGACAAATCCATCAACAACCGATACTCAACCTGAGCGGAGCCAAACACCTCATGAATTATTCATTGGCGTTCCCGAAAGGAACTATTATCTACAACGAGCTCCTTGTCCACGGCTTCCTGCTGCGAAGAAAAATCATGCATTCCTGAGCACATATATCTGATAGCAACTTGCTCTACGCCCCATCTTGACCAAATCATGAATCAAAGTCTCACATACCCGAACCGTAGATCCATATCCCATTCTTACGAAATTGTAAACTCGAACATATTGTTGATCCTCCAAGAAAAATACCCAGTTCTCCCCCACTTAGGGTTCGAACTACCACCAACTGATGTTGCAAACAAACCAACTCTCAAATGAGCTCAACCCGATACATAGAATCCCAGACCCTTTGAATATATAACACAGTGCACGATGATCATCTAGATAAAGACCAAGCAACTCAAAGAGATTTTGAATCTTAGATGGAGACCTCGGAAACTTCCCAATCATAACTGTCTCTAACCTCAAGATTCCCATGCAGATGCACAAGCAATAATTCCGACAGTCCATTCATAGCACCAATTCTCTATCTATAAATAAATGGACTACCACACACCTCGTCTACAAATCCCCAACCATCAATTCATCGTGCGAATCATTCATAAATACAAGAGGCATCATCCTCATAGTCGGGATACATCGGAGTGAACAAAATTTGTCATTCCCGATTCACTTCCCTGATCACCTGAAGCAATCCACTAGCACCTACCCTTGATCTTATCACAAGGAAAACCTACCACAAGAATCCTCTTGTGCATTCCCATACTGCCATACTTTCTGCCAAAAACTGCAACTATCTAGATTCATGTCGGTTCTACACCCCAACTCTGAAAATCACATGTCTGTTCTCTCTTTCCTCCGAATGCAGAAAGCTGGAAGAACATAACCCTCATCATGGGTAGTGACATCCCAATCCATATGCCAATCACTCAGCTTCCGACTGCAATGCTCGAGTCGATCATCATAATCGCTTCCTTCTTGAGTCCCGCAACTCAATTGGAACTACCTCGACCAAGGCCCTCTAGACCTCAAAATCAACTAATTCACCTAGGTCTGCACCATTCAAACCTAAACTAACATGGCCACTAAGGTCTAATAACCACCAGACCCATCCTCAGCCCGGACAACCATAACCGATAACTGATAAAGTCGGAAACACACCACAATGAATCATGGTGCCAAACCATGTTATCTACCCCCAACCAGCTCCTTAGAGTCCCCAAAATGTTTCCTATATTTGAGTATGGATCGTGTTCTTTCAGTAGTACGGGCCCAATACTACCTTCGACACCTATCTGTACTTTCCTCAAGAATCATTCCAGATCCTCTAAGTAACTACTCATGTCCACTACCGTTCGATCCAATCACATATATCCGCTCTCAAATGAATATACACCGCTAGACAACGCACCAATTCCTCTAAGGCACTTCCTAGGCTCTTATAGGATTCCCACCTCACCATGTCATTAACTGTTGAAGAACCCCTACTAATATCAACTAACTACTTCATGAATACAATTGCATGCAACAAAACTTAAATAATCTTTCAAATAAAGACTCAACCCCACAACAGTTAGACTCAAACGAGAGTTGTGCAAAATGGCCAAATCAATCATTCTAGAATTATTTTACCTTTGCAGCATGTAACTTAACATATTCATTTAATAGTTAGTCCACATCAATATGGGTCCCACAAGGCATAAAGCAAACAACATTCAGACAGTAACATTCTAAAACATAAAGGCATCCTCCAACTCATTTGCTACTATGATGCTAGGAACTTCCACTAACACTGTCGGTCACCTTATGAATGCAAATTATACATAAAACGGGATCACATAGACTGTCGAATAAATGATTCTAACCTAAGGCAACAACCAGACAAAGAACAGGAAATAAGGCTAAATAAGTCCTTCTAGGGCTATATGATCCTAATCGTATACAAATTTTAAAGCATACACTTAGCAATCAATTCCACCAAGATAGATTCCAAATCTGACATAGAATCCAATTTCTCCTAGGCTGTAAGGCATAACAAATCACGACATTCTATCCAACATCTGAAATCCATGATAGCATGTAGTTCCAAAAGCTCAATCAACAGACATATAAAGGAATCTCTCCTAGCATTTTATCATGCAAATGAGAAGATCCTTAGCCCTTATCTTGCATGCCATTCTCATATACTCATACAAAAACAATAAGCATAACACATGTATGGGTATTTGGAGAAATACTTACTTGAGCTCGGCTGATTGCATGCATCGCGCCCATACCAACGTGTAACGTCCCAAAATTTCCGAGTAAATATTTCATTTTAAATAAGTCATAACCATTCATTCATTATCCCAAAGGACGATCATAATAAAAGTATTCTTAAAACATCAGAGTAAAATCATAAATAGTCAATGCAGAATAAGACTTCAGGGGATGTAGTGCGATCAAGTCGGGCCCTTTCTTTAGAAACTAGTAGTACCTGAAAACATTTTAAATATAAACCGTAAGCACAAAGTTTACTAAGTTCCCCAAAATATCACATACTATATATATATATATATATATATATATATATATATATATATATATATATATATATATATAACAACACGTAGCTCTGTCAGATTCGTAATAACCCCGAGTCCATAATGACTCCATATAACTGTTGGATTTGGTGTCTAAGCCCATAACTATATCTGGTATCTACTTGACCCGATTGTAGCATGGTCCTTTTGGGTTGCCTTCACTAGTGCAATTTGATAGGATGGACTTTTGAGAATAAGATTATTGATGATTTATTATTATATTATAAGTATAATATATTAATTGAGAAATCATATTATTTAATTAGTGTTGGTCAAGAATTAATTTGGAATTAATTTTGTGATCAAAAGTGACTAATTAAATCTAGGGGTTGATTATGTAAATCATCCATTCTTATAGTGTGGGCCAAAGATCCATTATGGTGGGCTAAGTGGTTCATGGATAGTCCGTGGAGCTTTAACCCATTGAGCGTAAGGGATATGGAAGGTCATGGTGCATTAGGGTTTCATGGATGAAACCATAGCCTTAAGAAACACTATAAAAGCCTCCCCTTGGTGTCAAAATCGGTTACACAGATGGACACAAGAGCATAGAACCGATGTTTGAAGCTACAAGTCTTATTCTCTTAAGCCTCCTTTGCATATTGGTGTTTATGACACATTAGAGGCACAACATTTGAGATGCTCAAGCTTCCAAGGTCAAGAACTACACAAGAGGTAAGATATCTAACTAGTTGTTACTTTGAATTGTATGCTAGTTAAGTTATATTCTTTGGAAATTTGAAAATGCATGTATAATTAGAGAAAACATAGTTCCAAAGCATCTAGGGTTGCATGTGCACCATAGGAGTGTTATAGTGCTTAAAACCCAACAGTGGTATCAGAGCCTAGGATTGCTTTCTATTATACTTAATGCACACTTGTTTTCAAAGCTGAAAAATCGACTTTTCTGCACTCTGACAGAGGAACCCGCCGAAATCCCATGAATAGACTCGCCGAGTCCACTCAGTAAGGCATCAACTCGGCGAGTCCAGTTCATGTACTCGACGAGTTGGTGCTTCTGTGTGCAAAAAATTTGAGTTCTTGGCAAAAATGGATAAAGTCATTAGCACAAACTGTTTTGTAATCATAAAAATTGTATTTTCCGAATTGGTAATGCTTGTCTTCATCCATTTAAAAGGCAGTTTTCAAATGTTTATATAATAAAGTAATTATATGTAGTATTTGATATGAATTGTCTTGTTATGAGTTTGTTTAGATCAATAGGAGAAATTATATGATAATTGTGTTTGATCCAAAATTTGATCTAATTGTTAATGAAATGTGTTATTGTAACTTGTCCTCAAGTTATATGAAAAGTCACATTCATGGATATTAAAACTCATAATGGTTCATAGGTTATCAATATGAAAGGTCTTGAAAATTTCAAAACTTGCCCTCAAGTTTTGGAATTTGTAAAGTCACATTAATAAGACATTAATTCCAAAACCCTAGAGTTTTACAAGATTAAAATTCTACCCTATAATATTATAATATTAAATGTTAATACTTATATATATGTATAAGAAAAATTCAGTCTTACCGTTAGTAGGCCTTATTCACGAAGTCGGTCTATAAGGGGGGTATAAGGTTACTGCTTATAAAATAGCAGTTTAATGGGTGTCCATTCTCACCCACCGCTTCCTTGACTGGTGGAGGGTCGTTAGCCGAACGGGTAGGACAGGACATTAATTCTTGTTAAAAGTATAATGAAATTATAAAGTAACTAAACCTATTATTAAATTCCGAATCTTAGTTACTTTAGGAAAATGTGAATAGGTGCTAATCCATGAAATTACACTTTGCAATTTATTGAGTCGTTAGTGGAGCATGTGTGGTTAATCGGCACACTAATTTGGGACTAATAAAGAGTGGCAAAGGGTATCTTAATGTTAATCATAGATCAATGGAGCGTGTGTGGTTAACCGGCACATTGGTTAGGTGATTTGTAACATTAAGAGTACCAAATATATTTGCATGGTTATTCACACCTTGTTTGTGATCCTCGGTATCCCAATCACAAACTTGAGAGGGCACAATCGAGATTTAAACATGCCATTGAAAGTTCAATGAATCTCAAAAGAATCTAGGAATTTCAAATCCAATTAAAACCTAATAAGTAATTTCGTTTTTCATGGTGGAAATTGGTAAATCGTCATTTACCTACCTTCAAATATTTTACAATTGGATTACGGCATCCCTCTTCGCAATTGTAGAATATTGTGTTGGATCCTAGCCTTAATATTTCATTTGGGTGATTTATTAAGGATTTTCATCTAATCTAAACTTTGTTCCTTTTCTTTTACAGATGTCTATCCCAAAATAATGCTTCCAACCCAATCTCTTCAGGCTCTTTCTCCCTCATGAACCTATGTGGAATGATCATTTTCAATGGCTCGAATTTCAGTGATTGGATTCGAAACATCAGGATGGCTATTCGTTATGAGGACAAAGAATATGTCCTAGAAAAAGAGCTCAAAGAGATTGATGTCACTACTGCTAATCCTAAACAAATTTTTGAACACACTACTCATGAGAGGAATGCGACAAAGGTGTCGTGTCTAATGATTGAAACCATGACTGCTGAGCTACAGAAGTCTTATGAGGACTACTACCCCTATGAAATGTATCATGATTTGATGGAAAGGTACCATCAATCAGCTAGGCAGGATAGGTATGAGATCATAACCTCCATGATCACCACTAAAATGAAGGATGGAGAGTCAATTACGGGTCACTTGCAGAAAATGCAAAGATATGTGGACCGCTTGCTAAAATTGAATGTCAACTTTGATGAAGAACTAGCTATTGATATTATTCTTCATTCCCTACCTCCTTTTTATGATCAGTTTCATATGATCTATCATATGAATAAGGAGGAGGTCACTCTGAACAAGCTTCAGGGTCTCCTCAGAACTACTGAAAGCAACATGAAAGGCAAATCTGTTGCTACTACTCCTACTCCTAATGTTGCCCCTATCCTGGCAATTGGACATGGTAAGGTTAAAAAGAGGAAGGCTCCTTCTAAGGGAAAGTCTCGGGATGGATCTTCTTCTAGCGGAACCAAAGTTGGTTATGTTGTGTCCTCTACCAATCCAAAGGAAGCAGAGTGCTTCCATTTCCATGAAAAGGGGCACTAGAAGCGAAGCTGCCCAAAGTACTTGCAGGATATTAAGGATGGGAAAATCAAGCCCTCCTTTGCAGGTATTTACACTATTCATTCTAATGAAACATCACATGCTAATTCTTGGGTCCTTTATACAGGTTGTGGTATTCACATTTGTTCTGATTTGCAGGGACTAAAAAGAAGTAGGGATGTGGAGCACGAGAAGATAAACTTAATCATGGGAAATAGGAAAGTGTCGCCTGTGACCAAGATTGGAGTTTATTCTTTATTGCTTAGTAATGGTTTAAATTTAGATTTGAATAATTGTTGTTTCTCGGCCGACATGGCGAGAAATGTTATTTCCTTTCCCAGTTTGTATAAACAAGGTTTTACCTTTGCTTTTAATAATAATAATAATGCTGGTATTTATGCTTATTATAATGGTGTCTTTTATTTTGAAGCTTTACCTTGAAATGGTGTGTATGAAACTGTGAATGTTGTAGATAACCTAGGAAATAATATGTTACATATTGATTCATCCAATGATTTGGATAAAGCATGCTTATGGCATTGTCGTCTTGGACATGCTAACAAGAAGTGCATAGGCCAACTCCAAAAGGCTGGAGTATTGGAATCATTCGATTTGAAATCAGATGATACTTGCGAATATTGTTTACTTGGAAAGATGACTAAGTCACCCTTTAGTGGTACTTATGAAAGGGGTGAGGGTTTGTTGGATCTCATACACACTGATGTGTGTGTGTGTGACATCCCCAATTTCACGGCCAGAAAAGACCGATTTAATTTATGCTTTTAAAATAATTTCAGAGTAATCATTTGATTAAAAGTGTTGCGGAATTTGTTCCCAGATAAACATGATAAATATGTTATCAAATCATTTCTGAAGAAATGTATTTTCTTCACTTAAACCATTGGGATGTCATTGTCAATACAAAAACATAAGCATAAACAAAACTTACATTCATTTACACTAGTGATCTACTTCTCTTTTAATCTCTCAGTGTAAAGCAACTTCGTATCGATACCTGTGATACAATTAAACTGAGTGGGTCAGGCTTGGGAGCCTGGTGAGCATATAGGGTTTTCAACCCACAATAAATAATAAACTTATTAAGTTCTCAATCAACAATAAATTTATTAATTTCATCAACCAAATAACCCTAATTACCCATTCCCATTATCCTCACTTTACGTCCCTAAAACAACTATCACAAGGGACCCAGCCTAAGGAATTTCACAAGGGGTGAGAGCATTGCTTTCCTCCCCAATTTATGTCAAACAAGACATCCTAACATAAAACAACCTATAAAGTGACAACATTGCTTCCCTCTGCAATATATGTCAAATAAGACAAACATCGGGGTGACAACATTGCTTTCCTTCAGTAATTTATATCAAATAGGCACGAAGTCACATCGTCGCCATGTGCTAAGTTCATAGCTCTTATTTATCGACAGTATTTCCCACGGGAGTTCCCCCCCGCAATACAGGTCAATGGTTTTTCCATATGCTAAGTCCATAGCTCTTATTCATCGACGGTATTTCCCACGGGAGTTCCCCCCCCCCCCCCCCCCGCAATACATGTCAATGGGTTTTCCATATGCTAAGTCCATAGCTCTTATTCATCGACGGTATTTCCCACGGGAGTTCCCCCCCCCCCCCCCCCCCCCCCCCCGCAATACATGTCAATGGGTTTTCCATATAGCTGATGAACATACTATGGGGTTTCCTCAGCCACACATGCCCTAAAGGCACTCATGAGGGGAATAGAGTACAGCGAATGAACACTCAAGTCCATTAACACCTACAGGTTGCGAGCCTGCTAGTGTTCCACAGACCGTCTAGAACAGTCCATGGTTGTCATCCATACTCTGCTGAATGACGGGGGTCAACGTTTGGGTAAGGGCTTTTCTCATATTGCACCACTCACGCCAACGTTTAGGTAAGGGCTTTTCTCATATTTCACCACTCACACTCAACTCATGATCTATATCACTGATCATCTCATCTATCCAACTCACCTTTCATCACACACCCACTATTTAACTCATGATCTATATCACTTACTCATGAAGCTCGTCCGATCACTTCATAAAAGAACAAAGACTCCAAAGCCCTTCCAAATAAAAGTATAGGGAAAATACTGATAAAGTACTCCCGTACGCTCCCGTACCCCGACACGTAATAGTGTCAAAAAGAAGAACTAACGCATGAACACATAGTTCAAAAACACCTAATAAACATATAGTTCAAGAACACTTTATGAACATATAGTTCAAACCTACGTACCGATTACAAGTCTACTAACGTTCCACTGGACTATCTAAAATAGTCTGTGGCCGTTGTCTATACTCTGCTAGATGACTAGATCATCTTAAACATCGGTACCTCTCATCACTTTTATTTCATCACACATCATCTAATTCATCTACCCATGTTTTACCCAACATATTTGTACATAAAAATACATATACAGTTTAAAACTTGTATAAAACATCTATTCAACAGTCACCTTAATTAAACAATTAATATAATTACACATAGCACGTATTTTAAGGAAAATACTTCATATATATGTGTAAGGTGAAAGTAACTACACACTCACATGATTTAACGATAACCGGGCAGCACTTCATTGCCTAAAACGATCGTTTCTAATAAAACCGGGAGTTTTATTGAGAAACCGGGCTCTGCGAGGGTCGGGCTTCGAAACGGAAAAAATAAATTTCCTGGGCTTCTCGGGCACTCCGGGACGTGTTCCGGGCGTTGGAAATGATTTCAGGGCTTCGGGGGAAGTCAAAATGCTAAAAATATTGAAAAAGGGGCCAAAATTGCCAATTTTCCAAAAGTACCCGGGCAATCTCGCAAGCCCTCTATATATAGGCCCGAGGCTGCTGATCGGACGATTGAGAAGAGTCCACGTGGCAGCAGATCCAAAGAGGGCAGCACCTGCTCGCACGTGGGCTGCGCATGCGAAGGCTTCGCTGGCAGTTCCTGATTGGACCGAAGTCCGGGTCCGAGGTGGGTGGCTCGTGGCTCCTGCGAAGGCTCGGATGGATGAGTCACTACACACGCGTCGGATGCGAGGCTCGCCACCGAGGCACACGCATCAGACTCTCGGCTGCGCACGTGTCACTCCTCGGATGCTTCCACGGCTTCTGATGACTCATCATATTTCGGACACGTGGCACTCATTCAGCGAAGGTGACGTGGCCGAAGCCACCTATGCGAAATTTCTCGGTTTTCGCGCCAAAACTTCTAAAATCCATAACTTTCGCATACGAGCTCTGTTTTTTACGTTCTTTATATGCACGCGTAGGTAAAATTACGCTCTACAACTTTCGTTTAGACTTCATCGGCTAATTTTGAATTTAATTTTTATATTATTATTTTTAACAGACCGGGACAGGAAATCCGTTAAAAATTCATAACTTCTTCATCCAACGTCCGTTTTCGTCAGACTTTTTACCGTTGTACTACTATTTACGAGACCTTCGATTCTCGTTTAGGTTGTGTCGGCTAAAAATCACTCGATCTAAAATTCGAGTTTTTAGTTGTCTACTGCTAAGCTGAAACTTCGAAAAATCATAACTTCCTCATACGAAGTCAGATTTGGGCGTTCTTTTTATCGAACTTCTCGGTTTAACGAACACTACGAGTTTTGTTTAGATTACTAGGGCTAAAAAGTAGTTTATCAAAAACTCACTTTTTACGACATTCGGCACCGTGCCGGTTTATCGCGAAACTTCGACAGGTCATAACTTCTTCGTTATAACTCGGATTTCGGCATTCTTTATATATCCGTAATCCTTGTCACGCCCACTACAAGTTTCTTTATAGATATCGGCTTTATCTAATATTTAATTTTGACGCTCATTTTTATTCTTAATTATTTAAACCCTAATAATTAAGCATAAAACACATAATTTTCACATAATATTCACATAATTCCTTTTCATTTCTTCTAAATGAGTTACAAAGGTTAACCTAGACCATTATGTCAATATTAATGCCTAGCCTAGAAACACGGGCGTTACAACTCTCCCCCCCTTAGAATGATTCTGTCCCCGTAATCACACATCAGCAAACAAATACGGGTAGCGACTCATCATGTCACTCTCCGTTTCCCAGGTGAGATTTGACCCATTTGTATGTTTCCAATGCACAAGCACTAAATCGACCACTTTGTGTCACAACTTCTTAGTCTTACGGTCAACGGTTGCCTCAGGTTCTTTAATCAACCTCTTGTTTTCATCCAACCTTAATTCAGAAATGGGAATTATGTCGGGCACATCTCCCGTGAATTTTCTCAAATAACACACACGAAAGGTGTTATGAATACCCTCTAGTTCTTCTGGTAATTCTAGCTTGTAAGCTTGATTCCCAATCCTCTGAAGAACTTTAAATGGTCCAATAAACCTTGGACTCAATTTTCCCCTTCTACCGAATCTTATAAGTCTCTTCCAAGGCGAGACTTTAAGTAAAACCGAATCTCCAACTTCAAATGATATCGGTTATCTTTTCTTGTCAGCATAGCTCTCTTGAGCAGCTAACATCTTTTCCCTAATCACTTTCAACTTTTCAGCAGTCTGATGGACTATTTCAAGTCCCATAAACTGCTTTTCCCCAGCTTCCAGCCAATATGACGGCATTCGACACTTTTCCCCATATAAATCGTGATAAGGTGCCATCTAGATGTTCGAGTGGAAACTATCATTATAGGAAAAATTCTACTAGAGGTAAGTGTTTACCCCAGTTACCTTGGAATTCCAGGGTATATGCCCTCAGCATATCCTCCAACGTTTGAATTGTTTGTTTGCTCTAACCATCGGTTTGCGGATGGTAAGCTGTATTCAAACACAACTTGGTACCCAATTTCTCTTATAAACTCCTCCAAAACCTTGAGGTAAAACGGCTATCACGATCAGATACAATAGTTAACTGAACACCGTGAAGCCTCACACTTTCCTTCACGTAAGAATTCGCAAGTTTATCTATTGACCATTTCTCGTTGGCTGCTATGAAATGCACACTCTTAGTGAAGCGATCAACGACCACCCAAATTATGTCGTGACCGTTCCTTGTTCTGGGCAGTTTAGTCACAAAATCCATAGTGATACCTTCCTGTTTACCCATGGGTACAGGTAAAGGTTCTAAACTCCCATACGGTTTCTGATGTTGTGCCTTATCCCTAGCACATGTTACTGTTGGATTTTGGTAAAATACAACATCCTATGGTGCACATACAACCCTAAATACCTTGGATCTATGTTTTCACTAATTATACATGCAAATGGTTTCCAAGGCATTAAACCTATAACTAGCATGCATTTGACACAAACCATATAATATACTAGTTAGGGAAACATACCTTTTATGTGGCTTGAAGTCTTGATGTATTTGGCCTTAAGAGCTTAGCACCAATAGTATGAAATGCATCAAATGGAATCACAACACACCTAGGACAAAGGTGGCTCTTGAGAGAGAATTCCATGCACCAAAACACCTCCATATTTCTCTAAGAAAAGAAGTGGTGATTTTGGCTATGGAGTAACCTATTTATATGTAGGATTCCAAGGGTCATGGGTATAACCCATAATCCATACCCATGGGTTTTATGATCCATGGTTCATGTGGCCCAACTCTTTATGTATCCATACATAAACTTGGTCCAACATGGATCATAAGCCCCACACATATAAATATAACTAATTATCATAATTAGTCCCCATAGATTTAATTAGTCTCTTTTGATCACTAAATTAATTCCAAATTAATTCTTGATCGATACTAATTAAAACATATGATTTCATATTAATATACTATAACTTATAATATATTAATAAACCATAAATAACCTTCTCTCAAAAGTCCATCCTAACAAATTGTCCTGATGATATGCAACCCAAATGGACCATGCTACTCTCGGGTCAAGTACATACCAATAATAGTTATGGGCTTAGACATCTAATCCAACAGTCTCCCACTTGGATAAGTCTAAAACTATTATTGCAAGTACGACTTCATAACCCGACTAGCAATCGTAGCTCTTAAAGCCGCTGTCGAACTCTGAACAAATCAATGACACGTCCATTAGATAAGGGATCATATATTCCTCCATTATAGATATCATATGGACTGAGACATGGATTATAATCATTCTCTCTGTCCATTTGTTGTTTCTTGATTTCCGATTTTTGACGACCGACTAATTGAACAAATCAAATCAGTCCAGGCTTGGCCAAACACTTAAGGTGTCATCACTAAATCATCGAGGGGCCCACAGATATCGCTTTTATCCCTTTAAGGGTAAAAGGAATGGATAAACTTCGACTCATATGACTTTTTCTACTACTTGTTGAATCATACACAAAGACACGTTTTATAACATCGAGTTACCAATGCGTTTTTGTGCAATCAATGTATAACCAACTCATAGTAACAACTCATACCTCTAGGTTTGAAGAATATAAGATATTATCGTCTCATGATTCACTCATGATAAAATCCATGAAGTGATTCAAATGAGCGTGGGTTGAATCCAATACTCAGAACTTATGAGCACTCATGAATGTTGCAGCAACTCTTGCTATGTCCACTACCTTGGACATCTACAAACCCGATTCATGACAGTCTTGCCTTAATACCTACTTCCAACGTATTATCGACTGTGGATGGTTTGAATAACTTAGTAATCCGAGAAGAACGACATAGTTATTCTGGAAGTCAAAACATGCAAAGTGAAACACAATAATAATCGAATCCAATATGGTCTCAAAACTTATGAATATAAATAAAACACCTTTTATTTATCACCATATGATTACACATTATTCATTGAATACCGTTTCAAATTATCAACTTTATACTTGAATTAAAACACTAGTTGTCCCATGCTCCAAGCATGTACACTATGTTTTCTAAACACTAGTCATGCCATACACCAAGTATGCATACTATGTTTGTTCAAACATTAGTTATGCCATACACCAAGTATACACACTAAGTTTGTTTTTGATCTTTACTTTGTGAAATAGATCGATTGAACATAACTCCAATGATTCTCATTTCACAGTCCCAAAACCTTATCGTAAATGTAAGAATTCCAAATTCCTACCATTTACTTAAATCTGTTAGATTTTAAACTTATATGCACTGGTCCTCTTGTAATGATTATGCACAAAGTCACAAAGACTTGTCAACAGACATTACAGAGTATTCCAATGAAGATCAACTCCATGGAAACATCCTTCTTGCATTAAATTTTCTAATCTTACACAGATTGAATAATTTCCAACTTTGAAACATTTCCATATTCTATTTTGACTATCACTTCTGAATAAGAGTTGCCTCCTTACATAATAAGTCAATATGGTCCTTCCAAAATTAACATTATACTTCCAACTGTCCTTGAGCAACCAATCTTTGGTAAACCTTAGATTGTCCTCGAAAATTGCTTAATCATTTTAGTCATATCCAATTCTAGAATTTTCCCTTCTTAATGCCCTAAGCATTTGGAAAATTTAGAAAGGATGAATATTATAGCACATGCAATCGATCCTATATCCGAAGCATACGGGACACGATTCATGATGTCTCACATAAAGACATGATACTAAACCAGTCTTTTGCTACAATATTTCTATTTCTATTTGCCAAGTTCTCATAATTCAGATTATGAAAAGGGATGCTGTAATCATAATCGAATTTTAGAATGCAAATAATGGACCCATATATAGAATTTCCTTATGTTGAGCCATTCCAACACAAAATTCATATATGTATCCTTGACTAAAGATGATTAAAACCTCAATCTAAGCTTTTAGAATTGAAATGAAGTATAAATTCCTCTCCCTTAATTATAGCAAAACAACTTTTCAACCCCTGCAACTCCACGAATTGAAACTTTTGTTTTCTATAATTAACATTGCTAACTTGCAATATTAAACTTAATAATCATGCTCCCACTAACATGATGATTATTAGCATAACACTTATGCTCCCACTAGCTTTGACATGTATCCAGAAATCAGCTGTACTTCTAGAAATCAATACTTTATTGACTTTCTTACCAAAGTTCAGATTTCTAATACGAGATGCTTTGATAGAACTTTATCAAAATCATACACTTTTCCTTAGATAGCTCACATGTGTGTCTAAATAATTTAAGAACTATGAAAAGGGATGCCGTAATCATAGTCTCAATTGTTTAGACCTTTGCCATTTCTCAGAAGTCTGTGTTAGTGTGCCGGTTAACCACACACACTCCACTAACGACTTTGAGAATGCAAATATCACAATTGCTGTCTACTTAAAATCTACTTAGTGAAAGTATTTCCTCACCATCATTTTCATGAATCGGAGAGAAACCTTATGACACTTAGATTTTATGGTGTATGAGTTCTATCCATATGAATTTGTCAAAACCATAATCACAAGACAAGGTTAATGACAAATCCAAACTCATATGGACTGAACTTGTGCAATATTAAATTCTTGCCACCTGGCAGTACAAGGGCCTGCCATTGCTTCCAAGTTGTTATGCAACCAATTGAGAACTTTCAGAACTCATATGCAAAACCAACTTTAACTGGAATAGGCACAGAAATGTCAACACGATAGGTTATAAACCTCAAGTCGTGTGCTAGTGATGAACTTCAGGTTTTTATCCTTGATTAGCTCTTGAGACTTTCAAGACCTATAGGACTCCCACTGTCCTCTTGACATATAAGAATCTCTTGTCAAATATTCAAGAGATAGTTCGGATTCTTTATCAAGACAAACATTTCACACAATTAGCCTTAGTTGGTCTCTGTTTTATCCAAAACATCACAACTTACCAATTTCAAATATACAAGAGTAGAACATAATCTACTCTTACATTTGACTAGTGTTATAAACCTTCTTTAAGGCGTGTCACTCAAGTTACAATCTTGGAGTATGACTCTAAGACTTGTTTTGGAACGAAGTATGACTCATCTCCTTGATTTAACCACTTCAACAATTCAAGACTCCTCTTCTTAGCCATTAGAATGCACTAAGATGACCTTAGAGGACTAATTATGATATAGTTTCTTAATCATTAAGATGATCACAAAACATGATACTAAAGTACTCTCCCATCTTTTCAGATTTGAGAAACTTTTATCTTTCTGCCTAATTTGATTTTTCTCATTCGTTCTGACATACATTGAATCTTTTCCAATGTTTCAGAATTATACTTAAACTTGTAAGTATAACCATATTTACTAAGCTTTAGTAAATCATGACGAATAGTCTTATCGATCTTTTGTGGTGGACTTGACCAGTGCACAAGAATGTGTACTCGATCCTTTAGTCCTTTCCTTGTTCACATAAGGAATTAGTCTTAATTTTTCCAAAGCTAAAAGTTCTCATTCATCATACTATACAACTTGCATGATTCCGAGTTTCGGTCCAATTTGAAACTTGGGTTATGAGAATCTTTCCTTATTTGGCAAATTTAGACACTACCACAAATGAAAGAATCAAATCCATTTTCCAATATTGCTCTTAATGGAATCATATAAGCAACAATTTTTCACAAATGCCATTGTAAGGATACTTAAAATAAATAAAAATAAAACCTTTTTCTTTTATTTTAAAACTTTGCGGAAAAACTTCTTATCCTTACAATCCATATGAAAACCTTGTTGTTATATATTCCTAAGCAATATACATCATAACTCTTTAAGTAACAACCCAAAATTCTGATCACCGAACCATGCGACCGAAATCCATCTTCGCGATCAGAATCAGCATATACTTCCTTTAAGCTTCCTCTCCTTTCTTTGACTCTTAAGACATCAATATGTGACCCAGTCACATCATGTAATAAGAATCTCCAAGTAGGAACTTAATAGAGTTACACAATGGACTTTACCTGAAGTAGAGTCAAACTTTTGACTTTACCAGATCTTTCAGGTAAATCTGGCAGCTTCGCAGCCAATGCCCCTTCTTTTGGCAAAAGAAACGTATGGACTCTTTGGAAATGGCACATGAGACTATCTCAGACTTATCCTTTCTCTTTGCCATTAGGTCAAATGACTTGACCATGGTCGATCCCTTTCCATTGGGAAGAGAAAGCTTTTCTGGACTTTTAATGTTACCATTGTCAATGTCCATGGAAGTTTGGGAAGTTGATCTTCCAATCAAATTTGCTTTACTAGTGCCCCAAATCATTGCTAATTTAGCAGCATCAAGCAAATAGGTAAGATCATTAAGGGTCATGTCTTGATCTGTCATCAAGGTGTGACTGAAGAACCAAGTCAATAGCCAGCTACCTCGAGACTTCGACACCCGACTCTCCCGGCTTGCCAATAGGGATTGAGTGACCTTGAACTTTTCAAGTATTTGAACTTGTGGGATAGGGAGAATAATTAGAGGAGGTGAAGGAAGTGAAGCATGATTTCCAGTCCCATTAATGCACAACAAAGGGATTAATCTTTCACCTTGATTGCCATGTGGGATATCATCTTCAATAGGAAAGCTTGTTCCTAAAGATTTGGGAAGACCATAGTTGTCTGAACTAGACAACTATAATGGGAGAAATTCAAGTTTAGTTGATTTAAAGTCCTTAATATAACACCCAATATGAAATATTAAGGCTAGGATCCAACAACCTATTTATAACCGGAAGAGGGATGCCGTAATCCAAGCTATAAAATAGTTGAAGGTAGGTAAATGACGATTTACCAATTTCCACCATGAAAACGAAATATAATTAAGTTTTAATTGGATTTGAAACTCCTAGATCTTTTGAGATACATTGAACTTTCAATGGCATGTTTGAATCTCGATTATGCCCTCTCAAGTTTGTGACTGGGATGCCGATGATCACAAACAAGGTGTGAATAACCATGCAAATTGACTTGGTACCCTCAACTTTATCACCTAATTGATGTGCCGGTTAACCACACACGCTCCACCAATCTATGATAAACTTAAGTTACCCTTCGCCACACATTGTCAGTCCCATGTTAGTGTGCCGGTTAACCACACACGCTCCACTAACGACTTAACAAAGGTGCAAAGTGTAATTTCATGGGTTAGCACCATTTCACATTTTCCTAAGTAACTAAGATTGGGAATTTATAAGTGTTTAGTTACTTAGTATTTATCATTATACTTTTAATGAAGGGAGAATTATAGTCTTTATCCTACCCGTTCGGCTAACGACCCTCCACCAGTCAAGGAAGCGGTGGGTGAGAGTGGACACCCATTTAACTGCCATTTTATAGGCAGTAACCTTATACCCCCCTTATAGTCCGACTTTGTGAATGAGGCCTACTAATGGTAAGATTGACTTTATCTTATACATATCTATATAATTATAATTATAATAATAGTATAAGGGTTGAATTTTAAACTTTTAAAATTCTAAGGTCTAGTTTGGAATTAAAGTATACATGGGGGGTAACTTTACAAATTCCAAAACTTGAGGACAAGTTTTGAAACCTTTCAAAACTCTTGGATTTTTAATAACTTATGAGTTTAATTAAGGTTTAATGAAAAAAAATTCAAGTTCCATAACTTGAGGACAAGTTATGGAAGACATTAAATCATTTAATGATGACACTAAAAATAGTGACTCTTCTATTTTCATAACCTATGAGACTTAATGACACTTTAAAAAGAAAAACTCTTCACTTTCCATAACTTGAGGACAAGTTATGGAGTTCATAAAAACCATTAAGATCAAATATTCCAATTAACACAATAATCAAATAATTTTTCTATGATCTAGATTAAACTCATAAGTAAAGATAATTCACATCAATAATTTTCAAGAAATTAGATAATCATATAAACTAATACAAATCTTGAAACTTTGACAATTATCCTTTGAAGACTCTTGGAATTCATAACCTAAAGAGTTAATAAATGAGACATTTCACATCCATAACTTATGGAAGTTTCAAAACTCTTAAGATCATAACTTTAAAAAAAAACTTTTGAGTTCCAAAATTTTATGACAAAATTTGTAACTCCTTAAAACCATTTAGATCAAACTTTTAAAACAAATAAAATAATCATATCATTCTATCTTTTAATAAATTGACCTAATTCAACTCTTGTAGTAAAGTGACTCAAATTTTATAAATAATTAGTTTTTCATAAAATCAAGTAATTATCATAAAATTTGACAAACTTCATGTTTTTTTTTTCTTTTTTTTTTCCCTTCAACTTGAAAAAAAACATTTGCATCAAATATAATAGAAAACAACCCATGGCTCTGATACCACTGTTGGATTTTGGTATAATACAACATCCTATGGTGCACATACAACCCTAAATACCTTGGATCTATGTTTTCACTAATTATACATGCAAATGGTTTCCAAGGCATTAAACCTATAACTAGCATGCATTTGACACAAACCATATAATATACTAGTTAGGGAAACATACCTTTTATGTGGCTTGAAGTCTTGATGTATTTGGCCTTAAGAGCTTAGCACCAATAGTATGAAATGCATCAAATGGAATCACAACACACCTAGGACAAAGGTGGCTCTTGAGAGAGAATTCCATGCACCAAAACGCCTCCATATTTCTCTAAGAAAAGAAGTGGTGATTTTGGCTATGGAGTAACCTATTTATATGTAGGATTCCAAGGGTCATGGGTATAACCCATAATCCATACCCATGGGTTTTATGATCCATGGTTCATGTGGCCCAACTCTTTATGTATCCATACATAAACTTGGTCCAACATGGATCATAAGCCCAACACATATAAATATAACTAATTATCATAATTAGTCCCCATAGATTTAATTAGTCTCTTTTGATCACTAAATTAATTCCAAATTAATTCTTGATCGATACTAATTAAAACATATGATTTCATATTAATATACTATAACTTATAATATATTAATAAACCATAAATAACCTTCTCTCAAAAGTCCATCCTAACAAATTGTCTTGATGATATGCAACCCAAATGGACCATGCTACTCTCGGGTCAAGTACATACCAATAATAGTTATGGGCTTAGACATCTAATCCAACAGTTACACACTTGGCCACATACTTAGCAACATCGAGCTCCATCGTCGGCCACCAGTAATAGGGTTTTTAGATCCCTATACATTTTCGCACTGCCGGGATGAATTGATTACATGGTTTTGTGAGTTTCTTCTATCAGAAGACCTCTTACTCCTCCCGTCTTAGGTACCCAAATCCTATATTTGAATACCTTCAATCCTTGACCGTTTGTATCAAACACCAACGCTTTTTTTTTCCAAACGTTCCTCCTTTCGGTCATTCTTTTCTAAAGCTTCCTCTTGAGCTTTCTTTATACTTTTCACAATAGTCGAGACAACTTCAATCCTCAATGCTCTTGGCCTTTTCTTTTCAAGATTTACCTTCCGACTGAGAGCATCAACAACAACATTTGCTTTACCAGGGTGGTAAAGTATCTCACAGTCAAAGTCCTTGAGTAACTCTAGCCAGCGTCGTTGCCTCATGTATCAATTCCTTCTGATTAAAGAGATATTGAAGACTCTTATGATCGGTGAAATGTTTACATTTGGTACCATAAAGATAGTGCCTCCATATCTTTAAGGCAAATACTACCGCTGCCAACTCTAAATCGTGAGTGGGGTGGTTCTTTTCATGCTCTATCAATTGCCTCAATGCATATGCTATCACTTTATCCCTTTGGTTCAGAACACAACCTAACCCAACTTCTTTAACAACGAACGCGATACTTCTATTGATCGCTTTGATCGTCCTTTACTTCAATCATTTGGCTCAAGTCAAATGCTACATCGAACTTGGTTCTCGGAACCACGTAACAAACTCATCGTAGTCGGACTCAATTTGATATGACAACTAGGGTCGGAATAACAATCATCTTCTTAGTCATTACCGGAACGATGGTAACGACAGACTAGAATAAGACGGAATCAATTACGAGTTTCTTGGTAACCTTGTGACTTTCCCTGATCCAAGTGTGAGTCCTGTGCTTCCAGTAGTATAGATCTCTACTACTATTCACACCTACTCATACTCGTCCCAAGTACTGTCTCGTAGTCCCCAAGTCCTAAAATCACAAAACAATTTAACACATACAAATGTGTCCAATTAATCATAAAATTTTCCTAGACTCTACTAGGACTTCTTCCATGAGTATCTTCAATCATCAGTTCTACTTCAACTTGGTTGGTGATGGAAATTCCAGACAATGTGACAACTTCAAGAATTACACCAACCATTCATCATCCTGCCAATTGGAGGTGTACTTCAGACGTACCGTACCCCTCTAAACGTTCCGTTATTTTATCAGACATATTCTAAAGACAAGATACCACTCTTACGATATCTTCTGACAGGTATCGTTCACTATCATAAGCTTTTCATTTCCTTCATCTACTCAATTCTCTACGAGTCTCCACCATAACGTTTTGTACACCCAAGCAGACGTTCGGTGTACTGGGCAAGAATTTAAGATAAGAAAGCTTTATTTACGATAGACGTATAAATCTCCTTATCACTCCGAAATGTTTACATCCTAGTTCTAATATCGTAGTCATACGCTTAGAATCCTAAACACATAAAGTTTCCAGATCCGGTCGGCAACAGACCATAGATCCGAACAAATAATAGCATATAAGGCATCCTTATAGCTATAACATAAAATATTTAACACATAAAACATTTTAGGCATCTTTCCTAAAATAAACTTTCGTGTCTAAAATATAGCAGACACTCATCTCACAATCATCACTTAGCATTCTAAGTTTAAGTCTAGAAATCCTAGTTCGCTTAAACTAATGCTCTGATACCAACTGTGACATCCCCAATTTCACGGCCAGAAAAAACCGATTTAATTTATGCTTTTAAAATAATTTCAGAGTAATCATTTGATTAAAAGTGTTGCGGAATTTGTTCCCAGATAAACATGATAAATATGTTATCAAATCATTTCCGAAGAAATGTATTTTCTTCACTTAAACCATTGGGATGTCATTGTCAATACAAAAACATAAGCATAAACAAAACTTACATTCATTTACACTAGTGATCTACTTCTCTTTTAATCTATCAGTGTAAAGCAACTTCGTATCGATACCTGTGATACAATTAAACTGAGTAGGTCAGGCTTGGGAGCCTGGTGAGCATATAGGGTTTTCAACCCACAATAAATAATAAACTTATTAAGTTCTCAATCAACAATAAATTTATTAATTTCATCAACCAAATAACCCTAATTACCCATTCCCATTATCCTCACTTTACATCCCTAAAACAACTATCACAAGGGACCCAGCCTAAGGATTTTTACAAGGGGTGACAGCATTGCTTTCTTCAGCAATTTATCTCAAACAAGACATCCTAACATAAAACAACCTATAAAGTGACAACATTGCTTCCCTCTGCAATATATGTCAAATAAGATAAACATCGGGGTGACAACATTGCTTTCCTTTAGCAATTTATATCAAATAGGCACGAAGTCACATCGTCGCCATGTGCTAAGTTCATAGCTCTTATTTATCGACAGTATTTCCCACGGGAGTTCCCCCCTCCCCCCCCTCTGCAATACAGGTCAATGGGTTTTCCATATGCTAAGTCCATAGCTCTTATTCATCGACGGTATTTCCCACGGGAGTCCCCCCCCCCTCCGCAATACATGTCAATGGGTTTTCCATATGCTAAGTCCATAGCTCTTATTCATCGACGGTATTACCCACGGGAGTTCCCCCCCGCAATACATGTCAATGGGTTTTCCATATAGCTGATGAACATACTAAGGGGGTTCCCCAGCCACACATGCCCTAAAGGCACTCATGAGGGGAATAGAGTACATCGAATGAACACTCAAGTCCATTAACACCTACAGGTTGCGAGCCTGATAGTGTTCCACAGACCGTCTAGAACAGTCCATGGTTGTCATCCATACTCTGCTGAATGACGGGGGTCAACGTTTGGGTAAGGGCTTTTCTCATATTGCACCACTCACGCCAACGTTTAGGTAAGGGCTTTTCTCATATTTCACCACTCACGCTCAACTCATGATCTATATCACTGATCATCTCATCTATCCAACTCACCTTTCATCACACACCCACTATTTAACTCATGATCTATATCACTTACTCATGAAGCTCGTCCGATCACTTCATAAAAGAACAAAGACTCCAAAGCTCTTCCAAATAAAAGTATAGGGAAAATACTGATAAAGTACTCCCGTACGCTCCCGTACCCCGACACGTAATAGTGTCAAAAAGAAGAACTAACGCATGAACACATAGTTCAAAAACACCTAATGAACATATAGTTCAAGAACACTTTATGAACATATAGTTCAAACCTACGTACCGATTACAAGTCTACTAACGTTCCACTGAACTATCTAAAATAGTCTGTGGTCGTTGTCTATACTCTGCTAGATGACTAGATCATCTTAAACATCGGTACCTCTCATCACTTTTATTTCATCACACATCATCTAATTCATCTACCCATGTTTTACCCAACATATTTGTAGATAAAAATACATATACAGTTTAAAACTTGTATAAAACATCTATTCAACAGTCACCTTAATTAAACAATTAATATAATTACACATAACACGTATTTTAAGGAAAATACTTCATATATATGTGTAAGGTGAAAGTAACTACACACTCACATGATTTAACGATAACCGGGCAGCACTTCGTTGCCTAAAACGATCGTTTCTAATAAAACCGGGAGTTTTATTGAGAAACCGGGCTTTGCGAGGGTCGGGCTTCGAAACGGAAAAAATAAATTTCCTAGGCTTCTCGGGCACTCCGGGACGTGTTCCGGGCGTTGGAAATGATTTCGGGGCTTCGGGGGAAGTCAAAATGCTAAAAATATTGAAAAAGGGGCCAAAATTGCCAATTTTCCAAAAGTACCCGGGCAATCTCGCAAGCCCTCTATATATAGGCCCGAGGCTGCTGATCGGACGGTTGAGAAGAGTCCACGTGGCAGCAGATCCGAAGAGGGCAGCACCTGCTCGCACGTGGGCTGCGCATGCGAAGGCTTTGCTGGCAGTTTGGGTGTGTGGATGTGTACGGACTTTTTGTCTTAACAAAGAAGGGAATAAATATAAAAAATTGTGAAAGAAGACTCTTATATCAATAAATGTGTGATTGATATGTAGTGAGTGATATACTTACATAGATAGAAACTATTCAAGCCAGCCTGTGTCGTTCTTTGGTCTGTGTGGTTGCTTTCCCTGTTGGCATCGTGCCTGTGGTACTGTTAATCATCGTCGACCTGACACTCTGTCACTTACAAGTTTCATGACTCTAATTTGTATGAACACTCAAAAATAACAAAACAAAAATTTATTGATAAAAGAGTTCCCAAAAAGGGAAAACTCTTACAATATTTTACATTTTCTCCCTTCTAAGGGAGGAATTACTCACTAGACATTGAACTGAAAATTTAATAGATAGAGAGTGTTTTTTCTTGCACTCCTTATTGCGATGTCTCTAAAACAAAACATAACTCTCAATTTATAGATACATTGAGAGGGTCTGATATTTGCCTATTATGTCAGGCATGACGTTTTTATCCACTAAAGATTACATTATTGTGGACAGCTGGAAAGCTTCTAATAATGGAGAAAAGGCATTATTATTTTGAGTGGCGGGGCCATTTGACACGTGAAGCATCTTTCTTTAAGATGATGAGGATTTGTCATCTTCAGAGGGGGGGTCCCTCCTTTGTCTCCGAATCTTTGCTTTCGCAAAAGTGACAAAGATGTTCTTCGAAAAGTTGTTCTGCATGTCGGCAGAAGTGTTGGCGTGTAGCATTGGATACTTCCATGCTATTGTTCATGAATTTTTCTCCAAACTTGGAGGCTTGACGAAGATCTTCTTGGCTGGTGTTGTTGTAACTCCAGCTTGTAATTATACAATGTGAATCGGTATAATTAATCTTCTTTTTTGAACCAAAGATAATTTCAATGATTTTTTCTGATATTCTTCTTAAACCATTGATGCGATTAGGATGAAGAATTTCTGTGAAAGGTAGATCTTTATCTTCCATTGGTTGAGATTGTTCAATCTCTCTATTGGCTTTAGAAAGACCAATTTCCAGAAAGTGGTATGGAGAAAGAGTTGATTCTTGAATCCATTCTGGGAGTGAAGAGATGCATCTGATGTAGATCAGATTATCTTTTGCTTTAAGTACTTTCTTTCGAAAGTTCTTAATGGATTCTACCATGCTGCTTGGGAAGAATTTGAGTTCTTGAAGGTTGCAGCTTGGGTAGATATTGTCGATTAGTCCAGCTTGAAAGGCTTGGTAGACTAATTTTGCATCTGCTCCTTCGAGAAAGTTGAACAGACTTTTTGTTTTCTTGTCCGTAGTGAAAAACTTTTCATGAACAAGGTCTTCTGGGCATGCAGCTCTTGCTTTCTTCCAGATTGTTCTGAAATCTTCAAAAGAGATTTCAGGATAGTTAACCATTTGTTGAACGTCAATTGGAACGTCAAACCTTTGGTCTCTGTGGGCTTCTTTGACTTTTTGAATTTTTGGTCGAAGAAGTGGTTGGTTAGTCTTGCTTGTATCGTCTTGATAAGTGGCAAGGCTTAATCTTGCAGATGTTTCATTTCTGAATTTTTTGCAAGTAACTTTATCAACTTTACAGAAGGTTTCTGTAATTCCCCAGTCAGTATGAACACCGGCATGGGGTCCCTTATAGATTACATAAAAGCTTTCAGCTTCTTTGTTAAGAGCTTTTTTGTAATCTGGTGTAAACTCCTGCACAGATTTGTTAGTGGGTGACAAAGTTGTCATTTTACTGATTCCTTCAGTACAAGGATTGGGATCAACCAATAAGCTAGTTTTTCCATTAGGAAGAGGAGTAGCTGTCTCCTTTATTATGCTTTTTAGCAAAACATCAGCTTTCAACGGATTTGTTGATTCTTTACCAGGTGCCGTTTGCACTGGAATAGCCTTTGTTTTTGAGCTTTCGCTTTCCGGTACATTGGTGACCATTGTTACTTGTTCATACAAGTTGATTTTCTGCTCAATTGCAGATAGCTCTATGAGGAGCATTTGTTTCTTCATCCTCAAAATGTTGAGGTCTTCCATTTTTGTAAACTCAATTTTTGTTTACTTTTCTCTCTAATCTCCCCCTCTCTTTTTTGTAGGTGAAGTTTTTTGTGAGGAAATATGTCATGAGGATCATATCCTTTTATAGGGCTCGAGAGGAGCGAGTGAGATCATGGATGATGTAAGGCATACCTGAAGTCACGAGTGAGGCAGTCTGCCAGTACGTTTTTGTTTCCTGCGAGATGTTCAACAGTGAATGTATATCGTGAGAACCACTCTTGCCATCGTATTAGCCGGCCTAATTTGTTATCTCCTGCAATCTTCGTTCGGAGGAAATAAGTAAAATTTTTATTATCTGTACGAACCAGGAAATTTACTGGTGTTAAATATACAGAGAATTTTGTAATAACTCTTTTTACAGCGAGTAATTCTTTTTCATTGCTATGGTAGTTTTTCTCAGCTGCTTTGAAACTGCCAGAGGTGTACCTGCAAATTTGTTCTTCGTTTTTGGGGTTTTTAGCTTTTAAAACACCTCCCCAAAATTCATCAGAAGCATCAGTTTCAATAATTAAACTGTCTTCAATGTTTGGAAGATAAAGTTTTGGAAAATTGATTAAAACTTTCTTTATCTTTTTGATGTAGTCTGTATCAGCACTTGACCAATTCCAAATGACATCTTTTTTTAATTTTGCCTGTAAAGGTTTTCTCATGGCTGCAAGTTTTTCAATATATGTTTCAGCATAAGTCAAAACACCAAGAAATCTTTGTAGTTGCTTTTTGTCTTCTAAAACATTTGGAAAGTCATGTAAATGTTCAAGAATATGCTTTTGAGGACAATGAGTACCTTCATTTATTTCTAAACCCAAAAAATTGATTTTTGTTTTGAAAAGATGAGCTTTCTTTTTTGAAAGTATTATTCCATATTTTAAAATAGTTCTGAGAACCTGTGTGACATGAACATAGTGTTCTTGTTCATTTTTGCTGAAGATCATGATGTCATCAACGTATACAGTGCAGAAACCTTCAAGGCCTCGAAGAGCGTTCTGCATGTGTCTTTGAAAAATACTAGGAGCTTGTTTAAACCCAAAGGGTAGTACTTTCCATTGAAAGAGTCCATCAGGACATGTGAAGGCAGTGAGAAGCTGCGATTCTTCATCAAGTAGAACTTGCCAGAAACCTGACTTGCAGTCGAAACTTGAATAAATGTTTTTTCCTCGTAGAAGAGTCAAGAGTTCGTGCATATTGGGAAGATTATGTGAGTCTCCAATAGTTGCATCATTGATTGCTTTGTAGTTGACAACCATGCGCTTCTTTCCTCTTCTTTTCTCTGCTTCTTTATTGACAAGAAAGGCAGGAGACATATGAGGGGATTTTGATTCTATAATTAGTCTCATATCAAGTAATTCCTTGATTTGTTTGGAAAATTCTTCTCTATCTTGTAAAGAGTAAACCATAGGTTTTTCTCTAATAACCGTCTTGGGATTAATAAGCTTAATTGAAGCTTTCATCCATCCTTTGGTTTTATTTGGATCAATAGGATTTTCAGAACAAACTTTTTCAAGAAGATCCTCAATCTGTTTGAACCTGGTAGTTTGAATAGAAATAATCTTTTCTTTATTAATCCCTTCATGGGTTATATTAGTACCTGGAATTTGTTTTTCTTTAGAACCTTTTTCTTGAGTTTCAAGAAAACCTGGTTTTCCTTTGCTATAGGCCTCTGTAACCTTTTTTATAATTACCATATCATTATTAAGATGAAAGGCGATTCTATCTATCCATTGTATGAATGGTCCATAAACTTGACAGAAGTTGTTCCCAATTATGATATCAATTCCTGAATTTTGTTGGTAAATAGTGGGAACGTTGAAATGTTCTCCTGAAAGTTCGAGATTAATGTTTCTACAAACTTTATTAATTTTTATGGTTTCACCATTTGCAATAGTGGCACTAATTTCTTTGGGAGCGTTTTCCCAGAGTTCATCCGGAATGATGAATTTGCTTGCAAGACATAAAGATGCACCTGTGTCTACAAAACAATGTACTCTAAATTTTTTATATCCTTTAAAGTTAAGGAAGGCAGAAACATAAATAGAGTTTGGATTAGTAATATTCATGATAAGGGAATCATCAATCTTCTGGAGGTTTGCGCAAAAATGGTTAATCCCCTCCTCTCTGAAAAGTGGGGTCTGTATGGGACTAGTCTGAGTCATCCGTTGTTGATTCGTATTCATCAGTTTCTGATGAAGATTCTGTCTCAACATGATATATAAAAACATGTTGTATACCATCATACTCTTCTTCAAGAGCTTCATAGCCCCCATTGTTAGCGGTTTGTAAAACCTTGACTTTGTCAGGGTATTTTTTTCTATTTGGACATTCATTGGCGTAGTGTCCTTCTTCATTGCAGATCCAACACCTACATTTTTTCTTTCCTTGCGGACAGGAAGTAGTCTTCTTAGGTGTTTCTTTTGAAGGTTTTTTGAAGTATTTTCCTGGTGAAAATTTTCTTCTTTTCTTTTTCCAAAAAGATTTGAATTTCTTTTTGTTTTTATACTTTTTCTTATTATAATTTTTCTTTCAAATATCAAAGTTTTTGAAATCAGAGAGAATGCTACAACAATCTTTGCTTATTGTTTTAAGTTTTTGTTGTTTATATCTGTCTTGACAGATTCTATCAATTTCTTCTTTTGCAATTTTTGTTGCATAAGAAAGACTGGTTTGCTGGATTTCTCCAGTAACTTCTTTTTTCCATCTGTCTGTACAAGTTTCTCCAATAATTGGAATTTTCATGAGGTAAGCAGATATCCATTGTGCATATTCACTTCTTTGTGGAATATCATACAGATATGATTCATACATACATGTGTATTTGTCGAGAAGACTAATATCATGTAATTGGAGTTTTGTCATTGAAACTCTTGCTATGTCAACTTTCTTATTAATGGTGAAGTCTTTATTAGAAATATAATCAAGACCTAAGAAAGTAGTGTATATGACATTTATGATATTATCAAAAAGATCTGAACCATGCATTTCTTCATTCCAATTATTGTTTCTTAGGAATTTTTGCACAATTCCATCAGTTTTGTGTTAAAAGTAGTAGAACATTTTTTGCTTTTTCAAATTCATCTGGGTTTGTCTGTAAGATTAGTGAAATCCCAGTAACCCATTTTTCTACAACTCTTTCTCTGAGTTTTAGATCTTGGATACAATCAATATTGAGTACATTGATCGTATTGGATCCTTGACTACTATTTGGAATACCATTGTGGACAGGCATTTTGAACTCATATTTCTTTTTATTGCCTCTTCTTGTAGCTGTATAAGAAGATTCTGCTTCATCATCTTCCATATCCGAATATTCGAACTTAACAGTCTTTGTATTTGTTTTAAAGTTATCTTCTTCTTCTGATTCAGTGTCAGGTTCATTTATTTTAGTCATTCTAAAATATTGATAAAAAAGTTTGGGTTCTTTTTGATACAATTCTTCACATTCTTTAGTTTCTAATGATAAAAGTCGAATAAGTTTTTGGTCAGCTTTATCATAATCTTCAAATTGAAGGTTAAAGAAATATTTCTCGAGTTTCTCAGAGATTGTTTCTTTCATTTTCACTCTTTCCTGAAAATGTCAATTTTCTGGGAATTTTTTGAGCTTCCTAAGTCAGGGTTTCCAACACTAGGATTGGGAGGTGAGTATTTCTTAAGACCTGAATATTTTCCTGGCTTGGATTTTTGTTCTATGATGGAGATATTTTTGATGTGCTCAAGAATGTCTTTATTACAAGGGCAAGAGTTAATCTTTTCAGATAACTCCTTAATAATGTCTGCAATAATTTTTGCAGATGCTACTTCCAACTGGGCAATGGTTACGTATTTATTGACTATTAAGTCCAAGTTTATAATCAGCCCATCTATTTTTTCATTAAGGAGGTTGATTGATCTATTGAGCTCGGGTATCGAGGTCATCCTATTAGTTGTTTTAACTGATCATGTATATTAGTGATCTTAAGGTTGATTTCCTTAAGACCTAAGTCCGAGTCCGAGGTGGGTGGCTCGTGGCTCTTGCGAAGGCTCGGATGGATGAGTCACTACACACGCGTCGGATGCGAGGCTCGCCACCGAGGCACACGCGTCAGACTCTCGGCTGCGCACGTGTCACTCCTCGGATGCTTCCACGGCTTCGGATGACTCATCATATTTCGGACACGTGGCACTCATTCAGCGAAGGTGACGTGGCCGAAGCCACCTATGCGAAATTTCTCGGTTTTCGCACCAAAACTTCTAAAATCCATAACTTTTGCATACGAGCTCTGTTTTTTACGTTCTTTATATGCACGCGTAGGTAAAATTACGCTCTACAACTTTCGTTTAGACTTCATCGGCTAATTTTGAATTTAATTTTTATATTATTATTTTTAACAGACCGGGACAGGAAATCCGTTAAAAATTCATAACTTCTTCATCCAACGTCCGTTTTCGTCAGACTTTTTACCGTTGTACTACTATTTACGAGACCTTCGATTCTCGTTTAGGTTGTGTCGGCTAAAAATCACTCGATCTAAAATTCGAGTGTTTAGTTGTCTACTGCTAAGCTGAAACTTCGAAAAATCATAACTTCCTCATACGAAGTCAGATTTGGGCGTTCTTTTTATCGAACTTCTCGGTTTAACGAACACTACGAGTTTCGTTTAGATTACTAGGGCTAAAAAGTAGTTTATCAAAAACTCACTTTTTACGACATTCGGCACCGTGCCGGTTTATCGCGAAACTTCGACAGGTCATAACTTCTTCGTTATAACTCGGATTTCGGCATTCTTTATATATTCGTAATCCTTGTCACGCCCACTACAAGTTTCTTAATAGATATCGGCTTTATCTAATATTTAATTTTGACGCTCATTTTTATTCTTAATTATTTAAACCGTAATAATTAAGCATAAAACACATACTTTTCACATAATATTCACATAATTCCTTTTCATTTCTTCTAAATGAGTTACAAAGGTTAACCTAGACCATTATGTCAATATTAATGCCTAGCCTAGAAACACGGGTGTTATAGTGTGGACCCTTCAGATCTGTCACAAGAGATGCTAGCCGCTTCTATGTGACTTTTACTGATGATTATGGTAGGTATGGCTATATCTACTTAATCAAGCATAAGTCAGAAACCTTTGAAAAGTTCAAAGAGTTTAAGGCACAAGTGGATAATCAATTGGACAGGAAGATAAAGGTACTCCGATCCAATCGAAGAGGAGAGTATCTTAGTATCGAGTTCCACGACTATCTTAAAGAATGTGGAATTGTTTCACAATTGACACCTCCTAGGACACCACAGCTGAATGGTGTGGCTGATAGGCGCAACCAAACCTTGTTGGACATGGTTTGTTCCATGATTAGTCGAGCTTTGTTACCAATCTCCTTTTGGGGGTATGCCTTAGAGACTGCCGCCCATATTCTTAATCTGGTCCCTACCAAAAAGGTTGCCAAAACACTTCACGAGATGTGGACTGGGAAGGTTCCCAATTTAGACAACATCAAAGTTTGGGGTTGCGATGTATTTTCATCGGCTACCCACAAAAATCCTTTGGATATCTCTTCTATCGACCAAGTGACAATGTTGTCTTCGTCGCGAGAAGATGGGTCTTTCGTGAGAGAGAGCTTATATGCCAAGGGGACAGCAGGAGGCAAATTGACCTTGGAGAGCTTCAAGAGTCAAGCGGTGAAGGAGCCTCAAACACTAGCAATCAACCCGAGGAGGAAACTCCTGTTGAACATATTGACGAATCTGTACCTCTGAGGCGTTCCACCAGAGTTAGAACTGCACCTGAGTTTTATTATGGTTTCCATATTACTATAGAAGGTGATACATTTATCAGTGATAGTACATTGGTAAATTTGTATGAGCCTAATAACTACGCGGAAGCCATGGCAGGCCCTGAGTCCGCTAAATGGAAAGAGGCTATGGATAGCGAGATTCGGTCCATGTATGACAATCAAGTTTGGAACTTGGTTGACAATGAACCGGGTCGAAAGACAGTCGGGTGCAAATGGATCTTCAAGAAGAAGACCGGCATGGATGGAAAAGTACACACATATAAGGCGCGACTGGTTGCAAAGGGCTTTACTCAAACTCAGGGATTTGACTATGATTAGACCTTCTCACCGGTAGCAAATATTAAATCTATAAGGGTTATGTTGGCCATAGCTGCATTTCATGACTATGAAATATGGCAGATGGATGTCAAAACCGCTTTCCTTAATGGAAAGTTGGCTGAAGATGTTTACATGAGCCAGCCAGAGGGTTTTGTCAATGCAAGATACCCTAATAGAGTGTGTAAGCTTTAGAGATCCATATATGGATTGAAACAAGCATCTCGCAGTTGGAATCTTTGTTTCGATGAGAAAGTCAAAGAGTTTGGATTTTCGAGAAGCGAGGATGAGTCATGTGTGTATGTTAAGGCTAGTTGGAGCATAGTTAGCTTTCTCGTGTTGTATGTGGATGACATACTACTCATAGGAAATGACATCCCGACCTTGCAGGAGGTTAAGTCCTGGCTTGGGAAGTGTTTTTCTATGAAGGACCTTGGAGAAGCTACCTATATCCTAGGGATAAGGATTTTGAGAGACAGGAGTAAGAGACTAATAGGACTTAGTCAAAGTGCCTACTTGGACAAGGTGCTGAAGCGTTTCAGCATGGAGAACTCCAAGAAAGGTGACTTGCCTATCCAGAGCAATACCAAACTGAGTAAGACTCAAAGTCCGAGTACAGAAGCTGAGATAGCAGAGATGAGTCGGATACCATATGCTTCCGCAGTTGGCTCAATCATGTATGCTATGACTTGTACTCTCCCTGATGTGGCCTTTGCTTTGAGCATGGTCAGTAGATATCAAGGGAATCCTGGTAGAGCTCACTGGACTGCAGTTAAGAACATTCTTAAGTACCTGTGGAGGATTATGGATTGGATCCTTACCCTTGGTGGTAGTGATGACTTGAGAATATTAGGGTATTGTGACGCCGGGTTTCAGTCTGACAGAGACAATATGCGTTCTCAGTCGGGCTGGGTGTTTACCCTAAGTGGAGGAGCAATAACATGGAAAAGTTCCAAGCAGGAGACTGTGGCTGATTCAACGTGCAAATCAGAGTACATTGCAGCAAGCGAAGCATCGAAAGAGGCGATATGGTTGATGAACTTCATCAGAGACCTTGGAGTTATGCCATCCATAGAGGAGCCCGCAGAAGTTTTATGCGATAATGAAGGGGCGGTTGCCTTAACCAAGGAACCGAGAGATCATGGTAGATCAAGGCAGATCGATAGAAAGTACCACTTCATAAGACATCAGGTAGAAGAAGGACACCTCGTGGTGAAGAAGATATCATCACAAGACAACCCAGCAGATCCCCTTACAAAGGGACTGAATAGGGTTAAGCACTTGCAGCATGCAAGAGGCATTGGGCTAAAAGACGATATTAGTTTTAGTAATTAGATGAATTAGAAAATTGTAATAGCTAAATTGTAATTGACATTTTGATGATTGAATAAAAGGAGTTTTATTTATAAGTAAAATTACTGTCTTGTGTCAATTATTTACTATTGTTTCATTTTGCATGTTTTGACTTCCTGAATAATATAATTATTCAAACTATCCACAGTCAATCATACATTGGAAGTAGGTATGAGGCTAGACTGTCATGAGTTGGCTGTAGATGTCTAAGGAGTTAGACATAGCAAGAGTCTGCTGCACCATTCATGAGTGCTTGTGAAATAAGAATTTGAGCATTAGATCAACCTGCACTCATCAGAATCACTTCATGGAATTTATCACGAGTGATTGTGAGATGATAATATCATATAATCTTCAAACCAAGATATATGAGTTGTTGACTACAAATTGGTTGTGCATTGTTGATGCGTAAACGCATCAGTAACTTGATGTTATAAAACATATCGTTGTGCGTGATTTAACGAGTAGTTAGTACAAGCATATAGAGTCGAAGTTTATCTGTTCCTTTTATCCTAAGAAGGATTAAAAGCGATATTTGGGCCCCTCGATAATTATTTTGACCTATGTATTAGGCCCGTTCAGAACAAAATTGATGTGTTCAATTATGTTCTATGTCAAACTAATCAGAAATCGGGAAACTAATTGCAGGACAATAAGTATGACTATGTTTAATGTATTTGTCTGCTGATATCTTGTAGAATAGAGGAGTATATGGTCACTTATCTAAGCACAGTCACTGACTGGGTCAAAGTTCGACAATGACTTTTGGAAGCTACGATTGCTAATCGGATCTTGAAGATACATTGGCAGTTATAGTTATTAGACTTATCCAAGTGGGAGACTGTTGGATTTGGTGTCTAAGCCCATAACTATATCTGGTATGCACTTGACCCGATTGTAGCATGGTCCTTTTGGGTTGCCTTCACCAATGCAATTTGATAGGATGGACTTTTGAGAATAAGATTATTGGTGATTTATTATTATATTTTAAGTATAATATATTAATTGAGAAATCATATTATTTAATTAGTATTGGTCAAGAATTAATTTGGAATTAATTTTGTGATCAAAAGTGACTAATTAAATCTAGGGGGTTGATTATGTAAATCATCCATTCTTATAGTGTGGGACAAAGATCCATTAGGGTGGGCTAAGTGGTTCATGGATAGTCCATGGAGCTTTAACCCATTGAGCCTAAGGGATATGGAAGGTCATGGTGCATTAGGGTTTCATGGATGAAACCCTAGCCTTGAGAAACACTATAAAAGCCTCCCCTTGGTGTCAAAATCGGTTACACAGATGGACACAAGAGCATAAAACCGATTTTTGAAGCTACAAGTCTTATTCTCTTAAGCCTCCTTTGCATATTGGTGTTTTTGACACATTAGAGGCACAACATTTGAGGTGCTCAAGCTTCCAAGGTCAAGAACTACACAAGAGGTAAGATATCTAACTAGTTGTTACTTTGAATTGTATGCTAGTTAAGTTATATGCTTTGGAAATTTGAAAATGCATGTATAATTAGAGAAAACATAGTTCCAAAGCATCTAGGGTTTCATGTGCACCATAGGAGTGTTATAGTGCTTAAAACCCAACAATAACAGCATGTAGCAACCCCGAGTCCATAATAACTCCATATAACAACATGTAGTTGCGTTGGGTCTGTAACAACCCTTATGTCTATTTCACCCCACATACATAAGCATACAAGAATATTAGCATGAGTCACAAAGACAACAAGCACATACATGCATATCAACAAGTATCACAAAGACAACTATCATCCTACAAATATAATCTAGTGGGTCGGCATTGGTGCCTTCGACCCATGAGTACAGTGAAGAGACTTGCCTGAACTATCCAACAAAAGCCGAATAGCTACCTCAGCAAAAAAACATGCAACCCAAGCTTCCTAAAGCCAAAACGAAACCAATCCTTAGCCAAATGCTCAATTTTACTCAAGTTTGACCAAAATTCAAATTGGTCAAAAAGTCAACGATCAAAGTCAAAGTAAAAACTTCCAATCAGCAGCCCTCCACGCCGTGGGCACAAAATGCCAAAACAGTTGCTAATCCCCCAATCATCACGCCATGGCAGCCTAAGGCCACGCTGCGGGTACTGGTCTGAACAGCTCAAACTTGATCCATTTTCTTCCGATTCCAAGAGCTCCAAAGCTCAGATCTGATTCTTTCCAAGGTCTTAATGGATAAAGTTTCTAACTTTATCCATTATGAAGGTCCAAACCACTAGGATCTAGACTTTAAGGTGTTGTTTGTTTGTTGTAAAAAACCTCTTCAAACATCTTATTGTTGCGCGACACAACACTTTTAATCTCGTAGTTGTTTGTTTTTTAGAAGTCTTAAGAGTTAAAAATCTCTACGCGTGTTCTATTTGGCGCAACACTTGTATTGCCTCTTCCAACCTCTTCCAACCTCTCGTTCTTCTTTTTTCTTGCTGAAATCTTGATTATATGTTGTTGAAATCTTATTTTACATTTTTTTTTCGTTTTTTTGTTTATTCTTGTTGATTTTTTTTTTGTTTTTTTATATTGAATAATGATAATTTCTTGATGAAATATCATTATTTTTGCTAAAATATCTTTATTTATTTTTTGTTGAAATATCATTATTTTTTGCTGAAATATCATAAATTCTTGCTAAAATGTCATACATTATTAAATTTTCGGTATTAAAAAACTATTTTTGGTTTATAAAATCAGTTTATTTTAATTTTTTAATATTTGCAGCAACATGCAGATGTTAAAAAAACAAACACGCTTCTTATTACAGTCTGCAGCCGTTTGGTCCACCTCTTCTACTGCAGAGGGTTGCAGTCGCAGAGGTGGTCCGCAGACTTCATGAATTTTTCTTCAAAAAAACAAACAACACCTAAGTCTTAATGGGACCCAAAAATGCATCTTTCTCAACTTAATCCATTAAGTCCAAGTCTCCCACTTCCAAATCTAAATCAACAAGATGTCTAGAATGATAAAGCTTCCAACTTTATCCATAATAATGCCCTAATCATTCAAGATCTAAACTTTAATACACCAAAATGGCCTAAAGGACCAAGATAACTTCCATGGCTAAAAGGGAAGACAAAAAATCATAACTTTCCTAGTCCATGAGGTCCAAGAAACATTCCAAACTGATCAAAAGATGTTGGAGTCCACTCAACTCCAATATCACCCATAAAATGGACCAAAAGTGTCAAAAACCCCAAATGACAAGATCTAAAGAACTAGATAGCAATATTGGAACTTTTTACTTATAATAGTCTAGAAATGTAATGCCTTTGATGGATCTAAACTTGAAGCATCATTCATTGCAACCAAAAGAGCCTTCTTGATCTTCAAACTTCATCAAAATAACATAAAAAGCATCCAAATGAGGAGAGAGAGGAGAGAGGAGAAGCTCAAATCTTGAAGGTGGAGGCTAGGGTTTCTCCCAAGCGGTTCTAGAGATGATGGAGGCTGATAAAATGCCCAAAAATGCGGAACATTAAGCTTAAATACGATGAAAACCCTAAAAAAATCACGGGCTTGGGCCTGAATGATCGCCATGCCGTGAGCTCTAATCCCCACGCCGTCGCCATGACTTTTCACCAAAATCCACCTCCACTTCAAACAACCATAACTTCTTCGTTTCAACTCCGTTTTGGCGATCTTTATATCCACGAAAAGGTATTGACGAGCCCCACACTTCTATCTAGTTAATTTTGGCTTAACACATGTCAAACTAAAAACCATAATCCATGCAAGAAGCCTAACATACAACTTTTCCCATTTTACCCTTTTGCTCCAAAACACAACCCAATGGCTTAGATCATATAACCAATATTATCAACATCCAATAGGGTCTAAACCCTATTCCCTTGAAGCCTAAGGCCTTTAATTGATCCATTTATTGTCCACAATCCTGTAATAAGAATCTTTTTAGAAAGAGGATGTTTAACTATCTTTCAAAGGTCGATCCCCCATCCATTTGTCAAACCAAAATCTAGTATTGTTTCCATTACAGACTTTAATATTGCAGAAGGATTTTAAATCTAGCCTACGGTTAACCATCTGATCAATAGCGCACGAAATAGAAATTGAAACACTATGACCTCCTATCCTAGTAAAGAACCGAGAATCTCCACCATGAACTGCATTAATAAATCGAACCTATAAACTATCCGGATCATCATGAAACCGCCACCACCACTTGCATATGAGAGCTCTATTAAGAGAAAACAAGCTTCCGACACCCAAACCTCTAGAATCCTTGCTAGTCATTACTTTTTTCCAAGAACCCATTGAATTTTTCATTCCCCTGTATTAGCTCCCCAAAAAAACCTAGCCCGAATCGCCTCTAAAACTTTCAACATCGAATCTGGAGCCCTGAAAACAGACATGTAATAGATTCCAAGACTACCCAACACCGATTTGAGTAAATTCAATCTACCACCTATGGATAACATCTTCGCCTTCCTGGTTGATAATTTAGAAACAAATTTATCAACCGCTGTTTTCCAGGAATCAATCTGGTTCATGTTACTACCAACCGGCACACCCAAATAAATAAAAGGGAATCTAATTGCATTACAACCAATAAGAAGAGCACACCCCTGCACCACGTCAAACTCAACTCCAACCCCAATTAACTTACTTTTTAGTAAGTTAATTTTAAGACCAGATGCCAACTGAAACACTTTAAGCGTTCATACAATACGACGAAAATTTTCCACCTCCAGTCACAAAGAAGAATAGCATCATTAGCATAAAAAACATGTGAAACTTTGAAATCCCCATTACCGACCGTAGCTCCAGAAAATAGCCCCGCCCTAACTGCCTCTGTGATCCCAACATGAAAACCCTCCATAGCTATCACAAATAAAAAAGGCGAAAGGGGATCGCGTTGCAGAAGACCCTGCTCAATCGGGAACTCCTTAGTTGAAACCCTGTTAATAATGACAGAAGCCCTAGCCGATGAAAGAGATGCCCTGATCCAACTACACCACCTAGAGCTAAAACCCATCTTCATCATAACTTACAAAAGGTATTCCCATGGCAAAGAATCATAAGCCTTTTCAATATCCACCTTAAAAACCATGAGTTTCTTCTTTAGAGTCGTATGATACCCAATAATTTCGTTTAACATAACTGGACCATCAAGAATCTGCCTCCTTTTAATAAAAGTTGACTGCTCCGTGTTCACAATAAAATCAATATAGACGATTGACTAAAATTTTACCAATACAAGCTGATCTTGTACTGACAACCTATAATGACAACCTATAATGACAACCTATAAGGCCGATCGCGCAGAAATCTGAAGTGAACTTGGGATCATTAACTTTAGGAATTAAGGCAATCAATGAAGAGTTACAACCCTTCGGAATTTGAAAATACCAAATAATATTAAAAATGTATTCTTTAATAAGTTCCCAATATCGCTTCAGAAAACCAATAACCATCAATCGCTTGTATTTTGTAATCATCTCTGCTAGCATCTTCCTGATTAATAAAAGTTCACCGTTCCAAAAAAAAAAAAAAAATCATTAGACTTATCCATAGAAGTAACTAGTAAGAACAAAACAGTTGCATTATCCATCTAATGTGGACATACCCATAGCCAAAATGATTGATATTTAAACACATACTACCCAAACATTCGTTAAACTTTAGCTATATATGTACACTTGATTGACTTGTTACCAATTATGATTGATAGCTAGCCAAACATACATGAATTTCGATACACATAAAAGCATATAACATTCATAGCATCATAATTTAATATCCATTTCTCGAGATTAAACTATTACTAATCTTAATTACATTCATAAAAAATCGTAAATAAAAAATATCTATTAACGAGAGAGAGAGAATTTTAAACCCTGAGTAAAAAATTAAGAAATATTTTGAAGTAACTCTAAGATGAATCATTTCAAAACTCGGGTTAAAATAGAGAAATCATTCATCGGAAAGGCAGAAACTAAAATCATTTCCGATAATCGACTTACCTTATAATTTAAAATTATTGCCGACTCATAATTTCACTAACTTCTACTTTTACTTAAACAATATCATTAGTTAACTTTTTTTTTAATTTTAATAAATCTAACTAATTAGTTATCATTTATACAAAATGTTCTATTCGCTTTCCCCACTCCACTCATTTAATTAGTCATTTTTTAAACACAATATATTTTAATACAAAATATTTAAACAAATGTTATCGTTGTACATTAATAATTAAATAACTAAAAAATATTAACGATTCATTATTTCAAAAGGAATATATTACAACACATTGATAGAAAAAGAATATGTTACAATACATTCGTTTGGAAAAGAAAATGTTACAATTCATCATTCAAAAATGAATATATTATTATACGAGACAATTAAAAATGTAGTTGAAAACCTACACTCCATATTTTGATTTAAGCTCACTACATAAAATTTGATGATAAATAAGTTGTTCATCGGTCATGCGTTTGATATATAAATAAACCAAATGCAAGTATAAAGACAATTATGTTGAGTATTCATTCTATAAACATTGAAAATCACAAACAAACGAAAGTATAAATATATTTTTATAAATATTGAATTCCACAAACAAACGAAAATATAAATATAACTATACAAGTATTTATTTTACATACATAAAATACGAAAAAAAAATTTTATTACGTTATTGTTATAAAAATATACATATAAATAAATAAACATTGAAAAATATTATATAGTTAAAAAAATAAAAACAAAAAAATATATATTATTTGGGTTATCACTTATTTTTTAACAGCTAGACTTTATTAAAATGAACAAAAAAATAAATCTCTACCCCATTTAGCTCTACTCTTAAGCCATAAAAATGTCAAAGTCTTGACCTTATAAGCTAAAGTATTTGGTCTCTTCACCTTGCTCTTGAAAACTAGATCATTCCTATACATGCATATGATCCATAAGAACGCCCTTGAAATCACTTCAAGGATTTCTAGAGACCCGTTGTCCGTAGTAAAGGAGGAGTTTAACCCTAGTAAATCGTCAAAGGAATCATTCATAGCAGGAAAATCTTTCCACCAACGGAGAAGGTGACCACATATCTCTTTTGCAGTGGAGCAGTTGTTAAAAATACGAACCTCGTTTTCCTCGAAAGCATTGCAAAGCGGAAAAATGTGGTGGGAATGCTAACCTCCCTCCGAGCGAGGTTGACTCCAGTAAACAATATGTCAAGATGCACCCACCAAGTGAAGACATTAATCTTCTTGGGAACCATCTTGGACCAGATGGTGGGTAAGTTAGTTCTCTCCAATAACTTATTATCAATTTCCCTCCTTAATGATGAGACATTCAACTCCCCCCCCCCCCCCCCCATTTAGACTCCATCACCAGTTACTCGTATTCGAGTTGTCTCCAGTGTCACCATACCTATAAAAGAGGTTGATTAAATCTATATTGAGATGGTCTATGTCTTTATTAATATTGCTGATTTCTCCCCAAATGGTGATCCTGTTACAACTAGAAATCGACACTCCTAACCCTCCTTGATCACCGTAAATACATTTAATTAAATTTTTCCTAATCTTCGTATTATCCACCACCACCACCATTTCGATAAAAGAGCAAGGTTGGATAGCTCTTAAACTCCCAAGTCCCAAACCTTCGAGCTCCTTGAAGTTCATCATTTTGTCACATGCAATCCAAGTTCTGCTCTTGTTACCCGAAGTTGTACCTTATAAAAAATGGTTTCAGATACTTTCGAGCTTCACTATAACTAATTTGGGAACTTTATAGATTGAAAAAAATATGTTTCGAGGCTACCAAGGATGGAGCTAACAAGCATCAACCATCCTCTAATTGAGAGGCTTCTCGCTTTCCATATCAAAAGTTTGTTGTTGAATTTGTCAATAGGCAGAATCCATGAAGATACTCTACCCGGCTTTCCTCCCATTGTCATTCCAAGGTATGAGAAAGGAAGCTCACCTACAAGAGACTTGTACCACCTACCCATGTAAGAGACTTCCATTGGGGGGGGGGGGACTGATGGGCTTTGAGCATTCTAACACTTCCTAAGTGTACATGCAACCCTAATAAACCTTGGATCTATGTTTGTCTAAAATTCATGCAAGATGATTTCCAAGGTTCATGAGCCTATCTAGCATACATGGGGAACATTTTAACTTAAATGTAAGATAGAATAACATACCTTGTTGTTGATTTTGATTCCTTGAAACCTTGTGAGCCTAGCACCCCAAGTGTGATGCCTCAAATGCTTCACACAACACCAAATGCTATGGAGTAAACTTGGAGAGAATGTATAACACACTAAAATCGGCTCTAGCCCTCTTGTTCTACTTAGTGTAGCCGATTTTGGGAGATGTCACATGGTTTATATAGTGTGTTGCATTAGGTAAACCCTAATGTAACATGACTCTTCATTTCCATAATCCATGGATTAAATCCATGAAGCACCCATGGAGCATCCTATGGGTGGAACCCAACTTGATAATCCATGGAGCCTCTTAGCCCACTATATAAGTTATGGATGATTTACATAATCAACCCATATATTTAATTAGTAATCTTTTGATCACTTAATTAATTCTAAATTAATTCTTGATCAAACTAATTAAATAATATTATTAATATATTAGAACTTATAATATATTAATAAACCATAAGTGTTATTTCTCTCATTTAGTTTATCCAATGCATGATGCCATGCAACCCAAATGGACCATACCGGGTCGGGTCAAGTACATACCAGAAATAGTTATGGACTTAGACACCTTATCTAACAGTCTCCCACTTGGATAAGTCTAATAACTATAACTGTAAGTATGACTTCAGGAACCGATCGGCAATCGTAGCTCTTTCAAGGTCTCTCGGAACTGAGAAGATGATGATACGCCATTTAAGATAAGTGATCATATAATCCTCTGTTCTAGATATCAGCCGGACAAATACATGGAACAATGTCTTACTTATTGTCCAGCAGTTTGTTTCCCGATTTCCGATTTGTTTGACAAAGAACTTAATTGAACACATCAACTTAGTTCTGACCGGGCCCAGTACATAGGTCAAAACAAAATCATCGAGGGGCCCAGATATCAGCTTCTAATCCAAGAAGGAACAGATAAACTTCGACTCATATGTTTGCTCTACTACTTGTTGAATTATACACAAAAGCACGTTTTATAACATCGAGTTACCAATGTGTTTTCGTACAATCAATGCATAACCAACTCATAGGCAACAAATCATATCTCTAGGTTTGAAGACTTATATGATGTTACCGTCTCACGATCACTCGAGATAAACTCCATGAAGTGGTACCAGTGAGCGTGGGTTGATTCCAATACTCAGAACTTATGAGTACTCATGAAGTGTTGTCCTAAAACCTGACACCTACAACCAACTTCATGACAGTCTTAATTCATATCTACTTCCAACATATGACCGACTGTTGAAAATTTGAATAATATGTAAAACAAAACATAATATTCTGAAAGTCAAAACATGCAAAAGAAATTATAGTAAACGATTGACAGAAGATAGCAACACTTTACTCATAAATAAACACAACTTTTATTCATCATCAAATGTCAATTACACTTTACAAATTTCCAAAAATTTTCTAACTACTAAAACTAATATCATCCTTTAGCCCTATGCTCCGATCATGCTGAAGATGCTTAACCCGACTCAGTCCCTTCGTGAGGGGATCTGCTGGGTTCTCATCTGATGATACCCTCTTTGCCACGAGGATTCCTTCTTCTATGCGATGTCTGATAAAGTGATATTTTCTGTCGATGTGTCCGGATCTCCCGTGATCCCTTGGTTCCTTGGCTAAGGCAACATCACTTTCACTATCACATAAAATTTCCATAGGCTCCTTTATAGCTGGTACAACTCCAAGGTCTCCAATGAAGTTGTTCATCCATATTGCCTCCTTTGCTGCCTCACTCGCTGCTATATACTCTGATTCACAAGTGGAATCAGCTACTGTCTCCTGCTTGGAACTCTTCCAAGTGATTGCTCCTCCGTTTAGGGTAAAGACCCAGCCCGACTGAGAGCGGAAATTATCCCTATCAGTCTGGAAGCCAGCATCACTATACCCTATAACTCTCAAGTCATCACTCCCACCGAGGGTAAGGACCCAATCCTTAGTCCTCCATAGGTACTTGAGGATATTCTTTACCGCAGTCCAGTGTGCCTTGCCAGGGTTCCCCTGATACCTGCTAACCATGCTCAAAGCAAAGGCTACATCAGGTCGAGTACAAGTCATAGCACACATGATCGATCCTACAGCCGAAGCATAAGGTACTCGACTCATTGCTGCTATCTCAGCCTTAGTACTCGGGCTTTGAGTCTTACTCAATCTGGTGTTACACTGAATAGGTAACTCTCCTTTCTTGGAGTTCTGTATGCTGAATCTCTTCAGCACCTTATCCAAGTAGGTACTCTGACTAAGTCCAATTAGTCTTTTACTCCGGTCTCTCAAGATCATTATCCCTAGAATATAGGCAGCTTCTCCTAGGTCCTTCATAGAGAAACACTTCTCAAGCCAGGACTTAACTTCCTGCAGAGTTGTGATGTCATTTCCTATGAGTAGTATGTCATCCACATACAATACCAAAAAGCTAACTATACTCCCACTAGCCTTGGCATATACACAAGATTCATCTTCACTCCTAGAAAAGCCAAACTCTTTGACTTTCTAATCAAAGCAAAGATTCCATCTGCGAGGTGCTTGCTTTAATCCATAAATGGATTTCGCAAGCTTGCACACTCTATTAGGGTACTCTGTATTGACAAAACCCTCTGGCTGACTCATGTAAAGATCCTCAGCCAACTTTCCATTAAGGAAAGCGGTTTTGACATCCATTTGCCATATTTGATAGTCATGAAATGCAGCTATGGCTAACATAACCCTAATAGACTTAATCTTGGCTACTGGAGAAAAGGTCTCATCATAATCAACTCCCGGAGTTTGAGAGAAGCCCTTTGCAACCAGTCATGCCTTATAAGTGTGTACATTACCATCCATGTCGGTCTTCTTCTTGAAGATCCATTTGCACACTACAGTCTTACAACCTGGTACATTCTCGACCAAGTTCCAAACTTGATTGTCATACATGGACTGTATCTCGCTGTCCATTGCCTCTTTCCACTTGGCTGACTCAGGGCCTGACATGGCTTCCGCGTAACTGTTAGGTTCATCCAGCCCTACTAGTGTCTCATCACTAATAAGTGTATCACCTTCGGCAGTAATATGGAATCCATTGTAATGCTCAGGTGTATTCCTAACTCTTGTGGAATGCCTCAGAGGTACAGACTCGTCAATTCGCGCAACAGGAGTTTCCTCCTCAAGTTGAGTGCTAGGGTTTGAAGTTCCTTCACCACTTGACTCTTGAATTTCTTCAAGTTCAATTTGCCTCCCACTGTTTCCTTGGCTTATGAACTCTCTTTCTCGAAAGACAACCCTCCTAGCTACAAAGACCACATTCTCACTAGGTCTGTAGAAGCGGTAACCAAAGGATTTCTGTGGGTAGCCGATGAAAATACACCTCTCACTTCGAGGTTCGAGCTTATCATGAGTCTCGTGTCTCACAAAAGCCTCGCAACCCCAAATCTTGATATGGTCTAGTTTGGTTACTTTACCAGTCCACATCTCATGAGGAGTTTTGGCAACTTTCTTTGTAGGGACTAGATTAAGGATATGGGCGGCAGTCTCTAAGGCATACCCCCAAAATGAGATTGGTAGCGAAGCTCGACTCATCATGGAACGAACCATATCCAACAAGGTTCGATTACGCCTCTCAGCCACACCATTCAACTGCGGTGTCCTGGGAGGTGTCAATTGTGAGACAATCCCACATTCCCTAAGATAGTCGAGGAACTCTAAACTAAGATACTCACCACCTCGATCGGATCGAAGCATCTTAATGTTCCTGCCCAATTGATTCTCGACTTCCTGTTTAAACTCTTTAAACCTTTCAAAAGTCTCTGACTTATGCTTGATTAAGTAGACATATCCATATCTACTGTAATCATCAGTAAAAGTCAAATAATAACGATTAGCATCCCTTGTGGCATGTTTGAAGGGTCCACACACATCCGTGTGTACAAGATCCAACAGACCTTCACCCCTCTCACAAGAACCAATGAAGGGAGACTTTGTCATTTTTCCAAGTAAGCATGATTCGCAACTATCATCTGACTTTAGGTCAAATGATTCCAAGACTCCATCCTATTGGAGTTGACCTATGTGTTTCTTGCTTATATGTCCAAGACGACAATGCCATAATGATGCTTTATCCAAGTTATTATCATTAACAGAATCAATACACAATACATTATTTCCTAAGTTATCTACAACAGATACAGTTTCATACACGCCATCACAAGGCAATGCTTTAAAATAAAGAACATTATTAAAGAAAGCATTTATCGAACCAACTTCATTATCAAATGAAAAGGTAAAACCTTGTTTATACAATGCATGAAGGGAAATAATATTTCTTGCCATTTCTGGCGAGTAACAACATTTATTCAAATCTAAACTAAACCCACTACTTAGCGATAAAGTATAAACTCCAATCTTGGTGACAGGTGAAGCCTTCCTATTCCCCATGATCAATATTATTCTTCCATGCTCCACATTCTCACTTCTTCTTAGTCCCTGCAAATCAGAACAGATATGAATACCACAACCGGTATCAAGGACCCAAGAGTTAGAATAGGGTGAGTTATTAGATAAGATAGTGTAAATACCTGCATGGTTGGGTTTAACTTTCCCATCCTTCACATCTTGCTGGTACTTTGGGCAGTTCCGCTTCCCATGTGCCTTTTCATGGCAATAGAAGCATTCAACCTCTTTTGGGTCAGCAGAAGGAGTGACGAAACCTTTCTTGGTTCCATTTGAATAGGAGCCTTCAAGGGTCTTACCCTTGGTACCCTTCGAGGGGCTCTTCCTCTTCTTACTCTTCCCTTTCCCAATTGCCAAGACGGGGGCGGAGTTGGTAGGAGTAGGAGTAACAACCGACTTACCCTTAAGACCACTTTCCGCGGTCTTTAGGAGTCCTTGAAGTTTGCTGAGTGTGACCTCTTCTTATTCATGTGATATGTCATGCGGAATTGATCATAACACGAGGGTAAGGAGTGCAAAATGATATCTATTGCAAGCTCCTCGGGGAAGTTCACATTAAGCTTCAGCAGACGGTCCACAAATCTTTGCATTTTCTGCATGTGGCCCGTGATGGGTTCACCATCCCTCATTCGGGTTGTTATCATGGAGGAGATGATTTCATACCTCTCTTGTTGGGCACTTTGATGGTATCTTTCCATCAAGTCTTGGTGCATTTCAAAAGGGTAGAAGTCCTCATAGGACTTTTGGAGTTCTGCTGTCATGGTGGCCATCATGATGCATGCCACTTTGGTGGCATCCCTTTCATGTGCCTGGAAGTCAACGATCTCCTGAGGAGTTGCAGTGGTCTCATCAATCTCTTTAAGCTCGTTATCGAGGACATATTCCTTGTCCTTGTAGCGGGTAATCATCCTGATGTTTCTGATCCATTCATTGAAGTTGTATCCATCAAAAGTGACTTTCCCATACAAGTTCATAGGGGTAAAGGAGCCATTAGGATTAGAGCCAGAAGCAGCATTGTTTGAAGACATCTGAGCAAGAAGAAAAAACAAGATTAGTTTAGATATAAATATTGTCCTTAATAAAACACCCAAATGTGATATTAAGGCTAGGACCCAATCACAATATATTATACTTAGAAGAGGTATGTGGTAATCTAAGTAATAACATATTTGAAAGGTAGGTGAATGACGATTCACCAATTTCCACCAAAAACGAAATATTAATATATTAAGTTTTTAATTTGGTTCTTAGAAATTCCTAGATTCTTTTGAGATTCAATGAACTTTTCAAAGGCATGTTTCAATCTCGAGTGTGCCCTCCAAGTTTTGTGACTGGGATACCGAGGATCACAAAACGAGGTGTGAAGTAACCATGCAAATCACTTGGTACCCTCAATGTTTATTACTCAATCGATGTGCCTGTTAACCACACGCGCTCCACCGACCTATAATAAACTTTAAGTCACCCTTTACCTACCTTGTTAAGTCCCAGTTAGTGTGCTGGTTAACCACACACGCTCCACTAACGACTTAAACAAAGTGTAAAGTGTAATTTCATGGATTAGCACCTTATTCACATTTTCCTAAAGTAACTAAGATTAGGAATTTAATAAAACATTTAGTTACTTTATAATATTCAGTATACTTTTAATGAGAATTTATAAGTCCTTGTCCTACCCGTTCGGCTAACGACCCTCCACCGATCTAGGAAGCGGTGGGTGAGAGTGGACACCCATTAAGTTGCCATTTTATAGGCAACAACCTTATACCCCCCTTATAGACCGACTTCGTGAATGAGGCGTACTAGCGGTAAGACGACTTGATCTTATACATATATATTATTAACTTATAATATTATAAAGTATAAGGGTTGAATTTTAACTTTTAAAATTCTAAGGGTTGGAACTAAAGTTTTAATCATGACTTTACTTGTTCCAAAACTTGAGGGCAAGTTTTGTAAACTTTCAAAACTTTTCATTTCTTATAACTTATGAATTAATTGAATATAAAAAATGAAGACTCTTCATTTTTATAACCCTTGTGTTCTTTTAATGGCTTTTATTAAAGTGTGACCTTTAGTTTTCCATAACTTGAGGACAAGTTATGGACTCCATTAAAACACATAATGATCATGAATTAAACTACCAAGTAGGTTACAAACAATTCCTATGATCATCTAATCTTCATAAGTTCAAGAACATACATATGAACATTTCAAGAATCATAAATTACTCTTAAAACTTGTAATTTTTGATAATTGCCATTGTAAATGGATTAGCATAAAAATTACACCATCTAAAACAAGTTTAAAGCACCAAAACAGTTTAGGGTAATGTTTCTAGTCCATTTCCAGCAACAAAAGTCGAAAATCTGCTGTCAGGGCCTCCTACTCGTCGAGTGCATGAACCTACTCGACGAGTAGGATGAATTTTCACTTGGACTCGTCGAGTCCCCCCATGGACTCGGCGAGTCCTGTCGTAAGACAGCAAGCAGCGTCGATTTTTAACACATTTTTTTTGCACAAATAACAAACAAACAAGCCTAGGCTCTAATATCACTGATTGGCTTTGAGCATTCTAACACTTCCTAAGTGTACATGCAACCCTAATAAACCTTGGATCTATGTTTGTCTAAAATTCATGCAAGATGATTTCCAAGGTTCATGATCCTATCTAGCATACATGGGGAACATTTTAACTTAAATGTAAGATAGAATAACATACCTTGTTGTTGATTTTGATTCCTTGAAACCTTGTGAGCCTAGCACCCCAATTGTGATGCCTCAAATGCTTCACACAACACCAAATGCTATGGAGTAAACTTGGAGAGAATGTATAACACACTAAAATCGGCTCTAGCCCTCTTGTTCTACTTAGTGTAGCCGATTTTGGGAGATGTCACATGGTTTATATAGTGTGTTGCATTAGGTAAAGCCTAATGTAACATGACTCTTCATTTCCATGATCCATGGATTAAATCCATGAAGCACCCATGGAGCATCCTATGGGTGGAACCCAACTTGATAATCCATGGAGCCTCTTAGCCCACTATATAAGTTATGGATGATTTACATAATCAACCCATATATTTAATTAGTTATCTTTTGATCACTTAATTAATTCTAAATTAATTCTTGATCAAACTAATTAAATAATATTATTAATATATTAGAACTTATAATATATTAATAAACCATAAGTGTTATTTCTCTCATTTAGTTTATCCAATGCATGATGCCATGCAACCCAAATGGACCATACCGGGTCGGGTCAAGTACATACCAGAAATAGTTATGGACTTAGACACCTTATCCAACAGGGACACCAATACACATTAATTTGCTTTTGTTAAGATTGACTTTTAAGCCGGAAGCAAGGTGAAAACAAGTAAGGATTCTTTTAAGATTTTTAGCATTTTCCCTATTCCATTTTCCTAATAAGATTGCATCATCCGCTTATTGGAAAAGGAAGATACTAGGCTCGAAGTTAGACATAACAATCCCCTCGAAAATACCATTATTAGTAGGCTCATTTAACGCCACTTTGAGACCCTCGACGACAATGATGTAAAGAAAAGGAGAAAGAGGATCACCTTGTCTTACGCCTTTTTCCATGAAGAACTCCTTAGTTGATAAGAACAATAAGATTATAAACCAAAGAAATCATGTTTTCAAAGATCATATCAAATAAAATGAACACGAGAAAGTAAATAAAATATTTAATTTCATTAGAGAGTAAAGATAAGTTTGATACAATTACGCAAGAAGAAATCTAGCAAAAATTAATCTCTCTCTATATAACTAACCCTCTTATATATATTGCATGAGAAGAGAGTCAGTTATGCTCTGACCAATGAGGTCAGGACACATAAGTTAACGACAACATGTTACAAACTAACAAACTGCAAAAGCCTAAGATACAAAACTGCGAAACCTCTACAAAGCATTTCTTACAAAGTGAAATTACAATACAAGACTCCAAAATCCTTTTCGTATATTAACTCCAACATAACACTTTTAAGATCTGAAAGCTAACAATTTCCCTTTATGTGTGGAGTTGTGAAAACAATCTTCACTTTGCTTCATCAAACACCCTTGGAATAACTCCAATAAGAACCATGCGGACAGTCAGCCACCAGCATAACATATCAGATACACAATTGATATCTTGCTTGGTGTTGAATTTTGAAACCTCTGATCTTGAAAGAATATCATATCTTAAAAGACGTTTGTCTTGTAAGTACAACACTTTCGTTCATATTTCTCCTTTTTCAAGTACCTTGTAAATAACTCCCCATGGATTATTCTGAATAAAGCCTTCTCTAAATTTCATTAAACCTTCAGGTTGTTTTGAATGCTAAAAAATAAGAGTTCTTTTGAGTGCAACTGTGATATCCATATCTATCTGTGAAATCTCTTGAATATAAGCTTTGATCATCCTTTTCAGATGTTGAAAAATAAGAGCATATTTTGTCTAATCTTTTGAGAAGATATTGAGGAGAACAATCCAATCATGAGGATTCATAATAGGTAGATCAGCAAGAGAGAAATCAAATAGTTCTTGATCACTTTCTCTATGTTCCTTGAGAGTGTAGTTCGTAAACTCATCCACTTTGATTTTCTTACACACCTTCACACCTGAAATTCTCTAACGTTCGGGATTTATCAGGTATTGTATTGATTTTTATTCAAGTTATAATTATTAAATGTTGGGATTTTTGGGGCGGAGCGTACGCTTGGCGTACAAGGTGTACGCATGGCGTACACATATGAGGCGTGGATCGGGGAACTCCCATGCACACGCTAGGCGTACCCATGTGTACGCTGGGCGTAGGGTGACCAGATGCAAACCCTAAATTTTAGGGTTTTGACCCTATTTAAACAACTTATAACCTTCAAAACCCTTATCGTCTCAGTGCCCAACTCGAACCCTAAATCCATTGCATGTATCTTGAGCTTACTTTGAGCATTTTGGTGTTGTTTTGGTGGTTTTGAAGAGAAAGAAGTTTGAAGAAGGAGCAAGGACTTGAAGAGAGCTTGTAGATCCAGGGATTAGCATCTTTTCTGAATTATTTGAGGTATCAAGCTTCAAACTTGACCATTGCATGCTTAGTTGTAGTTTTGGGGTGTGATATGTGATATTTTGACTCCATAGTTGTGGTTTCTTGTGTTCTGGTAGTTACAGCCCATAAGAGTTGTCATTTTGAGCTCTTGGAAGCATTTAGAGTCATAAAAATTAAGCCTTGATGGTTAAGCCACAATCATGCAAGTGTTAGATGGTCACAAAGTGTGTTTAAGGACGTAAATCATGTCTTAAACCCCATCCTTGCATGTAAAGACATAAAGTTTGTAACTTTATGGTTTAGGAGGTCTTAAAGGACCTGGATCTATGTTTTGGACGTTAGGACTTAATGGATTAAGTCACAAAAGGAGTTCTAAGGAAGCTGGCCAGTACGCTGGGCATACCCATGGTACGCTGTGCGTATTGGGTTAATTTCCTGCTTCTGGTCAAGGCCAGCGTACGCCGTAGTGGTTATCATGGGTTTTTGGGCCTGTATTTGTTGGGCCTCATGGCCCACTGTGGAGTAAGGCCTCTGGGCCTAAGACTGAGATTTATGGTATTGGGCCTTTTTAGGCCTTATTGGGCTTTAAAGCTTTAAGTAATGGACTTGGGCCTTAAATTGATTATGGATTGGACCTTGGGGGAAAAGGCCCATTAGGGCAAGGACTAGGGGACCTTACCTTGGGACATGAATTAGAAGTTGGGCCATAAGAAAGTTATACTTGGACCCAATAACTAACTAGGGGACTTGTTATGCTTTAGGGAGAGGAGTCCCGAGCCATCCGAGGAGTACGATTTTGGCATATACAGTTAAGGTGAGTTACTTTCCTGTATGAGTGGGTCGAAGGCACCAATGCCGACCCAATAGTAGTTGTTTGTAGTAGAGATGATTGTCTTTGTAACAAATGTCTGGTATGCTACTATCTGTTATGTTTTATGTGCTTATTTGATACAGTATTATGTAGTAGTGGTAGGGGTGAAATAAACCCAGTATCCGGTTGAAATAGACCAAAGGGGAGTCCAGCACCCAGATATGCTCGGCAGTATCCAGTTGGAATAGACCGAAGAGGAGGACAGCACCCAGATATGCTCGGCAGTATCCGGTTGGAATAGACCGAAGGGGAGGCCAGCACCCAGATATGCTCGACAGTATCCGGTTGAAATAGACCGAATGGTAGGCCGGCACCCAGATATGATTGGCAATGTATTTATTATATGGTATGTGGTACGATGGGGGAACTCACTAAGCTTTGTGCTTACGATTTTCAGTTTTATTTTCAGGTACTTCTTCTTTGAAATGAGTCGGCATGATCGCAACGCATCACACTATGGTTTTCCGCATTATGAGATTCTTGGGAGTTGTACTCTGACATTGTTTTATTATGTAATGTTTTGATTATTGACATATTGGTTTCATATGGGATGTCACTATGGGTCTTTTCAGACTATTGGTTTTATAACTACTTAATTAAAAATGAAATTTTTGGTCTTAAATTTTAGGACATTACAAGTTGGTATCAGAGCCTTGGTTTGAGAGATTCGGACACACGCTCAGGGGTGTCTGGACTCAAATCGAGGGTTTGAGAGATTTTTACAAGAAAAATAATTTTTCTAAAATTCAAAATAAGGGTTTTAGACAAAGAACAAGGAGTGTGATGCGTGCAATCGGCCAAGCTCAAGTATTCCCCAAGATACCCATACATGTTATATTATGATATGAAGTGTGAATATGCGAACTACATGCTAGATTAGGGCTAAGGATCTAGGAAGGATGCCTTGTATGCCTACTGTATGTGCTTATTGAACTGCATGCTAGATTAGGGCTAAGAATCTAGGAAGGATGCCTTGTATGCCTACGGTATGAGCTTATTGAACTACATGCTAGTACTGATTAGTCAGTGATATGATCGCCTATTTAGGATATGCCTGGTTTTGGTTACTCAATGCTCGAATGCTGTTTGCTTTGTGCTTATAAGAGTTCTAGTTATCTTTAATTAACTAGTAAACAAATACGTTAAGTTACATATTACAAGGAATAAATAATTTCATAAGGTTAGGTCTAGCCCTATTTTGTAGCTCTTGTTTGAGTCCAACCGTTGTAGGGTTGGACCTCTCATTCGAATAATTATCTGGTCTTAGCGATATGTAATGGTATTCGCGAGCTAGTTAGGGAAAGATAGAAGAGACTTAGTGAAGTCAAGGCAATCCTTGAGTGGGTTAGAGATTACCCTAGGGCAAGCATAAGATAAGATTAGTGTGGATAGAAGTAATAGTGAAAGGGACTTAGTGAAGTCAAGGCAATCCTTGAGGAAAGTACGGATAAATGTGGAAGGTAGTATTGGCCCGTACTACTGAAAACAGAGGATCCGTACTCGAGTCAAGGAGAACTGAGATTAAACCAGGAAATTTGTAGTGAGTATGAGGTCTCTCGATATTATGTATGACTCTGACGATTATGTGGCTCGTTTCAGAATGGTGATGAGACTTCATGGGGCAGGAGGTTCAGGGTATGGGTCTGGTTCTGGTTCGGGTACGATTTTCGAACCGATTGATGATGGATTGCGTGAGTTCATTGCATCCGAGATTACGAGAGGCATCCTTGAGGCGACCCGGGTGATTTTTTTGTCGATCAAGGAAGGTATCATTGAGCTGATGGAGGACCGCCTTAGGGCATTCAGGAGTGACATGGCACCTGGCCAGTCTGGGATTTGTACGCTCTCCTTCAAGGATTTCAGGGGATGCGGGGTACATGACTTCTACGGGGTGAAGGGCCCTACTGTAGCCAGGCGATGGATTGCGGACATGGAGTCTGCACAGATGACGAGCATCTGACCTGAGGGGTCGAAGGTAAGGTTTGCTGCTAGGTGTTTGAGAGAGTGGGCTATAGACTGGTGGGAGGAAGTCGGCGATACTTTGGGAGCCCCAACCATTGAGGCCATGACCTGGTCGGATTTTGTAGCCAGGTTTCAGGCCTAGTTTGCGCCAGCTGTGGAGGTCCAGCAGCTAGCCGGGGTGTTTTTGGATATGAGGCAGACTACAGAGACAGTGGCGGAGATTACCTCCAAGTTCAGGGAGAGGGCCTTGTTGGTGCCTCAGTACGCGGGTGATGAGGAGATGAAGAAAACCCGGTACCATGATATGTTGAGAGCTGACATTCGGAAATATGTCAGTTATTCGGCGTGCCCGACCTTGGATGAGATGATAGCCATGGAATGGGAGAGGGAGATTGATATATAACACATCAGGAAGAGGAAGGCGGAGACTGGGCAGACGACTGGGGTTTCGGTGAAGAAGCCCAAGGGATTCGACTCGAGGTCGAAGGGCCAACAGGGCCGCTGTGGGAAATGCGGCAAGTCGCACGAGGCAGGTTGCAGGGCAGGGGGATCGGGCTGCTATAGGTGCGGCAAGACTGGGCACTTCAACAAGGATTGTACTGCCCCTACCCCCACTATTCAGCCATTAGACATGCTTTGTTTTCACTGCAACTAGCGAGGCCATAAAAATGCCAACTGCTCGAGATTGGTATCAGGAGCGCCAATGGCACCGCCAATTCCAGTGACCCTGTGGATCATAGATGGCCGACAGGGCAAGCCAGATGCTCCTGTGGTGAGGAGCCGAACCTTCCAGCCGACCGCCGAGGATGTGCGTGTCGCACCAGATGTGGTGACGAGTATGTTTCTTCTCCCTATCTTTTATTATGTTTCATTTTTGATATTTATGTTTCATGTATTCTGTTTTAGGACCGTTCCATGTGAACGGTATCTTAATGTTGGTGTTATTTTACTCTGGAGCTACCCGATCTTTCGTTTCTCTTGCACTCAGCAAGAGGTTTGTTGAGTCTTCAGACACTTTAGATTGTCCTTTAGAGGTCGAGATTGCAGATGACCGATCCGTCCGGACATTTGAGGTTTATAGAGATTGTGTCATGAGGATATATGATGAGCGTTACCTTGTGGATTTGGTTCCCATTCCTTTGCGTGGGAAAAAGGTCATCATAGGCATGGGATGGTTGAGCCCTAATGGGGCGGTGATCGACTATGAGCAGCAGTTGGTTCGGATCAGGACCCCAAGTGGGGGAGAGTTGGTGATTCAGGGTGGGAGGCCGCAGTGTGGACTGGTCATGTGCTCAACAACGATGGCCAGACGCTACCTTTATCAGGGATGTACAGGTTTTGTCTCCTACGCTATGGATACCCAGGAGGAGGGTAAGGCGACCGTGGATGATGTGCCAGTTGTGCGGGAGTATCCGGACGTGTTCCCAGAGGACTTTCATGGGGTACCTCCGGAGAGACATGAGGAGTTCAGGATTGACCTAGTTCCGGGTGTGGCTCCGATAGCCAATGCACCGTATCGGTTGGCTCCTCCGGAGATGCAGGAGTTGTCTACATAGCTACAAGAGCTTTTAGACAAGGGATTTATCAGGTCGAGCAGTTCACCATGGGGAACCCCGATTCTGTTTGTAAAGAAGAAGGACGGGTCTCACCAGATGTGTATAGACTACCGGGAGTTGAATAAGGTAACGGTGAAGAACTGTTACCAACTCTCAAGGATTGACGATCTCTTCGACCAGCTTCAGGGGGCATCTTGGTTTTCCAAGATCGATTTGCATTCAGGCTATCACCAGATGAGAGTCAGAGATGAGGATGTACAGAAGACTGCTTTCCGGAGTCGCTATGATCACTATGAGTTCGTGGTGATGCCATTTGGGCTCACCAGTGCTCCTACCGCGTTCATGGATCTCATGAATCGCGTATGCATACCGATGCTGGATCGGTCTGTGATAGTATTTATTGATGATATCTTGGTTTATTCCAAGATGTAGGAGCAATATGAGGAGCACTTGAGGGAGGTACTGGAGACACTAAGGAGGGAGAGACTTTTTGTAAAGTTCTCCAAGTGCGAGTTTTGGTTGCGCAAGGTACAGTTTCTGGGGCACCTCATCAACCAGAACGGTATACTGGTCAACCTGGCCAAGGTGGAGGCTGTGATGAGATGGGAGGTTCCGAGGTCTTCATCCAAGATTTAGAGCTTCCTCGATTTAGCAGGCTATTATCGGAGATTCATTCCGGATTTCTCCAAGATAGCGGTACCCCTGACCCGGCTGACCAAGAAGTCGGTGACTTTCCGCTGGGGGCCTGAGCAGCAGGCGGCTTTCGAGACTTTGAGGTAGTGGTTGTGCGAGGCGCCGATCTTAGCCCTGCCTGAGGGCGTGGAGGATTTCGTAGTGTATTGTGACGCGTCTATATCGGGTTTGGGCATAGTGTTGATGCAGAGAGGGAACGTCATCGCTTACGCGTCGAGGCAGTTAAAGCGTCACTAGGCGAATTACCCGACACACGACCTAGCGTTGAGGGCAATTGTTTTTTCCCTCAAGATTTGGCGACACTACCTCTATGGGGTCTTTTGTACCATTTACACAGATCACAAGAGCTTGAGGTACTTGATGGACCAGGAAAATATGAACATGAGACAAAGGCGGTGGTTGGACGTGGTGAAGGATTACGATTGTGAGATCCTCTACCACTCGGGGAAGACCAATGTTGTGGCTGATACACTTAGCCGCAAGGTATTCGCAGCCCCGATCATAGACATCTGCCTGAGGATGATAGTAGTGAACCTACTTTTGGAGCGGATTCGGGAGGCTCAGCTAGAGGCTATGAAGGAGGAACACCTGAAGAGTGAGCTTATCATGGGACATATTTTCTCCTTCGACTATGATAGCCGCGGGCTATTGACACTCTATCGTAGAGTGTGGGTTCCGTATACGGGCGGTGTGCGCCAAATCTTGATGGAGGAGGCGCACAAATCTAGATTTTCCAGTCATCCCGGTGCGACGAAGATGTATAGAGATCTTCGTCCTGATTACTGGTGGCCCTGCATAAAGCGGGATGTAGCCTGGTACGTCGAGAGGTGTTTGACCTGGAGGAGGTCAAGGCCGAACACCACAGACCACATGGAAAGACGCAGTCATTGGATATACTTGTGTGGAAATGGGAGGATATTACCATGGACTTCATTACAAAGTTACCTCGGACGACGCGTGGAGTTGATGTGATATGGGTCATCGTGGATCGGTTGACCAAGAGCACCCATTTCATACCGATTCAGGGGAGTATTTCGGCCGAGAAGCTGGTAGACATCTACAACAGGGAGGTAGTAGCTCGACACGGGGTGCCAGTTTCTGTGATTTCTGATAGGGATGTGTTGTTCACTTCCAGATTTTGGAAGAAATTTCATGACAAGTTGGGTACTCGCCTGCACTTTTGCACGGCTTTCCACCTGCAGACGGATGTTCAGAGCGAGCGGACCATCCAGACCTTGGAGTATATGCTACGGGCATGCATTCTAGACTTTGGTGGTAGATAGAATACCTACCTTCCCTTGGCAGAGTTTTCCTATAATAATAGCTACAATGCTAGTATCGACCGACCTCCCTTCGAGATGCTTTACGGGAGGAAGTGCAGGACCCCAATATGTTGGGGTGAGGTTGGCCAGAGAGTCATGGGGAGTACCGAGGTGGTACTCAAGATGAGGAAGAAGATCCAGTAGGTCCGGAGTATACTCTAGACGGCCCAGAGACGGCAGAAGAGCTACGCCGACAGACACCGATCGGACTTGGAGTTTCACGTCGGGGATATGGTCCTTCTGAATGTGTCACCCTGGAAAGGTGTCATCCGCTTCAGAAAATAGGGAAAGTTGGGCCCTAGGTATATCGGACCTTTCAGGGTGGTAGCCCGGGTGGGCAAGGTAGCATATCGGTTGGACCTTCCGGAGGAGCTTAGACATATCCACAACACTTTTCATGTCTCGCAGCTACGGAAGTGTATAGCCGATGGTTCCGCAGTGGTTCCTTTGGAGGAAATACAGGTGGATGACTGCCTGAACTACATCGAGAGGCCTATAGCCATTCTCGACAGGAAGACGAAGGCTTTGAGAAACAAGGAAGTAGAACTGGTGGAGGTGCAGTGGCAACACCGTAATGGATCGGGATGGACGTGGGAGCCAGAGGACGAGATGAGGGAGCATTACCCCAAGTTATTCTCGGCAGCACCTGCAGACTTCGTGGACGAAGTCTAATTCAAGTGGGGGAGATTTGTAACGTCTGAGATTTATCAGGTATTGTATTGCTTTCAGCATACACAGTTGAGGTGAGTTACCTTCCTATATGAGTGGGTTGAAGGCACCAATGTGTAACACGTTCCAGGTATCATTTAAATTATTTAAGTTTTTAGGGTTTTGTACTTGGACTCGGCGAGTTGGGGAGCTCCAAATCGTCGAGTAGAGGTTATGATGAGGACGCGGGACTTCAAACCTACTCCACGAGTCGGAAGGCCCGACTCGACGAGTAGGTACTGTAAAGAGAAACCCTTATTTTCAGGGGTTTGTACCCTATTTAAAGAACTTATGGCTCATTTGCAGCCTCTTCCATCGTTCCTAAAGCCAGAGAAACCCTAGTTTGATCCTTGCACCTTCTTGAGTGAGAGAGAGAGCTTTTGAGAGTGATTTTGGTGTGGTTGTGAAGGATTTTGGAACTTGAAGAAGAAGGAGCAAGGAGAGAAGCTGTTGATCCAACATCTACTCTGTATTGGCGACCATATTGAGGTATAAAGTCACTATCTTGACCTTTAGTTTCTTAGATCTCTTTTCTTGGAAGTAAATGGCCACTTTTGGTGCCAAAAGGATGTCACACTCGGATTTGAACTTGTCACAAGGATATGGTTCCAGATCTGGACATCTCTAGGTCCTTAATGACATAAAGTTGCTCACTTTATTCAGCTTAGGCCCTTTCCATGCACTAAAACCTTGTAGGAACCTTATTTTTGGTGTTTTAGCCTTGTGAGGTCTTGCATGCACGTAAAGTTTGCAACTTTACATGGTAACTACACTAGGATAAGTTGGATCTGAAGTTTGGGACCTTGGATCTCACTAGAAAGGACTAAACACAAAAAGGACTGAAGGAACTTGTCGATTCCCTTAGTCGACACGACGAGCCAGGTAGGGTTTACCCGTTTTCAAGATTCTGAATGAGTGAAGTGAAGGGTTAGAGTTTTGGTCTACATGAACTTTTGGTTTTCTGTACATTTGATGAACTCGACAAATCACTTAGGTGACTCGGCGAGTTGAATCTGGATTCAGTGGAATGACTCGGGAGGAACTCGACGAGTTGCTGGATGCACTCGATGAGTTGAGGTCAACATGGACTATTGACCTTGACTTTGACCAGGATTGACTTTGAGGATCATTATGGTATTTAGGGATTGTGACAAGTTAATCACATGATGATTATAGGCAGTTGAGTTGGAGCAATGCGTGGGATTTATCTGATCTTAGCTTGTCAGTTCAACATTCGAGAGGTGAGTCTTATCACCATACCAATGGGTCTAAGGCACCAAGGTCGGCCCATTTTATGATATGTGGATTGTCGATTGATTATATGTTATGTTAGTATGACATTTGCATGGAAGACCCCGGGGGCTCCCGTGGCAGTAGATTGAGACCATGTGGGGGTTCCCATGGCATTTGGTGTAAGACCTTGGAGGGTTTCCATGGCATCCTAGTATGTTTGCATGCTTAGTTGTATAATATTTGCTTGGTAGTGAAGACCATGCGGGGGTTCCCATGGCAGATAGTGAAGACCATATGGGGGTTCCCATGGCAGGAAGACCATGTGAGGGTTCCCATGACAGGTAGTTAAGACCACGTGGGGGTTCCAGTGGCACTAAGTATAAGACCTTGGAGGGTTTCCATGGCAACCTTATATGTGGTATGCATGGCTTATGTGGTATATGTAGCTTTTATAGCTAATATGATATGTGTTATGTGGATTGTGTGTGGGGTATGCTCTGGGGAACTCACTAAGCATTAGCTTACAGTTTGCGGATTTCTTTCAGGTACATCTGAGCCCAAGGGAAAGGGTAAGGCTTGATGGCGCAACATGCACTACTCACAAACGTTTTTATGGGACACTCTGATGATTTGAAATAATCTTGCTATTGTTAAGAATTTGAAAACAAATGTATTGAGATTTTATGGTTTATGGAAACTATTTCTGTCTATTTGAAAATGAAAATTTTCTTTTGAAAATTGGGTCGTTACAAGTTGGTATCAGAGCCTTGGTTTGAGGGATTCGGGCACACTCTCGGGTGTGTCAGGACTCAAACTAAGGAAATGGTAAAATTGTTTTCAAAAATAAAAGTTAAAAACTTTTTAAGAATGGAAAAGAGGAGAGTGGAATGCGCGTGATCGGACGAGCCAAGTAAGTAGTTCCCCAATATGTTAACCATGTTATACTTATATTTGAGTATAGATCTTGCTATATGTATCATTTTAAAATTGTATACGGTTAGGAGCTTATAGCCTTAGAATGATTGATTTGGCCTTATTTCCTGTTCCTTGTATGGTTATGGTCCTAGGGTAGAATCTATTATTCGAAAGTCTATTTGATCATTTTCTGTGTTTAATTTGCATGCATAGGGGCAACCTGTTATGATTGGTCTGATATGATTGGTTTGATGTGGATAGAGCAAATCTTAGGATAACCTAGGATTTGAGTGATGTTGTAGCTTGTGGGATATGATTTGTTCTGGGATGAATTGGAGTTATCAGGTAGAGCCTTGGGAAAGGTACAGGTAGGTGTGGAAGGTAGAATTGTGCCCATATTATTGGAAGCACAGGACCTGTACCCGAACCAATGTTAGATATGGAAGCTCTAAGGAGGACCGGTGTGGGAGGATCCCCTTTTTGGACATCCTGATCATTACGTTTCGTGATATTGCACTTCAGTATGGTGGTGACACGATTGGGAGCAGGGGGATCAGGATCGGGATCTGGGTCTGGATCTGGGTCAGGTGACACTACCGAGCCCATTGATGAGAGGCTGCGTGAGCTCATTGCAGCCGAGGTTACGAAGGGTATCCTTGACACCACACCAGTCATTTTTGGGACTGCCAAGGAAAGGATGATGGAGATTATGGAGGAGAGGCTCATGTCATTCAGAGTCGAGATTGATGCGGGCCAGATTGGGGCCCAAACTCCCTCGTTTCGGGAGTTCAAGGTGTGTGGGGCGCCGAAGTTCTTTTGGGTCAGGGATCCCATAGTTAGCCGATGCTGAATGGTGGACATAGAGAACGCCCAACGCACGAGTTCTTGCCCTGATGCGGCAAATGTGGGTTTTTCTTCATGTATGCTGAGAGATCGAGCCCGAGACTGTTGGGGAAAGGTGACTAGCCAGGTGGGGGCAGCCGATGTGGCTGAGATGACATGGGCTGAGTTTGTCAGACGCTTTGATCTGGAGTTTGCACCAGCTATTGAGGTGCAGTGGTTGGTGAGGGAGTTTTAAGAGCTCCAGCAGACCACCGAGACTGTGGCGGAGATTACCGCCAAGTTTCGGAAACGAGCATTTTTGATACCACAGTATGCTACAGATGAGGATATGAGGAGGATAAGGTATCATTCCATGTTGAGGGATGATATCCGGGAGTTTGTGAGCTTTACAGGGTGCAAAACCTGAAAGATGGTGGAGAAGGCCCGTGAGCGGGAGATGAAGTTAGACTTCCGCATCAAGCGGAAGCCTGAGCAGGCACAGACAGCAGTAGGTCAAGTTAAAAAGCCTAAGACCTCAGATTCATCTAGTAAGGGCCAGCAGGGCCATGGCCGGTGTGCCAAGTGTGGGAGATCTCATGGTGTGGTTTATCGGGAGATGACCCCGGTGTGTTATACGTGTGGTTAGCCGGGCCACGTGAGCAGGGATTTCCCCAAGAAGGGCTTGATTTGTTTCCACTGCAACCAGACAGTCCATAAAAAGGCAGATTATCCGAGGTTGCAGGGAGGGGGAGGAGCAGTGGCGGCACCTGTACCCGCCACAATGAAGATTACTTATGGCCGCCCTGCTAAGGCGGATGCTCCTGCGGTGAAGAGCCGCGCATTTCAGTTGACCATTAAGGAGGCTCAGGCGGCACCATACGTTGTGGCTGGTACGTATTTTATCTCCCTGCTCTAGATTTATTGCATTACTTATGTGTATATTGTGCTTATGTATAGGGACCTTTTTGGTCAATGGTATGTCTGCTCACGTTTTATTCGATTTGGGAGCTACCCGATCGTTTGTGTCCCTTCCACTTAGCAAGAAGTTTCGGGAAAGATTTGCGATGGCTTCATCAACCAATTTCATCAAATCATATTCTTGATTATCAACAACATTTAAGTTAGAAGATATTGCCTTTTCAGTTTGATCGAATAAATTAAGAAAATCTTGTCATGAGAGGAATCGTCTTTCAGCACGACGAGGGAAAGATTTCTCCACATTGAACATCATTTTTCTGGAATGATTAGATGAACTTGTCGTCAAACTTGTTGTGATGTTCCTTTAAATTATAAAGAAAGCATTTGGAACCAAAAACATGAAATAATTTCACATTAGGTTTAAGATTATTCAATATCTCATAAGAAGTAACTAAAAATTGCTTACTAATGTAAGATCTGTTTGATTAAAGCATGCGGTTCCGATCGCTTCAGCCCAAAAATACAATGGAAGATTTGTGAATGATAGCATTGTCCTCGCAACTTCATAGAGAGAATAATTTCACCTTTCAATGAAACCATTTTGATGTGGATTATTAGGATATGAAAAATTATTACTAATCCCTTTATTCGTCAACAGATCCTCAATTGCTTGATTTTTGAACTCCGTTCCATTTTCACTACGAATCTTCCTAACAAGCTTTAGCAATTGTAATTCAATTATCTTAACAAAATTTATCAGTTTTGAGTCATTTCGGATTTTTGTTTAAGAAAAAAAATACCCAAGTGAATCGTAAAAAATCATCGACAATAACAAGTATATGCCTATTACCACAAATTCTTTCAATGGAAGATGGACCACAAATATCGATATGAAGTAATTCGAGTGGTTTAACTATCTTGGTATTCATTATTGACGAATAAATTTTCTGCTTTGCTTTCCCATTTTACAAGCGGCACATAAATGATATTTGTCAAATTTAAGCAGTGGAAGTCCTCGCACAAGATCACCAAGAAGAAGCTTGATTATATCTTTGAAATTAAGATGCGAGAGTCTCCTGTATCATAACCAACTATCCTCTAATGATGCTTTTGAAAGCAAACAAATAGAACGTTTTTCTTCAATCGACTTCATGTTAAGAGGATATATTTTTCCTTTCCTCTAGGATTTCAAAACAACTTTCTTCGATTCTATGCGTATAATTTCATAACCTTCCTCATCAAATGAAACATTTAAGCCGGTACCTACAACAAGTTGAGAAACTATAACGTCTCAAAAATCACAACAAATTTAAACTTTTCAAAACAACTAATTTTCTAAAAAGAAGTGTTTACATAACCAATGTTTTTAAAACATTTATTAAAAATCAGAGTCTCCCAAGATCCAATCAACATAAACCAAGGATGTTTACGGTCACGCCTTCGCCTTGCCATGGTCCTCAGAAGTACCTGAAACAAAATTAAAATTGTAAGCCAACGCTTAGTGAGTTCCCCCAAAGTAACACCACATAAACATAACCAACAACAAGATGCATACAGAGCCTTCGGCATGACTGGAATGCCTCACTGGGCCTTCAACCTATCTGGAGCGCTCTTTGGGCCTTTGGCCTGACTGGTCCGCCTCGCAGGCCTTCAGTCTATCCGGACCACCCTGGGTATCTTGGCCTTCAGTATAAAGCAAGACTGCCTCAACCTGGTATACCATCACATATCAACATATAAAATAACAATCAATAACTAGCTTATATAGGTAGTCATACAGATCTAACAGATCACTACAACATAACAACATCCTATATATCAGGATACAGATCTAACATATCACTACAACATATCAACATACGGTAAAACAAGGATATCAATCCAATGGGCCGACATTGGTCCCTTCGACCCGTAAGTCCAATGGGGAAAACTCACCTTACATTCTGAATGCAGTCTGAATAGCTCCCAACTCCGACAAATGGATCAACCCAATCCTAAATGCCAAAATATTTCCCATTCTAAGTTAATAACATTTTCCCAAAATACCCTTGATCAAAACTGGTCAAAATCCACAAGTCAAACGAGTCAACATAATCGAGTCAACTCAGCCGATTCGACTTAGGCTTTGTCACAACTAGCCTTTTTAGCTAGGAAGTTCTATCTCCATGTAAAGATCAACTCTTGTATAACTTGTAATCTAAGCTGATGTCAAGTACTATGCTCATTCAAAATCAACCAATTGAATCAAAACTCCTGAGTGAAGTTCAAAACCTAATTCAACACATCTCATATACTCAACTATGGGTTGGAAACCTTAATATCTGCCTAAAAACGTTTTAACGAGCCATTAATTGTCTGTTGGGCTTTAATGGGACGTAAATGGTTTCATAAGCCCTATTGAGTCGTAAACTAACTTCTTGGGTTTCATTGGGCCGTAAACCTTTTTCCCTCATCATTTTGGGCCGTAAACCCTTATATGGGCCCAATGGGCCGAAAACTCCTATCACGAGCCTTATAATTTCGAAAATACTCAATAATGGCCCAAAATTTTCCTTTCTCTCCTTTCATTATCGAGTTTGAGTATATATATATATATATATATATATACATGCAAAAAGAAAAAAGAAATAATATGGGAAAGTTGTGAGGAAGACATCTCACCATTGCATGGTGAGTATCCATGCTTATTATCCATCAAATATCCATGTTAAACTCATTTATCCATGCATGTCCCATCATACTTCTTTCTTCTCTCCTTTTTCTTTTTATTCGCGGCCAAAGCCCCCTTCACTCACCACTCTCCCTTCCAAACTTCCAACACTACAGTCCTCCTCTCAAAGCCATCTAAGGTTCTCTCATTTTCATCCCTCAAAAATTCGTGAACTAGGGTGTGTTCACCAAGTTTTTCTTCAAAGATCATCACTTATTTGGTAAGCTACTCTTTAAGCTTGATGATTAACTTCTTTTTATGATAATCTTCACTCCTTAACCTATCATTTTGTGATCCATGCCCTTAGATCCATCTTAAGTTCAAAAAAACTCCACTCAGGAAGCTTCTAGGGCCGATAACTCATCCATCCTTCATCAAAAACCGAAATCTCCAAAGCAAAGTGAGTTCATACCCCCTATTTTTGGTTTTTACTATGTTTTGGGGGAGAATACAAGTTGTTTTCTAAAGATCTATGTGTGTATGCATGATTTTGTGTGTTTTTCATGATATATGTGTGATTATGTGTTATAAACTCCATGAACTTGAAAGTATGTTAAAATAGGATGATATTTGTAAAAGATAACATCTATTGCAAACTTATGATGTAAGGAAAGGTTTTTAAATACTTCAAAGTTGCTTAAAACTAAGAAAATTACATAAAAGGGTCCAAAAATGGCAAAATGATAAAAAATGAGGTTATTATATGTAACTCACGGTTTTAAGGGACCAAAAAGAGTTATTTTTGGTAAATATGAATCCTTATGGAATTTGTGATTTTAAAAGGGTTAAAAGTGCAAATTTTCACAAATGGGCCTCATTATTGGGTTTTCACGGTTTTGGGCCAAAATTATAAATTTTCGGACTTTTGTGGGCTTAAGTGTCATTTTCAGCAAAGTTGTGCCAAAAATGTAAATTTTTGATAAGAAGAACTGAAAATGTAAATTTATTTAAAACTTAGGCCAAAAAGATAAATTTATTTATAAATGGTCCGAGAATGCACATTTTCATAAAATTAAGCCAAAAATGATATTTTTGACAAAAGTGAGTTAAAAACGTTATTTTTACTTAAAACTAGCCTTAAATGCAAATTTTGGTTTTAAAGGACCTAAAATGTCATTTTACCAAAAATGTGACATAATTGTAAATTTTCGGTTATTGGGACCAAAATGTCTTTTTACAAAAAGTGGGCTTTTTATGTCAATTTAATAAACAACGAAGCTTAAACAACCAACGTAACAAACCACGGATCAATTACGACTTTTACACTTTTATTGGGTCTGAAATATAATTTACATGCTTAATGGGCCTTAGTTGTTCACTTACATGTTTATTGGGTCTGGAATATATCATATATGCTTATTGGGCCTGAAATATAATTTACATGCTTAGTGGGCCTTAGTAGTCCACTTACATGTTTATTGGGCCTGGAATATACCTTATATGCTTATTGGGCTTGGAATATAATTTACATGCTTAGTGGGCCTTAGTTGTCCACTTACATGTTTATTGGGCCTAGAATATACCTTATATGCTTATTGGGCCTGGAATACAATTTACATGCTTAGTGGGCCTTAATTGTCCACTTACATGTTTATTAGGCATGGAATGTAACTTATATGCTTATTGGGCCTGGAATATAATTTACATGCTTAGTGGGCCTTAGTTGTCCACTTACATGTTTATTGGGCCTGGAATATACCTTTCATATTTATTCGCGTAAATTCGATTAAGGATCTAGTGAGACGTTTCGTTTGTCACCAAATGAGTGTACAAACGTAGCCTATAGTTATAACTAGAGTCTCCCGGAGAGAGAGCGAGAGTTTGTGTATAGATCTATACGGGGGTGACACCCCACACCTGAGCTGTTCGCTACAGTTAGACTAGGCCAGTCTAGGGTGACAAACCTTACCTTAAACAAGTCGGCGTCTTATAGACGTCATGCCATGCGAAATTGTCATTATTAAGTATGGTTATAACGACTCACTTAGCGAAATTAACACCATTATAAAATTTACGGGAAACAATCTTTTATAGAAACACGGTAACCTACACGCACTGGTACTCAACCTCGGGTGTTGAGATTCCAACATTTTCATAAGCAGACAACATCGGGTTGTCTAGGGGTCATTCTCTTTATATTCTCACAAATATTAACACACATGCATTAATACAAGATCGGACACAAACATTTCAAACCGTTTTTCAGAAAATATCGGATTTTCTGGTGTTTACAAAGTAATACAAAACATTTTTTCTCAAACATGGTTATGAACTCACCAACATTATATATGTTGATCTTGTTAAATTAACTTGTATTCTCAGGAAATCGTTGAGCATGTTGGTCAGCCAGAATACATGGATATTTTGTTATGTTTTGTTTTCATCATACTTTGAACTTTTTGGCATGTAATATTGAAATGCAATACTTGATGTAAACATTGACGGTTGTAATATTACATGTGTGATGATGATGATGATGATGTTATGTTTCAATTATATACATTGTGATGATACTACAAGAATGAAGTCACTCAAGCCCCCGGACGTTTCCGCCGTCTAGTTCGGGGGTGTGACAGATTGGTATCAGAGCATTGTTTATAGTGAACTAGCATATCTAATCATACAAGATATGCAACTATAAATACAATGGAACTAAAACACTCTGAATAAAATAATTGACATACATACCTAGGTAAGTATTAATACAATAACACTAAAAGTCTCTGGAGGAAATTGAACATCGTGGTTAAACCCGGACAGTTATGTAGTCGTATTGGGGATAAATAGAGTATGACCAACTATATTTATTCAAAATACGGCCAACATGTGTTTGAGAGTGATCATGGTGGGCAATGCATCTTGAAACTTACCAACCTTGTATCCAAAAGTTTTTAAGGAACTCAAACATAAACAATTAAAATACTATAGGTGTATTTGAGATGCTATCTACATACACTCCCCTTATACAATTCTCACCCCTCATGCAGACCCTATGGCCGGATTCCATCACCCAGGAGATCCCTATTTACCCAACCAGGGGAATGAAGGATGGTTAGAGCCGGAACCGGAGGAAGAGTCGGAGGAAGAACCAGAAGAAGAACCTGAAGAAGAACCTGAAGAAAAACCTGTAGGAGGACCGGAAGAACCGGTAGCAGACTCATATGAGGAGGAGGCTGATGGTAGTGATACAGATGACTCCGACGCGGAGTCAGAAGTCATCAACCCACCATACATGGCCAGGGTGCCCCCTTACAGGATGGGTCCCAACGGTCCTATGCCCCCATGGGCACACGATATCTGGAGATGGAATCGCCAGCAGGGGTGCGACCCTCATTCGGTATGAACCGGGACTACTATGACCTGAGTCACGGTGGACCTGCTGACCGAGCCATTCCGGTGATGGTAAGGGGGACACGCGACAGCGGCGAGCAGGCACAGGCAACCATCGGTCAAATGGTTGCTATGAGAGCCTCGGTTGAGTGCGCGGAAAGGATGACACTTGAGGTAGTCAGGGACTACCAGGCGCGACAGACAGCATTGGAAGCCCGACTTCGAGCCGCCGAGCATCACCTGGCCAGACTCCAGGGTGCATCTACCTCGTCATCAGCTCCACCAGACCCTTGTCGCTACAACTAGGATCGACTTCACCCATTACCACTTCTTTTATGATTTCCTTTTATGTACTACTCTATGTATTATCGACTTCATGATTAAGTGATTACACTACTCATGGAGTCGTCACGCTGTCGGATTTTATTTCTTTCATGTATTGTATGCCTTATATAGGCAAATTTTCATGTATCAAAAATATTCTTATTAATGAAAGCAGTAAAATATATTTTCATGATGTTGTTATCTGCTATGTGTTCTATTATTTTTATTTCATGTTAATTGTATGCATTCATTTACACGTACAACCGAATCACTGAAACTGTCTATATTCAAGGAATCTCGAAACTAGAATGCACTAAATACTCAACATCTTTCTGTTCCATGACAGAAGATGCCTCAAAGACCGAATCTCGGAAACAACACGACACCAACACCACCAGAGATAAACTCAGTTGCGTTCCAAGCGGCAGTGTCAGCTGCAGTCACCGCAGCACTGGCAGATTCACAATGGAAATAATGGTGGAGGTAATGGGCAAGGAGCCGGAAGTTTAAACCAGGGGATGAACCAAGGACCCACAAGGACCTGTACCTACAAGGATTTCACGAATGCCAAGCCTTGAACCTTCAACGAGACAGGAGGTGTAATAACTCTAAAGAGGTGGATAGAAAAAGTTGAATCAGTATCCGAGAGCGGATGCCCCGAGGAGTGCAAGGTGAAGTTTGCAGCTTGCACATTCGTCGATCAAGCGCTTTCTTGGTGGAATGGCCACGTGGAGGCCATGACACTCCCAGTGGTGAACGTTATGCCATAGGAGGAGCTGAAAGAAATACTAGTGGCAGAATACTGTCCCAGAGGGGAGATCCAGAAGATGGAGCAGGAACTGTGGAATCTCACAGTTCAGAACTCCGACATCGATGCTTACATCTCGAGGTTTAGTGAGTTTTCACTCTTTTGTCCAGGCATGATCACGTCTGAAGGGAAGAAGATTGAAAGATTCATTTGGGGATTGACCTCTCAAATTCAAGGAAATGTAATAGCAGCTAACCCGGAGACATATGACAGCGCTAAAATATTAGCCAAGAAGCTCTACGACCATGGCAACAAGAAGGGCGTCAAAGCAGGAGAGACTATAGGCAAGAAAGAGGGAAAAGATAACAAGAACAACAAGGACAACAAACGAAAAGGGCGACAAAACCACAAGTCATCAAAAAAGCAACAAATTGTAGCAGTCCACACTGCTACTACTCAGGTTACCTCAACACCACATGATCCAGCCTCGACTACACCAACTACTACCAAGCAATACTCGGGAACCCTGCCCAAGTGTAACAAATGCAGGTACCACCACTATGGAGAATGTAGAGATATGCAGTGTACAAGTTGCAACCCTAAGGTCCATACCGCTCGATACTGCAGATCTCAACCCCAACCGAACCAACAGCCAAATCACAACAACAACAACAACAACAACAACAACAACCGCAACAACAATAACAACAACAATAACGCTGGGGCTAGTCATACTTTTTATGGATGTGGAGGAACCGGTCATTTCAGATGCTATTGCCCCAAAGCCAAAAACCAAGGGGCAGGAGTATCAGGAAGGGTCCTGACGTTGGGTCAAGGTGAAGCAGTTCAAGATCCGATGGTTGTTACTGGTACGTTCCCACTTAACAACACTTACGCATGCATTTTATTCGATAGCGGAGCCGAGGGGAGCTTCGTTAGTAACAAATTCAAACACTTACTAAAACAACAACCCCAGAAACTAAATGAAGCCTTCACGGTGGAGATGGCTAATGGGAGCTCCAGTTTTGTGTTGGAACCTGAAAGTGAACCTCTAGCAATCCCAAATCAATTCCGAAGTCAATCTAGTTCCGAAGTAAAGTGTGCTCCGGAATTCCTTTGTGTCCGGACCTGAAGTCAGATGGTGAAGTGAAGATAGAGTGAAGGCATTCCATAATGGATTTTGTGTCCGAAATGCTTGCTGTTCCGGAATCAATATCTTGTCCTTTTCCATTAAATGTATTTGTCTTTTGTTTGATTTAATTTGTCATAGGACTTAGCTTTATTTGTCAACACGGATATTCAGAGTGCCAGATGTAACTCTTTTATATAGTCCTATGTTTGTAATTGGTTAGTACCATGTTTCATGTACTCCTATTTATAGGAGCATTCAATGTTAAATCAACAGACGGATTGTTCAAACCTTTTTAGCAACATCTCATTTATTTCACTCTCTTTACAACATTCTCTTTGTTCTTCATTTATTTTTCTTTACCTTGATCTTCATTCTCATTCTTCATTTATGGCTTGATCATTTGTTGAATACTTTAGTTCAGATTTGACTGGTCTATCCAGACTTGACTGGAACATTTATTAGCAAGCAGACATTGATCTTAAAGTATTAACTCAAGGTTTGAGTTTTCAAACCTTGTCCTTGCGCATCAGATCATTTTTTTCTTTCAATTGGTATCGGAGCTTGAGTGGTTGTCCTTTGAATCCATAAGATCAGATTATAGTTGGTTTGAAATTACCTTGGTATTTCAACCATTTCTGTGTTAAGGATAAAAGTTCTTCTATATACCACTTTTGCTTGAAGATATCTTAACTTCAATGGCTGCTTCTAATCCCCAACAAATGATTTCAATGCAAATCGCAAACAGCGTGGGTGGCCCTACACGTGCCCCACTGCTAGTTGTGGAAGAATATGATCACTGGAAAGTTATAATGGAAAGATTTTTACTAGCTAAAGAGAAAGGTGAAGAGATTTAGAGATCCGTCAAAGAAGGTCCTCATGTTCCTGTAAGAACAGTTGTGAGAGATGCTGCTGCTCAGCTTATGGGTCAAGATGAAACTCGTCCAGCTCCTCTAACTGCAGTTGATATTGAGAAGCTGCATGCTGATCAATTTGCTTTCTCAGAAATGGTGTTTGGTGTTCCTCCTTCACTCTTTGAACACATTAAGTTGTGTAAATCAGCTAAAGAGATTTGGGACACTCTCCAAGACCTGATTGAAGGTTCGAAAAACATGAAAGACAAGCGTCTCACCTCAATTGTCAATGATTTTGACACCTTCACTACCACTCCTGGTGAATCAGTGGTCTCAGCCTCTAACCGTTATCGAATCGTAGTCAACAATATGACTGCTCATGGGATTGTCCGAACTCCCTTGGAGTACAATCTCAAGTTCATAAACAGTCTCGGTAAAGGATGGGGAAATGTGAAATCTTGTCTCCAAAGTAATGGTTCTTTGAAAAAGTTAAAGCTTTATCAACTTTTTGATGAACTTCAAGGACATGAATCTAATGTCGCTCAAACCATAAGGGAACTCTCCGGAGGTCTTCTTGCTCTTTTCAGTTCCTTTGAACCAACCATTCCGAACACATCCACTTCGGATCTTTTCAAACCCATTGTTCCATCTGTTCAATCCTCCTTATCTGTCTTACCCACACAAAACTACTCTGTTGATGATTCCGATGCCATAAACTCTGAACTTCGTTTTCAACAGGAGTTTGCTCTTCTCTGCATGAAATACAAACGTCCTTTCAATCCCTCTTACAAACCATACCCAAATCGATTCCATGCTCCTCATCAAAATATTTCTCAACCTTACTCTCCTCCAGAATCTCAACCAACTTCGGAAAATCCTCCCTCATACAAACCAAACATCGCAAAACCAAACTCTACTTCGGAACCACCACAGAATCCAAAGTCCGACAAGCCAAAAATTATGTGTCAGAAATGTAGACATGCAAATCACTTTGCAAAAGATTGCTTGGCTGAAGCTCCACAAAAACCCAAGATCAAGGACTCTGTATACTACGCCCGAAGATCTCAAGAAATGGCTGAAAGTGAAAAAGCTTTCATAACTACTGTATCAAGGGATGTCGAAGGATACTGGTCATCCGGAGATGATGATGACATAGTAACTGGAAGAAACATGTGCTTGATGGCAAGACAATCCGTTGAATATGATGAAGGCTATTGGTCCTCCGGTTCTGAAGATGAAGATGATGTTGTTGAACCACACTACTGCTACATGGCCACCAATGATCCACCTGGTCGAAGCATCGTTCAGCAAGTAAAATCTATGATTACTGATAATAATTTTGATTTGTCTCTTTGTGAACCTTATTTGACCCAGATCCAAACAGATATAAGCACCATTTATAAAGCCTATGAGTCTGCAATAGAAGCCAGTGAGAAGGAGTGTGAACTAAATCGTCTTAGGTTACGTTTTGAGGATAAAAAATTGAAAATCGAGTCTTTAGAGCATGAGCTTGTAATGTCTAAAGATGAATGTATCATTTTGAAAGACAAATGTGAAATCACCTATTCTGAAAGAAATGACTTGATTTCTGATAACAAACGTCTCAATGCTAAGATAGATGCTTTGCATAACTCTATTGACATACTTGAATCAAATCAACAGATGACTCATAATTTTCGTCATCCATGGTCTAAAGCTCCTGGTCTCGGAAGTGAATTTCCGAAACCAATTGCTCGTCCCTTGAAGGAATTGCAAAATTTGACATTTATGGGAGAGTTTCCGAACATCAAACATTCGGACACCCCTGTTTCTCCCTTGTCACCCCTTCTTGAGACCACAGACCACTTTGCGTCCCTAATTCCTGAGTTTCAACCAATTGTTGTCAAGTGTCCCGATTCCACACCTCTTCCGCCTCTGATAAACCTGGACCTGAATCAGACCACGGAATTACATCACAGTGTTTCAAATTGCATAGATTACATTCTGAAACATAATCCTCCGAACAACCGTGTTGTTGAAGAAATTATTTCGGTGACAACTGAAACTGTTTCTTCTGAGGTTGTATGGGCATCCTTAGATAATAAAGATGAAATATTAGGCTGTGTCTCCTCTGATTCTTGTGAATCAGACTCTTTAGTAATTTCAAAAACAAGTTTGGTTCCCATCAAACCCAAGTTTAGTAACCCATCTGCAGGACAAACTTCAAAGTCTTCGTCTCACCTCAAGAGAAAACCAATGTTAAATAGGAAGGATATTGTGGATCCCAGAGTGGAGGCTCGAAATGCTTACAAAAAGGAAACTAAGACTAGACAAAAAAGAGTGTATCTCGGAATCCTCAATCATCAACCCATGGTCAGAACTCCTTCACACCCACTAAGATCCTCAAGAGACCTTCTAACTCTCTCAGTATATTGTGGATCCCAGAGTGGAGGCTCGAAATGCTTACAAAAAGGAAACTAAGACTAGACAAAAAAGAGTGTATCTCGGAATCCTCAATCATCAACCCATGGTCAGAACTCCTTCACACCCACTAAGATCCTCAAGAGACCTTCTAACTCTCTCAGTCCTGTAGAACCAAAGAAAGTGGTCAGTACCACTCAGCATAAATCTCGTGTGAATGTCATGTCTGTCCAAAACACCTGTCCTCGGACTATTTCATCTGTTTTCATTGCTAAATCTGATGGCATAATTTTTGAACCCAACCTTTCGAAAAAATGTGTCATCAAACAAATCAAAAATTGCTAAGAAAACAAATTTGTCAAAATCTTCAAAGCAAAATCTTGTGTGGAAAGTCAAATCTCAGATTAATGAAACAACAGTTCCTGAAGTTACAAGTGTTTCCACCACTCCGGAAGTCAACAGTCCGAAGAAAACTGTTCCTAACCCTCAAGTCATTGAATATGACTACTGGATAGATGAGAAGACTTTATCCTTTTGTCTGTTTCCTAAGAACTCAAAAAGTACTCCTAAGAAACACGAAGTTGTTCCGAAGTCACAATCCAAGTCCAAAGCATGTGCCTATGTTCCTAAACCTAACTCGGAGCCTAAAAACTCCATCACTCACTAATTTTTAAACCCAACCTTTCGAAAAAATGTGTCATCAAACAAATCAAAAATTGCTAAGAAAACAAATTTGTCAAAATCTTCAAAGCAAAATCTTGTGTGGAAAGTCAAATCTCAGATTAATGAAACAACAGTTCCTGAAGTTACAAGTGTTTCCACCACTCCGGAAGTCAACAGTCCGAAGAAAACTGTTCCTAACCCTCAAGTCATTGAATATGACTACTGGATAGATGAGAAGACTTTATCCTTTTGTCTGTTTCCTAAGAACTCAAAAAGTACTCCTAAGAAACACGAAGTTGTTCCGAAGTCACAATCCAAGCCAAAGCATGTGCCTATGTTCCTAAACCTAACTCGGAGCCTAAAAACTCCATCACTCACTAATTTTGCAGGCGCTTTGTGCTTTGGAGCAAGAAACAATATGGTATATTGATAGTGCTTGCTCCATGAACATGACGGGGCAGAAAGACTTTCTGCGGGATCTTAAGCTTTCTCCAAACGCTGGTTATGTGACGTATGGAAACAACTCCAATTCTCAAATTCGTGGTTATGGAATTCTCACCAATGGAAACTTCTATATCTCAAATGTGGCTTATGTAGCTGATCTGAAACATAATTAGATAAGTGTAGCTTAGCTCACTGACTCAAATCGGCGTTTCGAGTTTTGCAAGAAGCACAACTATGTAATGACTGAGGACCGAAAAGAGTGCTTAATCAAGTCAAACCGCAACAAGAACATGTACCCACTCGACATCAACATGATTGTTGGCAAACCACAACTCTGCCTCCTCTCCAAAGCCGTTCCCGACGTCAGTTGGTTATGGCACCGAAGGCTCGCTCATCTGAACTTTCGGTACATGAATGATCTCGTATCTGGTGAAATGGTGAGAGTTTTACCTCTTCTCAAATTCGAAAATAATCATTTATGTGCTGCATGTGAGTGTGGAAAGCAATCAAAGAAGGGTCATCCTGTTATCATCGAAAAATCAATCTTGGAACCATTGGAGCTTCTGCACATTGATCTTTGTGGACAATCCACTGTAGAGAGTCTTCATCATAAGAAATACATTCTTGTGATTGTTGATAACTTTACAAGGTTCACTTGGGTTTTCTTCCTCAGACTGAAGTCCGAAACAGCCTCTGAACTCATCAACTTCATTAAAGGAATTGAAGTCCTCATCAAACTTCCTGTTAGGCGTATCCGAAGTGATAATGGTTCGGAATTCACCGATGGAACCATTGAGAAATTCCTCACCGAGAAAGGAATTGACCACAACTTCTCAGCACCGTACACTCCACAACAGAACGCTGTAGTTGAAAGATGCAATAGAACTCTTGTTGAAGCTGCTCGATCCATGCTTAACTTCGCAAATCTACCACTCTACCTCTAGGCTGAAGCCGTATCAACAGTATGCTTCACTCAAAATCGGAGTATCATCAATCGACGCCTCAACATCACTCCATATGAAGCAATGAATGGTCGGAAGCCAATGATCTCGTTCCTTCACGTTTTCGGATGCAGGTGCTTCATCAAGAACAACCGTGATCAGCTTACCAAGTTCCAACCTAAAGCTGATGAAGCCATCTTCCTTGGTTACTCTTCTAAATCAAAGGCTTACAGAGTCTTAATCGGAGAACTCGAGTTCTGGAAGAAAGCTTTGATGTTACATTCGATGATAATTTCGTTCGAAATTCTGGCCTAACTCATGTTACAACTCACATTATGGAGTCTGATGCTCCAGCGCCAGGATGTCCGAACCAGCAAACCATCCTTGAAGTCGACTTTGAAACTCTCTTTGGACCTTTCGAATCCGCCCTTGATTCGGAATCTCGAATAAGGCCAATCTTAACTCCAGAAGCTCCTGTTTCTCAAAATGTCTCCAGTCCAATCCCAAGCCTTCCTCCATTTGATTCCAAAATGTTTCAACCTTCTCAGGTTGAGGGGGAGAATGGTCAACCCTCTCTTGAATCAAATGTGGATGGTTTCCAAGATGCAATTGCTGATTTCGATGACTCCAATCCTATCAACATTGATGATAACGAATATTTATTTGAATTCCCTTCTGATGATGATGTAAACCTCTCCGGTTCAGAAGTTCAGGGGGAGCATCACCCTCAGATTCAAACCAGTCAGGGGGAGCAACTCAATCCTATTGTTGATATTGGATCGTCCGCTGCACAAGATCTTCTGAGGTTACATGTCTGGACCAAGGATAATCCTCCGAACCAAGTAATCGGAAACCCAAATGCTAGTGTACAAACTCGCTCTGCCACAAGTGTTCCAAACAAATGTCATTTTTCGGCATTTATCTCCATGGTTGAACCCAAATCCATCAAGGAAGCATTAGAACATGCTGACTGGATTACAGCCATGCAGGAAGAACTGGCAGAATTTGATAGAAATGAAGTTTGGTCTCTCGTGCCTCCTCCTTAGAATCATCCCATTGTCGGTACTAGATGGGTGTTTCGTAACAAGTTAGATGATGCAGGAGTTATCATTCGAAAAAAAGAAAGATTGGTGGTTAAAGGATTTACATAGATTGAAGGCCTTGATTACGATGACACCTTTGCTCCTGTTGCACGTCTTGAAGCCATTAGAATCTTTCTTGCTTATGCTGCTCACAAAGACTTCAAAGTTTACCAAATGGATGTTACGAGTGCTTTTCTTAATGGTGAACTTGACACTAAAGTATATCTTCAACGGCCTCCCGTTTTTGTTAATCTTTCATATCTGAACTACTACTACAAGCTCCGGAAAGCTGTCTACAGCCTAAAGCAAGCTCCTCGCGCATGGTACGAGACCCTCACAGATTTTCTCAAGCTTTCAGGTTTCCAACGAGGAATTTTAGATCCCACTTTATTCTGAAGTTCAAATGGAAAGCATCTCAAGCTGGTCCAAATATACGTTGACGACATCATTTTTGGATCTACGGATTCATCAATGGTTGCTGACTTCGCAAAACTAATGATCAATCAATCCCAAATGAGCAGGAATAGGGAGTTAAGCTTCTTTCTTGGTCTTCAAGTTAAACAGACTAACAGAGGAATTTTCATTCACCAAGAGAAGTATATTTCGGAACTCCTCAAAAAGTACTCAATGGACACCTGTGCCTCAGCCAAGGTACCAATGGGCTTCGGTTACAAGATCTTTGCCAACCCTTCAGGTGTAGCAGTTGATGAAAAGAAGTACAGAGGAATGATTGGATCCCTGCTCTATCTCACAGCAAGTCGTTCGGACATCATGTTTGCAACATGTTTGTGTGCCAGATTTCAAGTCAACCCAAAGATGTCTCATCTCTTGGCTGTGAAACAAATTTTCCGATACCTCAAAGGTACTAAGAGTCTCGGAATCTGGTACCCAACAAATGAGAGCTTCCTACTTCAAGCATATTCAGATTCAAACTATGGTGGTCTTCAACTTGATAGAAAAAGCACATCAGGGGGCTGTCAATTTTTAGGTGGTCGTTTGGTTAGTTGGTCATCCAAGAAGCAGAACTGTATTGCACTCTCTACAGCCGAAGCAGAATACATTGCTGCTGCTAGCTGTACTTCTCAAGTTCTATGGATGAAGTCTCAACTCTTAGATTATGGTTACCGTTTTCAACGCATTCCTATCTATTGTGATTCTCAAAGTGCCATTGCGATTTCACACAATCCAATTCAGCACTCCATGAGTAAGCACATTGATATACGGTACCATTTCATAAAAGATCATGTATTAATTATTAAATGGCAATATTGAACTTATTTTTGTTCCATCTGATGATGAGATTGCTGATGTCTTTACTAAGGCATTAGACGAAACCAAGTTCAATGGTTTTCTAAACAAAATGGGTATGATGATGCCTGATCCTCAATTCTTTCAAGAGAAATGTACTATTTGATGGCAACATCATAAAGTATAAGATGATTCCGGATCAAAATCTTTTTACCTTTCGGAATCAGTATCTCTCGGAACAATCAGGATCATTTTATATGTCTTTTAATCTAACCTCCCATCTCAGTGTTAAAGTGTACAGTCTCAAAGCATTTTGATGTCCAAGATAGTTAACATGATCACAATTTTGTCTCGGAATATACTTCATAATGGCATCCCGGAATTCCACTCCGAAAAGGTATTGCATTCTATACTTCAGAATTTTCAAAATTTCACTCCGGAAATCTTTCAAACCTTGTTCCGAAATGTCTTGCAAATTTTTTTGTTCCGGAAATGCTTTCAAATTTTCTCTCCGGAACTCAAAATTATTCTTTCGGAATTTCGCTCCGTATTCATCTCTCAAAATTTACTCCGGAATGTTTCAAAAGATTTCTGCTCCGGAATTCAAGTAATTTTTGACTCTGGAATTTCAAAGTTTTACTCCGGACTGATCATATTCCGGACCATCTCTTAAAATTTTCTAATCCGGAACTCAACTTTTTACCATCCGGATCTCAAACTGTCCAAAATCGATCATTCGGAAAGCCAAGAGTCAATAAGGTGAAACGTTTTTCTTGTAACGATAACTTTTGTGGATCCTTATCTTCCTAGAAATTCGTGCCACGATTTCACGTCTCCAAAAAGCAACCATCAAATCACCATTTGGGTTTTCCTCTCTAAGCTCTAAAACATCCCTACCTTTCCTTTCCCAAGTCAACTCATTACCAAAAACGGTTATTCATTAAATGCAACCCGGTTTGGCTTTGTATCCTCATCATTACTTTTCTTTACCCGACCCATTTCACTTACCTATATAAACCCTTTTAAACCCTCTTTCACCTCTTTACGCGCTCAGGCCCTCCAAAACTTCAAAATTCGTTGTTTTCATCGTGTTCTTGAAGCTCTCATAACTACTCATCAATGATGGACCAATCTTCAACTCAGCAACCTCCTGCCACTGCTTCATCACCAAAGAAGACTGCTCATAAGAAGAAATCATCGAAAGTTTCATCCTCATCATAATCACTTGAACCGTTTCTTAGGGATACGACTCAACTTTTCTCAATGGATCCACTGGATTTCGATGAACCCATTAGGGTGATGATCGAGTTCATCGCAAACCATCCCATATCCATCCCTCTCACCAAAATCCCAGACCCCCTCTACCACTCAGTCTCTTACACACCGCTTTCACTAGAATCAAAATGGACAATGGTGTTCTAGAAACCAAAATCACGGGTGATAGGATCGTGCCAATCCATAAATCGACGTTTCTGAAGGCTATTGGTGTTAAAGAAAACCCCAAGGGTTTTAAGGTACAAGAACCCACTACAGAAGAGTTCCAACTGTTCTTGAATCATATTTGGTACAACCAGGACTACAAGGCAAAGGACTTCAAGAAATCAGCCGTTTCCGGACACTGGACTATGCTGATGCACTTCATTATTCGAGGACTGTCCGGAAAGCATGGTGGTACTGACACCCTAAGCAAGGATTGGCTTTACAGGGTGTATAGTATCTACTCAGGACGCGATAATGATGTTGACCTTCCGGAGGTGCTATGGCAGGACTTTCGGAAATTCACGATCAAAAGGAAGTCCAACGAGATATCAATCCCTAGGCTTTGGGCCCTGACAATTCAGTAACTCTACAAGGAACGTTCAGAACCTATTCATGTTGCCACCATTCCGAAGGAGGTATATCTCACTTTTAAAACTGTCAAACATTATAGAGTTCCGGACCAATCTTCTTTTGGTCCGGTTAGACGTCTTCCGGACCATATGTTGGCCCTCATTCCTTCCGGATCCATTCATTTAAAAAATCACTTAGAGACTTCAGTTGTGTTTGACCCAACACAACCTACCCTAGTCTCTGTTGAGCCCATTCCGGAAGAGGCCAATCCTTCCGTGTCGGGACTAAAAGTTAAAAAGTCTGCCAAAAGGAAGACTTCTCCCTCAAAGCCAAAGCCTAAAAAGAAAACCAAAGTTAGCTCCTCCTCTCAAAAGGAAGAAGCTCATGAAATTCAGGCTGATTCTGGCCTTCCGAACACCCCTCCTATCCACTCATCCAAGGTACTCCTCGATGTTTCAAAAACACAAGCACACACTCATGGGGATTCTGCACATAATCCACCCTCACCTTCTCAAAAAGGTGATGCCGGTGTTGAACAAAGTTTCTTGCCCCTGGAACAAACCCACGTGTCAAATTTGATACCCCACTCTTTTCATCACGCACACACTCCGAAACCCCTGTTCCGGACCCCAAGCATTCCGAGGCTGGAGTTGTCCCTCCGACCTCTGGTGCCTCAACTGGTCTGATACCCGGTAAGGGTATGGGACGACCAGGAGCTAACGATCCTTTGTGGGAAGATTTTGTGGACACGGCAAACACTAGGCATCCAGAACTTACATGATCACAAGTTGAATCCACTCTCATCTCCATGCGGAACCAGACCGTTCAAAGCAACCTTCCTTATGTTGCTCCTACTGATGAGCTTGTTGATCTGGAATTCACATCCGGAGAAACTCCAAAGCCTGATCCTCATGCTTCCAATCCTTTAGCTTCGAATGATGAAATTTCCGAAGAGGTACTGTTGACCACAGATGCTACACATGTTGCTGATACCAATGTGCCTTCCTTAGTTAAACTTCACGTAAAGCCATCTTTATCCAAGCCTGGTTATGATTTCGGATCCTCATCCTCCACTAATGATGAATCCGAATCAACACAAAAACTCCATGATGATTCCACCAACAAACCTGGTCCTTCTATCACTCCAGTCAGTCCGGAATCTCCGATACACAATCCTCAACCTTCAAGCTCAGACAATGGATCCTCAGCAGGAAATCATATTGATATGTTTGCTCTTTTGGATATTCAAACCAATGTTTTGGACACCATAAAGAAGGTCACCACTCTCGAGACTTCTATGGCTGGGCTAAACTCCAAAATCGACGAAAAGGTGTCCGGACTGGACTCCAATCTAGACACAATTCTCCAGTCCTTATCACAACAGTCTGGACCTTCAGTAGCTGAAAGAGAAGCTCAGTTAGATCAACTGATCTCTCTCCGACTCAAACATTCAATAAAGGAAGTTGAAGCTAAATACGATGCTTCTGTTGAGCACTATCTCGACACAATCACCACGACGCTCAAAGTCCACGATGACTTGGTTTTTGCTACCAATGATCTAATCAAGCAGACCCATGTTCGCCATGAGAAACAGATTCAGAGGCTGGAGAAGGAAATCAAGAAGAAAGACGAAATGAACCTGATCATACAACATGTTCTCATCAAACTGCTTTGATCCACTTGGAACCTTGTTGATGTTCCGAATCGCAATTTTGATGAAATGCTTTCCATCCTTGGACACCTGTTTGATCATCTCTCCTCCCAAGCACCCACTTCTGAAGCTTATGATGCTCTCACTCTTCAACTCAACACCGGACTTCAAAAGGTGTTTGACAAGTTTTCTGATCTTAAGTACTCATTAATGCTTGCACCGGTTCCTAAAGCCACCGATGCAAGAGGGGGAGAAGGCACAAGTCAACCATGGAATCCTGCCTCGAAATTTCAACTCCGAGATGAAGACATCAATTCTGATGATAAAGTCCAAGTTCTTTCAGGAGTTCTAGGACTCGATGATGATGATGATGACAGTGAAGAAGATGAATATGGCACCAATGGAGTTCTTGCCCTTGAAGCTCCCAATAAACTTTTTCCAAAGGTGATGACTGATGAAGAACAGAGGATTTGGTCTGCACTTTTTTGGCCATCTTCCTTACCTGACGTTCTTCGAAGGTGAATCATAATGGCTAAGGCTAAATCCTTCATGACTGATCAAGCCTTCAGAGCCACCCCTTCAGTGTCTCCTCTAATTCTGGAACCTAAAATTGATCCGATAGATGAAGGTTCTCCACTCCGGATCATTGATGCCATTCCGAAAGAACCTCTTCTGACGCCCTCTCCGGAATTTGTAATCGATGAAAATATGGCGCATGTCATCTCTGCCATATCAAAAGACAAAGGCAAGAAACCAATCACAACCGAACATCAAGCCTTCCACTCCGGACCTCCAACAAAGCAAAAACTTGGATGGTCTCAGGGTAAAATTAACAAAGCTTTAGAGGATAGCATCCGGATCCAAGCGCTCAAAGACAATCCTGATCCGATGCGTGACATTTCTCCTCTCTGCCGTGAAGGTATTCTTAAGGATGTCGATTTATTACCCTTTATGTACTATGACATTCCTTCTGATGATTTCGAACAACTTGATCTTCCTCTCTCTCCCTTCAGCAAATTTTACATTAAGTTCGCTCCTCTCCATCCCAATGACAATCCGGAGGTCACCATCCGGACAGAGCGAGAAAGGATGAAAACTTTCTATGCCAAGAATGCACTTCCCCTAAAGGAAGTATGGACGAGGAAGAAGATTACCAAGATTTCTGGGTACGGAAGAAAGGTCTGTTGGGTTTTGAGCATTCTAACACTTCCTAAGTGTACATGCAACCCTATTAAACCTTGGATCTATGTTTGTCTAAGATACATGCAAAATATTATTTTCCAAGGTTTATAACCTATCTAGCATGGCATGGGGTACTTTTAACCATAAAATCACTAGATGAATTACATACCTTTTGTTGATTGTTGATTCCTTGGAGTTTGAGAGCCAAGCACCAATAATGTGAATGCCTCAAATGGAAATCACAAATCACCACAAACTTGGAAAATGTATGAGAGAGTATACTAACTCTTGATTTTGGCCACCACACTTACACACACACTTAGGGTGTTTTTCATGCAACATAAGCTTGTTTATAGAGTGTACATGGTTAGGGTGAAACCCTAATAACCCATGTCTTTTCCTCTTCCAAGGATCCATGGGTAAAAGCTCCATGGATCATCCATGGACTTCCATATAAGCTTAGCCCATTCCCAAATGAGTGTTATCCCACACCATAGAAATATAATAGCCCATGATTTAATTAGTCTTCCTTTTAATCACTAAATTAATTCATAATTAATTCAAGATTAAAACTAATTAAGTAACATGACTTCATATTAATATATTATAACTTATAATATATTAATAAATCGTAAGTATACAACTCTCATAAAATTATCCATAACTAGTTTGGGTGAAGTGCAACCCAAATGGACCATGCCGGGTTGGGTCAAGTATATACCAAATAAGTTATGGACTTAGACATCTTATCCAACAGACTCCCACTTGGATAAGTCTAATAACTGTATTTGCCTATATTACTTCAGGAACCAACCGGCAATCGTAGCTCTCTAAAACTCTTGTGAACTATGAAGCGCCATTTTAGATAAGTGATCATATAATCCTCTGCTCTCATGATATCAGCCGGACAAATACATGGAACAATGTCTTACTTATTGTCTAGCAGTTGTTTCTCGATTTCCGATTTGTTTGACAAAGAACTTAACTGAACACATCAATTTAGTTCTGGCCGGGCCCGGTACATGGGTCAACACAAAATCATCGAGGGGCCCAGATATCGCTTCTATTTCTAGAAGGAACAGATAAACTTCGACTCATATGCTTGTTCTACTACTTATTGAATTGCACACAAAGGCACGTTTTATAACATCAAGTTACTGATGCGTTTACGTGCAATCAATGCACAACCAACTCATAGGTAACAACTCATATCTCTAGGTTTGAAGACTTATATGATATTACCGTCTCACGATCACTCGAGATAAATTCCATGAAGTGATACAAGTGAGCATGGGTTTATTCCAATACTCATAACTTATGAGTACTCATGAATGTTGTAGCAACCATTGCTATGGCTAAACACCTTTAGTCATATACAATCCCAATTCATGACAGTCTTGATTCATACCTACTTCCGACATATGACCGACTGTGGAGAGTTTGAATAAATTAATTATTCTGGAAGTCAAAACATGCAAAACTGAAACAATAGTAAATAATTGACAATGATAGCAACACTTTACTCATAAATAAATCACAAATTTTATTCATCATCAAACGTCGATTACATTTTACAAGTTTCAGAAAAGGCTATCTAATCTGTAAAACTAATATCGTCCCTCAGCCCGATGCGCCTCACATGCTGCAAATGCTTCACCCTCATCAGTCCCTTCGTAAGGGGATCCGTAGGGTTCTCATCTGACGATACCCTCTTTGCCACGAGGAGTCCCTCTTCTATCTTGTGTCTTATGAAGTGATATTTTCTGTCAAAGTGTCGGGATCTGCCATGATCTCTTGGTTCCTTGGCTAAGGCAACCGCACTATTGCTGTCACAGAAAATCTCCATAGGCTCCTTAATAGCTGGTACAACTCCAAGGTCTCCGATGAAGTTCCTCAGCCATATCGCCTCCTTTGCCGCTTCACTCGCTGCTATGTACTCTGATTCACAAGTCGAATCAGCTATAGTCTCCTGTTTGGAACTCTTCCAAGTGATTGCCCCTCCATTTAAGGTAAAGACCCAGTCGGACTGAGAGCGGAAGTTATCCCTATCAGTCTGAAAGCTAGCATCACTATACCCTACTACTCTCAAGTCATCACTCCCACCAAGGGTAAGGATCCAATCCTTAGTCCTCCGCAGGTACTTGAGAATATTCTTTACCGCAGTCCAATGAGCCTTGCCAGGGTTCCCCTGATATCTGTTGACCATGCTCAAAGCGAAGGCCACATCAGGACGGGTACAAGTCATAGCATACATGATCGAACCAACAGCGGAAGCATAAGGTAATCGACTCATCTCAGCTATCTCATCTTCTGTACTCGGGCTCTGAGCCTTGCTCAGTTTGGCATTGCTTTGGATCGGTAATTCTCCTTTCTTAGAATTCTGCATGTTGAACCTTTTCAACACCTTATCCAAGTAGATACTCTGACTAAGTCCAATTAGTCTTTTACTCCTTTCTCTTAATATCCTTATCCCTAGGATATATGTAGCTTCTCCAAGGTCGTTCATAGCAAAGCACTTCCCAAGCCAGGACTTAAACTCCTGCAAGGTTGGGATGTCATTTCCTATGAGTAGTATGTCGTCCACATACAGTACCAAAAAGCTAACTATACTCCCACTAGCTCTGACATACACGCAGGACTCATCTTCACTTCTTGAGAAACCAAACTCTTTGACCTTCTCATCGAAACAAAGATTCCAACTTCGAGATGCTTGTTTCAATCCATAAATGGATTTCCCAAGCTTGCACACTCTATTGGGGTACTCTGCACTGACAAAACCTTCTGGCTGATTCATGTAAACATCCTCAGCCAACTTTCCGTTAAGGAAAGCGGTTTTGACATCCATTTGCCATATTTCATAATCATGAAATGCAGCAATGGCTAGCATAACCCTAATAGACTTAATCTTTGCTACTGGTGAAAAGGTTTCATCATAATCAATACCTTGAGTCTGAGTAAACCCCTTCGTAACCAGTCGAGCCTTATAAGTGTGCACCTTCCCATCCATGTCGGTCTTCTTCTTGAAGATCCATTTGCACTTGACTGTCTTACGGCCTGGTACATTGTCAACCAAGTTCCAAACTTGATTGTCATACATGGACTGTATCTCGCTGTCCATAGCCTCCTTCCATTTAGCAGACTCTGAGCCTGCCATGGCTTCCTTAACACTGTTAGGTTCATCCAGATTTACCAGTGTACTGTCACTGATAAATGTATCACCTTCCGTAGTAATATGAAATCCATAATAAAACTCAGGTGTGTTCCTAACCCTTGTGGATAGACTCGTCAGCTGGATCAACAGGAATTTCCTCCTCAAGTTGATTGCTAGTGTCTGAGGTTCCTTCACCAATTGAGTCTTGAATTTCTTCAAGGTCAATTTGCCTCCCACTGTCTCCTTGGTTTATAAATTCGCTCTCTCGAAAGACCCCTCTCCTAGCCACAAAGACCACATTCTCACTGGGTCTGTAGAAGAGGTAACCAAAGGATTTTTGTGGGTAGCCGATGAAATTACACCTTTCACTTCGAGGTTCGAGCTTGTCATGAGTTTCGCGCCTCACGAAAGCCTCGCAACCCCAAATCTTGATATGGTCTAGATTGGGAACTTTCCGAGTCCACATTTCATGAGGTGTTTTGGCAACCTTCTTTGTAGGGACTAGATTAAGGATGTGGGCGGCAGTCTCTAAGGCATACCCCCAAAAAGAGATTGGTAGCGAAGCTCGATTCATCATAGAGCGAACCATGTCCAACAAAGTTCGATTGCGCCTCTCAGCTACACCATTCAGTTGTGGTGTCCTGGGAGGTGTCAATTGTGAGACAATCCCACACTCCTTAAGATAGTCGAGGAACTCAGTACTAAGATACTCACCACCTCGATCGGATCGAAGCATCTTAATGTTCCTGCCCAATTGATTTTCTACTTCCTGTTTAAACTCTTTAAACCTTTCAAAAGTTTCTGACTTATGTTTGATTAAGTAGACATAACCATATCTACTAAAATCATCAATAAAAGTCACATAATAGCGATTAGCATCCCTTATGGCGGTTTTGAATGGTCCACATACATCAGTATGTATAAGGTCCAACAAACCCTCACCCCTTGCACAAGTACCAGTGAAGGGTGATTTTGTCATTCAAGTAGACAAGACTCACAACTATCATCCGACTTGAGGTCGAGCGACTCCAAGACTCCATCCTTTTGGAGCTGGCCTATGCGTTTCTTGCTTACATGTCCAAGACGACAATGCCACAAAGATGCTTTATCCAAGCTAGTAGAAGAATCAATACATAATACATTATTTCCTAAATTATCTACAACCGATAGAGCTTCATACACACCATCACAAGGTAATGCTTTTAAAATAAAGAACATTATTAAAGAAAGCATTAATACTACCAACTTCATTATCAAAAGAAAAGGTAAAACCTTGTTTGTACAAAGCATGAAAGGAAATAATATTCCTCGCCATTTCAGACGAGTACACACATTTATTCAAATCTAACTTTAACCCACTATCTAGCAACAAAGTATAAACTCCAATCTTGGTAACAGGTGCAACCGTCTTGTTCCCCATGATTAAGTTTATCTTTCCGTGCTCCACATCCTCACTTCTTCTTAGGCCCTGCAAGTCACAACAGATGTGAATACCACAACCTGTATCAAGAACCCAAGAATTAGAATATGGTGAGTTATTAGACAATATAGTGTAAATACCTGCATGGGATGGTTTCACTTTCCCATCCTTGACATCCTGCAAGTACTTTGGGCAGTTTCGCTTCCAGTGCCCCTTATTTTGACAGTAGAAGCATTCAGCATCCTTAGGGATGGCAGAAGGAGTGATAGAACCACCTTTGGTTCCAGATGAGGAGCCTTCAAGGGACTTTCCCTTGGTACCCTTCGAAGGGTGCTTCCTCTTCTTCCCTTTGCCATGCCCGATAGCCAAAACAGGGGTAGTAGTAGGAGTAGGAGTAGCAACCGACTTACTCTTAAGACCACTTTCGGCAGTCTTCAGAAGTCCTTGAAGCTTACTGAGTGTGACTTCCTCCTTGTTCATGTGGTATGTCATACAAAATTGATCATAACACGATGTCAAGGAGTGCAAAATGATATCAATTGCCAACTCCTCAGGGAAGTTCACATTCAGTTTCATTAGACGGTCCACATACCTTTGCATTTTCTGCATGTGGCTCATGATTGGTTCGCTATCCTTCATACGGGTAGTGATCATGGAGGAGATTATTTCATACCGCTCTTGACGAGCACTCTGATGGTACCTTTCCATCAGATCCTGATGCATCTCAAAAGGGTAATAGTCCTCATAGGACTTTTGGAGTTCAACTGTCATGGTGGCCATCATGATGCATGCCACCTTGGTGGCATCTCTTTCATGTGCCTGATACTCAGCGACCTCCTCAGGAGTAGCAGTGGACTCATCAAGCTCCTTTAGCTCCTTATCGAGGACATATTCCTTGTCCTCGTAACGAGTAACCATCCTGATGTTCCGGATCCAATCCATGAAGTTGGAACCATCAAAGATGACCCTCCCACAAAGGTTCATGAGGGAAAAGGAGCCAGTAGGGTTAGAGCCCGAAGCTTTGTTGTTGGAAGACATCTGAAAAGAAGAAAACAAGTTTAGATTAGATATATCGACTCCTTAATAATACACCCAAATGTAATATTAAGGCTAGGATCCAACACAATATATTATAACTTAGAAGAGGGATGCCGTAATCTAAGCTATAACATATTTGAAGGTAGGTGAATGACGATTCACCAATTTCCACCATGAAAACGAAATGAATTATTAGGTTTAATTGGTTTTTTGAAATTCCTAGATTCTTTTGAGATTCATTGAACTTTTCAATGGCATGTTTCAATCTCGATTGTGCCCTTCAAGTTTTGTGACTGGGATGCCGAGGATCACAAAACAAGGTGTGAATAACCATGCAAATTCACTTGGTACCCTTAATATTATCACCTAATCAATGTGCCGGTTAACCACACACGCTCCACCGATCTATGATAAACATTAAGTCACCATTCGTGATCCTTACTAGTCCAAGTTAGTGTGCCGGTTAACCACACACGCTCCACCAACGACTTGGTAAGGTACAAAGTGTGAATTTCATGGGTTAGCACCATATTCACATTTTCCTAAAGTAACTAAGAATGGGAATTTATATAAGGTTTAGTTACTTTATAATATTCATCATACTTTTAATGAGAATTTATAAGTCCTTGTCCTACCCGTTCGGCTAACGACCCTCCACCAGTCAAGCAAGCGGTGGGTGAGAGTGGACACCCATTAAGTTGCCATTTTATAGGCAACAACCTTATACCCACCTTATAGACTGGCTTCGTGAATGAGGCGTACTAGCGGTAAGACGACTTTGATCTTATACATATATATAATAATTAACCATTAATGTTATAAATAGTATAAGGGTTGAATTTTAACTTTTAAAACTCTAAGGGTTTGGAATTAAAGTATATTAAAGTGTGTGTAACTTTACAAATTCCAAAACTTGAGGACAAGTTTTGAAACTATTCAAAACTTTTCATTTCATAACTTATGAATTAAAGGTTCATAAAAATGAAGACTCTTCATTTCCATGTAACTTATGTGTTTTAAGTGTGTGTTTAAAAGAAGTGACCTTTGGATATCCATAACTTGAGGACAAATTATGGACTCCATTAAAACACATAAATGATCAAGAATTAATCCTAAACAATTCAGCAAATAATTCCTATCATCTTCTAAATTCATAAGAACATGAACATGATCATCAAAGTTTCAAGAATTATATGAACACATACAAAGCATGAAATTTTGATATAAGCTATTGTAAATGGATTAGAACAACCATTACACCAACTAAAACAAGTTTTAAAACACCAAAACAGTTTAGGGTAATGTTTCTAGTCCATTTCCAGCAGCAAAAGTCGAAAATCTGCATTCTGAGGCTCCTACTCGCCGAGTGCACGAACCTACTTGCCGAGTAGGATGAGTTTACACATGAACTCGGCGAGTCCCCCCATGGACTCGGCGAGTTCATCAGGCAGACAGCAAAAAATTCGATTTTTTTCACTATTTTGCATCAAGTATCAAACAAACAAACCTGTCTCTGATACCACTGTTGGGTTTTGAGCATTCTAACACTTCCTAAGTGTACATGCAACCCTATTAAACCTTGGATCTATGTTTGTCTAAGATACATGCAAAATATTATTTTCCAAGGTTTATAACCTATCTAACATGGCATGGGGTACTTTTAACCATAAAAGCACTAGATGAATTACATACCTTTTGTTGATTGTTGATTCCTTGGAGTTTGAGAGCCAAGCACCAATAATGTGAATGCCTCAAATGGAAATCACAAATCACCACAAACTTGGAAAATGTATGAGAGAATATACTAACTCTTGATTTTGGCCACCACACTTACACACACACTTAGGGTGTTTTTCATGCAACATAAGCTTGTTTATATAGTGTACATGGTTAGGGTGAAACCCTAATAACCCATGTCTTTTCCTCTTCCAAGGATCCATGGGTAAAAGCTCCATGGATCATCCATGGACTTCCATATAAGCTTAGCCCATTCCCAAATGAGTGTTAGCCCACACCATATAAATATAATAGCCCATGATTTAATTAGTCTTCCTTTTAATCACTAAATTAATTCATAATTAATTCAAGATTAAAACTAATTAAGTAAAATGACTTCATATTAATATATTATAACTTATAATATATTAATAAATCGTAAGTATACAACTCTCATAAAATTATCCATAACTAGTTTGGGTGAAGTGCAACCCAAATGGACCATGCCGGGTCGGGTCAAGTATATACCAAATAAGTTATGGACTTAGACATCTTATCCAATAAGGTCCTCACCAAGTTCGAACTTAGCTGTCCTCTATTCCGGTACCATGTTGTCAGAAACAAAACAACTTACCAAACCATCATCGATGCTGACTTTCCGGCAATGAATCCGAATGACATTCTCACCTTAGATGATCACTTCCGGGGTCTCCAAAAATATGATATACGTATGGGTGCTTACCATGCTGATCTGAGCTTCCTCAAAGACTATGTCGCGGAATTCTGTCGACGCGACTATGAGTTGGCTCATCTCTTCAGAACTGAAGACTCTATTGCCAAGATTGATGATGTGCTTCCGGAAGTTGAACTTCTTGCTGAAGGACCTATTGATGATCCGGTTCTAGGGTTTGTGTACAAAACGAAGAAGACAAACAAAAGGGATTTTTTCCAAGTCCTTGGCAAACACCTGATTCCTACAAGAGCCCTCAAGAAGTTCATCAGCCGTGCGTCCAAGTCTGAAGCTCCGGAGCAAGTAAAAGAAAAGTTTGTGAGTCAGCTGACCTGGTACATTGAAGTCCGAGAATGGTTATTCCGAGCCTACACGTTCATCAAAGAAGAAGCGATCTAAACTGACTTGATTGCTAAGTTCACTTAGGGGGTGATTGTTGGAACGTGAAAGTGAACCTCTAGCAATCCCAAATCAATTCCGAAGTCAAGCTAGTTCCGAAGTAAAGTGTGCTCCGAAATTCCTTTGTGTCCGGACCTGAAGTCAGATGGTGAAGTGAAGGTAGAGTGAACGTATTCCGTAATGGATTTTGTGTCCGAAATACTTGCTGTTCCGGAATCAATATCTTGTACTTTTGCATTAAATGTATTTGTCTTTTGTTTGATTTAACTTGTCATAGGACTTAGCTTTATTTTTTAACACAGATATTCAGAGTGTCAGATGTAACTCTTTTATCCAGTCCTATGCTTGTAATTAGTTAGTACCATGTTTCATGTACTCCTATTTATAGGAGTAATCAATGTTAAATCAACAGATGGATTGTTTAAACCTTTTTAGCAATATCTCACTTACTTCACTCTCTTTACAACATTCTCTTTGTTCTTCATTTATTTTCCTTTACCTTGATCTTCATTCTCGTTCTTCATTTATGGCTTGATCATTTGGTGAATACTTTAGCTCAGACTTGACTGTTCTATCCATACTTGACTGGACATTTATTAGCAAGCAGACATTGATCTTAAAGTATTAACTTAAGGTTTGAGTTTTCAAACCTTGTCCCTACGCATCAGATCATTTTGTTCTTTCATTTTGTTTGTCAAGAAGAAGGACGGATCCTTCAGGATGTGCATCGATTATAGGGAATTGAATAAGTTCACTGTCAAAAACCGATACCAACTCCCTCAAATTGACGATCTATTTGACCAGCTTCAAGGAGCTAGTTACTTCTCCAAAATAGATCTAAGATCCGGTTATCATCAGCTTCGAGTCCGAGAAGAGGACATTCCGAAAACTGCTTTCCGAACTCGATACGGTCATTACGAATTTGTTGTGATGCCCTTCGGTATGACAAATGCCCCCGCAACATTCATGGACCTCATGAATCGAGTTTGCCGCCCATTTATCGATAATTTCGTAATCGTCTTCATCGATGATATTCTCATATACTCCCAAATCAAGAAGGAGCACGGTCAACATCTCCGCCAAATCTTGGAAACTCTAAGAGCTGAAAGGCTATACGCAAAACCTTCAAAATGCGAGTTCTAGATTCACAGTGTAAACTTATTGGGTCATGTAGTCAGTAAGGAAGGGATTCATGTAGATCCTTCCAAGATCAAGGCCATAGAAGGCTGGGCGATTCCGAAAACACCAACGGAAATTCGACAATTCTTGGGTCTCGCAGGCTACTACTGAAGGTTTATTCAGAACTTCTCCAAGATAGCCAAGCCCCTCACCACCTTGACACAAAAAGGGATATCTTTCAACTGGACAGATAAGCAAGAAGTTGCCTTCCAAACCTTGAAGCGAGCCCTCTGTAGTGTACCAGTGCTATCCTTACCAGAGGGAACCAAAGACTTCGTAGTCTATTGCGATGCTTCGAACCAAGGGTTAGGTTGTGTCCTCATGCAGCGTGGAAAGGTGATATCTTACGCGTCCATACAATTGAAGGCACATGAAGTAAATTACACCACCCATGATCTCGAGCCGCGAGCTGTGGTCTTCGCCCTAAATATTTGGAGGTACTACCTCTACGGTACAAAGTGCACCATATTCACGGATCACAAAATCCTCCAGCACATTCTAAACCAAAAAGAGCTAAACATGAGGCAGCGAAGGTGGGTTGAGCTGCTAAATGATTACGAATGCGAGATCAAGTACCACCCAGGCAAGGCTAACGTGGTAGCTGATACCCTGAGCAGAAAAGCATACTCACGTCGTCGGGTGAAGACATTATCAATAACCATCCACTCCCACCTAACCTCACAGATCAAGAGAGCCCAATCGGAGGCATTGAAGCCGGAGAATGTCGCAAATGAAACGATGCGTGGGATGGATAAAAACCTTGAAGCCAAAAAGGACGGAGCTTACTACTTCATGAATAGGATTTGGGTCCCTAAATTTGGGGGATTCAGAGAAATAGTCATGAACGAGGCTCATAAAACGTGATATTCTGTCCAAACAGGTTCGGATAAAATATCCTTGGACATCAAACAACAATTGGTGGCCAAATATGAAGGCAGAGATCGCCACTTACGTGGGCAAGTGTCTCACTTGCGCCAAAGTGAAAGTGGAGTATCAGAAGCCCTCGAGGTTATTACAACAGCCAGTGATACCCGAGTGGAAATGGGAAAGGATTACAATGGACTTCATAACCAAATTACCTAAGACAACAGATAGATTGGATGCTATCTGGGTGATTGTCGATAGGTTAACCAAATCCGCCCATTTCCTGCCAATAAAAGAATCATACAAGATGGAGAGATTAACAAGGATCTATATAAAAGAGATCGTGAGACTTCATGGGGTGCCAGTATCTATTATCTCGGATTGGGATAGTAGATTTACTTCACGGTTTTGGCAGTCGGTCCAGAAGGCAATGGGAACACAATTGGACATGAGCACTTCCTACCACCCTCAAACCGATGGCCAGAGCGAACGAACCATTCAAACACTTGAAGACATGCTTCGGGCCTATGTGATCGATTTTGGAAAATCTTGGGATACCCACTTACCCTTAATTGAGTTCTCGAACAACAACAACTATCACACCAACATAAAGGTTGCTCCTTTTGAAGCTTTGTATGGTCGCAAATGCAAATCGCCTCTCTACTGGGCTGAGGTGGGTGACAACCAGCTGGCAAAAGGACAATCACCAAGAAGCACTCTTACATGAACAGAGATCATTCGAGAAACAACATAAAAGATAGTCCAAATCAAGGCTCGACTTCAAGCATCACGTGACCGACAAAAGAGTTATGCTGACAAACGACGAAAGCCTCTGGAATTTCAAGTCGGAGATCAGGTGCTATTAAAGGTCTCTCCCTGGAAATGGATGATCCGTTTTGGAAAACGGAGAAAACTAAATCCGCGATACATCGGACCGTTCGAGACTCTTGCCCGAATTGGTCCGGTGGCATATAAGTTGTAGCTACCTGCGGAGCTCAGCAACGTACACCCTGTGTTCCACGTCTCGAACCTGAACAAGTGCTTATCAGATGAAACCCTTGTCATTTCTCTGGAAGAGATTGAAATAAACGAGAATCTCCTGTTCGTCGAGGAACCGTTTGAGATAATGGACAGGGAAGTGAAGAGTACGAAGCAGAGTCGCATTCTAATTGTGAAGGTTCGATGGAACGCTAAACGTGGACCAGAATTCGCATGGGAATGTGAGGACCAGATGAAGCAGAAGTACCCTCACCTATTCTCTTGTTCATAGTCTATCTTTCAAAAGAATTTCGGGACGAAATTCCCTCTAACGGGGGGATGATGTCACAACTAGCCTTTTTAGTTAGGAAATTCTGTCTCCATGTAAAGATCAACTCTTGTATAACTTGTAATCTAAGCTGATGTCAAGTACTATGCTTATTCAAAATCAACCAATTGAATCAAAACTCCTGAGTGAAGTTCAAAACCTAATTCAACACATCTCATATACTCAATTGTGGGTTGGAAACCTTAATATCCTGGCTCAAACGTTTTAATGAGCCATGAATTTTCTATTGGGCTTTAATGGGCCGTAAATGGTTTCATAAGCCCTATTGAGCCGTAAACTAACTCCTTGGGTTTCATTGGGCCGTAAACCTTTTTCCCTCATCATTTTCGGCCGTAAACCCTTATATGGGCCCAATGGGCCGAAACTCCTATCATGAGCCTTATAATTTCGAAAATACTCAATAATGGCCCAAACTTTTCCTTTCTCTCCTTTCATTCTTGAATTTGAGTATATATATATATATATATATATATATATATATATATATATATATATATATATATATACATGCAAAAAAAATATGGGAAAATTATGAGGAAGACACCTCACCATTGCATGGTGAGTATCCATGCTTATTATCCATCAAATATCCATCTTAAACTCATTTATCCATGCATGTCCCATCACACTTCTCTATTCTCTCCTTCTTCTTCTTATTCACGGCCAAAGCCCCCTTCACTCACCACTCTCCCTTCCAAACTTCCAACACTACAATCCTCCTCTCAAAGCCATCTAAGGTTCTCTCATTTTCATCCCTCAAAATTCGTGAACTAGGGTGTGTTCACCAAGTTTTTCTTCAAAGATCATCACTTATTTGGTAAGCTACTCTTTAAGCTTGATGATTAACTTCTTTTTATGATAATCTTCACTCCTTTACCTATCATTTTGTGATCCATGCCCTTAGATCCATCTTAAGTTCGAAAAAAACTCCACTCAAGAAGCTTCTAGGGCCGAGATCTCATCCATCCTTCGTCAAAAACTGAAATCTCCAAAGAAAAGTGAGTTCATACCCCCTATTTTCAGTTTTTACTATGTTTTGGGGGAGAATACAAGTTTTTTTTTTGTGAAGATCTATGTGTGTATGCATGATTTTGTGTGTTTTTCATGATATATGTGTGATTATGTGTTATAAACTCCATGAACTTGAAAGTATGTTAAAATAGGATGATATTTGTAGAACATAACATTTATTGCAAACTTATTATGTAAAGAAAGGTTTTAAAAGGGTTAAATGTGAATCCTTATGGAATTTGTGATTTTAAAAGTGTTAAAAGTGCAAATTTTCACAAATGGGCCTCATTTTTGGGTTTTCACGGTTTTGGGCCAAAATTGTAAATTTTCGGACTTTTGTGGGCTTAAGTGTCATTTTCAACAAAGTTGTGCCAAAAATGTAAATTTTTGATAAGAAGAAATGAAAATGTAAATTTATTTAAAACTTAGGCCAAAAAGATAAATTTATTTATAAATGGGCTGAGAATGCACATTTTCATAAAATTAAGCCAAAAATGATATTTTTGACAAAAGTGAGTTAAAAATGTTATTTTTACTTAAAACTAGCCTTAAATGCAAACTTTGGTTTTAAAGGACCTAAAATGTCATTTTACCAAAAATATGCCATAATTGTAAATTTTTGGTTATTGGGACCAAAAATGTCTTTTTACAAAAGTGGGCTTTTTATGTCATTTTAATAAACAACGAAGCTTAAACAACCAACATAACAAACCACAGTTCAATTACATCTTTTACACTTTTATTAGGCCTGGAATATAATTTACATGCTTAGTGGGCCTTAATTGTCCACCTACATGTGTTATTGGGCCTGGAATATACCTTATATGCTTATTGGGCCTCTTATATAATTTACATGCTTAGTGGGCCTTAGTTGTCCACTTACATGTTTATTAGGCCTGGAATATACCTTATATGCTTATTGGGCCTGGAATATAATTTACATGCTTAATGGGCCTTAGTTGTCCACTTACATGTTTATTGGGCCTGGAATATACCTTATATTCTTATGGGGCCTGGAATATAATTTACATGCTTAGTGGGCCTTAGCTGTCGACTTACATGTTTATTGGGCCTGGAATATACCTTTCATGTTTATTCACATAAATTTGATTAAGGATCTAGTGAGACGTTTCGTTTGGCACCAAACGAGTGTACAAACATTGCCTGTAGTTATAACCAGAGTCTCCCGGAGAGAGAGCGAGAGTTTGTGTATAGATCTATACAGGGGTGACACCCCACACCTGAGCTGTTCGCTACAGTTAGACTAGGCCAGTCTAGGGTGACAAACCTTATCTTAAACAAGTCGGCGTCTTATAGACGTCATGACAGGCAAAATTGTCATTATTAAGTATGGTTATAACGACTCACTTAGAGGAATTAACACCATTATAAAATTTATGGGAAACAATCTTTTGTGGAAACATGGTAACCACACGCACTAGTACTCAACCTCGGGTGTTGAGATTCCAACATTTTCATAAGCAGGCAACATCGGCTTGTCTGGGGTCATTCTCTTTATATTCTCACAAATATTAACACACATGCATTAATACAAGATCAGACACAAACATTTCAAACTGTTTTTCAGAAAATATCGGATTTTCTGGTGTTTACAAAGTAATACAAAACATTTTTTCTCAAACATGCTTATGAACTCACCAACATTATATATGTTGACCTTGTTTAATTAACTTGTATTCTCAGGAAATCGTTGAGCAGGTTGGTCAGCCAGTATACATGGATATTTTGTTATGTTTTGTTTTCATCATACTTTGAACATTTTGGCATGTAATATTGAAATGCAATACTTGATGTAAACAATGGCGGTTCTAATATTACATGTGTGATGATGATGATGATGTTATGTTTCAATTATATACACTGTGATGATACTACAAGAATGAAGTCACTCAAGCCCCCAATCGTTTCCGCCGTCTGGTTCGGGGGTGTGACAGGCTTTGTACATAGGGCGTACTCCAGAGGTAAGTGGGGCGTACTCGAGGTCCGAGGCATCGGGGCTAAATCTGTGTATGTGCAGTGTACCTTTCTGTATGCCCAACATACACATCAGCTTTCTTTTTAACTGATTTAGAGCTTAATACTCCGACTTAACACATCCAAATGCATATCTAAGTCCCAAATAACGTTTTTGACCATAGAGTTTCCAACTTTATGGTCTTGCATGTTTAAAAAGCTCTTAACATCAAAAACTTCAACTACTTAACCCATTAAGACCTCAAAACACATACATGGAAGGAAAGATATGATCAAGACTACATTTTTTATGCTTCTAAACAGCTCAAAGTGACTGAAAGGACAACTTAAAGGGCTTAGAGTAGCTCATACTCCAAATACCCAAATAATGGGACCAAAATGACACAAACTCCATGGCTAACTTATATCTATGCATAGAATCATCAAGTTCATAACTTTCTACCTCAAAATAAATCTTGAAGGTGTGGTGTTCCTGGATATAGAAGGCCTTGATCTCCCAAGATGATGCTTCTTTCTTCACCTTGGTTCAAAAGCACCAAATGCACACACTTTTAAGCTCAAATGATCAGACACAAGGGATTAGGGTTTCGAAGGACGAAATAAAGGTTGGAGGCTGAAGGGGGAATGAGGAATGAAGAGTTAATGATGCTTATATATGGACCAAACCCTAAAAATTAGGGTTTGAGGTTTCATTACCTACGCCCAGCGTACTAGGGTCCGCCCTAGTAAACTCAGCATACACAACGTACGTCAAACGTACTACCCCTTGTCCAAAATTACCAAAATGCCACTATGGGCCTTTATGCACTCTTTTTTGTACTCAAGGACTAAAATGCAATATTTATTCATACATAGGGCTACAATTGAAAATACCTCGAAACCGAGATGTTACAATTCTCTCCCACTTGAACTAGACTTTGTCCTCGAAGTCAGCTGTTGCGAATAACTTACGGTAAGGCTCCCGCATCTCTGCCTCCGGCTCCTAGATCCACTCGGAGCCCTTCCGATGCTGCCACCGAACCTTCAACAAAGGTATTTCCTTGTTGCGCAGGACCTTTATCTTCCTCTCGATTATCGCTATCAGCATATTAATATAATTCAGTCGCTCATCGATGTAGATATCATCCAAAGGGACCACCGCCTCATCGTCCAACATGCACTTCTGAACTGCGAGACATGGAAAGTGTTGTGAATCTGCCTGAGCTCACTCGACAAATCCAACCGGTAGGCAACCCTGCCTACCCTGACGATCACTCGGAACGGTCCAATATACCAGGGACCCAATTCCCCCTCTTCCTGAAGCGTATCACACCCTTCCAGTGTGAGACCTTTAGTAGAGCCATATCGTCGACCTGAAATTCCAACTCTGATCGATGTCAATCGGCATAACTCTTCTGCTGACTCTGAGCTGTTTGCAGTCTCTGCCTGATTTGCTGTATAAGCTCTGTGGTATGAAGGACTACGTTAGTCCTTCTCATGACTTTGTGACCAACTGAGGTACGACATCTACGACCATACATGAGCTCAAAAGGCGGGGCACTAATGCTGGAATGATAGTTGTTGTTGTAGGAAAATTATGCAAGAGGTAGGTAGGAATCCCCACTCCCACCAAAAACTATAACACAAGCTCGCAACTGTTGGGTCAAAATATTGGTTTATACTTTGCTTTTCTAGTTGATAGTATTTTTCTGTAATGTTTTATGAGTTTACGGTCAGGTTTATGGCCAAGGGGGTGTTTACGGCCGTAAACCTTGTTTACGGCCCGGTCGTAAACCCATTTACGGCTCATGCTCCCCATGTATATAAATAGATGTAATGGGTGAGGAGTGTGGGTAAGAAAGAGAGAGAGAAAGGAGCTTAAGTGTGTGTATTATAAGGTGTTTTCTAGAGAGAGAAAGTGAATCTTGTGTAAGGAACTTCAATCATATCATCAATACATTCAAGATTCAAGTTATTCTTCTCCTCCTTCTCTTCTATTTTGATCTGTCATCATCCGTTTGATTGGGATTCCGCACCATCAAACGGATCTGATTGATACACAAGCAGATTGTGGACTTACAATTGGTATTAGAGGAAGGATTGTATCAGTCAATTTTGTCAGATCTGGAGCTTATTTGATCTTATTTTTGACGGATTTCTGCATTTTTGGATAGATCGTGGCAAAATAGGGGGGTTTGTTCTTCGTGTTTTTGATAAAAATGAGTTTTTGATCGAGTTTTGGAGCAAAAAAGGGTGAAAAACTCTGTTTTTGTTCGTAACCAGCGAGGAGGTGGCGGCGTGTACGGCCAGCAGCTAGGGTTTCCGAAGCGTTTGCGGCCGGAAACAGTTTATGGCTCGGAGTTTACGGTCCGAGGTTCACGGCCAGGAGCATCGCACGTGTACGGTCGGAATTTGCGGTCCTCGCCTCGGATTCGTGGTCAGCCTCGCATAGGGTCTGAAGTTTGCACTGCATACACTTAAAAAAAAAGCGAAGCGTTTTTGGGGGTTGCAAGGATCGAACCCGGATCTCATGCCTCCTTCCCCCTCCGCCTTACCAGTTGAACCAACATGTCACATGCTACAAACCTTCGCGATTTAATTCATAAGGCGTTCCTGTCTCGTTCATAATTTCGCATATTGACACTTTTAACCCAAAAAATCAGTTTCCTTTATTTTTAAATTCTATTTTCTTCCAAAATTTTATTTTTTAATTTTTGACTTTTAAATTTTGACTTTTTACTTAAAATTTTTACTTTGACTTTAAAGTTTGACCTTTGACTTTAAACTTTGACTTTCTCGTTTGACTTTTAAATTTTCAAATTTAGCTTTTCGGTTTGACTTTTCAAGTTTGACTTTTTAAATTTGACTTTTGAGGTTGACTTTTGAGTTTTTAGTCAAAGGGCATATTTTTAAAACAATGAGTTCTTCAAACGTTCCAGTCAATGAAGTTTCATGTACTCCATATTGTGAAACTACGATTAAGTTTCTTCGGGAACAAATTGATTTATTAAAAAGAGAAGTTGAGGACCTGAGATATGAAGGATATCAACTTATAAAAGGACAAAAACCCCTAAAGGCCCAGTTAGAAACAAAAATAAAGGACTTTAAGAGAATTCAGGAACACTACAGTGAAAAATGCGAAAATTATGATTATATCAAGAGACAGAATGATGAGTTAATTACTGAGCTTGATACATTAAAGAGACAATTTGAAACTGCTAATTTTGATTTTAAAAGGTTTTATCTATCAAGCGAGGTAGTTGCCAATATGATTGACCATTGCCTGTAGTTCAAACGAAACCAGCAAAAGGGTTTAGGATACGATAATGTACCTCCTCCTTTTAATCATACATATCAGTATCAACCTTTGTCTAAAGAGGAGATTGCCAACGAACCATTCATGGTTTATGGCAAGCCATCTGGTTTTGTTTCAGGAGGATTTATTAATGTTGAAAATACTAACGTTTCTACTTCCCCTGCAGATCAATCCTTAGATTAGTCAAAGCACGAAGTTGAAGGATCTGTTTCTGATAACAAAACTGAGTATGAATCTGATGTTTCTGTTTCGAATGAAAACTCTATTGTTTCTGATGTTAAAATTGATGATACATCTTGTGATGCTTCTGCATCGGATCATGTTGAGTTAAACTTTTTTGACATATTTGATGATTTGTTTGAAAATAATGATGTTCCTGTTTCTAGCACATCTACTTCATGTGCAGGTAAAGTAGCAGAGGATGAGAAAAAGGAGAACACCATTGAACAAACCAACATCTCCTTGAACTCTGAGTCTGTTGCTTCGAACTCAACTGCTTCTGATCAACCTGCTGTTGAGAAATACAGGCCACCAATTCCAGTGAAACAGAGTGCCTGTTGTAATTGTGCTTGTGGGAACAATAAGAGACAAGGCAAAGATACGCCACTAGGGGCAGGAAGAAACAACTTCACAGTGAAGAAAAAGACATGTTTTCACTGTGGAACACCTGGACACATTGCCAGAAATTGTCCTAATCACGCATACGTTCCCTACTATGCACAAGGCTGGCAGAACGCGCCAAGAGGGAGATACTTCAAAAGAAACCCCTCAAGGTCACGTTCAGACCATGGTGACTGGAACGCGCAGAAGGCCAAGAATCAAACCCACAAGGCCAAGAATCCGACTCCCAAGAACAAGAAGGGTATGTCGGCCAAGAAGTCCAATCCAAGAGATGCTCATGTGAAACAAAGACCGGTTAGGTCAAAGTCATCTCAACGACCGACATCAAGATCAAAAGCAAGTACTGAGCCACCCATCAGATCGAAAAAGAAATGGGTTAAACCCAACTACAAATGGGTTCCAAAGGCTCACTCTCCCAAATCTTCTAACGATTCTAATATTTCTTCATCTTCTGTTTGTGATAAACAGGATATGTCATGGGAGAGAGTACTGTGCAAGGATGAAAAAGGTCAACACAGTTTCAAAATGGACTGGGTTCCAAAGACCAACTAATCCCGCTCTGTGTCCGAGCAGCTATGAAGGCATATCATTAGACTTCGGTTTGTTGGTAGTGGATGTTCCAGGCACATGATAGGGGACATCTCTCAACTGTACACCATTCATAACTTTGTTTGGGAGTATGTGTCCTTTGCGGGAAAGGAAGAAAGGAAGAGATCACAAATAGGGTTAGTGCTTAATGACATGAAGAATTTTCGGATCTGTTCTGAGATTATGCGTGCTCTTCTCAGACCTTCTGGATGCAAATTCAATCGGTGAATTACAGTTTGCGTTTTCTTCTCTATACTCCTGAGTTTATCTTACTATGATTCGTTTTAAAGACAATTTTTCATTTTCTTAATAGTTTTTCGTTAGTAGGTTACTATTGGGAAGTGATATGAAGTATAGTGCTAAAGGGCAATATGCAATTCGTGTGATGCACTAAAGCCGAATTGTCTAGACTCTGTATTCAATGTGCTGGTAGGCACAAAGGATTCAAATGGACTAGACATTGATTGACCATGAAAGGACTAGACAATATAGACTTAGATAGTTTCATTTGGACTGACCATACGACGCACGGGTAGATTGAGTAGTGAGATAAACACGGAACCTGCGAGATACACTAAAAGTTAATTATCTAGAACTGTGGCTCAACATTTCCTTGATGTATGGACTCATGTCCTTAATTCCGGTATTGATAGGGCAACTGGGGGGTTCTGATAAAGTAGGTCTGTAGGAAATTATTTTCTTGCTTTCTATCTGTCAGTCATATGTTGCTTCCTTTGCGTGATTGGAACATATCCGACCTGAATTGCAACATATGCAACTCTAATTCTACGCACCTCCTTATCTATGAAATTATTTCTATCTGTTAGCCATATGATGTCCCCTCTGCATGATCGGAAGATCCGACCTGGGACACAGCATATGCAACATTCTACCTCTCAATCCCTCTATCTATGTTAGTCATATGTTGTTCCCTCTGTGTGATTGGAAGACATCCGACCTGGGATACAACATATGCACTTCTATATCTGATTTCTTTCTTAATGATTGAATACTCACCTAAAGTAAGGAGTTCTTTGGAAGTTCTTGATTACCGGGGTATATCAGGAAGTGGGAAACATGTTCTAGTACATCTAAAGTTGAACCATTTAATATGTTGTCTGTAGATCTTGCTGCTTAATTTAAGTGGACAACAATATACTTGGTCGTCGTCAGCTAAATGTCCATTTAGGAATATATATCACAATGACTTGTCACCTATAATATGTCCAAATTGTCAATATCCTTTGTGTTTAAGTGGACCACAATACTAGTGATTGACCAGATCTAGACATGCAGGAGTGTGCTGATAAACGATATTGGATTGCTTGACAACTTTGATCCCAAATATTTTTGTTTTTGTTAAATTTGTTCATATTTTTCCTCTATGCACAAATTTAGGGGGAGAATTAAAAAAAAATTCAAAAATAAACAAAAATCAGAAAATTCAAAATCAAAAAAATAGTGTTATTTCTTGTGCTAAGTTTTCTTTTAGTTTTGTTTTGTCTTGAAAAGTGAATTCAGGTGTAGATGAGACTCATGGAGTTTTTGTCGAAAATTTCTGAGCCAAGGCTTCATCCGTGATCATCGAAGAATTCTCATTCAAAGGAGCAAGAAATGAAGATTATTCTTTCGACATTCAATCTTTCAACCCTAGAAGCAAGGTGAAGCTGCACTTGAAGATTAGGTGACGGATTGCATTGAAGCCTCCTCAATCAGTTTGCTGCTATCTTAAACCTGCTGAACTGATCCAGAAGATTTGTTCTCTCTGATGTTCTCTCTGAAGATTCTCAAGCTGAAAGCGCTATCTTTCAAGAATCAGTACATCAAGCCTCCTCACCCAATGTGCGTTCAGAGTCAAATCTTGAAGAAATGCCCAACTGCTCAAGATGAAGTCAATTCATTAAAGATTCATATGTTCATCTTGAAGTCATGAAGATATCGAAGATTAAAGCTGAAGCCAAAGCTCCCAATGAAGATTAACAAGAAAAGCCATATACTTTTTAGGGGGAGCTTGTTGGGTCAATTATGAAAAGAAAGCTATAAACCAAGGGGGAGATTGTTGGGTCAAAATATTGGTTTATACTTTGCTTTTCTAGTTGATTGTACTTTTCTGTAATGTTTTATGAGTTTACGGTCAGGTTTATGGCCAAGGGGGTGTTTACGACCGTAAACAGGTTTACGGCCATAAACCTTGTTTACGGCCTGGTCATAAACCCATTTACGGCCCATGCTCCCCATGTATATAAATAGATGTAATGGGTGAGGAGTGTGGGTAAGAAAGAGAGAGAGAAAGGAGCTTAAGTGTGTGTATTCTAAGGTGTTTTGTAGAGAGAGAAAGTGAATCTTGTGTAAGGAACTTCAATCATATCATCAATACATTCAAGATTCAAGTTATTCTTCTCCTCCTTCTCTTCTTTTTTGATCTGGCATCATCCGTTTGATTGGGATTCCGCACCATCAAACGGATCGGATTGATACACAAGCAGATTGGGGACTTACAGCAACATATCCTCAAGTTTCTGGATGGTCCACTCACTCTAGCCGTCGGTCTGAGGATCGTAAGTAGTGTTGAAATGTAGTCTCGTACCCAGTTCCTCGTGGACCTTCTGCCAGGACTGGGAAGTGAACTGAACATATAGATCTGATACAATGGAGACTGTAACCCCATGACGAGCAATAATCTCCCAAACATACACATCGGCCAATGTTTCGGCCGAGGAGCTCTCCCGGATGGCTAAAAAATGGACACTCTTGGTCAATCGATCCATGATGACCCATACAGCATCAGATCCCTTGGCAGTCTTTGGTAACTTGGTGATAAAATCCATGGTGATATGCTCCCACTTCCATATGGGAACCTCCAAAGGCTACAACTTGTCATCTGGCCTCTGATTCTAGGCCTTGACGATCCTACATGTCAAACACCTCTCAACATACCAGGCTATCTCCCTCTTCATACACGGCCACTAGTAACTTAGTCTTAAATCCCAATACATCTTGGTGGCTCCTGGGTGTATCGAAAAGCAAGATTTTGAGCCTCCTCCAAAACTATCTGCCTGACCCCACCAAAAACTGGAACCCAAACCCGACCACACCGGGTCAACAATCCTCAACAATCTGTGAAAACCCTGTTGATCTTGCCCATGATCCTCTCCTGCTTCCAGTTCTCCTTCTTGACTCCTTCTACCTGTGCCCTTCTAATCAAATCCAGAAGTAAGGAATCAATGTATATCCTCATACACATCTCTCCAGCTGAAGATCCCACCAACATGCAACTTAAATCATCCACGACTACATTCACTTTACCCGGATGGTAAATGATCTCGCAGTCATAATCCATAACCACGTCAAGCCACCTGTGCTACCTCATGTTCAGGTTCGGCTGGTCCATATGATATCGCAAAATCTTGTGCTCCGTGTAAACGGTACAACGGACCCCATATAGATAATGTCTCCAAATCTTGAGGGAAAACACCACTGCCCCCAACTCCAGCTCATGAGTAGGATATCGTGCCTCATGCGGCTTCAGCTGCCGAGGGTCAACATCGGTGCCTCACATAACCTATGTCGTAGTGTCTCAAATTCAACCTGTTGCTCAGGTCCCCAATGGAAATCCATTCCCTTCCTGTTGGATTATGTGTCTAAGCCCATAACTTCGTTATAAACTTGAATTGATAGTAGCACAATCCTTTTGGGTTTCCCTCAAACCTACCAATTGAATAGGATAGCTTTTAGAGAGAGAGACTGATTTATTAATTTATTATATGGTAAATAAATTAATTGGAAATCAAAATAAATAGTTTGTTAATTTAATATGAGAATAATATATTAATTAGAAATAGTATTATTTTATTAATAATTAATCAGAATTAATTTTGGGATTAATTGGATTAATTAAAAGTGTAGGGTCTGTTTGGTTATTTATTGGAAGTTGAGGAAAGGAGCCCATGGACCTCATTAGACGAGGTGGACGAAAATCACTTGGGCAAGCCCAAGGAATTTCGTCCAAGCCCCTTGAAAGAAGGGAATGGGTTGCTTGGTCAGCAAGCAAAGGGATTAAGGTTTCCTCCTTAAACCCTAGCTTTGGCACCAAGCTAACTTACCTATATAATGACCCTTAGCCTTAGAATTTCGGCCATGACATTCCTTTAGAGGCTTAGGGTCGAAATTCTTACCTCTTTCCTCTCTCTCTTCAAGCTCCTTGGTTGCTAGGGTTTGGGTGTGAGCCATTAGAGGCGCGACACTTGTGGCGCTTGCTTCCAAGAGTCTTTCAAGAAGGAATCCAAGATTTTTTACAATAACAATCTTAAAGGTTACTTTTCTTATCTTATGAATTAGTTTGTTCATAGGAAATTTTTTGTATGCGAGTGTTCATAGTATGTTTCTATATGTGAAAGACATATCCAATTAGGTTGCATGTGCCCTAATCAATTGAATTGTTTTATTGTTTTACGTTTAAGGCATTATAGTTGTAACCATAATAACCCACCAGTGGTATCAGAGCCCATGCCTTTCTTTCATGTATTTTCACTTTGTTGATTCGATCAAAGAAAGAACGAAACCTGATTTTGGATTTGTCGCAGCTTACGTCGTGAGCATGCATGCTCACGTCGTGAGCCCTGGCCAGATCCGAAAATCTGGTGCTAATTTGCCTAATATGCTTTTATGTGATAATTACTTGCTATACTTATCCTCCAAATCCAATTTTGGTGTATCTATGATGATAAATTAAAAGCCTAGAAGTTAGGAGATAATTATTTGACTTGATTAATTGTTTTGTGATTAATATGATTGATTCTTTAAATGTTTAAATTACAAATCTAGATATTAATTGAGCTTAATAATTAATGTCAAATAATATATGGTTTATTTTATGGATTACTATAAACATGGTATTTTGAAAAGTTTAAAATGCATCCTTATGGATCTTATTATTAATATAATTAAGTGATTAATTAAAAGATAATTAATAAATCCATAAAAGGTTTAAATTTAATTAAATTAAAAGTTTAATTTATTAAAAGATTAAACCCTTGCAATTTTAAAATGTTTTATGATACACCTTATACTATGTATATAATTAAAAGTTTAATATGTAGTATATGCATAAGATAAGTTAGTCAAACCGCTAGTACACCTCATTCACGAAGTCATACTATAAGGGGATTTTAAGGAAGCTGCCTATAAAATGACTGCCATTAGGTATACACTCCTACCCACCGCTCTCTTGTATGGTGGATGGTCGTTAGCCGAACAGGTTTGATAGGACAATTAATTCTCATTAATAAGTATAATACTATTAAAAAGTAAGTAAACTATTTTAAAATCCCACTCTTAGTTACTTTAGGAAAAATGTGAATTTGTATGCTAATCCATGAAATTGCACACTACATTTTATAATTCGTTAGTGGAGCGTGTGTGGTTTACCGGCACACTAGTGGGGGACTAATAAAGAGTGGTTGTGGGTGTCTCGAAAAATATTGTGGATTAATGGAGCGCGTGTGGCTAACCGGCACATTAAAACGAGATGATAAATGACATCGAGAGTACTGTCACACCCCCAAACCAAGGATGGCGGAAACGTCCGGGGGTGGAGGACTTCATGTATAGTATCACAACAACGAGTACAATGGTGCTCAAAGTAAATACAACCATCATAAATATAATTGAAAATTTTATACCATAATATGTTTTTACATGTTTCAAATCAATTACACTATGATGACAAAATGAAATGTTTGACGATTTAACGTCCCATCCTCAAAAGCGGTTGATTTCCTGTTTCACTGAATTCCTGAGAATAAAAGTAGTTTGAAAAAGTGTCAACAATTAAGTTGGTGAGTTCATAAGAGTTTTATTTGAGAAAGAAGCTGTTTTCCTTGTAAAAAGCGATAGAGTATGATTCCAGAAAATTCAATATTTTCTTTATTAAATGCGAAATGAACTCTCCTATGTTATGCAATAATGTACCCTAGAAAGACCCGTAGATTCCTTCTATAATCACCCAGTGTATATAAGTTATATAAAATTTAAGTTAAATAAACCATCCAATATAATAGGTCTACCCTAGGTCTACAACCAAACAAGGAACAGGAAGTAAAGCGGGCCCACCAATTCTTAGTCGATTGTGACTAGATTCTTATATAACTCTAGCATATACACTTAGCAATTATAGCTGAAGTCTAACAATTCTAGATGAAATGCAGTTTTAATAGAAATATGTTTCCAAAGAAAATCCAATATTTTCCTTATAAAAGTCATGTAGTCTTAAATGTCAAGACCGAGAATATGTGTGTGTTTTGTACTTATAATGTTCATAACGGTAATGTGTTTCTAAAGAAAATCCAATATTTTCCTTATAAAAGTCATGTAGTTTTAAATGTCAAGACCGAAATGTACGAGTATTTTTCCATACTTAAAGTAATTCATGCAAGTTTAAATCGACATAAACTCGTTTAATTTAGAAGTAAAACCCCTTTTCAAAGTAGAATTTTTCCTATAAACTTGAAAGATTGTTAACTCCCTATGTGAGTCGTTATAACCATACTACGACCGGATGACCTACTGTGACGTTCTTCAGACGTCGAAAACGAAATGACATTTGTCACCCCCGATCGGCCGATCGGACTTATGCAAGCAGCATGGGTTGGGTTGTCAATCCCAATATGGATCTATACACAATTATCACGCTCTCCCTACAAGAGACTCTGGTTATAACTAATTCAGGATTTTTAACCAGTACTCAAAGAGTACAATGAGAATGTCTCACAACTTACGTTAACTAGTTTACATATAGTTTGAGTATAAAGCCCCTTCCGTGGAGGAAGTGAAATCACCTTTTATGAAAATACATTTGTGATATGAATCCATAAACTATTACTATTATAGTTTATCAAGTAGTATATGAAAAACCCATCTGTTTTGAGAGTAAAACCTTTTCCATGTAGTATGCTTTTATCGAAAATTCATAAACTATACTTAATGTAGTTTATTATATGTGTTCGAAATGAATGGAGGAAAAACGTTAACATGAATGACTAATTTCTGTTTATGATGATAAACTAACAAGAATGCATCCAAACATTGAGAAACTTATTGTTATGCACTTTTCTCAACATACTACAAAGTGTTGTTAATATGGTAAACTATGTAACTAGTTTTTATCCTTTCTGCATTGCTTTGAAATCATCATATAAAAATCATACGAAGTCGAAAACTAACTCCGTAAACTCTGAGAGTTTAGAAAATGTGTCTAGTTTATTCATAATTTTTATTATGATTTTTAGGAGTCTCTAACGTATGTGAAAGTGTTCATAATCACAGACTGGTCCGAATTCGTTTCTGAAATGATAGGCAGTTTTGTAAATATCACCATAAATCGTAGAAAAATCGTATGGAGATGTGCAAGTAGTCATTTTAAAGGTATAAACCTGAACTACTTTCATATTAAACAGTTTTGAAAAATATTAAGTTTAAGTTGGGTAAAACACTTCGTGAACAGATCACAACTTTTCTGTTGTAATCAGTCAGGTTAAGTTTAGAATATGTTTTGGTGTTTTAACTTGTATTCTCCACCTGAAAACTGAAGAAAACTTGAAAATGTAGGGGTATGAACTCACCTTATGTGATTCCTTGAAGGAAGGAAGGTTGAAGATGATGAGTTTCAAGTCTAGATTACTTGATGAACACACGAAGTTTTTGGATGATCCTAAGAACGATTTTGTGTTAATATGTGTGTAGATGATCCAAGAGTGTTATGAAAACATGTAATAGCACTTGAGTTAGAAGGAAATACTTACCAATAAGTGAATAAATAACTCAAGAACACCTCAAAAGTGTGGCTGAAAGTTGAGAGAAAAGAGGCCCTCTTGATGGTTTAAGAAGTGTATAAGTGTTTGATGGTGAAGCAAATGATCAAGGAAATCCCAGGCATTTCCTTATATGGAGGGTTGCTGGAGCAAGTGGCTAGGGTGAAGGGATGTTTGCCTTGGTTTGTGTGCTGTGGATAAGGTTGGACCAATGAGAAAGTGACACATGGAAGCAAGTGGGCACACTTGACCCACTTGTGGTGTAGGATACTCTTCTTAATGTAAAATAATGATTTATAATTAATAAATCCTTGAAAAATAATTAAAATAAGAGTTCTGGGGGTTAAAAATGATAAAAATATGAATTTGGTGAAAAAATCCCGTCAAAAACGGGCTTAGGAAGCGAAAGTGGTCGAAAACCGGGCAATATGGACCGAACCTGCGAGGTTTGGCTCTAAGAGGGTGAGAGCCGAGAGGGGAGAAGGAAGGAACCGAGAGGAAGAGAAGGGACCGAAGGTGCGAGGGGGAGGGACCAAAGGTCCGAGGTCTCGGTTCGGTCTGCTGAGCTTCGGTCCGAGAAGGGTGCTTTGCTTCTGACAGGCTCGCTTCTGACAAGTTCGGTTCCTAAGAAGGGTTTCGGCTGCTAAGAGGTTCGGTTCCTAAGAAGGGTTTCGGCTCCTAAGAGGTTCGGTTCCTAAGACGGGTTTCGGCCCTATTTAGCTGTTTTTCGATATAACTCACCGTTTCAAGCGGTTTTTGGCCAAGTTAAGGGTCGGGATGACTATAAAAAGTTGAGAGAGATTTTGAGAGAGATTTGGGATAGATTTCACATACTTGGAGAGATTTCACATACTTGGAGAGATTTCACATACGTAGAGAGATTTGGGAGAGATTTCACATACTAGGAGAGATTTCACATACTTAGAGAGATTTGGGAGAGATTTCACATACTTGGAGAGATTTCACATAATTAGAGAGATTTCACATACTTGGAGAGATTTCACATACTTAGAGAGATTTGGGAGAGATTTCACATACTTGGAGAGATTTCACATACTTAGGGAGATTTGGGAGAGATTTCACATATTTGGAGAGATTTCACATACTTAGATGATTTGGGAGAGATTTCACATACTTGGAGAGATTTCACATACTTAGAGAGATTTGGGAGAGATTTCACATAGTTGGAGAGATTTCACATACTTAGAGAGATTTGGGAGAGATTTCACATACTTGGAGAGATTTAGGAGAGATTTCACATACTTGGAGAGATTTAGGAGAGATTTAACCTTAGCCATTATTATCGTATAATCTCGTAATGCAAGGTTCGTAAACCCTGTTATGTTTCGCTTATGATTGTTTTAAGTCCCCGAGAGGGTCCTTAGTCGTGTTTTGAAGCGTTTAACTCCCTTTTTAGGGTTTTACATTGCTATACACATAGAATATCTGAAACAATTAAATTCTTGGCGTGCCAACACACATTTTTACAAAATATCTTTTCTTATACAAGTATTGGTTAAGCTTGACCGGTTTGACATTGTTGACTTTGACTTGAATTTGACGGTTGTCACAAGTACCAAGCTAATTTTCATGTTATTCACATCTCGTTTGTGATCCTTGGCATCCCAGTCACAAAAGTGAGAGAATAATCCAAGATCAAACATGTCATTGATTAGATTCAATGAATCTCAAAAGATCTAGGAGTTTCATAAGATTGAAACTGGTAAAATCCTTACCTACCTAAAATAGATTCGAACTTGATTACAACATCCCTCCTCGAAGTTCGAATCGAAAATATGGATCCTAGCCTTAATTTAAATTTATGGGATAATAATTAAGGATTAAAATCAACTAACTTGAATTCTCTTTTATGCTATTATAGATGTCAAGTCAAGACAACAATGGTCTTCCTTATTCTTGTGGAAATGGTTTTCCTCTTTCTTCAGAAGATGATCTTCCACTCTCAGATCAAAGTGAAAATGTTTTCTCTTCTTCGAGAAATTATGGAACTGGACGTCATGATTCACCAACTCTTCTTCCTCCTCCTCCAATAACTCTCCCCACGTCACAAGTTGAAAGATACGTAACTATTCAAGCCCTATTGGTGTGTAAACATCAAGATGGAAATTTTTTGTGTACGCATGTTCTGAAAATGAAATCGTACATTGACAAATTGGATAGAATGGGTGTCATTTTCCTAAGGGAGCAAGCCATTGATTTGGTTCTTCTTTCGCTTCTTAAGTCATATAGTCATTTCATTAATACATTTTATATGAGGAACATCGACGTGACCCTAATTGATTTGACACATATGTTGATTTTCGCTGAAGCAGAAATGCTTAAGAGAAAAAGTGAAACAAAAGTGTGTGAAGGATCTAATTCCAAAATTTCCATGGACATTGACAATGGTGACAATGGTGGTCCAGAAAATATTTCTCTTCCCAATGGAAAGGGATCGACCAAGGTCAAACAGTTTGATCGTATGGTAAAGAGAAAGGTTAGTTCTGAGATAGTTCCATGTTCTAACCCTAAAGAGATCATATGTTTTTATTTCCAATTGAAGGGACATTGGTTACGAAGCTGCCCAGACTACCAGAAAGATCTTAGAGATGGTAAAGTCAAGTCCTGTGACTCTACTTCAGGTACATCCATTATCTAACTCAATTATGTTAAAAAGTTCCTATTCGTAAACTCTTAAAACATGATGTGATAATCACATTTTGATGGTATTGCAGGATCTAAGAGAAAGAAGGAAGCTTAAGAACAGTGATTTGAATTTGATCGTGAGATATGGATTTCGGTCGCATGCTTCGATGATCACATTTTGGAAGCTACTACTTAGGATTTATGATAATTTAATAGATTGCTGAGGAAATGTGTTTCTATGCATTGTAAGGACAAGCTCCAATTTTTCGTTTATTATCAATAAAAGTGAAATTTTGGTATATATATTTGGTTTACTTTATATTTCCTTGCAATAGCATCTATTTCAGTGTTGGTAACATTTTTATTATTAGCATTATTAATTGTGGATTTGATTCTTATTATTTCGCTTGTGGTAAATGTTATAATTGACTAAGTGATAAAGAATTCTCATCACCCAAGTTTCAATTGGATAGAAACTTGGAGTCATGCAATTTGAATTGCATGATGTATGAGAATCTTGATCGTTGGAAGATTATGACTAATTCATTGATCACATGTTTTATGTGAGTTAAAGTGAAGGACTAATGAATCTAGTCCATTGATATGGACGATTCAAATCTGCCGTAAAGGATGAAAATTCTATTTGTCATGATTTACTGATGTATCAGTAAACATGGTTGTGTTTATAAGATTAAACATAGTTATGATACTATGAAATGTTTCAAAGAGTAACAGAACGAATAAGAAGAATCTGTTAGGCAGAAAGATAAAGGTTTCTCCAATCTGAAAAGAAAGGCAAGTACTTTGGTATCGTGTTTTGTGATCCTCTTAATGATTGTGGAACTATGTCTCAATTGATACTCGAAGAACATCTTAGTGAAATTGTTTGACTAAGAAAATGAATATGATATTGCTGAAATGGTTTAATCGAGAGATGGGTTATACTTTGTTTCTCATCAAGTTTTAGAGCCATGCTCTAGTTACTTCAATTCGTATCTTGAAACTTGTTACGTACTAAGTAGGTTTATAACACCTCAAGAAATGTGGAGTAATAAATTTTCTTACTCTAGCACATTTGGAATTGGAAGTTGTGATGTTTTGGTTAAAATAAAGGATGAACTAAGGCCAATTCCATGAAGTGTTTCTTGTTGAGAATCCACTATAACTTTTGAATTTTTTTTTTGCTCGTCAAGGAATGTTCCTTGAGATAGAAAGTTATAGGTAAAGAAGTCAGTGGGAGTATTATTGATCTTGAAGAGTTTCAGGAGTCAATCAAGAATAAACCTTTTAGTTATCACGAGCACACAACCTAAGGTTGATAACCTATCATGTTAAGTTGATACATTCTTGTTTTTGTGCACCTTCCAGTTGGGTTGGAAATGCTTATGAGTTATATGGTTCTCATTTGACTGCAAAAACGCAGAGCACGTTGGTCAGTGAAAGTACATTGATCAATATGGGTGAACTGTTTAACAACATGGAAGCAATGGCAGGCCCTTGTGCTACCAGAGGGCAAGAAATGTAGAATAATCGAAGTTCAGTTTATGAAAGGAAAGCTAAATTTGAATTTGGTTTGGTCCTAAACCTTATCGTATGATTGTAGGTAGGAAATGATCGATTCACATGGATGGCAACGTATACACCATAAAATCTAAGTGGCAAAGTTTTCGCTATAATTCATGAGAATGATTATGAGGAAACACTTTCCCTAGTAGATTTTAAAGATTTGATAAATATCATTATGGTTAGTAGTTGTGATAATTGCATTCTCTATTTCGCAATATGATTATGACATCCATTTTCACAGTTCGAATTGTGAGAAATGGCAAGGAAACGTTTGAACTTTTAGGACATATGGTTATAAGTTCTGAAAGGGTTTGTACACACATATATGCTATCTAATGAAGGTGTATAAGCTTGAGAAGTCTATTTGAAGACTCATCGGAGCATCACGTATAAAAAATCTGCACTTTATTAAGGAAGTCAAGAGTATTGATTTCTAGAAGTCCAGTTGATTTCTGGATACATGTCAAATCTAGTGGGAGCATAATTGTTATGCTAATGGGAGCATAATTGTTATGCTAAGTGTTGCAAGTTGGCAATACTATTTGTAGGAAACAAAGTCTACAAATTTGCAAGTTGCAAAGTTTGGAAATTGTTTCACTATAATTAGACTTAAAGGAGAGGGCACTTATACTTCGTCTCAAATCTAAAGGTTTAGATTGAAGGGTTCAATAGAACTTAGTCTTGGACATATATGAATATCATGTTGAAATGATTCAACATAGGAAATTCGATATATCGAAATATTATAACAAGAGACATTATGAATCGAGTCCTATATACTTCGAATATAGGTTAGGCATTGAGAGGGAAAAGGGACTAGAACTTTGTGTGACTAAAGTTGTTGAACAACTATCAAGAATGTTCTGAGGTTGTACCAAAAGAATTGGTTGCTTGTGGACAGTTGGAAGTATATTGTTGTTTAGAAGGATCATAGTGACATGTTTTAGATTGAGATGATTCTTGGTCAAAATTGATGGTCATATAGGAATATGGAAATGTTTCCATAGTGGGAGTTGATTATTCAAATCTACATGTGAGTTGGAAACTTTAATGCAAAAAAGGTGTTCAAGAAGTGTACCTTGAATTTGAGACTTCATTTCCCTGGAATTGTTTTTACTAACAAAGTTCCCATGGAACATTCTGTAACATCGTTGGCTAAGTCTCTGTGACTTTGAAACCTCGGCATCACAGAAGGACAATGCATGTAAGGTTGGAATTCTAACTTATTTAGTAGTGACAAGAATTTGGAATTGTGAAATAAACATCATTAGAATAGTCCAGTCGATTTGTTCACAAATGAAGGACCATAGAGAAACATAGTATACATGTTCAGAACATGGCATGACTGATGTTTAATTCAAATGGTTAGTTGATTACTCGAAATATTATACAATGAATAAAGTCTTAACTAATATGGTGATTAAATAATAAGAGTCTTATCTATATTCAATAGTTTTGAGACCATAGTTAATTAGGTTATTATTGTGTTTCACTTTGCATGTTTTACTTCCTGAATAATTTTATTATTCGAAATTCCACAGTCGCTTGTACTTTTGGAAGTAAGTAGTGAATTACGACTGTCATGAATTGAATTGTAGATTGTCTATGCGGATTAGACATAGCAGTTACTTGCTGCAATGTTCACGAGTACTTAGAAAATGGGGATTTTGAGTATTGGATAAACATACGCTCAGAGAATTACTTCATGGATTTTATCACGAGTAATTTTTGAGACGATAATATCTTATATTCTTGAAATGGAGATATACGAGTTTTTGTTAACAAGTCAGTTGTGCATTGATAATATGTAAACGCACCAGTAACTTGATCTTATAAAATGTATTGTTGTGCATGATTTGATGAGTAAATAATGCAAGCATATAAGTCAAATTGTATTCGTTCCTTTTTCCCTAATCGGAAAAGCGATATCTTTAGGCCCCTCGATGATTTAATGTTGACATCTGAAGTGCTTGGCCAAGCCTAGACTGAATTGATGTGTTCAATTGGTAGTCTGATTTCAGTCGTCATAAATCAGAAATTGGGAAACAAAACTTGGATAGTGAGATTGATTATCTTAGGACATGTAATCGACTGGGTCAGAGTTCGACAACGACTTTTGGAAGCTACAATTTGCTGATCAGTTTGGAAGTTATACTGGAAATTATAGTTATTAGACTTATCCAAGTGGGAGACTGTTGGATTAGGTGTCTAAGCTCATAACTATAATTGGTATAAACTTGAATTGATAGTAGAAGAGTCCTTTTGGGTTGCCCTCAAACCTAGCAATTGAATAGGATAGCTTTTAGAGAGAGAGATACTGATTTATTAATTTATTATATGGTTAATAAATTAATTGGAAATAAAAATAAATAGTTTGTTAATATATTATGAGAATAATATATTAACTGGAAATAGTATTATTTAATTAAAAATTAATCAGGAATTAATTGGAATTAATTTTGGGATTAATTGGATTAATTAAAAGTGCAGGGTCTGTTTGGTTATTTATTGGAAGTTGAGGAAAGGAGCCCATGGACCTCATTATAACCCTGGAAAACCCTAGATGCAGAAACCCCGTGTTCATTGGCAATAGAAACTCGCAACAGACACTCTAACTCTCAAATAGGCATATCAAACCCCCTACTGAACATCTGGGATACAAAAGACCGACTCGCACCGGAGTCAAAAAGCACAAGAGAAAGTAAAGAGTTCGCTAGGAAGGCACCTAACAGAATCATAACCATAAGCATAACATAAATAACTCAACAGAGTATAAATAGAAACATACCAGTGATGACGTTTGGCCCTTCCATGGCCTCCTCGGCAGTGAGCTGAAAAGCATGACCTCGAGCCCTCGGGGGCTCCGCCCTACCCTGGAACCCATCGGTGATCCTCAGAGGGGCTGGCGTCGGGGCCTGCACCAGTTTGGCGGCGAGTAATAGATAGTTGACCTTGACATGGCCAACCTGATCACAACGGTAGCAAATCCTGGTGCTCGATACTGGGGCCGGCTGGCGACAATCCCTCTTAAAGTGCCCCTCCTTGCCATATTTATGGCATCCTGAAGTAGATTAACAAGGACCATCATGAACCTTGTCACACTTGCCACAAGTGCGGCCTCTCTGACTCCTAAATCTCACGTTAGCGCCCTTAAACCGCTTTGTCGTGGGCTGTGAATGTACCGGAGCCTGCCTCTGCTCCCTCATATGGAGCTCCAACTCAATCTCCCGCCGCCTGGAGGCCTCCTGTAACTCAATGAGTGAACCATATCGATGAGTGGACACAAACTGGATGATATCTGTCTTGATCATGCTCAAGTACCGAGTCATCGAAGCTTGCTCAGAAGCAGCAAACTCAGGGAAAAACAACACTCTCTTTGTGAACATCTTGTGATCTCCATCACCGACTCAGTACCCTACCGCAAGCCCAAATACTCCTGGGCCAATCTCTCCCTCTCAACCATAGGAACGTATCTCGAGCGGAACATCTCAGAGAACTACTCCCATGATACAACAGCTCTCTGCTCTGGAGTATATGAACCAGTAACTAGCATCCACTAATCCTTCGCTCTAGACTGAAGAAGGTTCAGAGCACACTTGACCTTCTGGTCAGTTGGGAAGGAGCAAGTAAAGAAACATTCGTCAATGTCAGACAGCCAGTTCATGGCAATGATTAGATCCTGAACCCCATCAAACACCGTGGGATTCATATTGTCGAAGTACTGGTATAGGAAGGCTCTCCCCCCACCAATCCCCGCAACAGCGCCGTCTGCGGTAGCTGCAGCAGAAGCAGCCTCAGAAAGTGCAGTGTATCGGTCATGAAAGAACTCCATCATCGCGGTTTTGATAGACCCGAACAACTCTAGTATCTGCCCCCAAACAATAGAAACAACCGTAACATGAATCATCTCCCTAACCTGGTCCTTAGTCAACCCTGGTCTATCCTGGCCACTCGCTCCTACTCCTGATCCAGATCTTGACTCAAATCACCTTGTAACCACCATACTGAAAATAAACCAGAAAGATATTAGATGAGACACATATCATACCATAGGAACCAATCCATAACAAGACCCTAGGGGTTGTGACTTCCATGTTACGCGTATGGGTCATGTGCTTCCAGTAGTACGGACCCATACTACCTTCCGCACCTACCTGTATTTGTCTTATAAGATCATCACAACAACCCTAACAGCACACACACGAATACGCATACATCCAATTCTCACTTCCTAGAGAAAGGCTATATATTCCTCAAATGGCCGACTGATCCCTCATAACTCATACATGAAACTTCCACCAACCCGGCAGCACTCGTGTATGCTAATTATACATAACATTGGATCCTATAGACAGTCAAATACCTGATTCTACCCTAATCCCTTCATCAAACAAGAACGGGAAATAAGGCTAAACCAAACATTCTCAGGCTATAGAATCTTAATTATGTACAACTATGATGTATACACTAAGAAACTACAGTAATGATGTCAATTTCATACAAGGAAGAAACCCTAGGCTATCAGGCATCAATTATTAGGCAATTATATCATGAAATTCCTAAAGATCGCTAGCCTATGACTAGCATTTTGTTCCAATGTAACATAACATCAAATAACAATGTGGTAATTTGGGGTATACTTACTGGCTCTGGCTAATCATACACATCACATCCTTTCTTGATTATTTCTAAAAAGAATTTTGAAAATCATTTTTAGAACTTTTATAGTTCCTTAGTTTGAGCCTGGATTTACACGTATGTTCCTCCAATTCGCTCAAACCAAGGCTCTAATACCAACTTGTAATGTCTCAAAAATCACAACAAATTTAAACTTTTCAAAACAACCCATTTTCTATAAAGAAGTGTTTACATAACCATTGTTTTCAAAACATTATTAAAAATCAAAGCCTCCCAAGATCCAATCAACATAAACCAAGGATGTGTACGGTCATGCCTTCGACTTGCCACGGTCCTCAGAAGTACCTAAAACAAAACTAAAATTGTTAGTCAATGCTTAGTGAGTTCCCCAAAAGTACCACCATATGAACATAATCAACAACAACATACATACAGAGCCTTCAGCATGACTGGGCCGCCTCACTGGGCCTTCAGCCTATCTGGACCACTATCTAGGCCTTCGGCCTGACTGGTCCGCCTCGCAGGCCTTCAATATATCTGGACCGCCCTGGGTATCTTGGCCTTCAGCACAAAGTAGGACTGCCTCATCCCGGTATACCATCACATATCAACATATACCATACCAATAAATAGCTAGCATATACAGGTAGTCAAATAGATCTAACAGATCACTACAACATAACAACATCCTATATACCAGGATACAGATCTAACGGATCACTACAGCGTAGAAACATACGGTAAAACCAGGATATTAATCTAATAGGCCAGTCTTGGTGCCTTCGACCCGTAAGTCCAGTAGGGAAAACTCACCTCACAGTCTGAATTCAGTCTGAGTAGCTCCCAACTCTGACAACCAGATCAACCCAATCCTAAATGCCAAAACATTTCCCATTCTAAATTAATAACATTTTTACAAAATACCCTTGATTAAAACTGGTCAAAATCCACAAGTCAACCAAGTCAACACAACCAGGTCAACTCAGCCGAGTCGACTCAGGCTTCGTACGCGGGGTGTACTCAAGGTCCAAGGCATCGGGGCCAAATCTGCTTATGCATAGCGTACCCTTCAGCACACTCAGCGTACGTAACAACTTCCTTCTTAACCGATTTAGGGCTTAATACTCTAACTTAACACGTCCAAATGCAAATCCAAGTCCCAAATAACATTTTTGACCATAAAGCTTCCAACTTTATGGTCTTGCATGGCTAAAAAGGTCTTAACATCAAACACTTCAATCACTTAACCAACTAAGACCTCAAAACACATGCATGGAAGGAAAAATATGATCAATACTACATTTTTATGCTTCTAAACCTCTCAAAGTGAGTGAAAGGACAACTTAAAGTGGTTAGAGTAGTTCATACTCCAAATACCCAAATAATGGGACCAAAATAACACGAACTCCATGGCTAACTTAGATCTATGCATAGAATCATCAAGTTCATAACTTTTCCCATCAAAATGGATCTTGAAGGTGAGGTGTTCTTGGATCGAGGACGCCTTGATCTCCCAAGATGATGCTTCGTTCTTGACCTTGCTTCAAAAGCACCAAACACACACACTTTTGAGCTCAAATGATCACAGACAAAGGATTAGGGTTTCAAAGGACGAAATGAAGGTTGGAGGCTGAAGGGGTAATGAGGAATGTAGAGTTAATGATGCTTATATATGGACCAAATCCTAAAAATTAGGCTTTGAGGTTTCATTACGTACGCCCTGCATACGTGGTGTACGCCCAACGTACTAGGGTCCGCCCTAGTACGCTCAACGTACACAACATACGCCCAACGTACTATCCCTAATCCAAAATTACCAAAATGCCACTATGGGCCTTTATGCACTCTTTCTTGTACTCAAGGAGTAAAATGCAATATTATTCATACATAGGGCTACAATTGAAAATACCTCGAAACCGGGATGTTACAGAAACTCTTTTCAAATTATGTTGTAAACCTTCAACATATGCTACCTTCCGAATTGTGAATTCACCATTGATTATCATGTCGTATCCTTTGATTTCTCCTATTGCATTATTTTTGAATTTGACTATTCCAGTATCCTTCAAACTCCGAAACTCCATCAGTTGTGATTTCCTCCCAGTCATATGTCGAGAACAACCATTGTCGATATACTAATCCGAATCATACTACTCATCACACATTACCTACAAAATTACATTAATTACCTACAAAAATTTTGGTCTTGTCAATCCAAAATGATTTCCTAATCGAAACATTATTCACATTTTTCTCCTTTTTGAAAACTTGAGTCTTTTTATCACACAAATTTTTCTCAACAAATGGAGTTTTCGCTAAATAAAAGCTTTTGCCTTTGGAATTAAGCTTTTCAAAAACTTCTTTTCTTCTTTCTTTTGCGTTGTCTCAATTTCCCTTTAAAATGACATCTTGATTTTAAACAACTTTCTTTTGAACAAAAACTTGTTTTGAATTAGTTTTCTTTGAAAAAGACTTTGATCGATCAACAGTTATATTTGGTTTCTCATTTTTCGAAAAAAAAAAATTTAGATCAGAATGTGATTTAATCTTAGCATCTTTTGGTGAATAATATTTTCGATTAAAAGATCTTGATGGATTGATAAACTTTTGAATTTTCACATAAGATGAAGAACAAGACTTTGACAATTTCTCTTTTTGTCTCCAAAATCTCTCTCTCTCTCTCTCTCTCTCTCTCTCTCTATATATATATATATATATATATATATATATATATATATATATATATATCAAATTCTTTTTATATCATGATTTCATTGCCTTCTTCTTTTTTTTATCAAAAAATGATTTTGTTAATCATTTATTTTTCATTTTCCTTGTAAATCACTTATTTCACCAACATTCTTTGAGACAAATTTCGCATTATGAGAATTAGACTTTTCTATGACATTATGCAAAAGAGCCACATCATTCAAAGGTTCTAAAATGTCTGTCCCTTTTACTTTCTAGGATGTCTTCTCCGAACGACCTTTTGTTTCATAAACATTATGAATTGGTGCAGACCAAAACTAATCCTCATAAGAATTGACATTATCAGTCTTTTCCAGTTGAAGTTAAATCAGATGTGTCATTCATGTCCAATCCTTTCATAACAAAAACTTGATTTGGTGTTTTCTGAACTTTTCGAAAAGCAACTGCCTTTTCTTTAAGATTTTTCATGCCTTGATTTTCAACAATCTTTTCAAATTTAATTGAATCCTCAAAAATTAAATTTCTTTTTGGTTCTTCAATATGTTTCGCAAAATAAGAGCAATCAATGTCATCCTCAACTGAAAGTTTACTCATTTCGCTTCCATCAAACTCATAATCATTACAAATGGTGATTTTCTTTTGAACTTGATTTGGTGTCTTCTTCTGTTAACACATCATTCATCACTATTTTTTTTCTTTTGATTTTAAGAACTTTTCTAGTCCAACTTTATATGATTCACTCAAAGATTCATCAGATGAGACTAATGATTCTCAATTATAACAATCACCTTCTATTTCTTCCTCCCCGAATTCTAAGAATGGTAACATTTTTCTATGCATTTATTTTGTTATGTCACAGTTCAGATAGAGTTGAGTAATATTATTGTAGAAACGACGAGCAATTTGACAGAAAATATTACGTTCTTTAATTACAATTCTATTGTCTCTTTTTATTAGAATGATATCATCTTCAGACCTAGAAAGTTCAGTCTCCAAATGTTCTATCCATAACCTTATTTCCTCATTTTTTAAAGAAACCCCTCTAAAATCATCATCAAGGTTAGAAGCTCTAATATGACTCCATTTTACGCTTTCTATAAAATCAAAAATCGTATCTTTTGCTCAGTTAGTTTAGAATTATAACGAGAAATAGGAATATTTATAGAATCCCCTCTAAAATCATCATCAAGGTTAGAAGTTCTAATATGACTCCATTTTAAGCTTTCTATAAAATCAAAAATCGTATCTTTTGCTCAATTAGTTTAGAATTATAACGACAAATAGGAATATTTATAGATTCAAGGATAGAATGTACCTTTTATTAGCTTCTCACTCTCGTCTACATGCTCACGAACAGATTTTGCAGAAAACTAGTGTCTTCCTCAGCAATCAACGCTTTTCCTTCAAGCTTTATCTTTCGCAGACCATCTATCTTCTTCACATAAAAAGCCTTATCCTTTTCTTTTTTGCATCTTCTCATTTTGTTTCCTAAGCATGCATTCCTTTGTGAAGTGGTTCTTCCCATTGCAATAGTTGCAATCGAACCCTGAATCTCTAACCAGCTTCTTTTCTTTCATCTCCTCATCCTTTTGATACCATTTGTATCCTTCTCCTTTATCTTTCTCTGAATTTGAGTTTTCACTTTTGAAATTTCTTTCTCCATTATCACCTCTATTTGATTTGTTGTTCTTGAATCGAGATAAGTTTTTCTTGAAGAATTTCTTCGGATTGCTGACCATAAGAGCTTTTTACTCACTAGAAAATTCATCGCCAGTACCATCTGAATCCGAATCATCTACAACAACTTTTGACTTTTTGCCTTTTGAACCATCTTCTTTAGCAACAAATGCTAATGAAATAGAATTTGGAATAAACTTCGCATCTTCTTGAACTTCAACTTCATGTGATCTCAAAATACCAACCATCTTAGCAAACTATAATTCTTGAACTGCTCATGCACTTTTTACAGTGGATATGTTTGATTTCCACTTAGATCTTAAACCATTCATAAATGTCACTTTTTTTAATCAGTTCCCTTTTCAAACCATGTTTCAACATTCTACTAAGTAAATGATTAAATCAATTTAATCCCTGATCAAGTGTTTTCATTGGATTTTTGTTTAAACAAACCAAACTCAGAAAGAACAGTTGTTTGAATTGAATGTTTGAGATCATCATCTCCAGAATACAATTCCTTCAGTCTATCCCAAATTTCTTTTGCAGTTTCAAGAGAACTCACCAATCTAAAAGTGTCTAGTGGAAGGGCAAAATGCAACTCTCTTTTTTTCTCTCAATATGTTTTGTAACAATTCTTTTTCCTCTTTTGTGATATCAGTGTTTGCAACAATATCATCCAATTGCCCATGAGTTTTGACAACTACCTTCATTTTTGGGCATGAATAAGAACCTTTAGTAATAACATTTCAGATGTTAGATCCATATTTTTTATTCCAATAATATACTCTTCAAAATGAAGAGCCCAAACCTCATAATCCTCAGGGAAAAGAATTGCAATCCTAATAATAGAACCAATGCTACTAAGGATATTGAAAGAAATCGAATGAGAATCGTCTTTTGACATATTTTCAGAAGAATTTGCACAAGAATTGGATTAGAATTAGATCTATGAGCAACAAACAAAATTCAAATCGAAACAATATATTTGAAAAAAAATATAAGATCAAATTGCAAAGAAAATTTACAAAATGTGGAATCAATCAAAGATTCATAGTAAAAACCTAAAAACTCAAAGAACTTCGAATAAATTGGGGATTTGAAAAATAGCTCACATAAATCCTGCTCTATTACCACTAGATAGGAACAATAAGATTCTAAGCCAAAGAAATCATGTTCGCAAAGATCAAATCAAATCAGATGAATACTATAAAGTAAATAAGATCTTCAATTTCATTAGAGAGTAAAGATAAGTTCGATACAATGACGAAAGAACAAATCTAGAGAAAATTACTCTCTCTATATAACTAACACTCTTATATATATTGTGTGAGAAAAGAGTCGGTTAGGCTCTAACCAATAAGTTCAGGACACCTAAGCTAACGACAACATGTCACAAACTAACAAAATGTGAAACCTAATATACAAAACTGTGAGACCTTTACAAAGCGTATCTTACACAATCAATTTACAAAACAAGAGTAACGTCCCAAAAACCATGCCAAAATTTTTCATGTTTAAAAACATTTTTATAAAACAACAAGATAATCAATCATTGTTTTCGAATCAAATCCATAGAGTCAGATTATCAAATAATCTCTCAAGTATAAATCAGCAGGAGGATGTGTACGATCACGCCTTCGCCTTCCCTCAATCACCATTGGTACCTAAAAAACAATTACAAACAACTGCGTAAGCGAGTTCTCCCAAAATACCCCACACAACAATACATATACAAGTATGCACACTAGGTCCACAATCATCAGATTGGATTACCCCCGACCTACAGTCATCGGACTGGATTTCCACGACCCACAGTTATCGGACTGGATTACCAAGGATTTTTCGGGTTACAACACAGAGCAGTAAAGCCTCAACCTAACCACACTATGTCAACATATGCAACAGATAAACAATAACGAGCAAGTACATGTAATCATACAGATCTACTAATCTAACAGATCACTACAACATAACAACATCCTATATATAAGGATACATAACACAACCTAGTGCGTCAATATTGGTGCCTTCGACCCACGAGTACAAAGAGGATAACTCACCTTAATCCTAAGACAAGATAAACCACCCAATCGAACCGACGATATCAAGCCTCCTAATGTTAAACATATTCACAATAAAACCCTAATTAACAATCAAGGAAATGATTGGCCCATGAAACGTATAGGCTCACAATTAGACCTCCTTTAGGCAAAAGACCATTTTTCCCTTCAATACTAAGTCCAAAAGTCAACTCGACCAAAAAGTTAACGAGCAACCCTCAGTTGACTTATGCCCTACGTAACTAATCTACGCCATGCATACCTAGATTATGCCCTATGTAGTGCCCCTGATCCCAAAAACTTCTATTAAGCTCTTAATATAACGAGAAAAACTCTCAAACTCCCAGATTTGATCTAAATGAACGTCTTAATGTATAAAGTATCTAACTTTATCCATTTGCATGGTCACAAAGAGCATAATACCAAAACCTAGGTCCATAAAGTTATCTATTGCTGAAGAACTCATGCATGGATGGATAAGAGTGCCCGCGCTCTCGTTTTTATGACTCAATATCCTCAAAACATTAGAAGGAGGAATCAAATGGTCTGGAGTAACCCATACTCACAAGAACCAAGATTAAGGGACAAAAAACATAAAATCCATGAGTTAATTATATCTAACAAATGGAACATAAAGATGCAATCTTTATACCTTCTGGAGATTGGTGATGAAGTACAAAGTCTGGATCTACAAAGCTTGGAGCTCACCATTGCTTCGCCAATGGACTCCTTCTTCAAGAATGCACCCAAAAATCACACTAATGCTTCCAAAACTCACAATTGGTGGCTAGGGTTTTAAAGGAACGATTTAAGGTGATGGAGGCTGGTAATGGGAAGGGTTCCAAGAAGTTAGAGCCCTTAAATAGGGCCCAAAATCTTAGGGGTTAGGGTTTTGGTTAGCTGCAGCTACGCCATGAGTAGCTTAATTTACACCATACGTAGCTCATTAGAATCGCGATCTAATTTCATCATCTACACCCTGCATAGGGCAAAACCCCTACTTCCAATTTAACTTCAAACAACCATAACTTCTTCGTTCCAACTCTGTTTTCGGCGTTCTTTATTGCACAGAAAGGTATTGAAGACCCCCACAATATTATCTAGTTACTTTTGACTAAAAACATATCAAACTAAAATCCTTAATTCATGCAAGAAACCCGAGATATCACCTTTCCAATTTTACCCTTTTCTTCAAGGCAGAAATCGAGGGCTTTAATCACTTAATCTAACATTACCAATATCTAAAAATGGCCTAAACCCTATTCCTTTGAAGTCCAACACCATCACTTAATCAAATTCCGGCCCGACGTCTTTAAATTAAAACATCACTAAAACTAGGTATTACAATTCTTCTCCACTTAAACTAGATCTCGTCCTCAAAATTTGACTTGGTTTGAATTCCTAAAAACTATACTAACACTATTCCACATGCTGCCTCCCATCACTTCATAACATTAACACATCCAAATTGAAAAATCAAGAGACCATGCAGAACCCAACTGACGCCAATAACAATCCAAACACTTGAAAACATTCAATTGCAACAAACATCTCCTTCTCCCCCAACGGTACAACCCCACTCATAGCAAACTACTCAAACTGGGAAAGTATCGAAGTTGCGACTTAGCTGACTTATACTTCATAGAATCGGGAATCCATCAACCGAAAATTTCTAGGGACAACATACTGGTTGATGATCATCCACTCGTCATACTTGTCCCAAGTCTCTGACCAGGAACACCACCAGACCAAGTATAACAATACTCAAAATATTTCGATCAATAATTTAAACCCAACCCAAGCTCAGAAACTGCCTAAAAGTTCCCATATACACACTTGACTTTCTGCCAAGTCATCACCATCCCGCCGCTCCCATGAGCGTATCAGTGGTCAATCTAGAAGAAAATCTTGGGCAGCATACATACTCCCATACGCTCAGGGGTACAATTTAAATAAAAATTCATTAATGATTCCTACAACGACCTCTACCACTGGTAACTCAACTCACTTGGAATCGATCTTGCAACAAAGAATAAAGACCCAATAAGGAACTCCACGAGGAATTATCGATAAACAACCGTGACTTTCCAACAAGTCAAAATCCTACCAAAACCCGACCCATACCTGTCGGCTACCGAACCATCAACAGTATTCCCATACTGTTCAAAATATCCAATTACGCCAAAGACCAACCGAATTACACCATGAGGATCTCCACGACATAACTATCAGCCCAACACATAAGTGAAATCCATGAGGGTCCACGACACGTCGTGGCACCATCCAACCATTGGAATGAGAAGCTCATTGTTCCTCACCATTCTTGCGATCATCCAATCTCAGCCATGAAGATTCCTGACCAGCGCTCGATGTGCCTATAGGCATACGGCCATCATCCCACCGATATGCATGAATCCATTCAACGTCCTACTTAAAACTTACCAAAACCACAGGAGCCATACCATACTACAATACACAACCCTTCCAAATTCTCATAACCATTCCTGGCACCACCTAACTCACCCTATAGAATGCTACGATCCAATTCGTAGACTTAACACACTTCTACAACCGTCATGGGCCCAAACCATGGTCTTGCCAACTACCCACAATAATATCTATCCAAAGATCAAGACAAGCCAAACCCCCAGCCTGTTGGACCCTATCTGGCATTCAGGTCATCCTTCGAACCCTAAAGTCTTCATTAGACAAGAACAGGCATATAGGTCTTAACACAACCCTCAACCTGAACTTAGCCACAAATCCAAAATATGCCCATACCTTTGTTTCATGTCCCCAAACGAGATAACCTGAATCCTTAACCTCTGATTCCCTGATTACAACAGACCAATGAACATTATTCCTTATGTGATCCTCGACTCATATCATAACCAGTAACCAACTATCCTCATGTACTGAGATATGAAACTCCAAGTTGATACGCACTTGAAAATATTTTTGATACTCCCAAGCGGTTCTCCCCCAATTGGAACCAGCCACTCCCTAACGACTTCAAGAATTCCATTATATGCCCCACAATACATAGCAAAAACACCCTAAGATTTCCAACTTGTGATCACAATTCACACTAATAAACAATCCAACTATAAAACCTTCTCAAAGTAATATCCTGATCTTAAATAATCGAACATATTCTACATTTGTTCAACTTATCGAACAAAAAATCATGTTCGCAGGAAAAATCCAAAATTAACTTCAATTCTAATAGAACCACGATCGAATCGACTCCCTTACCAACCTGGCTGAAGTGACCTGCCGCAATTTCCGCCCAAATCTGGGGCCTTTCCCGAAAATTAAACAATGCTTCTCCCACCCCTAACCAGGGTCAAAATATCCATTACTCCACACTTGAAGAAAGATCGATGTACCCACAACACCGTCAACTGATACAACTTGAAAACTCTCGAACAATCTTAACCACTTAACAAAATCCATGTGGAAGTGCATCCACCACACCCTGAAGTAGGTTGATAAATCAACAATAACTCTACCCTTACTAATGATAGTGATCTTTTCAACGAGCTAACCAACCGATATTTAACCTAAGCGACACACTCTCCTCTTAACTCTATTTTGTTGTTTAAGGGACAATCGGATACATCGAGATCTTTGTCAAGAAGCTCCCAATACAAGGACCAGACATACAACCTTGAAAGCATGAATCTGACAATAACTCACCCTGCACATGCGTTCTGATCAATGCATTAATCCTCACCACCATAAAATATCTCAACAATCTCGAATTATAGAAATCCAACAAACTTATACTACAACTTCCTCCGACCCGTTGTGTTAGAACCATCAAAATCAATCTAGTTGTTGATCCTTCAAGCAGAACAATCAGTCCCCCCCCCCCCACACTCAGGGCTTACTCCACTATTGGACAACGTCTTCCACGTCGAAGCCTAAAACCGATTCATCCAAATACCCTCTAAACACGACTCTCGATATGCAACATGGCATATGAAAATTCTTTGAATAATAACCAAAAATCGCAAAGAAATTCTGATCCTTAGATGGAGACATCGAAAACTTTCCCAATATTACAGCTTCCAACCCTTCAATAACGATCCATACACCTTTTGATTTACGAAGCACCCCGCAGGCTGAATCCCTGATCCATTAAAACATAGTATGCTAACATAGTTCTAACATATTAACTATATTAATGACTATCCACTTGTTGACACCACACTAATCAGGTACATATCCATTCTAGGTAAAATTGAAGATAAAAATTCATACTTGTGATTTCTTGCGACTGAACCTTGACCTCCCGCCAGACGATGGGTGTTGGGGCTTTCACTCCTTCCGCTACCCAAGCAAGACAGTCGGGTTTAAGATGACCCGACTGGTGACAGTGAAAACATGTATGAACCTTCTTGCAATCACGAACGACACTCCCTTTCTTTCCATACTTGTAGCATTTGAACTTCCCCCACACTTGCCGCAAATGTCAAAGTCCCTCTACTTCCAGTACCCAGGTGAGCAATATTGAACTATTCACCCACCACTAAAAATGTTGAATAATGTGCCCACTTTCTCTTCCCTTGACATGCTACTACATCAAGATCTCTCCCCTAGTCGCCTCAATAGTCTCTTCCACAGTCCGAATGGCTGCAGTTCACTCCTTGAACTTGAAAATCAGTCTGCTAGTGATTTGTCCAATGATACCAGGCAACTCTTCCAGTAAAATCTATGAAACCTCAGTGGTAATCCAATCGCGTTGTCCTGCGTTATCCACATCAATCTCGGAGGAATATACTCCCCGTCCAAGAACCGACATCCTATTAAACAAGACCAATCTGTTATCTCATAACCAAAATGCCATCATTAATCCATCACACTTTACCCGCTATACAGAAAATCGCACATCATTCCCTTACCAGCTTCTTAGATTCCGCATGATTTTCCTTGATTTGAGTACATATCCTGTGCTTTCAATAGTACGGGCCCAATACTACCTTCCACACCTATCCATACTATCCTCAAGAATCATCCTGAGTCCTCTAAGCCACTTACTCATAATAATACTCCCAATACCCGCTAAAGAGCATACCACCCGCACTAAAGCACTTACTAGGCTCTCCTAGGATCCCCACCTCACCCTGCCATCAGCTGCTGAAAGGCCCCAATTAATGTTAGTTAACTACTTCATGAATACAATTACATACAACAAAGCTTAAATAATCTTTTGACTAAAATATCCTTCCCTAGAACGGTTGGACTCAGACAAGAGTTGCGCAATAAAGTCGAATCAATTATTCTGAAACTATTTAACCTTTTTAGAATGCAACTTAACGTATTCATTTAGCAGTTAACTCACATCAATATAATCCCTACAAAGCACAAAGAAAGAAGCATTCGAGCAGAAGAACTGTACATGTAACAAGGCATTAAAAGGCATCTTCCTTAATAGGCATCTTCCTTAATAGGCATCTCTCCTAATAGGCATTCTATCATGCAAACCTAAGCAGATCTTTATTCTAACTTCTAGCATGCATTTCTAACATATCACCAATACACATAAAACAAGTATGGGTATCTTGGGGAATAACTTTCCTTGGATATGGCTAATTGTACACATCACATCCTCTCATTTAGCTATTTTAAAGTTAATTATGAAATATATTTTGCAGATCCATAGTTTGTGTTTGGAACCACACAAGTGTTCATCCAATTCTCTCAAACCAGGGCTCCGATACCAACTTGTAACCTTCTAAAAACCAGGCCAAAATTTTTCATTTTTAAAAACATTTTTATAAAACCACAAGATAATCAATCATTGTTTTCAAATCAAATCCATAGTGTGAGAGTATCAAATAATCTCTCAAGTATAGATCAGCAGGAGGATGTGTACCATCACGCCTTCGCCTTCCCTCAATCACTAGTGGTACTTGTAAAACAATTACAAACAACTGGGTAAGCACGAAGCTTAGTGAGTTCCCCCAAAATATCCCACACAACAATACATATACAAGCACGCACATTGGGTCCACATTATCAGACTGGATTACCCTCGGGTCCACAGTCATCAGACTGTATTGCCCATGATCCACAGTCATTAGACTGGATTGCCCTGGCCCACAGTCATCAGACTGGATTGTCCCACAGCTTAAAACACGGAGCAGTAAAGCCTCAACCCAACCACACTATGTTGACATATGTAACATATAAACAATAACCCGCAAGTACAGGTAATCATACAAATCTACCAATCTAACAGATGACTACACCATAACAATATCCTATACATAAGGATACATAACACAACCTAGTGGGTAGACATTGGTGTCTTGAACTCATGAGTACAGCGAGGATAACTCACCTCAATCCTAAAGACAAGATAAACCATCCACTTGAGCCGACGATATCAAGGCTCCTCTTGCTAAACATATCCACAATAAAACCCTAATTAACAATCAAGGAAATGACTAGCCTACGAAAGGTCTAGGCTCATAACTAAACCTACTTTGGGCAAAAGACCATTTTTCCCTCCCAGTACTAAGTCCAAAAGTCAAACCGGCCAAAAAGTCAACGGTTAACCCTCATTTGACTTACGTCCATCGTAACTAATCTACGCCCTGCATAGATCTATGCCATGCATACCAAGATTACACCCTGTGTACTGCCCTTGATCCCAAAAACTTCTATTAAGCTCTCAATACATCAAGCCAAACTCTCAAACTCCCAGGTCTGATTTAAATGAATGTATTAATGGATAAAGTCTCTAACTTTATCCATTTTTATGGTCAAAAATATCACAATACCAAACCTAGGTCCATAAAATTATCTGTTACTCAAGAACTCATGCACTGATGGATGAGAGCGCCCAAGCACTCGTTTTTATGACTTAATACCCTCAAAACATCAGAAGGAGGCACTCAAATGGTCTGGAGTAACCCATACTCACAAGAACCAAGATTAAGGGTCAAAAAGCATAAAACCCTAGAGCTAATTAGATCTAACAAATAGAACATCATGATTTAAGATTTATACCTTCTAAAGATTGATGATGAAGTGCAAAGTCTGGATCTACAAAGCTTGGAGCTCACACTTGCTTCTCCAATGGACTCCTTCTTCAAGAATGCACCCAAAAATAACACTAATTCTTCAAAACTCACAATTGGTGGCTAGGGTTTCAAAGGAACAATTTGAGGTGATAGAGGCTGGTAATAGGAAGGGTTCCAAGAAGTTAGAGTCGTTAAATAGGGCCCAAAACCTTAGGGTTAGGGTTTTGGTCAATAGCAGCTATGCCATGCGTAGCTTAATTTACGCCATGTGTAGATCATTAGAATCATGATCTGATTTCAACATCTACCCCCTGCGTAGCTTGCGTATACCCTACGTAGCGCAAAACCCCCAACTTTCAGTTCAACTTCAAACAACCATAACTTCTTCGTCCCAACTCTATTTTATGCATTCTTTTTATGCACGGAAAGGTATTGAAGAGCCCCACAATATTATCTAGTTACTTTTGAATAAAAACATATCGAACTAAAATCCTTAATTCATGCAAGAAACCTGAGATATCACATTTCCAATTTTACCCTTTGCTTCAAGGCACAAATCGAGGGCTTTAATCACTTAATCCAACATTACCAACATCCAAAAAGTGCCTAAACCTTATTCCTTCGAAGCCCAACACCAAAACCTGATCAAATTTCGGTCCGACGTCTCGAAATTAGAACATCACTAAAATTAGGTGTTACAACAAAACTCTGAAATCCTTGTCAGATATTAACTCCAACATAACACTTTTAAGCTCCAAAACCTAACATTAGTAGGGGGTCGTTAACTAGTACCAAGACCTTGGAAGAAGAGAGAATAAACCTTATCTAAGTTCTCTATGTAACCCCAAAACCCATTTAAGCCATGACGTCATCCAAGTAACTCTAACTACAAGTCAAAATCTTTGTCAAAGTCAACTTTGATCAAAAATAACTTTTTTTAATCTTATTAGACCACGAAATAAATTCATTGAATACCAAGGGAATGTCCATGATGTTTCTTCCCCTAACGTAAGCCGGTTACTCGTAGCTCACCACATAACTAATAACCTTTTTGAGTCTACTAGCAAGAGTTTTGGAAATAATTTTGGTGATGCACCCAATAAGATTTATCGGTCTATATTCAGTAAGGTTGATAGGATCTTTGGATTTAAGGATAAGAGAGATGAAGGAGGCATTGCTACTCGAATTTAGGACCTTGTGTTGTTCGAAATATTTGACCACTCCCACCACATCACATCCTACAATGTGCTAAGAATTCTTTATGATCTTGAATGAAAAGCCATCCAGGCTTGGACATTTATCATTCCCACAACCCCACACATCACCTTTAATCTCATCCATAGTGAAAGGTTCTTCCAAGAAAGTAGGATCATGGTTCTCTATAATACGGAACTTTAAGATTGTAAATCGCGGCCTACATGTAACATTTTCTTTGAACTTGTTTTTGAATAAGTTTAAAACCTCATTTTTTATTATGTTTCGATTTAAAATCCACACCTTATTTATTTTTAATCCATTGATACGATAATTATTTATATATATTTTCACCAATCCGTGGAAGAAACTTGAATTTTCAGCCCCTTCAAGCACCCATTTGTTGGGGTTTTATTATAAAATAATCTAAAATAAATAGTCAAAACTACGAGTTTAGCAATAGAAGCAATTTTATATTTGAACAAACTAAAACCATTTTACTTACCAAGGATCATTTTGCAAAGCTTGGAAAGATTAAAACAATTATAAAAAGGAAGAAGTTTACAACCTTTGAAGACTTTGGTTCCTTTTGGGAATTAGGAAGTTGATGAAGATGGTATTAAACTCCAAAGTATAAAATCACTATAGCGTATCCACTAAGCAATGATCAACTACCATAGATACTAGTATTCACTTGTATATAAGTTACTCTTAATCCATTAAGACATATCACAAATAAGTCTTAATAAAACGCAACTTATAATTCTTTATTTTAGCACCTTTTGCAAGAAGGAAGAAGGAGGGGAAGGGAGATTCTTAGCTCTTGACAATATGAGAGAAAAAGAGGAGAATAAGAAGTCCCAAAAACTAACTCAAATGCAATTATTACTTCTTATTTTATTTCCATACACGAGTACATAAGGACCATCCCTATAATAAGTGCATATGTAAGGAGTATGGTGTAGTTAGCTAGTCAAACAAGCATGATCAAAATGAGTCTTTTGCTCTACCTCTAACTAGTTATATATATATATATATATATATATATATATATATATATATATATATATATATATATATATATATAAAATAAAAGCCTATCTTTTATATAAATGAACTCTAAGATATATAACTTATAGTTAGTAATATATATATATATATATATATATATATATATATATATATATATATATATATTATATAAAACTACCTTTTATATATAAATAAACTCTAACAAGTTTAATGAGATATATTTATAACTTATAAAAAAGCATACTTTATGACATATTTTATAAGTTGTTATTTCTCCAACAAATACTATTTCTATAAATAATAATTTCCCAATTAGTCGTTAAAATTTTTATTTTCATAAAACAATAACTTTCCAATTAAATACAAGTGTTGATTATATTTATTACTAATCAAATTAATAATAAATAATCATTGAGTTGTAACTTGCTCTAAGGTGTAACTCTATAGGATCATATGTGATTAGTAATATCATTATATAATGAATATTGAGCCTACAGATATTTCAGTCTCCCACTTACACAAGACTCGTCATATATTTATATAGACAATGGTGACCATCTAGCAACATTTCACTACTCCCAATAACCTACTGTGAAGAATGCCATTCTTTTATATCTAATTCCCAAGAGCTCAAAGCTATAATTGATGTATAAGGTAAGTTTATCAAATATCCCTTTGTTACAGATATCATGCTAAACATGAGACTTGGATCGCAATCACTCTCACTTGGTGTTCAACTTTGGTTACCACACGGTGGATGTCTAACTCTCAACATATAAGAGGAACAAATCTCATATTGATTACATACGCCTCTTACATAGTTCACACTACACCTAAAAATAACCTTTATAGTTGTGTGGTTACGGATTAGTGTTTGACCACATCAAAACATAACACTCCCTACACTTAAGGCACACTATGTATCTCAGGTATTAAGGATACAAATATAGTATCTTATATCAAGTAGCACTCATGAAAGTGATCCATGAGGTGATCTTGATGTGGGTCGTTCGATACCAGTTCTTTGACAAGTACCTATGAATCTTGGTTACCACCACTTGCCTATTTCATCTGGTGAAAGTCAACCAATCTAATTCATATTAGTCTTACTTCACAAATGATCCCACAATTATAACCGAATATTAACTTTTAGAATAATAAGACTATTCACGGATTAAACATGTTAATATAGAACACAACAAGTATTGATATGAAGATCATTTCCCAATATATCTAAACAATATAATAGTTGTGGTTTTAGAATTCAAATATCCAAATACTAAATCCAAATCAAATCCCATTTCTAGAATAATAATTTTTTATTGTTGAAGTGTGGCCATTCATACTTAACTTTAGGAAATAATTTATTAATGGGTCTGTCCAAATTTAATTTGTGTGAATTCTGTGAATACTATTATCTCTATATTTAACTTTATTATAAGTATAGTTAAATATCTCGGAGAATATAATTGGCGTTCTTATGTGATTTTAAGTCTCTTAGCTTGATTAAGTATACTCTTAAAGTCACAAAAAGAATTATAGTTTATCCTTTAATGGAAGGACTAAACTTAGTTTTTCAATGAACTAATTCATCCAATCATATTTGATTAAATCTTCTGAAGTAATAGTGTATTCTGGTTTTGCAGTAGAATGTGTTATTATGTTTTTGTGAGACCTCTTTCCAACAAAACCCATTCTTCATTCCATATTGAAGTCATAATACAATTATAACTCATAATTATCTATATCTATTTTGAAGTCATCATGTTGTGTATCTCTTTACGTAAAGATATTTTTCTAAATTGATTATCTCATATACATTTTCTTAGTTCTTCTTAAGTACTCTTAGAATGTCCTTTTAGTCATCCAATGAATTACCTATGTATCTAATTGGTATCTTATGATATGTTTATAACATGATCATATACCAGGTCTTGTGCATAATATAGCATAAATGATAAATTCATTTGCCAAGAAAATAGAATATGAATCCTTTTATCTAACTCAACCCTATGGGTAGGTTATTTTGCGTCAGAATTTAGCTTCTCATGATTAAGTATGTATTGTTCATACAAGATTAGGAATATCACTGCTATTCCCACAAATTCTTAGTAAACATATATGTTATCTTCATTTTGATATAAAATCACACCTTGTGTTTTCATATTAAAATGACGATTTCAACCTTGAGATGTTTTCTTTATTTCCACAAATGGATCTTAAGGCTTACACTTTTTTGTTAGGATAACATGGATTAAGAAAACCCCTAGGCTAAGCTATATAGACATCTTCAAGTAGGTTTCCATTAAGAAAACAAGTTTTTGTTGAAATCTATTTGCCATATCTCATAATAAGAATATGTAGTTATGGTAAATAATATCCTTGTTAATATAATCATAGCTGCTTATGAAAAGGTTCGATCATAGTCAATGATATGATTATAATAATAATCATAGTCAATGACATGAGTATGAGAATATCCTTTTATAACAAGTCTTGCTAAATGTGTATAGATAGATCTCCATGTATGTATTCTTTCTAAAAGAATTAATTACTCATTTTATCCTTGCTATAGGGAGGAAGATTAATCAAGCGTATACTTGATTATTAGACATGGATTACATCTTAGTGTTCATGATTCAAAGTCATTTATCAGATTCAAGAACTGGTATAACATTTTGGTAATTGATGGATTTGCCATAAACCATCAAAAAGAACTCATCAATGATAGATTCCATATTTCTCATGTTGTATATTATTCCTGCCACTAATACGAACAATTTTTGTTTATGAATAGCTATTACTCATGTTTAAAAATTTCTTGTTGAAACTAGTGCCAACTACTGCTACATCAGTCTATAGTTCTTGAGTTGCTTCAAGTTCTATGTGCCTCCCACTTGCTTTGTCATTAGAAACTTGCATTCTGATAACTCAAATTTCATAGGAATAAGAGAACTTATTCTTGGTGGGGTTGTATAAATAATCTAAGAAAACTTTTAGAGTATTTTAGAAATATGTAATTAGTAAATTTTTGGTTTAAAAGCTTTAGTCTAACATATGCTTTAAATCCACAAAACATTTAGTAAGATAAGGATGGAGCATTTCCATACTAAATCTAATAAAGTGTTTTATCTACTCATCAGTTGGTGTAAGTATTCGAAATACAATTGATAGTGATTAAGGTATAATCCTAAAAATAATAAAGGAAGATAATGTCCACCGATTAGTAAATAAAGCATATTTAATAAGGTTTAGTTCATCCTTTATTACCACTAAGGCTTTAGATGGTTCTATTGATTTGTATCTCAGCTTTATATTTAAAAACTTTGAAAAAGGTTTCACAATGATGTTTTAACATGTAAAATATAATTACAACGACTATAGTTGTTAATAAAGTTGATTTGGTATCTTATGCTAAATCTTAGACATTCATTATAAAGGAAGTCATACATCATAGTGTATAGTTCCTTAATAATTATTTTCTCTACAATTTAGTGAAAATATAATTATGAATCTTATATTATATATATATATATATATATATATATATATATATATATATATATAAGATTAACATATGTTAAATAAACTACATTATTTACCTTCAAAAAGTCTTGATTGAATAATAATTAATTTGATTGGTATTATAATTATTAATTAGCAACGATTTTACATAAGGATAATGACTTAAAAGGGATACATACTTTTTGATCTGTACACATTCGGTCCCTGACTTTTTTGTCCATATTTACCCATTGGACTTGTTTTCGTGTACGTATTTACTCCGTATGATCGACTAATGCAGGTTAAGCCGGTCATCAAGGGTTTTACATGATTTTAAGAAAAATAAAAATACTTATGTGGCTATTACATGGAATAACCATCTTTCAACCCCTCAAGTAACAAGAACAATAACAAGTTCATGTCAACCAAGTGCCTGTGAATCTTCGTGTTAGAGTGCCTATGAACCTTGGTGTTATAGAGAGGAAGCCTTCAAGGGAGAAGGAAAGATTTGCGATCAGAACAAGGAAGAAGAAGAGGTTATTGAGGGTGGTGGGATGCCGGTGAAGAAGGATGCTAGGGTGTGGCTAGAGGTGTTGATTCAAGGTAATTCTCATGCTTTGTTTCTTCTCCTCTTTCTTTGGTTCTATGTGCAATTTTCGTACATCAATCTACCCCGATCTTGTATATAGATTCCGAATTAGAGAAAATCACTAGAGATAAAAGTCATGGGAAATTGTGTTTACTTTCCAGAGATGTATAATTGTCTTGATTTGGAGTTACATCAATCTAAAACCCTAATTGTTGGAATTTTCTCATTAAATCATTGTACTTTGGAATTGGAGTTTGAATAATCAAATAGCCATATTGACGTCACATTCCATAGTGGTTGTTAATTCATTCTTCTCCAGATTTATGGTCGGTTTTGAAGTGGTTTAATGGTGGAGAAAACCCTAACCCTAGTTGATGTTTTTATCTAAAAGGCATCATACTTTAGTTTCTCTTTAAAGTAACCTACTTTGGATCATGATTAATGTTGGAAATGGTAATTTACATTGTACACCACATAGCGACTGTTATGGACTTATTTTCTATGTTATAAGTCATTGTGGTTGTAACTTAATGGGTTAAGAAGCCATATAACCCATAATAACCAAAGCTAGAAATGTCACAAAATTGACCAATCTATCCCTGTTTTGTAAAAATCATAGAAAAAATATGGGACATCATTTTGAATCAAGACTAGTGTCCACAATTGCACATGGGAGTCTTTTTTATTTATATAGTTTTGCCCAAAAGCTGGAAATGAAACTAATTGGGAGAAAATCGCCATTTTCACAGACTAGTATGAAATGAGCTGCTATGAGATGCAGTTTTGTAAAATTAACCAAATATTGTAGAAAAATCGTATAAGGGCGTGTAAGTAGTCCTTGAAAATTTATTGACATGAACTACCAACATGTAATAAAACTTTGCAAAATATGGAGTTTTTGGAGGGAAAATCAAGTCCCGAACATACCATAATTTTGATGTAAAAATTGGAAATTTAACCCATAAGCCATTTGTATATTTGGGGTAGACAAGATTTCATAATTGGTCCCTGTGGTTTGAAAAATATCTCACTTTGAGGACTTTCAAGGAAAACGTCACGCCACTGGTCCCTGCGGTTTGCAAAATTACATGATAGGTCCTCCTACCGTCAAATCTAACTTTTCAACTGTTAGATTTTAATGAAAAAGACTATTTTACCCTTATACGAAATTTGCAATATACTACAAACCTCAAGAACCGTTTGTGTAATTTTGTAAATTTGAAATTTTGTATATATATAAATTATAAATATAAATGATATATATATATATATATATATATATATATATATATATATATATATATAGAGAGAGAGAGAGAGAGAGAGGTATGTTCAATCGAGAACAATTCTTAAATTGAGAACATTTGAGAACAATTTCGATTTTTTTAAAAACAAAATTACCAAAATAATTTTATTTCCTTATTTATTTTTCTTTTTTTCAAATTAAAAAGAAAATAAAAAATAACATACTGCGACATCCCCAATTTTCTCGGCCAGAAAAGACCGATTTCGTTTATGCTTTTTAAAATAAAAATCAGAGTAATCTTTCAAAAGGTGTTGCGGAATTTGTCCCCAAATAAAAACATGATAAAAATTTATCAAAACATTTCTTAAAGAAATAGATATTTTCATTATATATCAAAACCTCGGGATGTCATGTTCCGATACAGACCAAAAGCATAAACAGTACATTATAAGCCTTACAATAGATATATCCAAAAATCTCTCGTCATCGTCCAACTATGCTCTTGTTCCACTACTTGTAACATAAAAAGCTGAGTGGGTCAGGCTTGGAAGCCTGGTGAGCATATAGGGTTTTAACCCACAATAAATAAATTTATTATGTTTAAACTTCAAACAATCGACCCAATTTCCCATTCCCATTATCTTCTTTATTCATAAAGATCTTAAGAATCATCTGTCCTCCATTCATTAATTCCTAAGGATTATCCTAAGGAATAGGCACGGAGTCCATTGCTGCCCGAGATTTATAGAACAAGCACTAAGTCCATAGCTGCCAAGGTACTAAATCCATAGCTACCAATGTTCATCTATACGGTACTAAATCCATAGCTACCAACATCTATTCATTATCCTGAGGAATAAGCACGAAGTCCATCGCTGCCCGAGATTTATACAACAAACACTAAGTCCATAGCTGTCAAGGTTCATCTATATCACCTTTCTTCTCATCATCCAACTTATTTTTTTACCACACACCAACTATTTCATCTACCCACGTTTTACCCAACATATTTGTACATATAAAATACATATACAGTTCAAAACCTGTATAAAACATTCATTCAACATCCATCTTAAATAAACAAACAACATATATACACATAGCACATATTTTATATAAAATACTTCATATATACGTGTAAGATGAAAGTGACTATACACTCATCTTATTTAACGATAATCGGGCAGCACTTCGTTTGTTAAAACGATCATTTCCGATAAAACCGGGATGTTTTCTCAAAAATCGGGCTCCACGCGAGCAGAGGTTCGACTCGACAAACTCTTTTTCTTGGAGACTTCGGGGCTCCGGGCTTGCTTCGGGTGCTAGGGGTGTTCCCGAGGCTTCAGGAGGTGTAGGATAGGCTAAAAGTGGTATAGAGAGTGAAAGAGAATAAGATTTGTAAACAAAAATCTGGAGGTATCGCTTGCTATTTATAGGAGCCTGATACGCGGGGCGTACTGCCTTGCGAGCCACTACGTTGGGCGTACGAAGGGATCATATCAGACGCGTCAAGGCTACGACACCTGGCACTCATGCGAAGGAGTAGGGAGGATGACGGACTCCGGAACACTTACACGAGTACGCTGGGCGTACTCCGAATTTTCAAACTTCAAAAATTTGTAACTTTCGCATACGAGCTCCGTTTTTGACGTTCTTTATTTCCACGCGTAGGTGAGATCGTACTCTACAACTTTCGTTTAGACTCCGTCGGCTAATTTTTACTTTATTTTAAAGTTATATTTTTTAACAGGCCGGGACAGGAAAAGTTCGTTAAAAATTCATAACTTCTTCATCCGACGTCCGTTTTCGTCTGTCTTTTTACCGTTGAACTACTATCAACAAGATCTTCGATTTTTGTTTAGTTTGATTCGGCTAAAAATCACTCGATCTAAAATTCGAGTTTCGGGCTGCATACAGCTAAACTGAAACTTAGAAAAATCATAACATCCTCATACGAAGTCAGATTTGGACATTATTTTTATGCACGCTCTCGGTTTAACGAACACTACGACTTTTGTTTAGATCGCTAAGGCTAAAAAGCACTTTATTGTAAACTCACTTTTTACGTCACACAGCGTCGTGCCGGTTCTGTCGCGAAACTTCGGCAGGTCATAACTTCTTCGTTATAACTCGGATTTCGGTATTATCTATATCTCCGGAATCCTTGTTTCAACCACTACAACTTTATTCATAGATATCGTCTATATCTAACATCTATTTTCGACGCTTATTTTTATCCTTAATTTATTATATCATCATAATAAAATATAAGACACATAAATTCACATAATTCATTCTTATTACTTCAAAACACGTTACAATAGTTGACCTAGACTATTACATCGTCTTTAATGCTTAGCCCAAAAACACGGGCGTTACACTTACCCACCCCACCCCACCCTACGAACCCAACCTTACTACCCCCCCCCCACACACACACACACAGACTCTCTCTCTCTCTCTCTCTCTCTCTCCCTCTCTCTCTCGCGCGCGCCATGGATGTCGGAAAAAATTACCGACATCGGAGATGAAATCCACACAACCGTAGATCTGTTCGGCACTCACGTCCTCACCTTCTTCGCCGCCAACAACGGAGGAGTATTGGAAAATATCGTCGGGTGGTTCATGAAAGAGGTCCAAGTTGCAGAGTCGCTTGAGGTCTTGTTTTAATCGTATACCGTGGTGGTCACCATTGAACTCATGGGGCTGAGGTAGGAGACTTAAAAGCTTCATATTAACAGTATTTCTTCTTCTTTCTCTCTGTGCCCTAAATCGATTTGTCGTTTCCATCTCCACATGACGATCGTCAACTACTGGATTCTAAGGTTTAATTCATAATAATTGTAACTTCAACTGCTAAATGTGGATTTAATTACTTATACAGACTGGTGATCGATCAAAAGTTGTATTTCTTGGGGATGTCGATCACATCTGCAACATATACCTTTGTGATCGTCAATGTCCTTCCTGCCCTCACCTTCGTGCTGGCAGTAATTTACAGGTAGTATTTTCATGATTAATTAAGTTCGGACTCTCAAATAATCGATGGAACTTGTTCTTAATCTCTTGATATATAACTTAAGGATTTTCTATTGTGATTCAGGTTAAAAGGTGAATCTGAAATGTATAGCTAGGTAAGAGAAAGTAACTGGAACGGTGATTACATTGATCGGTGCAATGGTGATGATTTTGTATAAAGGACCAATTGCTTGACTTGAAATTTGGGTCAACTAACTTGCTGATTCAATTCACTAGGTATATCTATTATTTTTTCCCTCTCCTTCTCGGATCTCCTTCTTAATCATCAGTCATCCTTGTTAGATTCACTTAAATAATTTTGATTTATCACTGATAAAAACTTGAGTTGAATGGAATCTAATATGAAATGGTTTAAAAGAATCATAGTTATCCAGACTCTTACAAGTAAATCCGTTAAACCTTTTAAAAAGGCATCTAGAATTGTAAAAGCATCTAGAACTATACTTTGTTTAATCAAATAATTCTACAGTAATTCTTGAGGAATTGATACAGGATGTACACCTGATTATCTATTCCTTTTGCAAACAATTCTTGTGTATTTAAAACTTTTATACAAATGATTAATGGATCTTAAGGAGCTCATTTTTATCTGGGAAGTGGTATTATGCGTTGGTAAGTATATTATTATTATTATTATTATTATTATTATTATTATTATGTTTTTATTTTTTTATGACCCTTCAAAAAAAATTATATTATTTTTGTTATTTATTTATTCGTCTTTAGATCAAATGATAAAAATAGTATATATATTTAAAATTGAATGCCATCTACTTTTTCAAGTTTTTAAATCATAAATATATTAAATACCATTAAAATTTTTCTAATATTAAAATAATATTTAAGCAAAAAAATGATATACGAAGGTTTGAATCCATTTTACATTATAGTTGACATGTTTGACTATCCCATACTTATATGAAATTAGTGTACATTAAATCCGAATTTTATTGGTCGTCAATCTTAAAGTTCGATGATTAACTTTCTTCAAACTGTATTTTTATTTTAAATTAATTTAGGTTCCAATTTTCCATTTTGGAATGTCGAACGGAATATAGAATTAAACATCTTTATGGAGATTATAAAAACTATGTTTTTGATGGTTTTGACCTCAATCGTTAATCGCATAAATCATATGTGATTATATGTATTTAATTATATAAATCATATATGATTAAATACATATAATCACATGTGATTTATATGTATCTACTCACATATGATTTATGTGGTCAAGTTTCCTATTCACATTATCGGCTCAATAGTTTTTTTGTATTTAATCACATGTGATTATATGTATCTAATCACATATGATTTTTATGTACAATATTTGTTTTACGTTTTCAATTAAGTATTATCATGTATTTAATCCTGATAGAATAAAAGAGTTGTAGATCGATAGATTCCAAACATAAAAACAATATTTAATCAAGCAAAAGAACACGAGAATGTATCAATGGTGTTGAATGATTAATAACTCACACCTCAGAAGAGCTCAATGAAGAACTTCGACCGTAGAGGTGTGCTAGGGTTACAATGCAAGTAATTAATGAGAATAATCAATCTAAAAGTTATACATGCATGCAATATTTATATGCTAACCCTAATGAATATTGTCACACCCCCAAACCAAGGATGGCGGAAACGTCCGGGGGTGGAGGACTTCATGTATAGTATCACAACAACGAGTATAATAGTGCTTAAAGTAAATACAACCATCATAAATATAATTGAAAAAGTTACACCAAAGCATATGTTTACATGATTCAAATCAATTACATTATGATGACAAAATGTACTGTTTGACGATTTATCGTCCCATCCTCAAAATGCTGTTGGTTTTCCTGTTTCACTGATTTCCTGAGAATACAAGTAGTTTTGAAAAAGTATCAACAATTAAGTTGGTGAGTTCATAAGAGTTTTGTTTGAGGAAGAAATCGTTTTCCTTGTAAAAGCGATAGAGTATGATTTCCAGAAAATCCAATATTTTCTTAGTTAAGTGTGGAATGAATGCTCCTATGTTATGCGATAATGAACCCTAGAAGGACCCATAGATTCCTTCTATAATCGCCCAATGTATATAAGTTATATAAAATTTAAGTTAAATAAACCGTCGAATATAATGGGTCTGCCCTAGGTCCACAACCAAACAAGGAACAGGAAGTAAGGCGGGCCCACCAATTCTAAGTCGATTATGACTAGATTCTTATATAACTCTAGCATATACACTTAGCAATTATAGCTGAAGACTAACAATTCTAGATGAAATATAGTTTTTAACAGAGATATGATTCCAAAGAAAATCCTATATTTTCCTTATAAGAGTTATGTGGTCCTAAATCCCAGGACCGAAAATAAACAAGTATTTTTCATACTTAAAGATATAAAAGTGGTTTTAAATCGGCATAAAACCCTTTTTAAAGTTAGGTAGTCCTAAATCCCAGGACCGAAAATAACCAAGTATTTTACCATACTTAAAGTAATTCTTGCAAGTTTAAATCGGCATAAACTCGTTTAGTTTAGAAGTAAAACCCCTTTTCAAAGTAGAAGTTTCCATGTAAACTTAAAAGATTGTTAACTACCTATGTGAGTCGCTATAACCATACTATGACGAGAAATAACCTGCACAACGTTTTTCAGACGTTAAGATACTATGACTCTTGTCACCCGTAGACCTGCAGGTCCCACTGTAGCTAGCAGCAAGGTGTGGGGTGTCAAACCCAATATAGATCTATACACAATTATCACGCTCTCCCTACAAGAGACTCTGGTTATAACTTACAGGACTTGGGATCCCGTACTCGAACGTACGGGGAGAGAATTGTCTCACAACCTAAGTTAACTAGTTTACACATAGTTTGATATTAAAACCTCTTCCGTGAAGGAAGTAAAATCACCTTTTCTGGATAAATTAGTGATATGAAATCCTTAACTATTACTATTATAGTTTATTACGTAAGATATGAAAAACCCATTTGTTTTGAGAGTAAAACCTTTTTCATGTAGTAAAAATCCATAAACTATACTTATTGAAGTTTATTATATGTATTCGAAATGAATGAGTAAACTTTATCATGAATGACTAAATTTCAGTTTATGATGATAAACTAACAAGAAAATACATTCAATATTTAGAACTTATTGTTATACACTTTGCTCAACATAATACAAAGTGTTATGAAAGTTATAATATGTTAACTAGTTTTTAACCGTTCTGCACTGTTTTAGAAAAATCATACGAAGTCGAAAACTGAATCCGTAAATCCTGAGAGTTCATAAAATGTGTCTAGTTTGTTCATAATTTTTATTATGATTTTTGGAAGCCTTTAACTTGTGTTAAAATGTTCATATTCACAGACTGGTCCGAATTCGTTTTTGAAATGATAGGCAGGTTTGTAAAAATCACCATAATTTGTAGAAAAATCGTATGGAGATGTGCAAGTAGTCATTTTAAAGGTATGAACCTGAACTATTTGCATATTATACAGTTTTGAAAGATATTAAGTTTAAGTTAGTCAAAACAGTCCGTGAATAAGACTCAACTTTTCTGATGAAAGCTGTTGTTTGAGTTTAGTTAAGTTTTTGGTATTTTAACTTGTATTCCCCCCCCCCCCTGAAAACTGAAGAAAACATGAAAATGTAGGGGTATGAACTCACCTTGAGTGATTTCAGTAGATGGATGATGGAGAAAAGTAGTGCTCAACTCAAGAACACTTGGGAGATGCTTGAAGATTTGAAGATCTAACACAAATATGACGATATTTGTGTAAGCAATCTATGATTTGGATGAAAGATAGTAGAATATGTAAGTGTAGGAGGAAGATACTTACCAAATGTAGAAGGAAAGCTCGGAAACAAGCCTTGAATCTCGGAATCTAGAGAGAGGAAGTGAGAGAGAATGAAATTGTCACTTGGTGGAAAATGGAGTAATGTGAGGAGAGAGGAGAGTTTTCCAGCTCTTGACCAAGTGTGTGGCTGAAAAATGGTGGGAAAAGTACTATGGAATGACTAGGTATGGTGGAAGGACAAGGGGTTGTACTATGGAGGTATGAGGAGGTTGCTTGTGTCCTTGTCCAAAGGATAAGTCAACACTCCACCTAAATATCTCACCAAATAGATTTTATTCTTAGGCAATGATTTTCCCCAAAATATAGTTAAGATATGAATATTTGGGGTTTATTATGTTAAAATACGAGTTTGGGTGAAAATCCCGCGTTAAAATCACGGAAAACGGGCTTAAAATGGAGTCGTGGTCGAAAATCGGGCAAATATACGAAATTCCGAAATTCAGGCCGAGGATGCGAAGGTTCGGCTCCTTAGGAGCTTAGAACCGAAGGTGAGGCTCGGTTGTGCATGGGAACCGAGAGTAGAAGAGGAACCGAGAGTGGAGGGGTTCGGCTGCGCAGGCTCGCTCCTCGGACAGAAGGTGGGAAGTCTTCTCGGACCGAAGGTAGGAAGGGAGAGTCTCGGTTCGAAATTGTCAGAGGACCGAAATAGACCGAACGCTCGGTCCATTTCGGTTGAGAGGGTTTCGGTTCTTAGGAGGTTCGGCTCCTAAGAGGTTCGGCTCCTAAGAGGAGTTTCGGCTCCTAAAGGCTGTTTTTCGCGTAGACTTCCGTTTTCGAGCGGTTTTCGACTAATTTAAGGGTCGGGATGCCTCGAGTGATTATAAGGAGTTGAGAGAGATTTTGAGAGAGATTTGGGAGAGATTTGACATACTTGGAGAGATTTGACATACAGAGAGAGATTTGGGAGAGATTTCACATTCTTGAAGAGATTTCTCATACAGAGAGAGATTTGGGAGAGATTTCACATTCTTGGAGGGATTTCTCATACACAGAGAGATTTGGGAGAGATTTCACATTCTTGGAGAGATTTCTCATACAGAGAGAGATTTGGGAGATATTTCACATTCTTGGAGAGATTTCTCATACAGAGAGAGATTTGGGAGAGATTTCACATTCTTGGAGAGATTTCTCATACAGAGAGAGATTTGGGAGAGATTTCACATTCTTGGAGAGATTTCTCATACAGAGAGAGATTTGGGAGAGATTTCACATTCTTGGAGAGATTTCTCATACAGAGTGAGATTTGGGAGAGATTTCACATACTTGGAGAGATTTAGGAGAGATTACACACACTTGTAGCGATTTCTCTTGCTTAGAGAGTTTTGGGAGAGTTAGAGTGAAAGAGATTGGGAGAGACTTCTTTTGTGACCTTTTTGAGTGTTTGGCTTCGTAACGCAAGGTTTGTACATCCCGTTAAAACTCGTTATGATTGTTATATGCCCCTGAGGGTTAAGGAATAATGTTTTATCGAGTAGTTTCATCACTTGCCCTGATTAGGGTTTAGAATTTCAGAACACGTGAAAACTCTAAGTGATACTTTGTATTAAGATTGCGAGTTGTTCAATAAGAAACATAATGGAAACCCTAATGTACAAGGGTTAGATGAGTTGACCGGTTTGACTCGTTGTCTTTGGTTGACTTTGACTTGGCCAAAAATTGACGGTTGTCACATCATCCCCCCGTTAGAAAGAATTTCGTCCTGAAATTAGTGTTTCGACTGGGACTTCAAGAATTTGGAGGAAAGATAGGGGAACTTTTCGTAGTATAAGGAATTGATATGGTGGAGAACAACCCGCTTGATGTTAAATGACGACCTTGGAATTTCTTATTGTAACTTGAGCTGAGTCGATTTAAAGGAGTTATTGTTTTGGAATGATAGTGTATTTTACGTGTGCCTTTATGCTCTCCGCTTTATACTTGGTATTACCACTATGAATATTTTATAATGTAGTTAGCGAGTTCCAGCATTACGAATGTTTCAACAAATTGTGACGAAATTTGCATTATAAGTCCTACCAGTTCTTTTATAATCGCTTGGTGTAAACTAGTCGTATATCATTAAGATTGCAAGGGCATTCGGATGGGTGACCCCGCCTTAAGCTCACAACCAAACAAGGAACAGGAAATGAGGCGGAATCACACATTCTAAGTCCATAAAATCTTAATGATATAGGACCATAATGTTTACACTAGCCATCGCAGATTTACTAGTAAAGACCCTGCATTTTTTTATATAGATGATAAGACTTATTTGTGTTTTGCCGTGTTCTCGAGATGCTTTCAGCCTTTCTCGAATTTGTACTAAGTCATAAGTGATAACTTCTCCTCGGAGCGCTGCATAGGGTCTGCTTTAGTGTTTCTCGTTTGATTAAATCGGTAGGGAACATATGGGTTCGGTTTACACGACTAGACTTATTGGGATGATAGGGCGTTCACTTGCACTCCCGGGGTAACCTGGTCCCGAAGTTCATGGTAGGACTCGTACCTGGTCCATCTATCATCAACTTGCACATATAGGTCGTATGTAATTAAGGTTGGTGAGACAGTTGGATGGGTGACTCTGCCCCAAGTCGACAACCAGGAAAGCAACAGGAAATAGGGCGGAAGCACACATCCAATGTTCGTAGAATCTTAATTATACATTATCCTCGCGTATACACGTAGTAGTGGTAGACTAACTGTACTCGTCCCAAGCTTCTGTGCTTGAACCTTATCTGCTGCATGCGTGACATTCCCGAAGGGTCTTCTGTAGATACTTGTGGTAAGGTTTCAGAAGGTATAATACTCCTCTGGTGAGTGTTTTTAGGGTTTCGCAGCGAGAGATGGCCCGGAGGTCCGTGTTGGATTTATGTTTATGAGAAACGAAGGTTTTTCGAGATTAGGTGAAAGGTCTTTTCGTAGCCGTTTAGTCAGGAAAGTGAGGACTATATCAATTGAAATCGAATGACGACAACATTATCTTTTTAGGTAAAACATGTGTTAAGCTGTATTCGTAAGAAGTGCTCATTAGGGTGATAGAGTATCTTGTGTTTCTTTTCAGTGTGTTCCGTTTCGTTCGATGTTATTATTACTGCAGATGATTCCTACCACAGCGTCTAGCACTGGTAGTGAGTGTGTTCTGATAGCTAGCAATGATACTTGATATCATGATCCCTGACAGGTCACTCTATGGTCGAGCGGTATATGTAAGTCGCATGTAATTTGATATTGGTGAAATCGTCGAGTGGGTGGCTCCACTCAAATCCCACTACTAGATATGGAACAGGAGTCAGGATGGAATTATTTGCTTTAAGTCTTTAGTATTTTGATTATAATTAACCCCGATGTATGCACAAAGTCATCACAGCTTACAGGTAATGATCCTAAGGTCATATATGAATGTCTTTGATTTGATTCGAACGAGAGAGTATTTTAACTACTTTCAGAAAGACGGTAATTTTAGCAATCATACCAAATTCATTACAAACATATGGTACTTAAACGTTTTTGTCGTTGGAAACATTACAAAAGTCCTACTAGGCTTCCGCTTGTTCAGTTGTCACACTCCTCCTGCTCCTCCGTCATTCTTCTCGGTTGGACAGTCTCTCTTGAAGTGTCCCGTTTCACCACATAGGGAGCATACTGGACTTACACCAGTATTGGTGGTTGAAGCGATGCGCTGGGTCGGGGTCCTGCAGAATCGGACGGTATGCCCTTTCTTGTTGCAGTTGATACAGCGTGGAATCCGGCAAGCTCCTCTGTGATGGTAGTTACACTTGTTACACTTTGGAAGTGTTCCCATATATTGCATGTCTGGTGCTTGAGCGATAGATGTTGTGGCTGATGTCGAGGTATGTGTGGTGACTGCTGTCGTAATTGTAGGGGTGGCCATGGGTTGTCGTCTTTTAGAAAATCTTTGAGATTGGTTGCGCTCCTTTTTGTTCCAAAACTTTCGCTTCTTGTTCGTAGGTTTGTGGCCTGAGGCGCCTTCATTGGCAGACACCCGCCGGTGTTCCTGATTGTTACAACGATTTATATTGTCGGTACCGCTTCCATCTCTGCTGGCATTGTTAGCATTGAGTTGCGCCATGACGGCTGTCACGGCTGTCGTGACTGCAGCTTGAAAAGTAGCAGAGTCTATCTGCAGGGTTGGCGCCTTGCTAGTTGGTTGGTTGCCTCTTGGTGAAGACATAGCTCTGTTTCACGATGAAAAAACGACTTCGTGAGTGGGGATAATTATCTCAAGTGCATTCTTACGATTTATATTCACATATATAAATTTTTGCACATTGCTGTACTATTCTTAGTGTTTCTGCTAACGTTCCTGAGACGGAGTTATGGTAGTGGGCAGAAGTAGGTTTCGTACAGGCGTTAAGCTTTACTCATCTTAGGATCATGTTTGTCCAAACACATTTAGCTGAGGAGTTTTGATAGGATCCGGTGTATTAGTGCTCGTATGATCGCACCCTATAGGTCTACGAAGAAGGCACCTTTCCACCAAAATATTTAAAGGTGAGGCGATAATGAGTTTTTAGAATGGCCATACGTCGCGAGTTTTCTAACTAAGTTTATCTTAGTTCAATTTGTAACGTATTTCGGTTGTTTATGGTGTTCTGAAAACAGTTCATAACGAGAGTCTATATCTGATAAACTCATGTATTTTAGTAGTTCTGTATCCAAGTGAAATCTTGTAATTTGGTCCAAGCTAGGTCCTTCTTACGACCAACTGATGTATGCTTAGTTATAAAATTAAGACTAAATAGACCTTCGAGTCTGTTAGGTATGTCCTAAGCCCATCTTGTTGATATGATTCTAGTAATTATGGTTTCGGAGAAAATTTTGACCTCGATGCAGGTATACCTCACATCCATGCAAGGAAAAGTTTTGATAGCAAATAGATCTCTCGATTAGTATAACCGTTTAAATCGCAGTGTTGTGCTTACACATAGAATAGAAGAGCACCAATGCATACTCATGAACCTAATTTACAAGGTCTTGTGAGCGATATGAACTCTACTCACGACGATCCGTCCCTTGCGATGCCTGAGGCAAAGTCGATGCACCTTGCAGCTCTGCCAATCGACGCTTGGCTGCAACCATTCTCTCTTCGAATGCCGTGTGCCTACCCTGCTACTCTTTTGCCTCTGCCCGAGCGGCGATAAGGTCTTAAAAAAGAGAGTTGGTCTCTGAAATAGTAGTCTCTTTCCGAGTCTTGGGTACGTGAGACGGTAGGGTCTGTAGTAGCGCGCAGTTTTCGAACTCGGTTTGCAGTCTCCCTGTTTTAATCCCCGATGTTCGCGATCCGCCGGGTCTTTGCCGGGAGGGCTCTGTTAGTCGGTCCCCCGTGGTTGAGGTCATAGCACCCTCGTTGGTCTCCACATGGTGATTGCTGTCATTGCCGTCGACTCCAACCCTCGATCACGGTTGCCCAACGGGGCACAAGTCCGATGTAGTCGAAACGGTTCGCGGGAACCCTGGCTATGCATGGAGGGTTGATTACCTCCGGTTCCGCTTCTGATTCTTCTCATAACCATCCACCATTTCACTGGTTGGGAAAATAGGGGTCGCCTGGTAAGTAGGATCTTGCTATGTTATACGTGCGAGAATAGGAGTGGGAGAGATAATTAATTGGCGTCTAATCCTATAATTACTTATAGGGGGTGATCCTTATCAGTCACGTCTATACTCACATAGTGCATACCAGTTATACATAGTCTGGGATAGAATAGACCTTCGAATAAATGACTCTACTCTAAGTCCACAACCAAACAAGGAACAGGAAGTATAGCAATAGTCATAGATTCTGAGTCTATAATATCTTTAATTATGTATAACCTTGGTGTATGCACTCAGTCGTTAAAGACCTACTAATAGGGGTCTTTAGTTTTCACATAAGTTGGTTATGGTATCACAAAATACTCCTATAGTATTTTAATGTTTGACTTATGCTTTTCAATGTTTGTTTGTAGATAGAATTGGTAAGTTTTCGACTTGTTGCAACGCCACAACCATTCCCGGGCATATGCTAATCACCTCTGGGTTAGACATAGTTGATCAGGCTATGTCATTCCCAGACCTGACTATACATCCCCAAGCCTACTTGTGCCATTCAACAATCATTACTTTTGTTTTGTTCTAGAATGATGCTGACCTTAGTATGTATGCATGCATGTATACTTTTAACAAGAAACTATTTATTTCTAAAAGTATAGTTATTTGAAAAATGTTAAATCAGAGACCTTAGTCCCAATGCATTTATAGTTTGTATATCTTATGTGGTTCGATATACTTAGTTCACTATAAACAATGCTCTGATACCAATCTGTCACACCCCCAAACCAAGGATGTCGGAAACGTCCGGGGGTGGAGGACTTCATGTATAGTATCACAACAACGACTATAATAGTGCTCAAAGTAAATACAACCATCATAAATATAATTGAAAAAGTTACACCAAAGCATATGTTTACATGATTCAAATCAATTACATTATGATGACAAAATGTACTGTTTGACGATTTATCGTCCCATCCTCAAAATGTTGTTGGTTTTCCTGTTTCACTGATTTCCTGAGAATACAAGTAGTTTTGAAAAAGTGTCAACAATTAAGTTGGTGAGTTCATAAGAGTTTTATTTGAGGAAGAAACCGTTTTCCTTGTAAAAGCGATAGAGTATGATTTCCAGAAAATCCAATATTTTCTTAGTTAAGTGTGGAATGAATGCTCCTATGTTATGCGATAATGAACCCCAGAAGGACCCATAGAATCCTTCTATAATCGCCCAATGTATATAAGTTATATAAAATTTAAGTTAAATAAACCGTTGAATATAATGGGTCTGCCCTAGGTCCACAACCAAACAAGGAACAGGAAGTAAGGCGGGCCCACCAATTCTAAGTCGATTATGACTAGATTCTTATATAACTCTAGCATATACACTTAGCAATTATAGCTGAAGTCTAACAATTCTAGATGAAATATAGTTTTTAACAGAGATATGATTCCAAAGAAAATCCTATATTTTCCTTATAAGAGTTATGTGGTCCTAAATCCCAGGACCGAAAATAAACAAGTATTTTTCATACTTAAAGATATAAAAGTGGTTTTAAATCGGCATAAAACCCTTTTTAAAGTTAGGTAGTCCTAAATCCCAGGACCGCAAATAACCAAGTATTTTACCATACTTAAAGTAGTTCTTGCAAGTTTAAATCGGCATAAACTCGTTTAGTTTAGAAGTAAAACCCCTTTTCAAAGTAGAAGTTTCCATGTAAACTTAAAAGATTGTTAACTACCTATGTGAGTCGCTATAACCATACTATGACGAGAAATAACCTGCACAACGTTTTTCAGACGTTAAGATACTATGACTCTTGTCACCCGTAGACTTGCAGGTCCCACTGTAGCTAGCAGCAAGGTGTGGGGTGTCAAACCCAATATAGATCTATACACAATTATCACACTCTCCCTACAAGAGACTCTGGTTATAACTTACAGGAATTGGGATCCCGTACTCGAACGTACGGGGAGAGAATTGCCTCACAACTTAAGTTAACTAGTTTACACATAGTTTGATATTAAAACCTCTTCCGTGAAGGAAGTAAAATCACCTTTTCTGGATAAATTAGTGATATGAAATCCTTAACTATTACTATTATAGTTTATTACGTAAGATATGAAAAACCCATTTGTTTTGAGAGTAAAACATTTTTCATGTAGTAAAAATCCATAAACTATACTTATTGAAGTTTATTATATGTATTCGAAATGAATGAGTAAACCTTATCATGAATGACTGAATTTCAGTTTATGATGATAAACTAACAAGAAAATACATTCAATATTTAGAACTTATTGTTATACACTTTGCTCAACATAATACAAAGTGTTATGAAAGTTATAAGTTGTTAACTAGTTTTTAACCGTTCTGCACTGTTTTAGAAAAATCATACGAAGTCGAAAACTGAATCCGTAAATTCTGTGAGTTCATAAAATGTGTCTAGTTTGTTCATAATTTTTATTATGATTTTTGGAAGCCTTTAACTTGTGTTAAAATGTTCATATTCACAGACTGGTCCGAATTCGTTTTTGAAATGATAGGCAGGTTTGTAAAAATCACCATAATTTGTAGAAAAATCGTATGGAGATGTGCAAGTAGTCATTTTAAAGGTATGAACCTGAACTATTTGCATATTATACAGTTTTGAAAGATATTAAGTTTAAGTTAGTCAAAACAGTCTGTGAATAAGACTCAACTTTTCTGATGAAAGCTGTTGTTTGAGTTTAGTTAAGTTTTTGGTATTTTAACTTGTATTCCCCCCCCCCCCCCCTGAAAACTGAAGAAAACATGAAAATGTAGGGGTATGAACTCACCTTGAGTGATTTCAGTAGATGGATGATGGAGAAAAGTAGTGCTCAACTCAAGAACACTTGGGAGATGCTTGAAGATTTAAAGATCTAACACAAATATGACGATATTTGTGTAAGCAATCTATGATTTGGATGAAAGATAGTAGAATATGTAAGTGTAGGAGGAAGATACTTACCAAATGTAGAAGGAAAGCTCGGAAACAAGCCTTGAATCTCGAAATCTAGAGAGAGGAAGTGAGAGAGAATGAAATTGTCACTTGGTGGAAAATGGAGTAATGTGAGGAGAGAGGAGAGTTTTCCAGCTCTTGACCAAGTGTGTGGCTGAAAAATGGTGGGAAAAGTACTATGGAATGACTGGGTATGGTGGAAGGACAAGGGGTTGTACTATGGAGGTATGGGGAGGTTGCTTGTGTCCTTGTCCAAAGGATAAGTCAACACTCCACCTAAATATCTCACCAAATAGATTTTATTCTTAGGCATAGATTTTCCCCAAAATATAGTTAAGATATGAATATTTGGGGTTTATTATGTTAAAATACGAGTTTGGGTGAAAATCCCGCGTTGTGCATGGGAACCGAGAGTAGAAGAGGAACCGAGAGTGGAGGGGTTCGGCTGCGCAGGCTCGCTCCTCGGACAGAAGGTGGGAAGTCTTCTTGGACCGAAGGTAGGAAGGGAGAGTCTCGGTTCGAAATTGTCAGAGGACCGAAATAGACCGAACGCTCGGTCCATTTCGGTTGAGAGGGTTTCGGTTCTTAGGAGGTTCGGCTCCTAAGAGGTTCGGCTCCTAAGAGGAGTTTCGGTTCCTAAGACGAGTTTCGGCTCCTAAGAGGGGTTTCGGCTCCTTAAGGCTGTTTTTCGCGTAGACTTCCGTTTTCGAGCGGTTTTCGACTAATTTAAGGGCCGGGATGCCTCGAGTGATTATAAGGAGTTGAGAGAGATTTTGAGAGAGATTTGGGAGAGATTTGACATACTTGGAGAGATTTGACATACTTTGAGAGATTTGACATAGAGAGAGAGATTTGGGAGAGATTTCACATTCTTGGAGAGATTTCTCATATAGAGAGAGATTTGGGAGAGATTTCACATTTTTGGAGAGATTTCTCATACAGAGAGAGATTTGGGAGAGATTTCACATTCTTGGAGAGATTTCTCATACAGAGAGAGATTTGGGTGAGATTTCACATTCTTGGATAGATTTCTCATACAGAGAGAGATTTGGGAGAGATTTCACATTCTTGGAGAGATTTCTCATACAGAGAGAGATTTAGGAGAGATTTCACATACTTGGAGAGATTTGGGAGAGATTACACACACTTGTAGCGATTTCTCTTGCTTAGAGAGTTTTGGGAGAGTTAGAGTGAAAGAGATTGGGAGAAACTTCTTTTTTGACCTTTTTGAGTGTTTGGCTTCGTAACGCAAGGTTTGTACATCCCGTTAAGTCTCGTTATGATTGTTATATGCCCCTGAGGGTTAAGGAATAATGTTTTATCGAGTAGTTTCATCACTTGCCCTGATTAGGGTTTAGAATTTCCGAATACATGAAAACTCTAAGTGATACTTTGTATTAAGATTGCGAGTTGTTCAATAAGAAACATAATGGAAACCCTAATGTACAAGGGTTAGATGAGTTGACCGGTTTGACTCGTTGTCTTTGGTTGACTTTGACTTGGCCAAAAATTGACGGTTGTCACAAATATCCACGGTCGGACAGGCCCAAACCGGGTAAACTAATTGGACTTAAGACCGAGCCCAAAGACGCAACACCAGACCCAACAATCTCCCCCTTTGCGTCAATTGAGGCGAGAGACTACTTCGGTTGAGTGACCTTGGTCTTCTTCACAACTTTGAACAACCGAGGGATGATCGCAAGAAGTGTTTGTCGAAACTGAATATACCACCGAAGCATATCAGTAAACAACTTCTTGTCAGCTTCACTGTTCTGATTACACCTATGTATGATCTCCAAAATGTGCTCCAAACAGGAAGTTGAAAATAGATGTTAGTCAATCAGAGCGAACAAGGGTTTCTGACCTTCGCTCCTCATAAACATAACAGTGTGAAATTTAGGATCGATCTTTCCCCTAACCATTTTATTCACGTCGCTTGCCCTCCCCATCGGATTTATAGTGGTCTTCTTGTGAATTGCAGAAGCGATCTCCTGATCCATCTTTGCGACTTCGTGAATGTAACATACAAGCATTCACTTGATGTGATCAATGATTGGCTGATACTCGTGTGGATTGGTAAGCAAAATGTTATTGAGGAGTATCCAGTCGTGAGGATTCAGGTTCGACAGGTCAGCCAGGGAAATCATATGGACCGAGCTATCCGAGCCTCGGGTCACTTTGAATTTAACGTTGATGAATTTCCCCGCCGACGTGGGCTTCAACACCTTGACCGTTGTAAATTTCTGTGTGCTCCAGGTCAGGTATTGTGGTTGAGCAAATTCGAGATAATACTCAAGCAAATCCCGATCTACCTTCGGGTCTGGAGAAGGAATGCCTGCCGTCGACTCAAAACAATGAAAAACAAATGCCTTTCGCGTGATTGGCATATCAAATTGTGAGTCCCTAGAGTTCTCAAGGCCGAACGAAATTACAGGCTCAAGCCAATGAGTGCTCGGTGCATCAATAACCTCCCCGAGAAGTGATTCTAAAGTCCACTCAGGAAACATGGACTTCCTCTGATTCAACAATTCATTCGCCTTCATTTCCTTCTCAAGAAGATCCATCTTCTCCCGAATCTCTTAATCAGTAGGCTTAGTTTTCTGATCAAGTTTAGAAGCATTCTTTTTGGTATTTTCTACCATATCATCATCATCATCATCATCATCATCTTCAACATCATCTTCTCCTATCTTCTTCTTTCTTTTATCCCTCATACTAACCGAAGCTTCATTACCCTTCGGTTCAGTAGCAACAACTTTTGGTTTTGGAGGGGGTTGAGATTGAACTTTGCTTTGAGTAACTTTTTCTCCCCCTTGTTTCGGATGGACACCAGTCTCCAGAACACCTTCGATTCGGCTCAAAACATCCAAAGCAGGTCTTAGCTTTTCAGCCAAGTGGTGCCTGATGGAGATAGTCAGAATAGAGTCGTGAGCTTCCAGTAGATGTAGGAGAATAGAATGCACATCACCAACTGAGCTTTTAATGACCTCCCGCTCAGATTTTAAATCTTCAATTTCCTTGGTGGCATTTCTGAGCTTGAGATTCTGGATTTTCAGTTGGGAAGTTCGCTTGTCCAGCTCATCCATGACTTTGTTTTCCATAGCAAGCTCAGCTTCAAGTTGAGTCAAACGATCATCAACCGAAGTGTGAAGCTCTTTGTTAGAAGCTTCAATCGCTATACGTGCCGCTTCAAGATTTTTCTTCTCGGCCTCCAGCGAACGTGTAAGATGATCAACAGAAGCGTTCACTGTCTGAGCATTCTTCTGAGCCGCTGCTTGTAGAGAATCCAAGAAAAATTGAGCCTCTGAAATTAGTTTTTCGACTTTTGCGGTCGTTTCCTTGCAATCTTTTGTTGAAGCTTCAACGGCAATCGAAGCTTTTTGGCAAGTTGAGGTGGAGGCTTCAATAGCTTTGGCAGCATTGTAAATAGAGGCCTCATGATCTTTAACAACTGAGGAGAACAAATATTTGAGAGCAGCTTTTGAGTATGCACCAGTAGAAGATGAAGAAACAAGATGATCAAGCTTTTCAGTGATATCCTTGAGATGTTTCTTGGTAATCGGGGCGTCATCATCTTCGTCACTTTGCACTCGATAAGGACTGAAGTAAGTGGAATCAAACTCCAAGTCCTCACCGCCAAGAACAGGTTCAGGTGATGGAGGTGTGGTTAAAGGCGTTGAGGTAACGGGTGGAGTAGGACTTACAGTAGATGCCCCCGTATCAGATACGTTGATATGAACAATGGGTTCGGGTGTAGTGGTGGTTGTGGTAGTAGTGGCTGTAGAGAACAATGGTGGTGGTATGGGGATGGATGAAACGATTGTAGATGTTATAGGTGGAGGACAAGGAGCGATGGTAATAGGAACCGAAAGGGGAATAGTATGTGGAGGCGAGGTTCGGTTGCTATATTCAATAGGTGAGGATGGAGGCGAATTACCTCGAGATGGACTATCGGTTTCGGTGGCTTCATCATCAGTGGACTCAGGATCTGGCTGGCCATCTGATGGAACATACTCAGAATCGCTTGTAGAAGGGGAAGGGAATTTCGGTCGACGAGCTTGCTTTTTGACCCTTCGTTTCTTTGGGGCAGTAGGCTCAGCGTGTTCTGTCTTGCGTTTCTTTGGGGTTGAAACCTTGGAGGATTGACCCACTTTGTCTCCTTTGGAGTCAGCCTTCTTCCCTCTTTTTGTTGGTTTGTCCGCTGCATCCAATGAACTCTGCATCTCAGGAGTCAGTGGGCGTGGACCGGAAGGAGTCAACTTCCTGTAATCAGCCATTATCTTGCTTTCATTTGAGACACACCGGTACATCGATTCTGGAATTGAACCGATAAAGATGAACTTCGATGGATCAGTCACAATAATCTTGACTGTGTGAAATGTTGAAATGGAAGACCTCAAAGCACCTTCCATGACAGGAATTTGAAGGGACTGAATTGCCCTGTGAGTGATCAACGTCCAAAAACGAGCGCAAGAGATCTCAGAATGCTTTGTTGACGAGTTGAGACTCTGCACCAACTGAGCCCATAGAAGTGACCCATAATCAAGATTGATACCATTATAGAGCCCATATAGAATAGTCAAGAACCCTTTGCTTGCCCCATCCGACCCTGCAACACATTCTGCTAAACCCTTGTAGAGAAGGGTAAGTAGACCGTTCCACTGTGGTGGCAGACACAACTTCTTGAACTTAGTTACAGTCGTTAAAATGTCTGTGTAGCCCATGTCATAAAGCATCTGAAACAACTGGGTTGTTGTAATAAAGTCCGGTGAGATGACAGAGGCGTCTGCAGAAAGCCCTAGCAATGAAGCAAATCGAGCCTTGGAAATTGATGTCTTATGGTTGAAGATATCAAAGAAGATGCATTCCTTGCGCTTGTCGTAGGAAGCAGTCAAGTACACCTGAGATAGCATAGACATAGGAACAGATTCAACCTGTGTGAGTGCAATGATCAATGGAGAATACTTGAGGCACTCAACAACATGGAGCATGTAGGAATCGTAGAGAAAAGGATCCAGTTGAATGATGAGGTTCTGGTTGGGTTTGATGGCGAGAAACGATGATGACACAGTCTGATCTTGAACTGAGGAGGATTCTGCCATTGTTGCAGTGAGGAAGAAGAAGATGAACAGTGTATAATCGCCGATCAGTTCTTGAGAAAGAGAAGTGCAGGTAAAGGAGTCCAAGAGGTTCGTGAAAATCTTTTATACCATCTCTAGGAGAGAGAAAAATCTGTTTGTGATGATGACTGTATCTCTGAAACGTCACCTGAAAAAGCGCGATGTGACAGGTTGGTATCCCTAGAAATGCGTCAGCAGGCGTGGGTATAGGAACCGTTTCAAATTCACGCACCCTTTTCGACCTTATCTACTGTGCAAATTTCAAACCGTTTCAACTTCATGCTGACTCACCCATATTTGAATTTATTATTAAAATAAATCAGCGTCACCATAAACGAGACTGAACTGTTCACCTTTCGCTTCTTCATAATAAAGAAATTGCCATATTTGTTAGAACCGATAATACAAATCTGAAAATCGTCATTAGTACTGTTAACAAGAATTTGGAAAATAATAAAGATCTTCGTGCAAGAGTGTGCCAATGAAAAAGAAATAAAGCAAGATATTTGTGGGATTTAAGTGATGTCTATATAGACATAAAACTGATGATCCCGGGCACGAATCTCTTCCTTCAAAGTCAAGAGAGACTGAGAAGTGTCTGTGTGGTTTCCCGTGAAATACGATCAAATGTTTGTAAAGAAACATTGAAAGGCATCTTTTTCGATTAATAGGCTTTACAGGTGGCTTACCTTCAACCGAACCTCGATGCTTGAAATAAGACCGAAAGACGGGTGAAGTACTTGTGAAACCGATGTCGTTTGTTGAACAAGTAGGTTTGAAAGTATAATAAGTAACGGGAAAATAGTAAGAAATCTCAAAAAAATAAACTGAATCTTATGGGGAGAAACGTCCTGGTGTTGGACAGTTTCATAAAGATTACGCAAAAGAAAAAGGAGATTTCATGAGGTGACATGTAATAGCTTGAACATTAGAGTGTTCACCGTTAATTCATTCAAGGTGTTGGATTTTGGGTTTCACTTAGCTTGTGGTAGACGAAACTAAGATCATTAACACAGAAATTGTGTAACCATAAACCTCAGTGGTAGTTTCTGAGAGTCTCAAGGGTTACGATTGTTAAACGAAACAAGATGGAGAAAAGTGAGGTGGTTAAGAGAACCGAAAGTACCTCTGCTATATAAGAATTACAAAGCAGAAAACTCTTAACTCATTATGAGAAGAGTAAGGTAGCTCGTGACTTGAGTGATTTTTAACAACCTGATTGGGAAGAAACGATTTGTGTTTATCGAATCATTAAGGCTTTTCTCAGATTCATGGAGGCTTTGGTCTACATGCAGCAGCATGCTTCTAGGGACTCTTAACTAGTACATAGAGAATAATATTATACCTACCCCAATGTCAGAGTGTTTCGCTTCCTTGAATTTGAATAAAATTAAAAAAAAAAACTTAAGACAAGTAGAAATATTTTTGTAGTTTTTGGATCTTTCTGAAAAATAATAAAAACAGAAAAGAAAATATTTTTGGATTTTTGGATTTTTCTGAAAAATAATAAAAAAAACAGAAAAGAAAATATTTTTGGATTTTTGCATAAGAACAAAGACGAAATATAAGCACACGAAAGGATAAGAATTTTTTTTTTAAAAATGTACAACCGAAACCATAACTTAGAAAAGATGAAGCGAAATAGACCGAGCGTTTGGTTCATTTCGGTCCTCAAAAATTCAAGAGCCGAAATAGACCGAGCGTTCGGTTCATTTCGGTTCCAAAAAAAATTTAAGAGCCGAAATAGACCGAGCGTTCGGTTCATTTCGGTTCCTAAAAATTTAAGACCCGAAATAGACCGAGCGTTCGGTTCATTTCGTTTCCTAAAAATTTAAGAGCCGAAATGGACCGAGCGTTCGGTTCATTTCGGTTCCCGAAAATTCAGGAGCCGAAATAGACAGAGCGTTCGCTCTATTTCGCCTGTTTAGTTTTAGTGAGATCAGAGGGGTTTCGGTACTGACTCAGCTTCCATCATTCCTAAGCCTTGGAGTATTTTGTTAAAGCTTGCTTCTGGTAAGGCCTTAGTAAAGATGTCAGCCAGTTGATCTGAGGACCGAACGAAGTGAAGTTCGACATTTCCATCTTCAACGTGGTCCTTGATAAAGTGATATCGCAGTGCAATATGCTTTGTCTTTGATTGTTTCACTGGATTGTGACATATTCGTATTGCACTTTCAGAGTCACAGTAAAGAGGGATTTTCTTCATACTTAAGCCATAATCTCTAAGTTGGCTTTGAATCCACATGACCTGTGATGTACAGGATGCTGCAGCGATATACTCAGCTTCGGCTGTTGACATAGACACACACGTTTGTTTCTTTGATTTCCAGCTGACAAGTTTGCCATCAAGGAACTGGCATCCACCGGTTGTGCTCTTTCGGTCCAATCCACACCCACCAAGATCAGCATCAGAGAAGGCTTGAACAAAGAAGCCAGATTTTGCAGGATACCAAAGACCGAGAGATGAGGTTCGCTTCAAATAACGGAAGATATTTTTCACAGCAAGCATATGAGGTTCTCTTGGATTTGCTTGAAACCTGGCACAATAGCAGATAGAAAACATAATATTTGGTCTACTAGCCGTTAGATACATAAGAGACCCTATCATTTGACGATAGAGAGTCATATCAACAGCTGGTTTCTCTAGAGATGGAGTCAGCTTCGTGCCAAATGCCATTGGAACCTTTAATTTGGAATCACCCATCATGTCGAACTTCGTTAATAGAGTCTTGGTGTATGCTTCCTGATTGATGAAGATGCCCTATGGTCCCTGTCTTATATTCAATCCAAGGAAAAAGTTAATCGGACCCATGGCGCTCATTTCAAATTTAGTCTCCATCAACTTTCTGAATTCAGCTGTTAAGCTAGGATTCGTGGAGCCGAAGATGATATCATCGACATAAATCTGAACTATCATTAAGTGTTCTCCTTCTTTCTTTCGAAAGAAGGGTGGGTCAACCGAACCTTGCTTGAATTTTAACATTTTGAGAAAATGAGTAAGAGTTTCATACCAGGCTCTTGGGGCTTGCTTCAATCCACAGACTGCTTTATCCAGAATGTAGCAGTGATCAGGATACTTCTCGTTAACAAATCCGGGTGGTTGCTCAACATATACCGTTTCTTCTAGTTCTCCATTTAAGAAAGCGCATTTAACGTCCATTTGGAAAACTTCGAAGTTTTTATGTGCAGCATATGCCAAAAAGATTCTTACAGATTCCAACCTTGCTACTGGAGTGAAGGTCTCTTCATAGTCTATCCCTTCTTCTTGGCAATATTCTTTCACCACCAGCCTCGCTTTGTTGTGAATGACATTTCCCTCTTTATCCAATTTATTTCTAAAAACCCATTTCAAACCGACCACAAATGCATCCTTTGGTGTGGGAATCAGTCTCCAAACCCGATTTCGTTCAAACTCATGAAGTTCGTCTTGCATAGCTTGCACCCAATCAGAATGATCAAGAGCAGCATTTACCGTCTTCGGTTCGACTTTAGAGACAAACGAATTAAACATGCAGAATTCTACTTGAGAGAATAAAGCAGTTTCTTTGCTTTCATTTGAGAGCGTGTGAGAACTCCCTCAGATGATTCACCAATAATTTGAGTTTTAGGATGATCCTTTGTCCATTTTATGAGAGGAGGGTAATTAGGATCATAGGCAGGATCCAGCTCAGTGTTGACTACTTCTTCCAATCCTGACATGTCGTCGTCGTCATTTGCATTTTCATTTTCATTCTCCCCCTCAAATGGCGAACCGAAACCAATGTCAGGTTCAGAACTCTCCCCCTCAAATGGATCTTCATGGGTTGGGGTTGTTGATGAATCCTCCCCCTCGAAAGGCAAGTCGGTTGTTCTTGTTGTAGATGAACCCTCCCCCTGGAACACAATGCTTTCTCTTGGAGGGTCATCAGCAGCTGGATGTTCACCGGATGCAGTAGATTCGTTGTGATTCTGTTTCTCGGTTGATTGAGGAGGTTCTCTTTCCATGACTTTAGCAGCCTCATCGATGATCTTCTTCAAATTATCGATTTTTTTATCTGCTGCTTTCGCTTCTGAGTGAATTGCTTTTTCAGGTTCATCAAAGAGCTACATGTATTCTTCAAATAGATTCGAAATAGGAACCGAGACCTGACCAGTTTCTTGAAATATTTTTGCCGTTGGACTTTCGGTTGTTTGCATTTTCTTCACGTAGTTGTCGTCAAAAGTAACATAATAGGTTTCTTCAATCTTCTTTGAGCGTTTATTAAGAACCCTATATGCTTTTGAAGTAAGTGAATAACCGAGAAAGATTCCTTCGTCTGCCTTAACATCAAACTTGTTTTGGTTTTCTTTGGAATTGAAAATGAAACATCTTGAACCGAACACGTGGAAGAACTTCATATTTGGCTTTCGGTTATTCAAGATTTCATACGGAGTTATGGTGAATCTCTTGTTCAGGAATGATCGGTTCTGAGCATAGCATGCAGCAGCAATTGCATCAGCCCAGAAGTATAGTGGTAGAGAAGCGAAGCTCAACATGGTTCGAGCTGCTTCACACAAGGAACGCTTTCGTCTTTCAACGATCCCATTCTGTTGTGGAGTATAGGGAGCTGAGAAGTTGTGAGTTACCCCCTTTTCAGCCAGAAAATCTTCAAAATCTTTATTCTTGAACTCAATACCATTGTCGCTTCTTATATTTCGTACCACCTTTCGCAGCTGGACTTCCACTTGTTTGATAAAAACCTTCAGCTTGGGAGTCGCCTCTGATTTCTGTTTAAGACAGAAAACCCATGTGAAGCGAGAAAAATCATCTACTATTACTAGTATAAACTTACTACCATCGAAGCTTTCAATAGCCGAAGGACCACATAAGTCGATGTGCAGTAGTTCAAGAGGTTCGATGATCTTTGTGTTGATACGAGTAGGGTGACTCTTTCGTCTTTGCTTGCCCATTTCGCATGCTACACACAGATGTTCTTTGTCAAATTTGAGAACAGGAAGTCCACGCACATGATCACCAAGCACCAGCTTATTAATATCTTTGAAGTTCAGATGTGATAGCCTTCTGTGCCACAACCAACATTCATCTGAGTTCGCCTTCGTCAGCAAACATATTGATGGTTTTCCTTTTATCGGGTTTAGATTTAGAGGAAACATCTCCCCTTTTCGCTCAAATTTTAGCATAATTTTCTTCGTTTGTTTTTCAATTATTTCTGAGCCCTCATCGTCAAACGAGACCTTCAATCCGGTTCCTGCGACAAGTTGAGAAACGCTGATGAGGTTATGCTGCAATCCTTCAACATAGGCGACCTTTCGTATAGAGAACTCTTCGTTGGTAATCATCACATATCCTTTGATCGTTCCGTAAGAGTTGTTTCCATATTTCACACACCCACCATCCTTAAGGGACCGAAACTCCCTAAGCTCTTCCCTCCTTCCAGTCATGTGACGTGAGCAGCCACTGTCAATATACTATTCTTCGTGAAACTACTCGTCACTTATTACCTGCAAAAATTAAGCAGATTTAGGAACCCAAAATTTCTTGGGCCCTGGTGAGACTTTTACAGAGTAGGGAATTGCAGCCGAAAGATCAACCATATATGTTCTTTTTATTAATGTGGTTTCATCTTTTCGTTTGATGGTGTACACTTTTATTTTATTTTTATCTTGTTTCAACTGGTGTGTTTTACGGTTAGTTGGTTTCACCGTTGAGGTTTTCTTGGGTGTTCTTGAGTTAGCTGACTTTTTGGTCTTTTGGACTTTAGGTTCATGATACAGCTTTCCCTTTCCTTTGACATCCTTCCCAGAGTTGGGCTTTGGTTGAGAATGAGGAGGAAGAGATTTGGAAATATGACCTCCTTTTTGGTTCTGTACACTTGAGTTGGGGCCGAAAGAAGACTTTCGGTTCTTGGCATAATAGGAGTTAGGACCGAAACTTGACTTTCGGTTCTTGACGCTTCCAGAATTAGAACCGAGATGGGTCATTCGGTTTTCTTGACTACGTGGTTGGTAGTCATTTCTAGAATGAGACTTGACATGTGCTTCCTTTTTAAGAGTTGAAGCTTTTTCAGAGCGAACATAAGAAGGGTTTTGGCATTGCCAAAACTGCTTTTTCTCATTGAGATTCTTCATGTATCGTTTGTTCCTCTGGCGTTTCTGTTCAACGAGTTGCTCTTGAGTCTTGTGAATATTGGTCTTAGGTTTCGTTTTCTTTTCAAGAGCTTCGGTTGTTGTTGATGAAACGCTGGTAGCTTTGAGTGATTCGCTCAGTATATATTTAGTACCACTGGTACTTGGTTTATCAAAGCTTGAAGGTTTGTTGAGAGGTTCGGGTATATATCGTCCCTTAACTCTCCATGAGGTTTGCTCTGACAGACCAACTGTTTCATCTGCATTATCAATGGGAGCAGACCAGAAGAAGTTGTCACACCCTTCAGCATTGTCTTTGTCGACCATCGATGTTAACTCAGCCGTTTGCTTCTTAGTGACTCCAGTGACTGCATACACTTGGTTGGGTGTTGTTTGTACCTTCTGATAAACAACTGCCTTTTTCTTTAAGCTTCTTTGATTTGTCCTTTGACACCCGAATGTATTCAACCGAATTTTCAGATATGAGGGGTTTTGTTGGTTCGGGTTCGCTTTTAATGAATTCCGAACAATCAACCACGTCTTCTACAGAGATTTCACTCATCTCACTCTCCTCATCAAATTCAGAAGTGGTTTCTAAATTGATTTTGTTTTCTGAACTCAATTTGGCATTGGATGAGTCAAATTTCTATATAGTCTCGGTCTTTATTCTGATTTTGTCATTTTTGTCCAGTAAATTCTTAAGCATACACTTATGTTCTTTAGACTCAATGAAGGATTCTATTTTGTCCAGTCCATATTTATAGGTGATAGAGATTTCATCCGAGGACATTATAGATTCACATTTAGCAATAATTTCGTCCTCCTTAAATTCAAGGAAAGGCAAAATCATTTTATGAATCTGTTTTCCTATTTCACAATCTAAATGTAACTGAGTGATATTAGTATATAAGCGTTTAGCAATCAAACAGAAAACATTTCGTTGTTTCAAAAATTTCAAATTGTCTCTTTGCAAATAAATAAATTCATCCCTAGCCCTACTTAACTCTAACTCCTTCTGCTGAATCCATATTCTTCTCTCCTCATTCTTTGAAGACTCCCTGCTGAGTTGGTCAGTTAGGTTAGAATTGGCTAAGCGAGTTTGCATAAGACTACCACTTAAATTGGAAAAATTGGATTTTAAATCATTTAAGTCTTTTTCATAGTTTGTTATAGGGTACTTTATGAGATTCTAGAATAGTTTGTACCTTCTTGATCAACTGATCGCAGTCGCTGATCTTTTCACTCATGGGCTTGGCTGCGAAGCATTTGTCTTCTTTGATCTTCGCTTGCTCATGCTTGTGTTCGGTTGTTACCATCAAGCATTTCCCAGCCGACTCAGCAACTCCTTCTCTCGCCACATATGCTATTCCATGCGAGGGTCTGCATACCTCTTCATCCTCAGAATCTGTGGACCAAACTTCCACTCCACCGAACTCATTATCCACAACGTTTTCCTGCACAATTAAAGTGTTCATGGAAACGTTAGCAGTTTTCTTTTTCTTTATCTCCTCCATCTTTCTCATGTAGTAAGCTTCATCGTCTTCACCCTCCTTCTTCTCAGCCATCTTTCTTAGCATGCAATCCTTGGCAAAGTGGTTCTTGCCATGACAGTAGTTGCAGTCGTATCCAGAGTCTCCCACAAGTTTACTCTCCTTCTTTTCATCGTCCTTGTAGCTGCTGTTCTTCGGTTCTTCCTTCACCTTTTCAGAACTATAGCTTCTCTGCCAGTTTCAGTTCTTATTGACTGGGAACTTTCTGCGAGCAAACTTCTTAGGGTTTGTGACCATCATAGCATACTCTTCATTGGTCAGATCACATTCTAACACATCAAATTCCTCCTCTTCGTCTGCTATGTTCTTACCTTTAGAAACAAGGGCCAGTGAACCCGCACCTGAAACGACTTTCGCTTCCTTTGTTACTTCGCTCTCGTGAGATTTGAGAATTCTCATCAGCTTCGCCAGTGAATATGATTTAAATTGTTCGTGAGCTTTCACTATTGAAACCACTGTCATCCATTCAGGCCTTAAGCCATTCATAAATGTAACCTTTTGTTCGATCACTTTCCTTTCAATACCATGTTTCATCATCTTGCTAAGCAGATGGTTGAAACGATCGAACGTTTGAATGAGCTTCTCATCAGGTTTTTGTACGAAAGCACCGAATTCATAGAGCAATAGGGTTTGGATAGAGTGCTCCAGATCCTCATCGGTTGAGTACAATTCTTTCAACCTATCCTAGATTTCTTTAGCTGTTGTGCATGAACTTACTAGACGAAAAGTGTCAGATTGCAATGCAAATCTGATCATTCTCATGGCTTTGACATTACATAACAGTTTGTGTTTTTCGTCTTGAGGGATCTTGTCTTCGTCCGCCAAGAGTTTGTTATACTCTTTTTGTGTCTTGATCGTTTGGTTTGTTCCAGAGTGAACAAACGGACCCCATGTAATTGCTTCCCAGATCAAGTAGCCATTATCTTCAGATCCAACTACGTAGTCTTCGAAGTAATGCGCCCACACTTCATAATCTTGAGTATAAAGAATGGGAATTCTTGTAGTCGATCCAATGTTGTTGAAGATGTTGATTGGATTGATTTGAGAGTCATCGTGAGACATGATGAACTTGTTCTGTCAGAATCAGACTTGTAACTTTGAACTTAGGGTTTTATCAAACACTAGAGATACCGTCGACTGGAAGAAGACAACGTCTTTATATTGATAAAAGCGGAAACCCTAAAGGATTCTTCAAACAGAAGAGATGTGTATGTATTACACAGTCTCCTGCTCTGATACCAATTGTTAGAATAAAAGAGTTGTAGATCGATAGATTCCAAACAGAAAAACAATATTTAATCAAGCAAAAGAACACGAGAATGTATCAATGGTGTTGAATGATTACTAACTCACACCTCAGAAGAGTTCGATGAAGAACTTCGACTGTAGAGGTGTGCTAGGGTTACAATGCAAGTAATTAATGAGAACGATCAATCTAAAAGTTATACATGCATGCAATATTTATATTCTAACCCTAACGAATATCCACGGTTGGACAGGCCCAAACTGGGTAAACTAATTGGACTTAAGACCGAGCCCAAAGACGCAACACCAGACCCAACAAATCCCATGTGATTATGTGTATATAACCACATATGATTTATGTGAGCAATATTTATTTTTGTGTTCTTGATTCAAAAGCTGTTAGTTGACCACATAAATCATATGTGATTAAATACAAATAATCACATGTGATTATATGTATTTAATCACATATGATTTATGTGATTAAATACATATAATCACATATTATTTATGTAATTATATGTATTTTAATAGACGAGAACAACTACCGAATAACATATGATTTATGTGGACAAGATTCATTATCGCGTTATCGATTTAATAATTTTTCTTTGTATGTTCTTGATTCAAAAAATGTTATTTTACCACATAAATCATATGTGATTAAATACATATAATCACATATGATTTATGTAATTATATGTATTTACATACATGAGAACAACTATTGAATCACATATGATTTATGTGGACAAGATTAATTATCGCGTTATCGATTTAATAATTGTTCTTTGTCAACTTTAAATTATATGTGATTAAATACATCTAAACATATGATTATATGTATCTAATCACATATGATTTATATGGACAAAAAATAATATTGTCTATATAAATCATATGTGATTAGATGCATATAATCATATATGATTAAATACACATGACCAACTATTGAATTGAAAACACAAAAGTAAATATTATCCAAATAAATCATATGTGATTAAATATATATAATCGCATGTATTTATACGTATCTAATCACATATGGTTTATATGGATAATATTTTTTTATCCATATAAATCACATGTGATTAAATACACGAGACTACCAATTGAATCGAAAATGTGAAATGAATATTGTCCACATTTATCATATGTGATTAAATACATATAATCATCATATGTAATTATATGTATTTAATCACATGTAGTTTATGTGACTAAATACATATAATCACATATGATTTATATGATTATATGAATTTAATCACATATGGTGGTTGTGGTTGTAATAGTGGGTGGTGGTGGTGAAGATGGATGGTGATGTGGATGTGTAGTGGTGGTGGTGGAGGTGGGGTGGGTGGTAGTCATGCGTGGTGGTGGTGGTGGTGGTGGGTGGTAGGTGATGGGGGGTCGTGGTGATGAAGGGTGGTGGGTGGTGGTTGGTGGGTGATGGTTGTGTGGTTGGTAGTGTTGTTGATGGGTGGTTGGTGTCGGTTGTGGTGATGGGTAGTGGTGGCGTGTGGTGATGTTTGGTGGTGGTGGATGGTGGTGGTGGGTGGTGGTGTCGGGTGGTGGTGATGGTTGGTGGAGGCAGGGTGATGGTGGTGGCGAGTTGTGGTGATAGTGATGGGTGGTGGTTTTGGTGGGTGGCGGGTGAGGGTAGTGGTGGCAGGTAGTAGTGAGGGGTGGTGAAGGTGGAAGGTGGTGATGGGTGGTGGTGGTAGGTAGGTAGTGAAGGGTGGTGGTGGTTAGTGGTGGGGTTGGTGGTGGCACTACAACCAAAGAGAAAATAAGGAAATATGTGCATAAGTTTTATAAGAGTAATACAAAAAAGCACAAGCTAAATAATGTTATAATTGATGTGTAGGTTCTCGGAAAGGAAAGGATTCATCTATCTCACGCTAGCTAATTTTCAGGTTCAAGGAGGTGACTTACAGTAATTCTCATATTATGTAAGTATTACTTGTTTTATGTTATTGTTCATGGATACCCTAATCCGGTAGAGTGAAATAGGAAATGCAGAATGTACGTTGTTCTCTAGTGAGACAAGGAAACAAGATTCATTTCTGCGTTCTTGATTCGTTAGTTGTTCTCGTTTATTAAATCACATGTGATTATATGATCTATTCACATATGACTTATATGCACAAGATTCATTTTTGTGTTTTCGATTCAATAGTTGTTCTTTGTCCATATTAATCGTATAGTATGTGATTAAATACATAAAATGACATATGATTAAATACATGATAACAAATATTGAATTGAGAACGTGAATTTGAATCTTATTCACATAAATCATATGTGATTAGATACGTATACTCAAATGTGATTAAATACACAAGAACAACTATTGAATCGAGAACACGAAAATGAATATTGTCCACATAAATCATATGTGATTCCATACATACAATAACATGTGATTATGTGTATCTAATCACATATGATTTATGTGGCTAAGATTCATTTTCGTGTTCTCGATTCAATAATTGTTTTTTTCAACTTTAATCATATGTGATTAAATGCATTTAATCGGATGTGATTATATGTTTCTAATCACATATGATTTTATTTGGAAAAAACCGAATCTTGTCTGTATAAATCATATATGATTAGATACATACAATCATATGTGATTATATACACGATAACAAATATTGAACAAAGAACACAAAAACAAATCTTTATCCAAATTAATCATATATGATTAAATAAATCTAATCATGTGTGATTATATGAATCTAATCACATATGATTTATGTGGACACAATTCATTTTTGCTTTGTTGATTTAATAGTCGTTATCATGTATTTTATCACATGTGATTATATGTATAATTGTATGTGATTAAGTACATGAGCACAACTATTGAATCGAGAAGGCAAAAATGAATCTTGTCCACCTCAAATCATATGTGATTATATACATATAATCACATGTGATTAAATACACAAAAGCAATTATTCAATCGAAACCGCAAAGATAAATATTGTCTACATAAATCATATCTGATTAAATACATATAATCACATGTGATTATATGTATCCAATCATATATGATTAATGTGGATAAGATTCATTGTCACATTCTCGATTCAGTAATTGTTCTTTGCCAACTGTAATCATATGTGATTAAATACATATAATCACATGTGATTATGTGTATCTAATCACATATGATTTATATGGACAAAAAATAATGATGTCTATATAAATCATATGTAATTAGATACATATAATCACATATGATTATATACATGAGAACAACTATTGAATCGACAATACAAAGATAAATATTGTCCACATATATCATATCTGATTAAACGCATATAATCACATGTGATTATATGTATCTAATCACATAGAATTTATGTGGAAAATATTTATTTTCGCGTTCTCGATTCAGTTGTTGTTCTTGTGTATTTAATTACATGAGATTATATGTATCTAATAAGATATGATTTATATGGACAATATTCATCTTTGCATTCTCGTTCAATTGTTGTTCTTGTACATTTAGTCACATTTGATTTCTGTACACAAGATTCATTTTCGCGTTTTTGTTTCAATAATTTTTCTTTTTCCACATTAATCATATGTGATTAAATATACACAATCACATACAATTAAATACATACGAAAAAATATTAAATCAAAAATGCAAAAACGAATATTATCAATATAAATCATATGTGATTTGATACATATAATCACATGTGATTAAGTACATGAGTACAACTATTGAATTGAGAAAGAAATAATGAATCTTGTCCACAAAATTCATATGTAATTAGGTACATATAATCACATGTGATTATATGTATTTAATCACATATGATTTTAGTGGACAATATTCATTTTTGCGTTTTTAATTCAATAGTTGGTCTCGTGTATTTAATCACATACGATTTATGTGAAAAAGATTTGTTTTCACGTTCTTGATTCAATAAATCATATGTGATGAAATATATATAATCACATGTAATTATTACACGAGAACAACTATTGAATCAAGAACATTAAAACAAATTTATGTCCACATTAATCATAAGTGATTAAATACTTATAATCACATGTGATCAAATATATGAGAAAAATTATTGAAACGAAAAATCAAAAATGAATATTGTTCATGTAAATCATATGTGATGGGATACATATAATCACATGTGATTATACGTATCTAATCACATATGATTAAAGTTGACAAAAAATAATTATTGAATCGAGAACGCAATAATGACATATGTGATTAAATATATCTAATCACATTTGATTAAATATATATAATCACATGTGATTATATGTATCTAATCACATGATTTATATGGACAAAAAAGAATATAGTCCATATAAATCATATGTGATTAAATACAAAAAATCACATGTGATTATATACACATAATCACAGGTGGTGGAGATGGGTGGTGGTGGTGTGTAGTGATGTTTGGTGGTGGTAGGTGGTGGTGGTGGTGAAGGGTGGTGGGGGTGAGATGTAGGGTGGTGATTATAGTGGGTGCCAGGTGGCGGTGGCGAGTGGTGGAGACGGGTGAAGGTGATAGGTGGTGGTGGTGGGTGGGTAGGTGACGTTAGTGTTGGTGTATAGTGGTTTTGGTGGGTGATGGGTGGTAGTTGGTGGTTGGTGGTAATGACAAGTTGTGGTCATAATGGTATGTAGTGGGTGGGTGGTAGTGATGGGTGGTGGAGGTGGGTAGGTGGTGGGTGGTGGTGATGGGGGCAAGTTATGGTCGCGGGTTGTGGTGATAGGTGGTAGTGGTCGGTGGTGGTGGGTGGTGGTGATGGCGGTGGCGGGTGCTGGTTTTGGTGGGTGGTGGGTGGAGGTGGTGGTGACGAATGGTGGTGATGGGTGGTGGTGGTCGGTGGTGATGGGTGGTGATAGGTGGTAGGTGGTGGTAGATGGTGGTGGTTGGTGGTGATAGATGATTGAGGTGGGTGGGAAAGGTGGTGATGAGTGGTGGAGGTAGGTAGTAATGGTGGTGGCGGGTGGTGGTTTTTGTGGGTGATGGGTGGGGGTGGTGGTGGAGGTGGGTGGTGGTGATGAGTGGTGGTGGTCGGTAGTGATGAGTGGTGGTGCATGGTCGTGGGTGGGCGGTGATGGGTGTGGTGGTTGGTGGTGGTGGCGGGTGGTGGTGATGAGTGGTGGAGGTAGTGGTGGGTGGTAGGTAGTGGTTCTCGATTGAACGGTCCTATATATATATATATATATATATATATATATATATATATATATATATATATATATATATATATATATAGGATATAGATCCGGTAAGAAATTTTTTTTGGTAGGAAGGTAAGAAGTTTTTTTTCTACATATTTTTTTGACGAACAAAATAAATGAATCACTAGATGATTCATTTGTAAGATGATTCACAAAAAAAATTCCCAAAAAAACATCTTTATGATTCATTTTTAAGTAAATTAAGAAAAAATTCATTTTTATGACAATTTTAGTGAATAACAACGAAATCATTGTATAAATGAATCATCGAGATGTTATTTTTGAGAATTTTTTGTTGTGAATCATCTTACAAATGAAACATCTAATGATTCATTTTGTTTGTTCGCGAAAAAAATATGTAGAAAAAAAACTTCTTACCTTCCTACCAAAAATTTCCTTCTTATTTGATTTTTCGTCCTCTTTCCATAGAGATCAATGATGATATATAAAAAACGAACTTTTTTTTTTCGAAAAAACCCACTTAATTTTTTTAGTTTTTTCAATATTTAAGTTTATTTTTATCAAAAAAAAACTAATTATACGAAAAATATTAATTTTTTGTACTCTATTAATAAACATCAACACCGATTAAAACAAAAAAAAACCTCGAACAGTGTAGATTCACATTGTGAATCTAAACTGTAAATATTTCAATTTTTAACATTCACAATATGAAAAATCTTGAACAGTTCAGATTCACATTGTGAATCTGAATTATTATTATGCACACTGTGAATCTGAGAAGATTCACAAAAAAAAAAAAAAAAAAAAAAAAAAAAAAAAAACTCGATCAGTGTAGATTCACACTGTGAATCTAAACTGTAAATATTTCAAATTTTAACATTCATAATGTGAAAAAGTTCCGATCAGTTCAGATTCACACTATGAATCTGACTTATTATTATGCACACTGTAAATCTGAACAAGTTTACAATATGAATCTGAACAGGTTCACAATGTGAATCCGAACTGAAATATCATTTTTTTTAACATGAATATGAATCTATGTTTAAAAAGTACAAAAAATATGAATTTTGATATATTTATTAAATTTTTTTTCTATAAAAAATAGACCTTAACTTTTTTCATCAAAGAAAATGAAGTGAGTTTTTTTCAAAAAAAAAAATTCGTTTTTTATATATCATCATCGATCTCTATGGAAAAAGGACGAAAAATCGTGAACAACGGTGTTTTTTTTTTATAAAAAACATGGCGTAAAAAAAATTTTAAACGAAAAAAAGTTGTGAGTTTTTTTTTGTAAATGGTGGATTTTTTGGTATAATGCGATGTGTATGCGTCCAATGTAAAAGTGTAAAACTATTTCCTTGGCCGTTGATCGTTATGATTTCCGACGCTCACGATTGGTTCCTTGGTTAATTATGTTTCTCTATTGAACCTCACCCTATATATATATATATACATATATATATATATATATATATATATATATATATATATATATAATTTCAACAATTTGATAATTTTTTTTAATCTTTTTGACATTTTGTTTTCTATTTTTATTTATTTATGGTTTTTTTTTAATGTTTTTATTTATTTTTATTCAAGTAAATAAACTTAAATTTGATAAAACATGTCGAAATTGTTTTTTTTTATTTTTCTTATTTGTGAATTGAAGCGTTAATTTTTTTTTTAATTTTATGCCGTTACAGTTCATGTTTTTTTACTTGAATGGTCCATAGTTAATATTGTTAGCAACTTTATGTTTGCATTTATCATTATCATTATTTCACATTTTGTTTTCTGTTTTTTTATTAATTTTAGTTATTTATTATTCTTCCATTGTTTTTATTTATTTTGATTCAATTATTAAAAAATAGAAAAACAAAAAACAAAAACTCAAACAACAAAATTGTAATATACTCTAATATATTAAAACATTTTACATTTTTCATATTTCTTTTTCGTATTTTTTCTTAATTTTTTTCGAATTATTATTTTTAATTGTTTTCGTATTATTATTTAATTTTTCCTATTGTTATTTTTTTCGTTGTTTCGTTTTATTTTTCATCAACTTGACAACTTTTTTTGATCTTTACCAAAAAGTGTAAAATGTATGAATATATTAGAGTATATTACAATTTTGGTGTTTGAGTTTTTTTTTTATAATTTTTGTTATTTATGGTTTTTGTAACTTTTTTATTTGATTTGTGTAAATAAAATAGTAATATTTACAAAAAAAATAAAGAAAATAAACATAACTTTTTAATTTACTCGAATAAAAATATAAAAAATTACAAAAACCATAAATAACCAAAATAATTAAAAAAAAATAATAGAAAACCAAAAAAGCTCAAACACAGAAATTGTAATATACTCTAATATATTCATATATTTTACACTTTTAGAAAAAGGTCAAATTGTTTTATAAAATTGATAAAAAATAAAACGAAACAACGAAAAAATAAAAATAGGAAAAAACTAAAAAATAATACGAAAAAAAATAATAAAATAATACGAAAAAAATAAAATACGAAAAAAAAACAAAAAAAATGAATAGTGTTAAATAGATTAATTTATTAGAGTATATTACAATTTTGGTGTTTGAGTTTTTTTTTTTTTTTCATTACTTGAATCAAAATAAATAAAAACAATAGAAGAATATTAAATATCTAAAATTATAAAAAAAGAAAAATAGAAAACAAAAGGTGAAGTAATGATAATGATAAATGAAAACATAAAGTTGCTAATAATATTAACTATGGAACATCCTAGTAAAAAACATGAACCATAACAACATAAATTCTTTAAAAAAAACATTAACGCTTCAATTCACAAATAAGAAAAAATTTAAAAATAAACGATTTCGATATGGTTTATCGAATTTTAGTTTATTTATTTGAATCAAAATAAATAAAAACATTAAAAAACCATAAATAATTAAAATTATAAAATAAAAATAGAAAAGAAAATGTCAAAAAAGATTAAAAAAAAGTTATCAAATTGGTGAAATTATATATATATATATATATATATATATATATATATATATAATTTCAAAATTACAAAATTACACAATTGGTCCTTGAGGTTTGTAGTATATTGCAAGTTTGGTACAAGGGCAAAATAGTCTTTTTCATTAAAATATAACAGCCGAAAAGTTAAATTTAACGGCATCAGGACCTTTCATGTAATTTTCCAAACCATAGGGACCAATGGCGTAACATTTTTTTGAAAGTCTTCAAAGTGAGATATTTTGCAAACCACAGTGACCAGTTATGAAATTTTGTCTTTGGGGTATCAAAGTAGTCATAACTTAACTCTATTTGCTATTATTAGGAAGGTTGAATGTTGGCCTGGTGTAAGGGGGTCTCGGGCTACTTTGGAGGGTGTTTTTGCGGAGGTAAATTCCTTACTTCATAACTTTAGGGTGTTGTATGCCTACTATTAGGTCAGGTGCAACTAGGAATTTTGTGATTGATAGTTGATGTCATATTTGTTGCTTGACTTATATTTGATGTTATTAATTTTTATGGACTATACTTTATGTGTTTGGGGCCGAAGGCTGAAAATCCAAGCCGACTGACCGAAGGCCTTGTGCCAAGTCAGAATGACCGAAGGCCATTGTGCCAAGTAAGGGTTTAGCTTGACTGTACATTGGCTTAGCTTGACTGTACACTGACACAGTTGAAGATTGGGTCCTTGTCACAGACGCTTGATATGGGTTTTATGATTATGATTATTCCGTTGTTGATTGAATTACAAATGGATTGTTTTATTAAAAGTATGTTTTGAAATATTAATTTGGATGTTTGAAACTTAACGGTTTTGGTTAAGTAACGAATTGAATGGGAAGTTTAATAAAAATAAATGTTTTAAAAAGTTTAATTTTTATTGTAGTTTTTGGGATGTTTCAAATAGGGTTACTTATTATCTTATGCTTTTGAAGTGTGTAATAGTATACTAGGTTTGTTGACTATCTTTTGAGAATTAGGCCAACTTTTGATGTAAATTACAATATTACCCTTACAGGTAACATCACAACTTTTGATGACCTTTTAGTAATGGAATCAATTATGGTATCCTATGCCATTTATGTTGTAGTTTTTAGCCTTAATTACTACCAATGCATTAGTTTATTAACAATCTTGTTTTAATGGGAATCATAGGTCAATTTTCTTTCCGGTGTGAATCATATGTCATTACTTGTCTTTGTTATTATCAATGTCATTTGTGTTTTGTACCTTGTCGTTTGGCTGTTGGAATGATAACCAAATTCATTGAAAATTACATTAAAATAACAACCAAATTCAATACCAACCAACCACCTGTGATTCAATTCAATACCAGACATATTCAATACCAAATACCATTTACATTCAAATACCAAACACTTCATTCAAAATACCAAACTTCATTCAATTGTTTTCTGATACATCATGGGTAGAACTTAAAAAATATTACAACCGATTTCAACCCTATGACTATGTGTATTATTATTCATCATCTATTGAACTTCTTTTTTCAGATATTCAACATCCTCTTTAACTGCAGCAAGTTCATGTTCTAACTCTGGATTCACTTTCGCAAGTTCTTCAATCCATTCCCAATACTTACACTTATTACATGGTCTCTTCAATTATTAGAAGGGAAATCATATATATAGATGGTAAGAAGCTCAATTTCATAAAATAAGTTGCATATATTTCTTTAAACTCGACATACCAGGGGATTGGGAAAAGCTTTGAACTTTTTGTTAGTGTTATCTATAGTCTTGGATGTACATACTCGAACTGGGAGTTAACAATCACAAAGGTCCTCCTTCTTTGCGATGGAGCTAAATGAACCTTGAGAAATCTTCTTCTCTTGTTTTGGCTAGGGTTGGAAAGAATTGTGGGGGTTTCAACCGTCTTATAATTGATGGAAGCAAGGGAAGAGCCACTTAGTACTCTTTTCCTTTAATGATTGTCCACATAGGCAACCATGTTGGCAGACAAATATTGAATTATTTGGTAATAGTGACTGAATGTGAACACTTTAAACAACTTCAATGGGTAAATATGGGCAAAAAAAAGTCATGAACCAAATGTGTACAAATCAAAAAGTATGTTACCCTTTTAAGTCATTATCGCTTTTACATATAGTAACATCTGAGATAAATAGAAAAGGGTTAATGTCATTTTAACCCAACAAACTTTTGTGTTTAAATGGTCACTAAATTATTATTATTTTTTTGTATTGTGGCTTCTTAAACTTACGTTTTACTTATTAAAAAGGAGAAGCAACACATATAATCCCAGTTTCCCATTTACACCTGGTCCATGTAGCATTTTCTTTTATTTTTTAATAATTAAAAACTAAAAACTAATCCATATGACATTCCCATACTTTAGGTTATTATATTCATCTTCTATGTATGCTTCTAATGCCTCTGATCTCCTAAGATTCATTCCAAACAATAAACTCCAGAACTTCCATCTCCGACACCAACAGAGACGACATCAAACCTTCTCATTCGCCATTCACAATCACTGCATCCCAAAAGTGCCATAACATATTTGAGATTCGAAGACGATCGAGGCGGAGATGTTGTGTTATTGTTGTTGATATTTGAGCCTTTCCTCTTCACCCCTCCGTACCTTCTCCTTGATGATGGTGGCTCTACCGTCGATAGTGGTGTCGAATTGGTGCCGGTCGTAATTGTCATCGATGGCGCCGCCGAATTGATGATGGCGCCGAATTGGGTCTGCTGTAAATATGGTGGCTCTTCCATTTTTAGGGATTGTCTGATGAATACACAACCTGAGATGGGTAGGTGGGTTTTTTTGTTCTTGAGAGTCGGAAAAAGATGGGTGATTTCTTGGTACAGCCATGTGAGCCATCATTGTCGGGTTTTTATGTGCTTGATCTGCTTTGACAAAATTCGATTTGTCTCCTCGATTTCTAGTCGATTTGTACCAGAGAATCTTGTTCCAACCTCGATTTTTGTTATTTTATCTTCAATTTCTGAAATGGCCTTGTTAAGCATTTCGAATTTCATCATCAATTTCTATTATATTTCTACATTTACTGTATTGATTTCATTGAATACGTTTCTTAATTTATCAATTCAATTGCATTTGGCATAAGATGTAATCAAACGACAAAGAATTGAATTGATAAGGACGTATCCGTGTATTCATTAGGTTGTAGGAAGGAATTACACATTCCACAGAACAAATCAATAGTTTGGTTAGAAAGTTGGTACTTGATGAAGTTGATGGTCAAACAGTGGTCAATGCACACATTTTACCCACTGTACCGAGTTAAATAATGACATTTTAAAACGGTAAACTCGAACTTCATTGCCTTAAATAAAACAAAAAAAAAGAAAAAAGCCTTGTGTGACCTTTTAAAACAAAAAAGATAATTTCGTTAGGCTAAAATGATATTTACCCAAGAGACGGCTTGTAAGATAGCAGACAGGAACGTTGGGCAAAAAATCACTAGTTAACGCCGGTACAAAGTAGGACCTCTATGTAGAACTAATGTTCCTTTATGTTGAACTTCCGGTTTAACATATCATATAAACGGGTAAAGCAATGCTCAAGTACTACAAATGATTTTACAAATGAAAATCATTTCTGTTTTTGAAAATTTTAAACACATATTATAATAGCATATTCTTGGTCAATTTTGTTTTAGATAATGTTTTTTATGCAAAATGATAATATATCTCGATTTCATCCATTTTCGTTTGGATAGAACCACGAAAAAAAGGGTAATAGTTAAAACACAAAACACATAGTGTTTTTCCATGTCTCCAAATCTTAAGTAGGTTGTTGCATTCAGTATCATAATAAAAGTACAATGTCTAAAATCGATGGAAATTAAGTTAAAGTATGTTGCTATGTACTATGCATAAAAATGTATTTATTTGTTAATTACCAAAAACGATTAATTAACTTTTTCTAAATGTCTAAAATAAAAAACATTAGATTTGATATATATGTGTTTTCTCAATCGTATTTTTCGGTTAATAAACGAATATACCACGGAAATTGTAAATATAAGAAACATAGGAAAATGACCATTAAAATCGTTACATCCATGCGAAACAATAAACCAATGGAGAAATAGCAACAATCAAATTACAATTTGATAATCTCTTGTTGGGTTCCGAATTTCCGATGACTTTTTCTACCTACGCAAAATCATGACCAATTTTTCTTGACTACTGAAATATTACCTATTCATCAAACTTTTTTGTACCTAATCAAAATAATGATAGCTTCTGTTTTATATGGTTCATAAAATTACAGTATATAAGGGAAAATAATATCATAATATATATATATATATATATATATATATATATATATATATATATATATATATATATATATATATATATATATATATATATATCGATTTGATCATTATTTTTCTTTCCTTTTTCCTTTTTACGCAATATCTCATTAAACTTCAAATACTCTCTAATAAATGAGATTTTTCTTTTTTTTTGTCACTTGTTACATTCTCATTCAATTTGTCAAATGTCATTTTTTAGTTATTTTGAATTAATTCTTTTTTCACATGTCATTTTATAAGTTTTATATTTTATTAAATTCCACAAAACATTTTAATGTAATAATTATAATAAATATAATGATAAATGGATATCAATTTCATTAATGAACTTACATTTTATTTTCAAAATTGCCAAAATTAAAGCTTATTAATTTCTTTTATTTATTTAAATTATTTCTTTAAATTTAAAAAATAAAAAACATTTACATTATAATAATTCATTATTTTTCTTATTTTCGTATAAATTTAAAGTTCTCAAATATTTTGACATTTAAATTTAATTTTTTTTTGCCACATGTCAAATTGTCAAATGTCATTTTGTGTTATTTTGAATTAATTTTTTGTTCCTCATGTCATTTTACAGGTTTTTTTATTTTATTAAATTGCACATAATATTTTAATATAATAATTACAATAAATATACTAATAAATGAATATCAATTTTATTAATAGACTTACCTTTTAAATATAATAACTACAATATTTTTATTTGCCATGTTTTCAAAAATTTGACTATGAAGAGGGATGCCGTAATCATAATCGAATTTTGAGAACGCAATATATAGAATTTCCTTAAGTTGAACCAATCCAACATGAAATTCATATATATATTCTTGACTAAAGATGATTAAGGTCTCAATCTAAGCCTTTAGAACTGAAATGAAGTATATCATCTCCCTTAATTATAGCAAAACAACTTTTTCAATCCCTGCAGCCTCACGAATTGAAACTTTTGTTTTCTATAATTAACATTGCTAACTTGCAACACTAACAATAATTATCATGCTCCCACTAACATGATGATTATTAGTATAACACTTATGCTCCCACTAGCTTTGACATGTACTCAGAAATCAGCTGGACTTCTAGAAATCAATACTTTATTGACTTTCTTACCAAAGTTCAGATTTCTGATACGAGATGCTTTGATAAAACTTTATCAAAATCATACACCTTTCCTTAGATAGCATGCATGTGTGTCTAAACAATTTCAGAACTATGAAAAGGGATGCCGTAATCATAGTCTCAATTGTTTAGACCTTTTGCCATCTGCTTCAAATCTACGTGGTGGAAGTGTTTCCTCACCATCATTTTCATGAATCGGAGAGAAACCTTATGACCCTTAGATTTTATGGTGTATGTGTTCTTATCCATGTGAATCGTCAAAACCATAGTCACAAGACAAGGATAATGACAAATCCAAACTCATATGGACTGAACTTATGCAATCTTAACTTCTTGCCACCTGGCAGTACAGGGCCTGCTATTGCTTCCAAGTTGTTATGCAACCAATTGAGAACTTTCAGAACTCCTATGCAAAGCCAACTTTAACTGGAATGGGCACAGAATATGTCAACACGATAGGTTATAAACCTCAAGTCGTGTGCTAGTGAAGAACCTCAGGTTTTATTCTTGATTAGTTCTTGAAATTCTTTTTAGGATCTTTAAGACTCCCACTATCCTCTTGACATATAAGACTATCTTGCCAAATATTCAAGAGATAGTGCAGATTCTTTATCAAGACAAACACTTCACACAATTGGCCTTAGTTGGTCTTTGTTTTATCCAAAACATCACAACTTATCAATTTCAAATGTACAAGAGTAGGACACTTTTACTCTTACATTTGACAAGTGTTTTAAACATTTCTTTAAGATATGTCACTCAAGTTACAATCTTGGAGTATGACTCTAAGAATTGTTTTGGAACGAAGTATGACTCATCTTCCTGATCTAACCATTTCAACAATTCATGACTCCTCTTCTTAGTCATAAGAATGCACTAAGATGACCTTTAGAGGACTAATTGTGATATGATTTCTAAATCATTAAGATGATCACAAACATGATACTAAAGTACTCTCCCATCTTTTCAGATTTGAGAAACTTTTATCTTTCTGCCTAATTTGATTCTTCCCATTCGTTCTGCCATACATTGAGACTTTTCCAATGTTTCAGAATTATACTTAAACTTGTAAGTATAACCATATTTACTAAACTTTAGTAAATCAAATAGTCTTAACGAGCTTTGTGGTGGACATGACCAGTGCACAAGAATGTGTACTCGATCCCTTTAGTCCTTCACTTGACTCACACATCCATGTGAACAAGTAATTAGTCTTGATTTTCCAATGCTTGAAAGTTCTCATTCATCATACTATTCAACTTGCATGATTCCAAGTTTCGGTCCAATTGAAACTTGGGTGATGAGGAACTTTCCTGATTTGGTAAATTTAGACACTACCACAAATGAAAGAATCAAATCCATTTTCCAATATTGTTGTCAGTGGAATCATATAAGCAACAATTTTCCACAAATGCCATTGTAAGGATACTTCAAATAAATAAAATTAAACAATTTTCTTTTATTTTAAAACTTTGCGGAAAAACTTATCCTTACAATCCACATGGAAAATTGTTGTTATCTATTCCTTAGCAATATATCATAACTTCTTAAGCAACTGCTCAAAATTTTGATGCGATCGAAATCCACCTTCGCGATCAGAATCAGCATATATTTCCTTTAAGATTTCTCTCTATTCTTTTATTCTTAAAACATCAACATGTGACCCAGTCACATCATGTAATGAGGATCTCAGAATAGAACTTAACAGAGTTAGATAATGGGCTCTACCTGATGTAGAGTCAAACTTATTGACTTTAACATCCTTAGGTAAATTTGGCAGCTTTGCAATCAACGCCCCTTCCTTTGGCAAAAATAAACATATGGACCCTTTGGTAATGGGACTATCTCAGACTTAGCCTTTCTCTTTACCATTTGGTCAACCGGGTTGACTATGGCCAATCCCTTTCCATTAAGAAGAGAATGCTTTTTCTGGATTTCCAGTGTCACCATTGTCACTGTCCATAAAGTTTTTGGGAAGTTGATCTTCTAATCAAATTTGCTTTACTATCGTTCCAAATCATTGCTGAATCAGCAGCACCAAGCAAATAGATATGATCATTAAGGTTCATGTCATAGTCTGTTTCATAGTAGTCCCAAAGGAACTCACTATGTGACTTAGAAAGTGATTGAACATCCAACTTTCTCAAGACTTTGACACCCAACTCTCCCGGCTTGTCAATATGTGACTTCATCTCTAAGATGTGATCACACATAGACCTTGCTTGCCATTAGGGCTTGAGCGACCTTGAACTTGTGGGTTAGGGAGAATAATTGGAGGAGGTGGAGGAAGAGAAGTATGACTTCCATGAGCCAAACTCGGGAAGTCATATTCATTAGGAAAGCTTGGTTTGGGAAGATCATTGTTGTCTAAACCAGACATCAACAATGGGAGAAATTCACGTAAAGTTGATTTAAGTCCTTAATATAACACCCAATATGATATATTAAGGCTATGACCCAACAAACTACTTTATAACTTGGAAGAGGGATGCCGTAATCCAAGCTATAAAATATTTGAAGGTAGGTGAATGACGATTCACCAATTTCCACCAAGATAAACAAAATGTATTATTAGGTTTTAATTGGTTTTGAAACTCCTAGATTCTTTTGAGATTCATTGAACTTTTCAATGGCATGTTTCAATCTCGAGTGTGCCCTTCAGGTTTTGTGACTGGGATGCCGAGGATCACAAAACAAGGTGTGAAGTAACCATGCAAATATACTTGGTACCCTTAATATTTACCCCTCAATCGATGTGCCGGTTAACCACACATGCTCCAACGATACTATGATAAACATTAAGTTACCCTTTGCCTACCTTGTTAAGTCCAGGTTAGTGTGCCGGTTAACCACACACGCTCCACTAACAGCTTAAACAAAGTGCAAAGTGTAATTTCATGGATTAGCACCTTATTCACATTTTCCTAAGTAACTAAGATTGAGAATTTATAAAAAGTTTAGTTACTTAGTATTTATCATTAATACTTTTAATGAAGGGAGAATTATAGTCCTTGTCCTACCTGTTCGGCTAACGACCCTCCACCAATCAAGGAAGCGGTGGGTGAGAGTGGACACCCATTAAACTGCCATTTTATAGGCAGTAACCTTATACCCCCCTTATAGACCGGCTTCGTGAATGAGGCCTACTAATGGTAAGACGACTTACTCTTATACATATAATATATTAAACTTTTAATATTATAATAGTATAAGGGTGTATTTTAGACATTTAAAATACTTGGTGGTTTAATCTATTAATTAAACTATACTCTTAATTTAATTAAATTTAAACCATGTCATTATGGAATTATTAATTCTCTTTTAATTAAACACTTTAATTATCTATTAATAAAGTCCATAAGAGTTAATTGAATTATTCAATAAAAACATCATAATTCCAATTATTAAATTCAAAATTAAAACCATTTAATTAATTGTTTAAGTTATGAACCCAAGAGTTTTAGAATTCAATTCTTTTTTTTTATCATAAAAAAACTTTTTCCAAATTCCAAAATTTGAGGGCAAGTTTTGTAACTCTTGAAAACTTTTGGATTCCATAACTTATGGAGTTAAATACTTGTTTTATGATGAAACTTTTCATGTTCCATAACTTAAGAACAAGTTATGGAATTCTTTAAAACATTAAGACCAAGTTTTGTAACTCCATAAAAAACTTTGAATCAATTTTTTTAAAAAACCTTTTCATATCCATAACTAATGGAGGTTTCAAAAAACTCTTTCGATCAAACTTTTAAAACTAATAAAATAATCATATCATTTTATCTTTTACTAAATTTGACCTAATTCAACTCATATAGCAAATTATTCAAATTTTACAAATAATTAGTTTTTCACAAAAACAAGTAATTATCTTAAAATTTGACAAACGTCATGTTTTTTTTTCTTTTTTCTTTTTTTTTCCAACTTTGAAAATAAAACATTTGCATCAATATAACAGAAAACAACCAGTTTCTGATACCACTGTTGGGTTTTGAGCATTCTAACACTCCTATGGTGTACATGCAACCCTATAAACCTTGGATCTATGTTTTCTCTATTATACATGCAAATATTAACTATTCCAAGGTTTCATCCTAACTAGCATATTATGAAGCACCTATACTACAAAGTTCTAGTTAGATGACATACCTTTTGATGTAGCTTGATGTCTTCAAGCTTTAAGAGCTTAGCCCCAATAGTGTGGAAGCCTCAAATGGAATCACAAATCACCAAAACACCTTGGAAGAACTTGAGAGAATATGTATGCACACCAAAATCGGCCCACACTTTTTTTCACACACTTGTGCCAATTTTGTGAGCCAAGGACCCCTTTATATATTATGGAGGATTAGGGTTACATCCATGTAAACCCTAATACCCATGACCTTTCATTTACATAGGATCCATGGGTTAAAAGCTCCATGGACCATCCATGAAAGCTTAGCCCAACCTAAATGAACTTGGCGCATTCCATATATATAAGAGTCTATATTTAATTAGTTCTTTTTGATCACTTAATTAATTCTAAATTAATTCTTGATTAATACTAATTAAATAATATGATTCCATATTAATATATTAGAACTTATAATATATTAATATAAATCATAAATATACTATTCTCAAAAGACTATCCATATAAATTGTGCCGGTGAAGTGCAACCCAAATGGACCATGCCGGGTCGGGTCAAGTACATACGAAATATAGTTATGGACTTAGACATTAATCCAACAGTATTTTGCTCTATACACCATTATGACTCCATTGAAGCTTCATAGCTTGAAGGTTCCAAAGTTACTCAATCAAAGCTACCTACTTTCTGGTTCTCTGGACCTCACAAGGTCCAGATCTACAAAATAACTTGAAAAAGGGTCTGGATGCACCCAAAACCCCATCCAAATGGTGTTACAAGCCCTAACTCAACAACTAAAGGAAATATATTCAAACACCAGGGAGACAAGGGCTTGTACCAGATCCGAAGCTTGAATGAAGATGAAGCTGATCCACCAACTCTCCTCTGAGATCCTTGCAACACTCTTGACCTTCTTCTTCAAAGAAATTACCTCCAATTAGCCTCTTTCCTCTCTAGCTCACAAATAACTCTAGGGTTTCTCTCAAGGGAAGAAGACACTGGTGGGAAGGGCCAAGGAGGCTATAAGTGCCTTTAAATAGGACCAAGCCCGAAAGAATTAGGGTTTCTGCCAACAGCGCTGACTCGACGAGTCAGCTTGTCGACTCGTCGAGTCCATTCATTTCCACGTCACCAAGTCGCGATCCTACTCGACGAGTTAAGGCGCCAACTCGTCGAGTCACTCCTCATAACTTAGAAAATAATACTCATTTTATCATACCTGAAAATACGGATGTTACAATTCTCCCCCACTAGAATCAGACTTCGCCCTCGAAGTCTTGCTCTGCAAACAACTCTGGATGCTGCTCCCGCATCTCCGTCTCCGGCTCCCAAGTCAGCTCGGACCCTCTCCGATGCTGCCACTGGACCTGAACCAGAGGCACCTCCTTGTTCCTCAGAACCTTATCTTCCAATCCAAGATCGCGATCGGTCTCTCAATGTAATTCAGGCTCGCATCCACCTGAATATCCTCTAGCGGTACTATTGCCGTCTCATCGGCTATACACTTCCTCAACTGGGATACGTGGAAAGTATCATGAATCTGAACCAACTCCCCGGGTATCTCTAAACGGTATGCTCCCTTGCCCACCCTGGTGATCACCCTGAAAGGACCAATGTATCGGGGCCCCAGTTTTCCCCTCTTTCTGAATCGGATCACTCCTTTCCAAGGAGATACCTTCAGGAGTACAAAGTCTCCAACCTGGAACTCGAGCTCGGATCGCCGCCTATCCACATAGCTTTTCTGGCGGCTCTGGGCTGTCAGTAACTTCTGTCTGACCTGCTGTATCTGCTCAGTCATCTTAAGCACTATCTCGGTGCTATCCATCACTCGCTGCCCTACCTCTCCCCAACAGATGGGAGTCCGACACCTCCTCTCATATAAAAGCTCAAAGGGAGGCATACCAATACTCGAATGGTGGCTGTTGTTGTAAGAAAACTCAGCCAAAGGTAGGTATGTGTCCCAACTTCCCCCGAAGTCCATAACACATGCTCGCAGCATGTCCTCGAGCGTCTGTATCGTTCGCTCACTCTGGCCATCCGTATGTGGGTGGTAAGCAGTACTGAAGTGCAATCTCGTACCCAACTCCTGATGGAACTTCTTCTAGAACCTGGAAGTGAAACGTACATCTCGGTCTGACACAATCGAGATCGGCACTCCATGCCGCGCCACCACCTCTCTCACATATGTCTCTGCCAGTCTCTCCGCAGAAGAGCTCTCACTGATAGAAAGGAAGTGAGCGCTCTTCGTCAGCCGGTCCACAATCAACCAAATTGCATCAACACCTCTCGTGGTCCTCGGCAATTTGGTGATAAAATCCATAGTAATATGTTCCCACTTCCACTGGGGAACCTCTAATGTCTGCAATTTGCCATGCGGATAATGGTGCTCGGCCTTAACCCGACGACAGGTCAAGCACCTCTCTACTACCCATGCAACATCCCTTTCATACAGGGCCACCAGTAGTCTCTCTTCAGGTCCAAATACATCTTAGTGGCCCCAGGATGGATCGAAAATCTCGATCTATGCGCCTCCTCCATCAGAGTGCTTCGTGCCCTGCCCGTATATGACACCCAAATCCGACCACGAAAGGTCATAAGCCCTCGGCTATCCATCATAAACTCGGATACCTGTCCAATCACCCGCTCCCTCTTACGGTTCTCCGGTCTCACAGCCTCTGCCTGAGCCTCTCGAATGGTATCCAACACCGGAGTCATCACCGTCATCCTCATACATATATCTCGAATCGGGGCACTCTCCGCCCTGCGGCTCAGAGCATCGGCTACTACGTTAGCCTTGCCCGGGTGGTACAGGATCTCACAGTCGTAATCCTTTACCACATCCAACCATCTCCTCTGGCGCATATTCAGGTTGGGCTGATCCATCAGATACTTCAAACTCTTGTGGTCCGTGTATATGGTACACCGAACCCCATACAAATAATGGCGCCATATCTTGAGGGCGAACACCACTGCCCACAACTCTAAATTGTAGGTGGGATACCTCATCTCATGAGGCTTCAGCTGCCTCGATGCGTATGCTATCACGTGCCCTCTCTGCATAAGCACCGCACCCAACCCCGATATAGACGCATCACAATACACCACGAAATCCTCCATTCCCTCCGGAAGGGCTAACACCGGGGCTTCGCATAATCTCTGGCGAAGAGTCTCGAACGAGGTCTGCTGCTCGGGACCCCAAATAAAAGCAACACCCTTCCGGGTCAATCTGGTGAGGGGAACAGAAATCTTGGAGAAATCTCTGATTAATCTCCGATAGTAGCCGGCCAACCCCAGAAAACTCCTGATCTCGGTCGGGGATCTCGGCACCTCCCAGCTCATGACAGCCTCAATCTTGACCGGATCGACCAATATCCCATTCTGATTAACGAGATGTCCCAAGAACTGGACCTCTCACAACCAAAAATCACACTTGCAGAATTTGGCATAAAGCCTCTCCGATCTCAACACTCCAAGGATCTCCCTCAAATGCTCCTCATGCTGCTCTCTGGATCTCGAATACACTAGAATGTCGTCGATGAACACAATCACCGATTGATCCAACATCGGCCTACATACTCGGTTCATGAGATCCATGAACGCCGCTGGTGCATTGGTGAGCCTAAAAAGCATCACCACGAACTCATAATGCCCATATCGAGTTCTGAACATCGTCTTCTGGATATCCTCATCACGCACCCTCATCTGGTGATATCCAGACCTCAAGTCTATCTTGGAAAACCAAGACGCTCCCTGAAACTGATTGAACAGATCGTCGATCCTTGGTAGTGGATAATGGTTCTTGACCGTCAACTTGTTTAACTCCCGGTAATCGATGCACATCCGGTGTGAACCATCCTTTTTCTTGACGAAAAGGATCGGTGCTCCCCACGACGAGCTACTCGATTGGATGAATCCCTTCCCCAACAACTCCTGAAGCTGCGAGGATAACTCCTGCATCTCTGGTGGCGCAAGGCGATAGGGTGCCTTGGCAATAGGTGCCGCTCCCGGAACCAAATCAATATGGAACTCCATCTGCCTCTCCGGAGGCACACCCGACAACTCCTCGGGGAAAACGTCCGGGAACTCACGCACTATCGGAACCTCATCGACAGAAGTCGGCCTCTCAGCGGCAACTTGTGTATCCATCACATAGGCTACAAACCCTCTACAGCCCTGCTGTAGACTCTGCCTTGCCCTGGCAGCCGAGCAAAATGTTGACCCAGATCGGGTACCCTCGCCATACACCGTAAGTACTCCCCCCACTAGGGGGTATGGTCACCAACTGACGCTCGCAGTCGATGACAGCTCCGAATCGGCTAAACCAGTCCATGCCCACAATGACACAGACATCCCCCATCGCAATCGGTACCAGGTCTATCGGGAACTCAACACCGAAAATCTCGAGTACACACCCTTGAATCACATCAATAGCATACACCGCTCACTCGTCAGCTATAGAAACTCGTAGAGGCCGACTCAACGCCTCTCGTTGGATACTGATGTGCTAACTAAATGCTAATGACACGAAAGATCGATTCGCACTCGAGTCAAATAACACCAAAGCAGGTACAGAACTCACAAGAAAAGTACTTATGCATACCACAATATAAGTACAATATCTCGAACTCAGAATAAGTAAATAAAAGAATACATACCAGCCACGACATCGGGCGCTGCGCGGACCTCCTCCGCTGTCAACTGAAGGCTCTCCTGCGAGCCTTCGGTGCCTCAGCCTTCACTGGCCGGACCTCGGTGGCTCTAGTAGCAGCAGGTGCAGATCCCTGAGCTGATCCCTGAAGTAGCTGTGGGCACTCGGCCTTCCGATGGCCAGTCTGGTTGCAGTGGAAGCAAACTGCAAACCCCTTGGGGCAATCCCTCGCGAAATGCCCCTCCTTGCCATACTTGTAGCACACCCCTGCTCTGCACACTCCCTCATGGATCTTGCCGCACTTCCTGCAAGTGCGGCCCTTCGGACCTCCAGATCTCGAATCAGCGGGCTTGGCCCGCTTGGCTGCCGGCTGAGACTGTGCCGGCCGCCTGTCCCTCCTCTGAGACTCGGCCTCCTCCCTGGCCTGAGTCTCTAATTAATCTCCCTCTTCCGGGCATTTTCCTGGAGCTCGGCAAATGTCCGGTATGTCGAGTTCGCCACGAACTCACGAATGTCTCTCCTCAGTATGCTCAGATATCGACTCATGCGTGCCTGCTCAGAAGACACGTGTTCAGGGAAAAACAACGCCCTCTCGTGAAACATCCGTGTAATCACAGTCACGGACTCTGTCCCCTGCTTGATGGACAAGAACTCCTGGGCTAGACGTTCCCTCTCCACAGGGGGAACATACTGATCTCGGAACATGGTGGTGAACCTCCCCTATGTCACCGTTGTAATCTATGCAGGAGTAAAGTCAGCCGTCACAAACTTCCACCAATCCTTCGCTCCCAAGCGAAGCTGGTTCAGCGCGAACCGTACCCTCGGATGCTCCGGACAAGAACAAGTGTATAAGCATCCCTCAATGTCATAGATCCATCTCATCACGGCTATCAGATCATGAGTCCCATCAAACTTTGGTGCCTTCGTGTTGCTAAACTCCCGGTACCACAACGAGTCACCCCCCTGTGGCCTAGCAGGGGCAACGGTTGCAGTGGCCGCAGCGACAGTAGCATCGGTAAGAGCAGCGTACCGCTCGTCAAATGTATCAATCAGTGTGGTCTTGATAGACCCAAACATCTCTGGTATCTTAGCTCGAATGGCTGCAACCACCTCATCATGAATCATCCTGCGAATCTCATCATCGCTAACCCCGCTGCTCTCTGGAGTGTGGCGCGTACCCACCATAATGTCTCTGAAATACAACACAAAAGAAATCAGAGACTCGCTCGAGCATTCTCGCACTCTATCACTCAATCCTACTTGCTTCTTAGTACCCTAAGGATTCTTACTTCGGCTGCTCACTGATCCAGTGTTTCTAGTAGTACGAGCCCTTATACTACCTTCCACACCACATCAGTAATCACCCCAAGTCCTCCTCCTAGGATTCTAGTTCACAAGTACTCTATATCTCGCTGAGCACAGGCTACCACCCAGTAGACCTCTCATAAGCTCCTCCCTGCTACCTACTCACTCTCAAAGAAATTCACAGTAGCAGTAACTCCTAGGCTAAGGCATCACAAATCAGGCCCACTCTAGTCCTAAATATGAATACCTAGCCTACTCTAGCATGCATAGCATATCACATAATATCTCATAACACATAATACAAGGGTATTTTGGGAAATCACCGTTCGGGCGCTGGCTGATCGTACACACTGCTCCGTTCTGCTTTCCTCAAAATCTTTTACTCTTTTTAGAAAATTATTTCTTTTATGAAAAAATTTCTTAAATCCTCAGTTTGAGTTCAGATACGCCCGAAGGTGCATCCGAATCCCTCAAACCAAGGCTCTGATACCAACTTGTAACGACGTGACTTTTCAAAACAAATTTTCATTTTTCAACATAACATATCTCATAAAGAAATCTCAAATTCAAATGTATCAAAAGTTATCTCAGTAAAACATATCCCAGAATCTCAAATACATAATACTCTATCAGTGTGTACAGATCATGTCGGCGCCTTCCCGCGATCCTCGCTAGTACCTGAAACACATATCACATAACACGGTAAGCATAAATGCTTAGTGAGTTTCCCAAAAGTACCACATACAGCACATAAGCCACTCGAGGCTATACTCGATAAGACCCTCTGGTCAATGTGTCTCAGCGGGACCCTCCAGTCCCATAGCTCGTTGGACCCTCCGGTCCGGTCTAGCTCGTTGGACCCTCTAGTCCGGTCTAAATCGTTGGACCCTCCGGTCTGGTCTAAATATCACATAGCATACATGAATCACAATACACATAATCTCAAGTAAACACATAACACATAAGACCCTCCGGTCTGCACATGGTTACCACTCTAGGTAATGTATAGTGAGAAGACTCACCTCGTAAGATGTCTAGTAAACTCTCGTGCTCGATATCCTCAATCTAGCCTCCGCCTAGCACAATGATAATAACTCTAATCAATACTCTTTTTATGTCCTTTTCTCTAGAGAATGGGTAGAAGACCATTCTACCCCTCCCTGACCCCTCTTAAATCAGTTTGACCATACCCTAAGGTCAACTGAAGTCAACTCCAGTCAACGGTCCAATTTTGACCAGACTCGACGAGTGCACTCGTGTGACTCGGTGAGTTCATGTGCATCCTCTGAATCCTTCTAAGGCCTCACTCGGCTCGTCGAGTTAACCTCCTAACTCGACGGGTTACCACTGGTCACAAATCGCGATGCAACCCAATCCGACTCGTCGAGTTCCCTCATGGACTCGGCGAGTTTCCTCCATGGCAATAATCATTTGACCTTCTGAGGTCAGATCTGTTTCTTTATCTTATAGATCTGACCTTCTAACACCCAAAAATCACGTAAAGGTCTGAACTTGAGGCTCATGCATGGTGTATTTTGCTCTATACACCATTATGACTCCATTGAAGCTTCATAGCTTGAAGGTTCCAAAGTTACTCACTCAAAGCTACCTACTTTCTGGTTCTCTGGACCTCACAAGGTCCAGATCTACAAAATAACTTGAAAAGGGGTCTGGATGCACCCAAAACCCCATCCAAATGGTGTTACAAGCCCTAAATCAACAACCAAAGGAAATATATTCAAATACCAGGGAGAAAAGGGCTTGTACCATATCCGAAGCTTGACAGAAGATGAAGCTGATCCACCAACTCTCCTCTGAGATCCTTGCAACACTCTTGACCTTCTTCTTCAAAGAAATGACCTCCAATTAGCCTCTTTCCTCTCTAGCTCACAAATAACTCTAGGGTTTCTCTCAAGGGACGAAGACACTGGTGGGAAGGGCCAAGGAGGCTATAAGTGCCTTTAAATAGGCCCAAGCCCGAAAGAATTAGGGTTTCTGCCAATAGCGTTGACTCGACGAGTCAGCTTGTCGACTCGTCGAGTCTATTCATTTTCCAAATCACCAAGTCGCGATCCTACTCGACGAGTTAAGGCGCCAACTCGTCGAGTCACTCCAACACATTTCTCTTTCTCTTTCTCTTGTAACATCGATTTTTAGCGTATAATAGTGATTAATTGCAAAGAACTTGTAACATCCGGATCCTTGGAGGTACTTTAATTTAAAGTACTTATGTATTTGTATATTTTGGGTAGCACCACGTCATGGTGGAGCCTCACCACGACGTAGCAATAGCTTATGGGCCGCGGGGATTTAATGAACCACGACGACGTGGCAATAGGTGCCATGACGTGGTTGCCTCTTTGGAGAAAAACCTAAAGTGTAAGGGTTTAATCCCTATTTAAACAACCTTAACCTTTTGTAGCCTCCCTCCCATCAACTTCCATCCCTTATAATTGTCCCTTGCAAACCATAGATCTATTGTGTGAGTTTTCTTAGCCTAAAGTGTGTGTTTTGGGGCTTATGAAGAGAGAAGGTGGTGGTAGATCATCGTGGGAGTTCAAATCAACGTAGATCGAGAAGTTTGTCTTCCTCAAACATCTCCAGGAGGTATAAAGTTTTCATCTTGATGAGTAAATTGACAGATCTCTAGATTTTGTCCACTCCTTTTCTATGCCTTGTTGTATTGATTAGTTTGGTCTCATAAAGCTTGTAACTTTATGAATCTACAATCCTTTGGGGGTATTTGGTGCATTGGATCTAGACTAGGATTGAGTTTTGAGACCATGCATGGATCTTGGCCTTTTTGCCCTATTTTTAACCTAATAAGAGTTCAAGACATGCATTAGACATAAATGTTTGAAAAACACATATTTTTATAATGAGAATTGTGTTAAAAACTCTTCTGGAGTTGTTGGACAAGTGACCTTATAGATTAAGTGCTTATTGCTTAAGCCATGTGGTGTTTTGGACCATAAAGTTGAGATCTATGCACCTTGGAGGGTTCTAAGGGATAAAGTTGGAAACTTTATCTATCTAGACCTTAAAATGGACCAGATCTGAGTTGGAGAATCCTTGGAATCGAAGAAAAACAGCTTAATTTGGTAAGTCGTTGAAAACGCAGTGGCCATGACGTGGCAAAGGTCACCACGACGTGGCGGCTAGGCTGGTCACGACTATTTTGTCTTATCGACACCACGACGTGGTCAAGGATTACCACGACGTGGCGGTCAGTCTGTTGACTTTTGGCTTTGCCTGGGTTTAACTAATTTTGACCAAGGGCATTTTGGGCATTTTGATATTAATTTTATGTTGGGCCATGATTTGAATAATAGGTATCGGGTAGAGCCGATATTCGGAGCCGAGATTATTCAGCTTTTGTTCGGACTGAGAGGTGAGTTTTTCTCACTGTACTTGTGCGTCGAAGGCACCGATTCCGACCCACTAGATTATGTATCCTGGTTATAGGATAGTACTATGCTAGTATATGACTCATTAGTAGATCTGCATGATATTTGTATTTGCTGGTTATGTGTTTATGTTTATCTGTTACATATGTCAACATATTGTAGTTGGGTTGAGGCGGTCCAGTCAGGCTGTAGGCCCTGCGAGACGGTCCAGTCAGGCTGAAGGCCTATATTTTCATGCTTTGATTGTTATGTTGTGTGATGGTACTTTGGGGGAACTCACTAAGCTTTGGCTTACAATTTTAGTTTATGCTTCCAGGTACTTCAGAGGATCGTGGGAAAGCAAAGGCCTGATCGTCCACATCTTCCTATTTTCATGATATTGAGTTTTGGGACAGTCTGATATGACTTACTTTTAAGACAATGGTTCTTTTTGTGTAAACATGTATGGATAATGGTTATTTTTTAAAATTTTAAATTTTTATGATTTCTAGAGTGTTACAAGTTGGTATCAGAGCCTTGGTTTGAGAGAATTTGATAAACATTCGTGTGAATCCAGACTCAAACTAGGGAACTGCAAAAGTTTTTAAATGGTTTTCAAAATTGTTTTTGAAAGTAAGCAAGGAAGGATGCGATGTGTACGATCAGTCGGAGAAAGAAAGTATACCCCAAGTTACCCACACTATTATTGATATTATGTTTATGGTAGAATAGCATGCTAGTAGTAGACTAGGGATCTTCAAGAATTACATGATATAATTTCTTGATATATGATGCTTGATAGTCTAGGGTTATTTCTTGTATGGAATTGACATCATTACTATAGTTGCTTAGTGTATGCATCATAGTTATACATAACTAAGATTTTATGGCCTAATAATGTTTTGTTTAGCCTAATTTGTTGTTTTTGTGTGATGAAGGGCTTAGGGTAGAATCAAGTATTCGACTGTGTAGATGATCTAGTGTAATGTATGATTAGCATAAGCGAGTGTTGCAGGGTTGGTGGAAGTTTCATGGATGAGTAGATGTGTGAGTAGCCAGCCAGATGAAGAGTGTTTAGCCGCTCTTGAGAGTGTGAGGATAGGACATATGCGTATCCTAGTTTTTGTATCTATTTAGAGTGGTTCTAACGATCCTTGAGACAAATACGGGTAGGTATAGCAAGGAAGTCACAAACCCCAAGGGTTAGTCTCGTATTGTGTTATAGCTATGTGAATTGTGGCATTTCTGATATATTCTGGTTTATTTTTAGTATGATGCTTATGAGAGGATCTGGTTCCAGGTCTGGAGTGGGTGGCCAGGATAGGCCAAGTTTGACTGATGATCAGATTAGGGAGATCATCACCACTGAGGAGGATGCTGATGTCCGGAGGTCTATGCCGGATATTTTTAGGTCTATCAAGACCGCCATGATTGAGCTTTTCAATGATCATTATGTTTCACTTTCTGATGTTGTTGTTGTTGAAGCTACCATGGTTGTTGCTACCGCGGGGATTCAAGGGGAGAGAGTTTTCCAGTATCGTGACTTCGACAATACGAAGCCCCGGTGCTCGATGGAGTTCAGGATCCGACTGTGGCGATGAGGTGGTTCTCTGACGTGGATAGGTGTTTCTTTACATGCTCTTGCCCTGCTGGCCAGAAGGTCAAGTGCGCCCTGAACCTTCTCCGGCTAGGGGCGAAGGATTGGTGGAGATTGGTGACTGGCTCATACACTCCTGAGAAGAGGGTTGTGGTGACCTGGGAGCAGTTCTCTGAGATGTTTTGCATGAGGTATGTTCCCTTGGTGGAAAGGGATAGGTTGGCTCAAGAGTATCAGGATTTGAGACAGGGGACTGAGACGGTGACCGAGATCACCAAGATGTTTATAGAGAGGGATCTTTTCTGTCCTGAGTTTGCTGCTTCTGAGTAAGCTCATATTACTTGATACTTGAGCATGCTTAAGACGGATATCTGCTAGTTCGTGTCCACCTAGAGTTATGGTACACTTGTGGAGCTTAAGGAGGCCGCGAAGATGTGGGAGATTGAGATAGCTTCCCATGCGAGGGAACTGAGGCAAGCTCCGGTGCAGATGCAGCCTGCAACGAAGCGGTTTAAGGCCACTAGATTTGAGATCTGAGGGACAGAGGTGCCGTACTTGTGGTAAGTGTGGCAAGACTCATGATGGTGGTTGTCGATCTTCATCTGGATGCCACAAATATGGAATAGAGGGGCAGTATGCCAAGGATTGTCGTCATCAGGTCCCAGTACCAAGCACCAATATCTGTTATGACTATGAGCAGGTTGGCCATATTAAGGCCAACTGTCCCTTGCTCACTATGGGGCTGACGCAGGCTCCAGCACCGACTACATTGAGGATCACAAATGGGCGCCAAGGTATGGCGGAGCCCTCGAGGGCTCGAGGTCGTTCTTTTCAGCTTACTACAGAGGAGGCCAGGGAGGTGGCGGACGTCGTTACTAGTATGTTTTCATTTATTATTTTGTCAAGTTATTTTATGGTATGCTTATGTTTATGCTTCTGCTAGATACCTTCTTAGTGAATTACTTTGTATTCTCTTGTGTTATTTGACTCGGGTGTGAGTTGGTCCTTTGTATCTCAGTCTTTTAGTAGGGGTTTCGATATGGATCTCGTAGAGTTGGAGTGTCCGTTGCGGGTTTCTATTTCCAATGAACACAGGGAGTCTGCATTGAGTATTCATTAGGGACGTGGTTGGAGTTTTGTGGGGTGTCTTATCTGATTGATCTGATTCTCATCCCTATAGGGGATGTATGCATGATAGTAGGGTGGATTGGCTGAGTAGGTTTGGGGCTATGTTTGATTACGAGGGCCAGTGGGTGGTAGTTCGAACCCCAAGTGGGGGAGAAATGGTTATTTATGGAGAGAGTACTATGGTTGGGTCAGCCTTTTATTTTGTTTCCAGAGCTCGACAATATATTCAGCATGGTTGTATGGGTTATCTTGCTTATGTGGTTGATACTTGAGTTGGGAATCAAGCTACGGTTTTAGATGTACCAGTTGTCAGAGAGTTTGATGATGTGTTCCCGGAGGACTTGCCTGGTGTACCTCCCGAGAGGCAGGTTGAGTTCAGGATTGATTTGGTTCTAGGCTCCAATTTCTAAGGCGTCATACCGACTGGCACCACTGGAGATGTAGGAGTTGTCCTATCAGCTTCATGAGCTTTTGGGCAAGCAATTTGTTAGACCGAGCAATGTGGGGAGCACCGATTTTGTTTGTCAAGAAGAATGGTGGTTCACACCGGATGTGCATTGATTACCGAGAGTTGAACAAGTTGAAGGCGAAGAATCATTATCCCCTTCTGCAGATTGACGACCTCTTCGATCAGTTGTAGGGTGCATCTTGGTTCTCCAAGATTGATCTGAGGTCGGGGTATCATCAAATGAGGGTTAGAGAGAAGGACGTGGAGAAGACCACGTTTCAGACTCATTATGGTCATTACGAGTTCGTGGTGATGCCATTTGGGCTCACCAATGCGCCTGCGACAATTATGGATTTGATGAATCGGGTATGCAGGCTGATGCTCGATCGACTAGTTATTGTTTTCATTGATGATAACTTGGTGTATTACAAGACCATAGAGCAGCATGAGGAGCACCTTCGCGAGTTTTTGGAAGTTTTGAGGTGAGAATGACTGTATACCAAGTTATAGAAGTGTGAGTTTTGGTTACGAGAGGTCCATTTCTTGGGACATCTCGTTAACCAAAGTGGGATCTTGGTTGAACTGGCTAAGATTGAGGTCATGATGCAGTGGGGGGGGGGGGGTTCCGAAGTCTCCCTCAGAGATCAGCAGTTTCTTGGGTTTGGCAAGGTATTGTCGGAAATTTATTCAGGACTTCTCCAAGATTGAGGTACCCCTCAATTGTCTAACGAGGAAGGGAAGACCGCGTTCGATACACTGAGACAGAAGTTATGTGAGGCAGACCATGTTCGAGACACTGAGGTGGAAGTTGTGTGAGGCCCCAGTGTTGACCCTCCTCGAATGTGTTGAGGATTTTATGGTATTTTGTGATGCATCCATCTCTGGTTTGGGTGCAGTGCTTATGTAGTGTGGGAGAGTTATTCCTTACGCTTCTGGGCTGCTGAAGCCGCACGAGGTTCGTTATTCGACTCATGATTTGGAGTTAGGAGTAGTGGTGTCCACTCTCAAGCTTTGGCGACATTATTTATATGGGGTCCGCAGGACCATCTACGCGAATCAAAAGAGTCTGAGATATCTCATGGATCAGCCGAATCTGAATATGAGATAGTGTAGGTGGCTCGAAGTGGTCAAGGATTATGACTGCGAGATTTTGTATCATCTCGGGAAAGCCAATGTGGTGGCTAATGCTTTGACGTGTAAGGCAGATAATTTTGTTATTGATAGCCTATGTATGAGGATTTCGATTGATTCGACATTGTTGGATTTGATTAGGGAGGCTCAAGACAGGGGAGTCAAGGAGGAAAATTGGAAGCAGGAGAGGCTCAGGGGTGAGATTGAGAGGTTTGCTACTGACAGTCGTGGATTATTAACCCGGTATGGATGGGTTTGGGTGCCAGATTTTGGTGGGATCAGTCAAACTGTATTAGAGGAGGCACAAAGTCTAGGTTTTCGATACACCCGGAGCCACCAAGATGTATCGGGATTTGAGGCTTAGTTATTGGTGGCCGTGCATGAAAAGAGAGATAGTCTGGTATGTCGGATGGTCAAGGCCGAGCACCAGAGGCCGCATGGCAAGTTGCAACCATTGGAGGTTCCCATGTGGAAATGGGAACATATTACTATGCATTTCATCACCAAGTTATCTCAGACGGATAAGGGATTCGATATGATATGGTTTATCGTGGAATGTTTGACCAAGAGTGCCCATTTCTTAGCTATCCCGGAGAGCTCGTCAGACGAGAAATTGGCCGATTTATATGTGCGCAAGATCGTTGCTTGGCATGGAATTCCAGTCTCCATTGTATATGATAGAGATGTTAGGTTCACATCTGGTTTCTGGCAGAAGTTCCACAAGGAACTGGGTACGAGGTTGCATCTCAGCACTGCTTATCATTCACAGACGGATGGTCAGAGTGAACAAACCATTTAGATACTTGAGGACATGTTGAGAGCTTGTGTCTTTGATTTTGGTGGGAGTTGGGACTCCTACCTTCCTTTATCTGAGTTTTCGTACAACAATAGCTACCACTCTAGTATCGGTGTGCCGCCTTCCTCTATGTGAGGAAATGTCACACCCCAATGTGTTGGGGAAAGGTTGGTCAGAAAGTCATAGGAAGGATTGAGATAGTCCTTCAGATGACATAACTCATCCATCAGATTAGGCAGAGACTTCAGACAACTTAGAGTTGGCAGAAGAGCTATACCGACAAGCCTCGATCCAAGTTGGACTTCTAGGTCGGGGACATGTTCTCACTAACGGTATCACCCAGGAAGGGTGTAATATGCTTTAGGAAGAGGGGAAAGTTGGGGCAACGGTATATTGGTCCATTTCGGGTGATTTCCAGGGATGGCAAGGTAGCTTATAGATTGGATTTTCCAGAGGAGCTCAGTCAGATCCACAAAACTTTCCACATTTCGCATCTTCGGAGGTTTGTGGTTGATGATTCATCGGCCGTTCCTTTGGAGGATGTTCAGATTGATGATCGCCTAAACTATATTGAGAGGCGAGTGGCGATTTTGGAACGGAAGACGAAGGCCATGCACAACAAGGTGGTGTCTTTAGTCAAAGTTCAGTGGCACCATCGAAAGGGTTCCAAATGGACATGGGAACCCGAATATGAGATGCAGGAGCATTACCCGGAGTTGTTTGCGTGAACGGACTTCGAGGACAAAGTCTGATTCAAGTGGGGGAGAATTGTAACATCCGAATCTTTGGCGGTACTTTAGTTTAAAGTATTTGTGAATTTTTATATTTTGGATTTTGGGCAACACCACGTTCACCACGACGTGGCAATGCTTATGGGCTGCGGGGATTTAATGAATCACCACGACGTGACAATAGGTGCCAAGACATGGTGGTCGCTATTGGAGAAAACCCTAAAGTTCAAGGGTTTGAGATATATTTAAACAACCATAACCTCTTGTAGCCTCCCCACCATCAGCCTCTATCCCTTATAATCGTCCCTTGCAAACCCTAGACCTTTTGTGTGAATTTTCTTAGCCTAAAGTGTGTATTTTGGTGCTTGTGAAGAAAAAAGGTTCTGGTAGATCATTTTGGGAGTTCAAAGCAACGTAGATCTAGAAGTTTTTCTTCCTTAAACTTCTCTAGGAGGTATAAAGCTTTCATCTTGATGAGTAAATTGATAGATCTCTAGATTTTGTCCACCCTTTTTCTATGCCTTGTTGTCTTGAGTGGTTTGGTCTCATAAAGCTTGTAACTTTATGGATCTCTAGGCCTTTGGGAGTATTTGGTGCTTTGGATCTAGACTGGGATTAAGCTTTGAGACCATGCATGGATCTTAACCTTTTTACCCTATTTTTGAGCTAATAAGAGTTCAAGACATGCATTGGACATGCATGTTTGAAAATCACAAATTTTTATAATGAGAATGGTGTTAAAAACTCTTCGGGAGTTGGTGGACAAGTGACCTTATAGATTACGTGCTTATTGCTTAAGCCATGTGTTGTTTTGGACCATAAAGTTGAGATCTATGCACCTTGGAGGGTTCTAAGGGATAAAGTTGGAAACTTTATCTCTCTAGACCCTAAAATGGACCAGGTGAGTTGGAGAATCCTTGGAATCAAAGAAAAACAACTTAGTTCATTAAGCTGTTCAAAACTCAGTGGCCACGACGTGGAAAAGGTCACCACGGCATGGCGGCTAGGCTGGTCATGACAATGTTGTCGTATCGACACCACAACATGGTCAAGGATGACCACGACGTGGCAGTCAGTCTATTGACTTTTGGCTTTGACTAGGATTTGACCAATTTTGACCAAGGGTATTTTGGGTATTTTGATATTAATTTTAAGTTGGTCCATGACTTGAATAATATGTGTCGGGTAGAGTCGGTATTTGGAGCAGGGATTATTCAGCTTTTGTTCGAACTGAGAGGTGAGTTTTCCTCACTGTACCTGTGGATCGAAGGCACCAATACCGACCCACTAGATTATGTATCCTGGTTATAGGATAGTACTATGCTAGTATATGACTGATTAGTAGATCTGCATGATATTTGTATTTGTTGGTTCTGTGTTTATGTTTATCTGTTACATATATCTACGTATTATGGTTTAGTTGAGACGGTCCTGCTTTACGTTGAAGGCCAAGACAATCAGGACAGTTCAGATAGGTTGTAGGCCTTACGAGGCGGTCCAGTCCGGCCGAAGGCCCGTAGAGTGGTCCAGATAGGTTGTAGGCCCTGCGAGGCGGTCAAGTCAGGTTGAAGGCTCATATTTGCATGCTTTGATTGTTATGTTGTGTGATGGTACTTTGGGGGAACTCACTAAGATTTGAATTACAGTTTTAGTTTATGGTTTCAGGTACTTCAGAGGATCGTGGGAAAGCGAAGTGGGAAAGCGAATGCCTGATCATGCACATCTTCCTATTTCCATGATATTGATTTTTGGGATACTCTGATATGATTTAGTTTTGAGACAATGGTTCTTTTTGTGTAAACATTTATGGATAATGATTGTTTTTGAAAATTTTAAATTTTTATTATTTCTAGAGTGTTACAAAAATGTCATTTTCAGTTTTTGATTTTTTTTTACCTGTCATCGTCGGGGACTACCACCACCACTGCACTATCTGTTTGATTTCCGCCACCACAGTGTTCTGATTTGAGGTTAGTGATTTTATTTAATTTTTATATGCATGTTTATATGTCTAATTGGGTTTTTGCATTGGTGAAATGTGTATTGCATATGTATATGTTTATGAGTTTATTTTATATGTTTATGTGTTCATTGTATGTGTAGTATAATGTTATATGCGTACTTGTATATATTGTGTATTTATGTATATGTGTATAATGTTGTATGTGTATATGTATGATGGATATATATATATATATATATATATATATATATATATATATATATATATATATATATATATATATATATGTGTGTGTGTGTGTGTGTGTGTGTATGTGTGTGTGTGTGCATGTTTATATGCAATCAAGAATGTATGTGTGTATAATGTTATGATTTAATTAGGCAAGCCTCAAGATTACAATGCTATAATTAAAAACAAAAAAAGTAGGATTCTATAAGTAATAATTTCATTTAAAAAAAGTATGATGCTGTAATTCATAATACCATGTAAAGTATAATGCAATAATTGAAAAAGAAAACAAAAATTAAGATTATATAATTCACAATGTTATTACTGTACAATGCTATAATTAAAAAATATGGGACATTATATATAGCACCCTACTTTTTTTTTTAATTATAACATTGTACTTTAAATGACATTTTGAATTATAGCATCCTACTTTTTTTTTGTTTTTCAATTATAACATTGTACTTTGTAATAGAAATTGTATATATATATCTTATAATTTTGTAGGAAACGACCGTCATAATGGGTTGTGGACATGTGGGTGATGTAGCCGAGGACCCACCTTTCCCAGGCAGCAGAGGTGTTGGTCATCATGAGCAAGATGGTAATTCTTATTATGAATTTACTATTTTTATTCAATTAATATAAAATATCGTTTCGAAAGAGCGCTCTTACAAAATAAGAACAAACCGATTGACATGTACTATGATAGGGATATGACATTTGATCCCGTAGGAGATGAGAAGGACATGTTTGCACGCGAAGTTGGGAAAATAATGTGGTAGATGGTCCATTTTGATAAATGGACTTGGAAAAAAGTTTCCCTCGCGATAAAGGATACAGTAAAACAACATTTAGGGGTAAATTAATTATAAAAGAATGTTTTATATGCTTAACTATGACTGGTTTTTACTTGACTAACTTTTTTTTGTAGACAAAGTTTGATTTGGATGGTATGTCTCGGGATCCAGGCGTTGTTACGCTGTTAGAGAGTTTTGAAGCGGATTTCTTAAAAAGTTATCGAGAGCATAAAGCTGATGCAAAAAGAATATTTTTTGAAAGTCAGAGGGTATGAGAATATCCCGAGAGCATTATTCACCCCCACATGATATGTAGATTGATAATTGGAGGAAATCAGTTGAGTATTTCCAAACGGATGAACCCATAGTTGTTTCTGAAAGGAACAAAAAAGTCTGTGATATGCAAACGACCGTGAACGGAGGGGGGTCGAGCTCGTATAGCAGTACTTGCTATAAGAAGGTAACGTACAATATATGTAATTATTTATTTAAAGTATAATCTAATTTTAAATTTTAAACATAACCTGAAGAGAGTGGAAACATTTCACAAGACTCATAGCGATAGGAATGGTGTATTCGTTAGTGTTGAGGCGGAACAACAATACATAAGTATTTAATTATAGTTTTATCATATAATTAAGTGTTTATTTATACTTAATTGCTAATCACTTTTGGAAAACACATAATCGATTGGTGGAAGAGCTCTTAGAATAAACGCAAGGGCTAGAAGGTGAAATAGAGTTAACACCTGCTCAAGAAAGAGCTACTTTCAAGAGAGTATTAGGTGAATGACGTGGCCATATCAGAGGCATCGACTGAAAACCTTCTGCTATCCCGCCGATTTCACACCCATTACATCCACCACCACAATCATCATAACCATCACAGGTAAAACAAAATTATTTAATTTCAATAAATGCATGTTGATTTGGTAATTTTGGTTTGTGGTGATTATTTGCTAAACGCTTTGGTAATTGGTTTTTTGTCCCAAGTGCAAGAAATAGCAATGTACTTTGGCATCAATAAATGCATTTTGATTTGGTAATTGTGTTTTTGTCCTAAGTGCAAGAAATACCAATGTACTTTTGGTATTTCTTGTATTTAAGTGCAAGAAATAGCAATGCACTTTGGTATTTCTTGTGTTTAAAGTTTTTTAGCACAAAAAAGTAGATTATTTAATTTCAAAGTCTCATGTATCTATATAATGATCAATAAATGCATGTTGATGTGGTAATTGTGTTTATGTCTTAAGTGCAAGAAATACTAATGTACTTTGGTTTTTTGTCCCTAGTTTAAAAATAGAAATGTACTTTGCTATTAATAAATGCATGTTGATTTGGTAAGTCTGTTTGTAATTGTGTTTATTTTTTAAGTGCAATAAATAGCAATGTACTTTGGTTTTTTGTCCCTAGTTTAAAAATAGCAATGTACTTTGGTAGTTTTTGTTTATGTTTGATAATTGAACTTATAAGTTTATATATGTTGTTATTCATTATGTAGTTGGAAAATCTTCGAAAAATGCTCAACGACCTGGAGTGTAGGGATGAGCTTTATGTGTTTTTTCAATCGGGAAAAAATCAAGGAAGAAACCACGGGAACGGAGGTAATGGTTGGTTGCATAATTAGTTTGTCTTTTGTATGTTAGACTTGTCGTGACACTTTGGTACTAGCTTGTAGTAATTATAAAACTTTGGTTGTTTTTTTTGTATGAAATTAATATTATATATATATATATATATATATATATATATATATATATATATATATATATATATATATATATATATATATATATATATATTGTCGTTACACTATTTGGTACCTAATCCGATATTATGTAATTTTTTTTCTGCATTTAATGTCGTTATGTATCGGTTTTTTTGCACCAAAAACGTTGATTAAAAAAATAAATTAATGAAAATGTTATTACCGGGAACACTATTACCTATGTCGAAAGGAATTACCGGCGACAAAAGTATTAGCGGTGACACTGGGTATTACCGACGACAGAAGCATTAGCGGCGGCAGATATTTTTACCGACCACATTTTGAGCAATAGTGACATAGCAGTAGCGACGCCTTTTTACCCGCGATGTGTCATCGCTATTATCTTTACCGACGACTTTATTAATCTTTAGCGGCGACTTTTGTCGCCGCTATTTCCTTTTTTTCTTGTAGTGACCCACCAACCCCATGTCCCCACTTAGGTTAGGGTTCATGTTACTCGCTCCTCTATCGTCCCCACACGATAATTCACACGATCTTTCGGTTTTTGAGGGTTTATAATTTTTAGGAAAGAAAACTGATATGTGTGTGAGATAAATAGGAAGGTTGAAATCATTAATTGAAGGTCGGTCAAACACCCAACGACCTCCACTTTAACATGTATGAAAACGTTCAGTATCAGGTCCAATCAATATGTATTCATATGTGCGAGGAGAATCAAACTATCAAATGACAACTCCTTTTGAAGCATGAGAAAGAGTTCACCAACATATCCTTAGTTAAAATCGTGTTTATTATCATATGTTTCGTGGTCAAACGATTAAAATTTCTGGATCATAGTTGGAAATTGATGGGATGATAATAGAAAATCTAAAGAACAAATCGAAGCTAGATTGGGGGCGATGATGATTGTAAAAAAGGCCTAGTTCAAACCTTATGCACCAAACTTCCACCACATATTTCCTCAATGAGTTTGCCTTACCCTCAGTGGCATGAAGTGGAGACCATAAGCTACCAGAAGTGCATGCATGCTTTCAGACCTATGGAGGAAGGCAATAGAGACGACGTCTACCATGCTTTCCGGTAGGAATAATGGGATCATGTTGAAAAAATTGTTGGAAAAATAATTTTTGGAAATATTTCTAATAATAATAGAGTCCTTTTGGGTTTCCCTTAAGACCCATTTGAGCAATTAAAAGACAAAAAGAATTAAGAAGAAATTAGTTTAGTAATTTTTCATGATTTGATAAATTAAATAGAAGCTAATTTGTAATTAATTAGAAGTTAATTAATTATAGGAACCGGATGCTAATTAATTAAAATGTTTAATTAATAGAAACATTCAAGGAGGTGAATTTATCAAAAAGGCGGTTGATGTGACATTAAGCAACTAAGATCCTATAAATATGGAGATAGGTATCAAACCCTAATACACATTCCCTTGTGTTAAAATTGGCCCCTTTCCCTCTCTCTCAAACCCGGCGAACCCAAACCCTACTATGAGGTTTGTGGTTTGCGATTTTATCTCCCCTCTCCAATGGTTTTGTTGTTTTTCTCTTTAGGTGTTCTTGGACGTGATACCTTTAAATGAATTCTACTATGGGTTCTTACATTCATGCAAATGTGGCAAGAACTCAATCTCAAACAAGGAGATATCTAGCTGCAAAAGAGATATGTATTTTTCTTTTTCATCTTGTAGTTGCAATAGAGTGAACTGTATGATCTTTATTGGTTGAATGAACACATAGGAAAATTGTTATATGCATTTGCTGCTTATGAACATGTGTTAGTATGCCTAAAACCTTTAAAAAAATTATGGTTTTATTGAAGAGAATGCAGAAGTAATTTCAAGACATTTTACATGTATTTTTGCTAAAATGTTGAACTTTTTTAAATTAATTTGGTAGGTGTGTTCTAATGATCTTCATTGTGGTTAACGATTCTTGCTTACAGTTAAATTAAGGAAGGTCGAGCATTATGTTAGTGCTTTTAATGGAGTTGCAAGTTTCTTTTGTATAATGAAGTTGAATTTTAGTGGAAACTTTGACTTTGACTTTAACTTGCTATTTGTTGTGGTGGTGGTGATGCAATTTGATGGAGAATGCAAGTATATGTAATAATGTTGTAACACCTAGATTTCAGGTATTCGTTTTAACCCTTGAGTTATGTTTAATTTGCAAGTTTAGTCCCTGATGGCAATTTTGTAAATTCAAAGACCTTTGGAGTACGCAGAGCATACACCATCGTACGCAGGGGTACTCCGGAGCGCCTTAGAACGATGAGCGTACGCTCGTACGCAGCCTGAGTGAAAACCCTAATTTTTAGAGTTTGGACCATATTTAAACTCATTTATGGCCTCAAGCACCTTATTACCTTCAGCCTTCCTCCTTATCTCGAAAACCCTAAGAGTGTTTGTGTTTTGTGAAGCTTGTTGGGCCATTTTGGTGCCTTTTTGGAGCTCTTGGAGTAGAAGGAAGAACCTTGAAGTGGTGGTGTTGCACTCAAGGTTTTGGATCCAACATTTAGTCCCCGTTATGCACCTTGTGGAGGTAAAACTTTCAAACTTGATGATAGAATCTCTTGGATCTAGTTTTACTAAAGTTGATTCCTTTTTGGTCCCAAACTTAGCCTTTGTGAGTAGGAGGTACTACAAGGCATTTGAGTTGTCCTTTCAGAGGCTTTTAGGGGTGTTAAGTCATAAAGTTGGGTTCTTGGTCACTAGTTTTCCCCCATGCAAGTGATAGATGGTCTTAAGGAGTTAAGAGGCTAGGGTTTTTGGTTTTAAAGACTTAATAGCCATGTTAGGCCATAAATTTGGAAACTTTATGGCTTAGGAAATCTTATGTGACCTAGATATGAAGTTTGGACGTGGGTGCTTAAGGGATTAAGCACTTAGTTAAGAGGTTGGCAAGCAGCCTCGTATGCAGGGCGTACCGTAGGGTACGCTGAGCGTACGAGGTCAGTTCCCCGTTATTCGGTCAACTGCGAGGTACACCCTGCATACACGAGGAGTACACCCCGCATATTGACCGAGTCAGCCCGATTGACTTTGACCTGGTTTTGACTAAGGTTTGACCTAGGGGTATTTTAGGTATTTGAATGGTATTTCGAGTTTTGGTGGCTTTTAATTGTAAAGGTGATCGGTAGTGTGGGTTTCGGAGAAGCGTGTCAGTTCAAATTTTCGTCTGTCTGTGAGGTGAGTCCTCTTACCACCTTAAGTGGGCTGAAGGCACCAAGGCCGACCCAATGTATTGTATGAGTAGAACTATATGTTATCGTATGATTCTGTCTGTTGTGCTTGTATGATTTATGTATTGAGCTATATGGGCTCAAAGTCCTTATGACCCGGGGTTAATACGGACTCGGGGGTTGATTTGAAACTAACACAACTATATGCTGTATTTTCGGTTGATACGGACCCGAGGGTTGATGCAGACCCGATACAATCATGTATTGTTATTTGATATGTATGTTGTATGTGGTAATTTGGGAAGCTCACTAATCTTTATTCTTATAGTTTATGTATATGGTTTCGGGTACTTCCAGTTCCAAAGGGAAGGGCACGTCGTGATGGCACAACATCCTCCCCACATGTTTTCCGCACTTGATGTATTTGTACTCTGATGTTTAGCAATATTGTAATGAATGATGGCTTTTGATACAATCAATGAATGAAAACTAATGGTTTTTAAATGAAAATTTTTAGTATTGTTTTTGGGTCGTTACAAATGTGACAATTAACATATTATTATTAACATTTGGCACGCTAGATGATAGACGTTGGGTGGAAGAAGGTTATGGAAGGCGGATGATAGTGGTGGCGGTGGTGAGAGTTAGTTCACAAAAAGATGGACGGTGGTCTTGGATTAAACAGGAATATGATTTTATTAAATATTAACAATAATAATAGTAAATTTAATATTAATAAAAAATTAATTTTAAAAAATCTATGTGGAGGTCATGTCAGTGCCACATAGGCAAGTGCTAGTGACTCAAATATAATGTGACATGCCACATAAGCAGGGTAACCGAAGGACCCTTTCACTTGTTTCATAAAGGGCTTAATTGACATTGGTTTTACAAATTTAGTGATCTATTGTGCAAAAAAGTAGTGACCAAATCGGGAAAAAAAGTTTATTGTGTGCTACAACATCATTTTCCTATATATAAATATATATACAAATTTATATAAATGGTCCTTGTGGTTTCTCATATTCATAAATTCCATCCCTAACTTTTTTCGTTGCACTGATGGTCCTTGTGATTTTAATTTCTGTGTGGTTGGCCCCTGACCCATGTAAAGTTACTCTTTTACCCTCTCCATTTTCTTTTATAGTTTTTCTTTAACTATTTTTAAGTAAATAAATAACAAAATAAAAGAAACCTTTTTAAACCTCCCCCCCCCCCTCCAAGAACAAAATTACCCCAATCCCACCTTTGTTTTCTGTCGATGCCTTAGGGGTGTTTAAGATTGCTTTTCCAAACAACTTATTGATCACTTATTGGTTTTTGAAAAGCTAATAAATCAAAAAAATGTTAGCACTTTTCAAATCCATTAGCTTTAAAAACCTTCAAAAAGAGATGAGAAAAACATATAAAACCTCATTTTTAGAAACTTCTTTTACCTTTTTAACCGTAATAGCTTCAAAAAAGAGATTTTAAGCCAAAAACTCTTTTATCTTATTGACATTGGTCACTACAAAAGCTAATCTAAACACTTTTTTAAAAACTCATTTTATCACCAACATAAGTCAATATACACTTTCGCACAAAAGCACTTTTGGAATTTAAAGCAATCCCAAACACCCCCTTAAATCCAACGCCTTTCAAGAAACGAGTGTTATCCTTCCATTTAATTGATGTATGATGACATAGGGTTAGAGTTCTCACAAAACCTTTTGTGTAAATAAAGGGATGAAGAAGACACTTTGAAGAAGACACAAATATCATGTTGGGTAATCTTGACATAGCTAGGTTATTTGGAGAATAATGTACCTTAGTTGCCACTTTTAGGAGAATAATGTACCTTAGTTGCCACTTTTATAGGGAGCACATCACTTGCAACCTTTGGTTTTTTATTTGGTTCTTTAGCTATAAATAGCACACCTTGTAGTCTATTTTGATGTGGGGAATAACAACATAAAATTTCTCATCTCCTCTATTTTCTTCTTTTCTGTCGTGTACAGTAGTAAAATTGTACCAGTTTGTTTCTTTCTTTCATATGTGTTCACAGGTTGAAGAGGGGCTAAACCTATATGCCTTACAAAGTTTATAGGGTTGGTCGATTCAGTTCTTAAAGTTATTTTCTGGCTTTATAGGTGTATAAGGTTGGTTACGACCTGATCTTTTAGTCCCTTTCAACATTTAATAGCTGGTACACCATACGCCAATGGCCATTTGACAAAAAACTCACATTATTCCCCTATAATGCCAAAAAAATAAGTTTGGTGATCATTTAAACCAAAACTCACGAAATTGACTTCAATCGACACTTTCATCCTCGATGGGAAAACTAACTCACCTGAAAGGAAGCAATACTCATCGGTGAGTTGGTTTTCCCATTGAAGACGGAAGTGTCAATTGAAGTCGATTTCATGAGTTTTGGTTTAAATGATCTCCGAACTTATTTTTTTTGGTTTTATAGGGGCATAATATGATGGTTTTTTTTGTCTAAATTATCACTGTCGCATGGTGTATCGGGTATTAAAGGTTGAAAAGGACTAAAAAACAGGTCGGAACCTACCTTATATCCCATAAAGCCAACAAATAATTTTAAGGACTAAATAGACCAACCCTAAAAATTTTAGAGGGCATTTGTGTCATTTTCCAATCACAATAAATAGAAGGTGCAATCCAGGATCCCATCTGTTTGCATGAAACTCATATTTTGTTCGGCATATATAGAAAAAACATTTTATATAGGCTTTTACATATCAAAATTGAGTTTAATTAAAGATGTGAAAGAGATTTATAAAAGTAGCACATATTACTTGTCAAAGTAGAGGACTTCTGGCTTCCTACACACCAACTATAAATACATCAATGACACACCTTAGACTCAAGAAACTACAATCTCTAATTAAGTAGCACCTTAGAGTTCTGGAGTTGCATAAAAACGAAGAAGGCTATGGCTCTTCATGTTCTAGGTTTTCTTGTGGTTCTTGGTTTCATCCACTCTCAAGCAGCGTTGGTTCCAAAAACTTATGACTATGAGGTATATATTCTTACATTTCTTTTTTCATGATATGAATTTTTATTTCAATTTTGCGAAAAACATTTCTTTTATGGAGTTATTTTAGTTTTTTACCTAGTTTCTGCAAGCAAAAGGAAAACAAACTAGAAAATTAATAGTAAGCTAAATTTAAGCGTTATTTTTTTTATATATTGTTTGTGATTAATTATTAATTTCCCCTTAAAAAATTAGTCGGGGATTCTAGACCCTAAGTACATTTTTTTTGAATCATCACCTAATTTGATTTCACATATACCACAGTTTAGAAGAGTTTTTGACAATTTAAACTATATATTTTACATATATGTTTCCTTTTAAAAAAAAATTATCATTCTAATAATATCTTGTATTCACAAGATTGTGTATATGGATATGTCCGTCTTACTGAGACGTGTAATTTTGCCCACAACAAAATTATATTCGACCTTTTGGGGGTAGGAATAATAGAAATATCTGCTCGATCGCACTGATTAAATTAAAGAAACTAGGATGAAAGTTCTCGTTAGCTAGTTTGCTCTTTTAAGTCATTTTTTTTAAATTGTATTCGATAGTTCATCAATTATTTTCATCATATCGCTAGGTAGATTTCAACCGGGTATAAAATGATACTGAACTCTAAGTGTTGTCCGTTGTGGCATTCAATATGACGGAATTTGTTTATTTAAGTATAAGTAGCATTGATATTATCATCCAATATAATAGTAGAATTATCCGATAAAATGCATTCTAATGGTGCAATGAGAAAAAAAAAATAATAATAATAAAAATAAAATAAAATAATAATGACATTAATACAATTATAATGACTTAAGCATCAAATTATACATGTAATATTGGTTGTTATTTTATCATCTTAGCCCATTTATTTATTATCATATTATCTTTTTACTACGAACAACAACAATTTGTTATTTACAAATTACACGTCAAAAAAGATTATATATATATATATATATATATATATATATATATATATATATATATATATATATATATATATATATATATTCAAAATATAACAGTGTATAGTGGAATTTTGACTATATATTGATAGGGCTCGTTGTTTATACGAATCAAAATCATAATTTGACAATGAAAGAAATGAAGAAAAGTATAGATTCTAGATGAGTGTCCTGTTTGGTCTTAAATATAAAACTTGAAAAGGATGGAGAAAAAGTTATTCTTTCATAAGATGGACATCACCCATCCTGTTGATACATGCCGTCGAAAATCGAAACACGTTTAACAATAAAGTTCTTTCATTATCTGTTATAATGATTACACACCGGCTCTTTTTAGTAAGAAGTCTCACCATTAATAAATAATAAAAGGTATATATTAATAAAAGGTGATATATATAGGACCTTGAAATCTTACCAAACAGTATTTGAGTGATGGATAAAGCCCACAAATATAATCACGAGGCCTTTTTTTCTAGTTGAAGTCTTGAAAAGAGATCTGTGGAATATTTAGTGTTTGCCCCAATATAGAGAAGAGCCCAGATCTTTCTACAGAAAAGCATATAGGTGGATCTCACATAACTAGGGTGTATATGAAAGAGTTTCCCTTTTAGGTATAGGTTGATATCTGAATTAAATAAAGAAAAGGTTTTTAAGATTGATCTTGTAACTAGGGTTGGGAGTTATTTTGAATGTTCTGGTTAGATGTCTACTGTCTACGTGGACATCTGACGTTATCTAAATCTTGGGTTGCATTCCAGGTTAAAGAAGCTAACTTCACAAGGCTATGCAAGAACAAGACAATCTTAACTGTTAATGGAGAATTCCCTGGTCCGACTATTTATGCTCGTAGAGGAGACACCGTGGTTGTTAATGTTTACAACAGAGGCAACCTTGGCATCACCATTCATTGGTACATATATTTCACTTCTTCTCTTTCTCATTTATGCAGAGAATACTACTGTTTAATTTGTAAAAGACGCAAGAAACTATTTGCCTGCTCATATTTATAATAACAAATTGAAGTTCTATATATTTTGGACATATTTAGTTAATTAAACAAATAATAAGTTAAGATATATATGTATAACATACGAACCAAATGAACTAAAATTGCATTCTTGGTAAGAGTGTTGGGTATGGGCAACGCGCCAAGGGGCGTTATTGGGCGTTATAACACGTGAACACCGCCCCCTTTCCCCGTTATTAGGCGTTATACGTCTGTGCGTTGCTTCCCGTTACCACCACCACTTCCATTAACGCCGTTTCTCTTCTTTTTCTTAATAACGCCGGTGTGGGCGTTGCCCATACCTACCAGTCTTAAGAAAATTGAGAATTTATATAAATATCTTACTACATATATATTTATGTTAAATCCTATGTGAAAAGCGATAGCCTGAAAAATCACCAGTCTTAAGAAAATTGAGAATTTATATAAATATCTTACTACATATATATTTATGTTAAATCCTATGTGAAAAGCGATAGCCTGAAAAATCAAATTAATCTGAAGTCAAACTAATTGGTGACGATAAATATCAGCCATATTCACTTGTGTGGGTTGCTTGCTGCTAGACATCCCAAGACATTTTTGGGAGGGCCGACTATGTAGTTGCATCTACCGTTATAGGAGCTTTCATACTTCTTTGTCATTGATGTCTTTCTCAATTAATTCATAACTAATATTTCAAAATATTCCAACGATATATATATATCGACGAAATCTTTTTTTCTTTTTTTAGATTAATATCTTTGAAGAAAAGATCTATTTCGATAATGCATAACTAATACATCATGTGTATCTCTATTTGAATATAACATAACATGTACATTTAAAAATAAAATAAAATATTAATTACGTTAATTCTTTTGGAATATATATATATATATATGACGGAGTGATATTGATTGTAAGAAAGGTACTTATGCAATTACTTTCTGGACTTTTCGCCATCCCTTGATTGGTTACTACTTTGAAAATGGAAAGTGTATGTGTGTAACACGTCTCATTAGAAATTGAATTTGAATATTTTTCTAAATAAATAAAATAAAATAAAAATTCATCATTAGAAATTAAATTTGAATATTAATTTTTATCTATTTTATGATGGCTGTCAGATTAAATTTATTTCTAATCTTTTATAGTTTTATATATTTACCATTTGTACAAAAAAATTATTCCATGCATGCATCCATCTTAGCATGGACGGCCCAGAGTAGATGCGGGAGGTGCAATCGCACATAGCCCCAAAAAAATATAGGGTCTCGCTTTTTAACGAAATTATGTACTTAATGTAGAATATATATTATTCTATGTAAAACTTAAAATAAATGTTTGCTTGTATTGATGGCAAGGAAGCGCAACTTGAATATTTTTCTGTTTCTGTGTTCGAGCCTTACCCCGCACAAACCTTTTTACAGCAAGAGAAATCAAATATTATCTTACTTAAGATATTTATCATATTTAATAAAAATTAATAATTTTTATTATAGTTGTCATCGTTTAAAAATAGGTCATAAGTAGAAAGATATTTATTTTTAATAGTTTATATACTATTCCTAATTTGCTTGTCTAGTTACATTAATTGTCCGTAGATTATTGACATTTTTAAAAAAAAAAAAGTTATCCATACAGAACAATAAGTGTTTTAAAATGTTTATTGACATTTTGTAGTAACTCACCACCCAATCAAGTCTCCAAATACATATTTGTATTATTTTAATCAATTTCATTTACAATTTAGTTTTTCCAATATTTAACATCCATCTAATTAAATGTAAAACATGCTTTTTTTTAATATTTAATTAAATCCTTATATTTAATTTAAATATAAATAAGTATCTTATAATATATTTAAAGTTCAAAACATCTAATCCAAATTCACCAGTGTTGCAATTTTATACTCTATATGGTTGTCATAGTCTTAACTAAAATCATACTTAGGGATCCATAATATATAAAAAAAAAGATTTAACTTTTTGACAATATATCATGTTTCAATCAAACAGTTTACCTTAAATCTATTACATATATCTATAACTATAAACCATTAGAGCTATTTTTAAAATCAAAATAGCTTTAACAACTTTTGTTATATATATATATATATATATATATATATATATATATATATATATATATATATAAAACAAAAGTTGTTAAAGCTATTTTGATTTTAAAAATAGCTCTAATGGTTTATAGTTATAGATATATGTAATAGATTTAAGGTAAACTGTTTGATTGAAACATGATATATTGTCAAAAAGTTAAATCTTTTTTTTTTTATATATTATGGATCTAAGGCAAATTGTTGACTAAAACATGATAAATTTAAGGTTATTTGTTACTTGATTACTGTTTATCAATTTTTTTTAAAAAAAATTGTGGTTGTCTTGACATTTTGGTAGCGGGTAGCTTGATCATCTTTTTAGGTAATTATATGTTTTTTTTAACAGAGTAGAATGAGTTATTACCAAATACCGGAGTGATTAACAAAGTTGTAATTGTAGGCATGGAGTGAAGCAACCAAGATATCCATGGTCGGATGGACCTGAATTTATCACACAATGTCCGATTCAACCAGGAGCAAATTTTAGCCAGAAAATCATTCTTTCTGATGAAGAAGGCACGTTATGGTGGCATGCCCACAGCGACTGGTCTCGAGCCACCGTCCATGGCCTAATTGTTGTATGGCCAAAGATAGGAAGACCTTACCCTTTCCATAAACCCTATGCCGAGTTTCCCATCATCCTAGGTTTTTCTCTCATCTTAATATTAATCTTTTATGGTTTTAAATGTGTGAGTCTTGTTTAATTATAAACTAAAAAATGATAGAAAAACGAATGTAAGGCTAACTGTAATGATATTGAAATATATATAGGTGAATGGTTTCGGTCAGATGTTGAGGCTGTGTTACTAGACTTCATGAGAACTGGAGGGGACCCTAACTCATCTGATGCTTTAACTATCAACGGACAACCCGGTGATCTTTACCCTTGCTCTAGTGCAGGTTGGTTTTCATTTCTTTTGTGTTATCATTAATGTTTTCATCAAGATGATCACCTTTTGTGTTTAAATATATATAAACAATTTTCTTTTTGTTATCTATGTTTTCAGAAACAACAAAGTTCATTGTTGAACAAGGAAAGACATATATGCTCCGAATGGTTAATGCCGCTATGAATCTCTTTATGTTTTGGGCAATTGGAGACCATGAAGTTACTGTTGTAGGAACCGATGGTGCATACACCAAACCACTAAAAAGCGACTACGTGACCATCTCTCCTGGACAAACCATTGATCTCTTGTTCACAGCCAACCAACCAATAGGTCAATACTACATTGCGGCTAAACCCTATAATAGCCAACCAGCAATTAGTTTTGATAACACTACCACCACAGCCATTATCGAGTATAAAGGCTACAAAAAATCTTCAAGGAAACCAATTTTTCCCCATCTTCCTAAGGTTAATAGTACTAGTGCATCTGTTAACTTCACTGGTAGCCTTAGGAGTTTAGCTAGTCGTGCTCATCCTATTGATGTTCCATTGAAGATCACACATAACTTCTTATTCACCATCTCGTTGAACACAGTGCCATGTGCTGATAACACCTGTTTAGGACCTAGGGGTTTGAGGTTTGCAGCAAGTGTAAACAACATAACGTTTCATTTACCAAATATTTCTATACTTGATGCTTACTATGGACGAATCACTGGTGTTTACGGAGACGACTTCCCAAATTTCCCACCTTTGTTTTTTAACTTCACCGCAAATAATTTAAATAATTCGTTGGAGACTCCATTGAATGCTACAGAGGTGAAAGTACTCGAGTACAACGACACAGTAGAATTAGTGTTTCAAGGAACAAACTTGGTTGGAGGAATTGATCATCCAATGCATTTGCATGGACATAGTTTTTACGTTGTTGGATGGGGATTTGGCAACTTCAATAGGAGTAAGGATACTTTGAGTTATAATCTTGTTGATCCTCCTCTTCAACAAACCATTGCAGTTCCTAAAAATGGTTGGACTGCCATTAGATTCAAGGCTGATAACCCTGGTGAGATTAATTTCTTAAATACTGTATATGAAGCATGAACATTGATCATATAATAATAACTACTTCATTTCGTCCAAAAATCATAATATTAAATTACTCATCAAGTACACATTAGCTTTTTTTGGATACAATATTATTTATGTTTCTATATATTCTTTATGAAGGTAAGGAGTTAACATATCATTTTGATCATCAGTTATAAATTTAACCATGCATGCATCATTCTTCAAAAAAACAGAAAAAAAAATTATATTTTAAAATTAAATGATTATAAATATATATTTTGGATATATAGATGTTAAAAATCACCGTTACAATTCAGCTTTCCATGTTTAAAACATAGCATTAATAAAATAGTTGAATTAGGTGAAATGACAAAATGTTTGGTTTTCATTTAATTTAATAGACTAAACTCAACCAACTTCTTTAAGTATTAAATAAATGTTATATTGAACTTGTGTAGAGTTGTATAATGTGATAATTCATTAAAATTTATAGGGTTCAAAGAGTTACCATTGCCCTTGGGCTAATTAATCATTTTTTTCTTACAGGAGTATGGTTAATGCATTGTCATCTCGAGCGTCATATAAGTTGGGGAATGGAGGCGGTGTTCATTACAAAGAATGGTAGTAGGGCAGGGGAATCGATGTTGCCACCGCCTCTAAACAGGCCATCCTGCACTTAAAACATCATATATATTAATATGAATAAGTTTTCTTTTTCTCCTTTTCATTTTAGTTATACATTTGCATGTTGACTTCAATTATTGTTTCAATGTGTATATGTAGAAGATAGAATAATAACCGATGGAGGCCTTTGTTCCAATGTTATAAAATCTAAACGAACTTTATGACTTTATGCTCTGAGTTCAAGTTTGTTAAAAAAACATTTGTTAGTGGATTTATTGTGTGTGAAAGGAAAGAAGATAGCTAGTTTAATAATATAGAGATAACATATATCGTTGGTAATAGCTCCAAGATGGAAGATGTATTGTATCTTTTAAATTCTATGAAATATAAAATAATTGAAGGGTTTATTCTTTGCTTTAAAAGATTTGTGAGTATTTAATTTGTTACTTATTTATAAAATTAAAATCAGAATACCCAATTAATGATCTCCAAAATATTTGATTTAATATATATATATATATATATATATATATATATATATATATATATATATATATATATATATATATATATATATATATATATATATATATATATATATATATATATCCTTTTCCTATATGATCAATTTAATTGGTTCTCAAAATAGTGTTGATTTTATCTCAAAAAAAAATGTTTTGGGACAATTTGCACTAAAGTATTCTTTTAAAGAATTCATTGTTATAAATAAGCATAAAGAATTTTACATTTGGCCGTAAAAAATTTGGTATGTCACAGTTGGTATTAGAACATTAGTTTAAGTGAACTAGGAATTTTGGTAAATTCTAGTTCTAGACTTAAAGTTAGATACTAAGGTAGTGTTTGTTTTTTGTCTGCAGATCTGCGTGGCCTCTTCTGTCTGCGCCGCGCAGACATTAGCCTTCGCAGACTGTTTGTTTTTTTGAAGACTGCAGACCTAAAAATGTATGCGCGCCCTCTTCTTGGCGCAGATGTGCACCAGAGTCTTCTAACATCTTCACACATCTTCTAGCCTAAAAAAACATATATATCTTTATTTTTTTTAAGTTTTTTTTTAATTTATATTTTTTCCAACTTTATTAATGATAAACAATTTGAAAAAAAAATTATAAAACTTAAAAAAAAAACGCTTGGCGATACAAACATGATATTTTTGACAAATTTATAAATAAAGATTTATTACAATAATAGTTGTTGAAGTTGGTTATATAAATATGAAAAAAAAAATCATAATATATTCTTATATTTTTTTGCCAAATTTTGTAAAACATTATTTAATACAGTATCGTCAATTTCTCGAGAAAATATTTATGGTACGTTTTTAATGGATTTAATTGAAAAAATCGAAGTTTATTTCCATCCATTTATGTATCAAATTCTTTGATCACTAATTATAATGTTTAGTTATAACTTTGCAACCAAAGTTGTTGATTTTTATTAAATATATGCGTTAATTCATACCATTTTTATTTTTATTTTTTATACAATAATACATAAAAGTTGATCTAGATTCATTAATTATTTATAACAAAGTCATAAAAATATTAAAAAATCACTTTGAAGTTTAAAAAAATCAGTTTATTTAGATTTCAGTTTATTTTAGTAGCCCGCAGATGTTAAAAAAACAAACAGTCTTCTTTTTTCAGACTGCAGACGTTTGGTCCACCTCTTCTACTGCAGAGGTCTACATATGTGGTCCGCAGACTGCAGAAATTTTGCCTCAGAAAAAACAAACATCACCTAAGTGATGATGATGAGGTGTATGTCTAGCATATTTTTGGTTGTATACCTAAATTGCTATTATATATGTTGGATTAGGTGTCTAATTGAATAACTAAATTGGTATATGCTTGAATTAAAAACAAAGTCCTTTTTGGTTGCCCTCAAAACTAGTAATTAACAGAATGACTTTCGGAGAGACATGTTGATTTATTAGTTTATTATTGTTGGATTAGTGTCTAAGTCCATAACTATAATTGGTATATACTTGACCCGACCCGGCATGGTCCATTTGGGTTGCACGGTATCGGAACATTTGGGTAGACCTTTTGTGAGAAGAGGATATTTGTGACATATTAATATATTATAAGTTCTAATATATTAATATGAAATCATATTATTTAATTAGTATTGATCAACAATTAATTTAGTGATCAAAAGAGACTAATTAAATATATGAGGATTAATTATGTAAATCATTCATTCTTATATATGTGGGCTTATGATCCATGATTCCTTATGTTGGGTTTAACCCATGTGGTGACCAATGGATACTCCATGGAGGTTAAAACCCATGGAGCATAAGGAATGGGTAAAGTCATGAGTTACATGGTGTAACCCTAATAGCCACACTATATAAAGACCCCATTGGTTGGTGAAATTGGCACTAGTGTATACACAAGAGGGCAAGCCGATTTCTAGAGTCCATGTATCTCTTCTCATGGTTATTCCAAATGTTGGTAATGTTGTGTGAACCAATTGAGGTGTCACACTTGGGGCACTAGGCTCTTGAGCTCCATAGAATCAAGCTACATCAAAAAGGTATGCATTCTATCTAGTTTTGTTATACTAGTACTTATGATTGTATGCTAGTTAGGGTAATACCTTGGAAACTTCAAGTTTGCATGTATAATAGAGAAAACATAGATCCAATGTATTTAGGGTTGCATATACACCATAGGAGTGTTAGAATGCTCAAAACCCAACAATGGTATCAGAGCCTAGGGTAGTTTTCAATTATACTTGTTGCAACTCATTTTTCAAAGCCAAGAATCTGCTCAGACATGAAACTCGACGAGTTCATGTGTTAAAGCATGAACTCGACGAGTTTCTTGATGAACTCGACGAGTTTGTCTCCCAGAATGCATATTTTCGAGTTTCTTGGCTGGAATTGGACTAGGAACATTACCATAAGCTGTTTTTGAACCTATAAACATGTTTTGATGTGGTAATGATCATTCTAATCCAATTCAAAAGATAATCGTCAAAAGTTTCATGTTTTGTATTAGTTTAATGATTAGGCTAATTACATGAAAATTGTTTGATTTGAATTGTCTTGTTTATATGAGTTTAAATCAAGATTATGAATATTGCTAGATATGTTTGTGATAGTTGTTTTAATCCAAATTGATCTAAAATTTATTCATAATATATGTTTTTGTAACTTGTTCTCAAGTTATATGAAAAGTCTCATTTATGAATTTTATTAAAAAACCATAGGTTATGAACTTGAAACGTCTTTTCCCATAAATTGTTTTATGAACTCCATAACTTGTCCTCAAGTTATGGATGTTCAAGAGTCTCTTCATTAAAAGTTTTAAAACCTATATTAAACTTATATGTTATGAAATTGAAGAGTTTTGAAAAGTTTCAAAACTTACCCTCAAGTTTTGGAATTTGTAAAGGTTCACACACAAGTACCTTAATTCCAAATCAAACCCTAGAACTTTAAAAGTTTAAAATTCAACCCTTATACTATTATTATAAGTTTAATTATATAGATATGTATAAGAATAAGTTAGTCTTACCGTTAGTAGGCCTCATTCACGAAGTCGGTCTATAAGGGGGGTATAAAGTTACTGCCTATAAAATGGCAGTTTAATGGGTGTCCATTCTCATCCACCGCTTCCTTGACTGGTGGAGGGTCGTTAGCCGAACGGGTAGGACAAGACTATAATTCTCCCTTCATTAAAAGTATAATGATAAATACTAAGTAACTAAACACTTATAAATTCCCAATCTTAGTTACTTAGGAAAATGTGAAATGGTGCTAACCCATGAAATTACACTTTGCAACTTTGTTAAGTCGTTAGTGGAGCGTGTTGTTGGATAAGGTGTCTAAGTCCATAACTATTTCTGGTATGTACTTGACCCGACCCGGCATGGTCCATTTGGGTTCATGGCATCATGCATTTGGATAGACTAAAATGAGAGAAATAACACTTGTGGTTTATTAATATATTATAAGTTCTAATATATTAATAGTATTATTTAATTAGTATTGATCAAGAATTAATTTGGAATTAATTAAGTGATCAAAAGAGGACTAATTAAATATATGGGTTGATTATGTAAATCATCCATAACTTGTATAGTGGGCTAAAAGGCTCCATGGATAATCAAGTTGGGTTAAACCCATTTGATGCTCCATGGAGGCTCCATGGGAGATACAAACCCATAGGTCATGGAAATGAAGAGTCATGCCACATTAGGGTTTACATGGTGTAACCCTAGATGTGACACACTATATAAAGAACATGTTACTCACCAAAATCGGCTACACTAAGAACAAGAGAGGGCAAGCCGATTTTTACAAGTGTTATACATTCTCTAAAGTTATTCCAAAGCATTTGGTGTTGTGTGAAACATTTGAGGCATCACACTTGGGGTGCTAGGCTCTCAAGGTTCTTCAAGGAATCATAACAACTACAAGGTATGTAATTCTAGCCATCTTTATGTTTAAAGTTCCCCATGTATGCTAGATAGGATTATGAACCTTGGAAAAAAGTATTTTGCATGTATTTTAGACAAACATAGATTCAAGGTTTTCTAGGGTTGCATGTACACTTAGGAGTGTTAGAATTGCTCAAAACCCATCAGTGGTATCAGAGCCTAGGCTTGTTTGTTGATACTTGATGCAAAATAATGAAAAAGTCGATTTTCTTGCTGTCTGCATGATGAACTCGTCGAGTCCATGGGGGGACTCGCCGAGTGCATGACCAAACTCATCCTACTCGTCGAGTAGGTTCGTGCACTCGACGAGTCGGAGCCTCAGAATGCTGATTTTCGACTTTTTCTGCTGGAAATGGACTAGAAACATTACCCTAAACTGTTTTGGTGTTATTAAACTTGTTTTAGATGGTGTAATGTTTGTTCTAATCCATTTACAATGGCTAATATCAAAATTACATGATTATATGTGTTCATATGTTCTTGAAATTTTGATATGATTAATTCTTGTTCTTATGAGTTCTTGATAGATTATAGGAATTACTTGTTTAATGCTGAATTCATGATCTTTATGTGTTTTAATGGAGTCCATAACTTGTCCTCAAGTTATGGATAACCAAAAGTCTCTTTGTTTTAATTCCATTAAAAGAACACATAAGTTACAAAAATGATGAGTCTTCATTTTAATAACTCATAAGTTATAATTTGAAAGGTTTTGTTAAGTTACAAAACTTGCCCTCAAGTTTTCGAACATGTAAAGTCATCTAATAAACTTTAGTTCCAATCCCTAGAATTTTAAAAGTTAAAATTCAACCCTTATACTTTATAATATTATAAGTTTAGTAATATATATATATATATATATATATATATATATATATATATATATATATATATATATATATGTATGTATATATATATATATATATATATGTATAAGATCAAGTCGTTTTACCGTTATTAGGCCTCATTCACGAAGCCGGTCTATAAGGGGGGTATAAGGTTGTTGCGTATAAAATGGCAGGTTAATGGGTGTCCACTCTCACCCACCGCTTCCTTGACTGGTGGAGGGTCGTTAGCCGAACGGGTAGGACAATGACTTAAAATTCTCATTAAAAGTATAATGATTATTATAAAGTAACTAAATGTTTTATAAATTCCCAATCTTAGTTACTTTAGGAAAATGTGAATAAGGTGCTAACCTATGAAATTACACTTTGCACTTTGATTAAGTCGTTGGTGGAGCGTGCTAACCCTTGATGGCTCCTCTTCTAGTGGAACCAAGAAAGGTTTCGTCACTCCTTCTACTGACCCAAAAGAGGCTGAATGCTTCTATTGCCACGAAAAGGCGCACTGGAAGCGGAACTGCCCAAAGTACCAGCAAGATTTGAAGGATGGGAAAGTGAAACCCAACCATGCAGGTATTTACACAATATTATCTAATAACTCACCTTATTCTAACTCTTGGGTCCTTGATACCGGTTGTGGTATTCATATTTGTTCTGATTTGCAGGGCCTAAGAAGAAGCGAGAATGTGGAGCATGGAAAGATAAACTTGATCATGGGGAATAGGAAAGTTTCACCTGTCACCAAGATTGGAGTTTATACTTTGTTGCTGAGTAGTGGGTTTACTTTAGATTTGAATAAATGTTGTTATTCGCCAGAAATGGCAAGAAATGTTATTTCCTTTCATGCTTTGTACAAACAAGGTTTTATCTTTTCTTTTGATAATGAAGTTGGTGGAATAAATGCTTTCTTTAATCATGTGTTTTATTTTAAAGCATTACCTTGTGATGGTGTGTATGAAGCTGTGTCTGTTGTAGATAATTTAGGAAATAATATGTTGTGTATTGATTCTACTAATGATAATAACTTGGATAAAGCATCATTATGACATTGTCACCTTGGACATGTAAGCAAGAAACGCATAGGCCAACTCCAAAAGGATGGAGTCTTGGAATCATTTGACCTAAATTCAGATGATAGTTGTGAATCATGCTTACTTGGAAAAATGACAAAGTCACCCTTCACAGGTTCGTGTGCTAGGGGTGAAGGTTTGTTGGATCTAGTACACACGGATGTGTGTGGACCCTTCAAAACTGCCACAAGGGATGCTAATCGTTATTATGTGACTTTTACAAATGATTATAGTAGATATGGTTATGTCTACTTAATCAAGCATAAGTCAGAGACTTTCGATAAGTTTAAAGAGTTTAAACAGGAAGTAGAGAATCAATTGGGCAGGAACATTAAGATGCTTCGATCCGATCGCGGTGGTGAGTATCTTAGTACAGAGTTCCTCGACTATCTTAGGGAATGTGGGGTTGTCTCACAATTGACACCTCCCAGGACACCACAGTTGAATGGTGTAGCTGAGAGGCGTAATCGAACCTTGTTGGACATGGTTCGTTCCATGATGAGTCGAGCTACGCTACCAATCTCATTCTGGGGGTATGACTTAGAGACTTCCGCCCATATCCTTAATCTGGTCCCTACAAAGAAGGTTGCCAAAACACCTCACGAGATGTGGACTGGAAAAGTTCCCAGTCTATCCCACATCAAGATTTGGGGTTGCGAAGCATTCATGAGACGCGAGACTCACGATAAGCTCGAACCTCGAAGTGAGAGGTGTATTTTCATCGGCTACCCACAAAAATCCTTTGGTTAACTCTTCTACAGACCTAGTGAGAATGTGGTCTTTATAGCAAGGAGGGGTGTCTTTCGAGAAAGAGAGTTCATAAGCCAAGGAAACAGTGGGAGGCAAATTGACCTTGAAGAAACTCAAGAGTCAGGTGGTGAAGGAACCTCAAACCCTAGCAGTCAACCTGAGGAGGAAACTCCTGTTGATCCAATTGACGAGTCTGTACCTCTGAGTCGTTCCACAAGGGTTAGGAATGCACTTGAGCACTACTATGGTTTCCATATTACTGCGGAAGGTGAGACACTTATCAGTGATGAGACACTGGTAAGTCTAGATGAACCTAACACCTATGCGGAATCGATGGCAGGCCCCGAGTCTGCTAAATGGAAAGAGGCAATGGACAGCGAGATACAGTCCATGTATGACAATCAAGTCTGGAACTTGGTTGACAATGTACCAGGTCGTAAGACAGTAGGGTGCAAATGGATCTTTAAGAAGAAGACCGACATGGATGGTAATGTACACACTTATAAGGCACGACTGGTGGCAAAGGGCTTTTCTCAAACTCCCGGAGTTGATTATGATGATACCTTTTCACCAGTAGCCAAGATTAAGTCTATTAGGGTGTTGTTAGCCATTGCTGCATTTCATGACTATGAAATATGGCAAATGGATGTCAAAACCGCTTTCCTTAATGGAAAGTTAGCTGAGGATGTTTACATGAATCAGCCAGAGGGGTTTGTCACCACAGAGTACCCTAATAAAGTGTGTAAGCTTGAGAAATCCATTTATGGATTAAAGCAAGCACCTCACAGATGGGATCTTTGCTTTGATGAGAAAGTCAAAGAGTTTGGCTTTTCGAGGAGTGAAGATGAATCTTGTATATATGTCAAAGCTGGTAGGAGTATAGTTAGCTTTTTGGTACTGTATGTGGATGACATACTACTCATAGGAAATGACATCCCAACCTTGCAGGAAGTGAAGTCCTGGCTTAGGAAGTGTTTTGCTATGAAAGACCTAGGAGAAGCTGCCTATATTCTAGGGATAAGGATTTTGAGAGATCGGAGTAAAAGACTAATTGGGCTTAGTCAGAGTACATACTTGGAGAAAGTGCTGAAGAGGTTCAGCATGCAAGATTCCAAGAAAGGAGAGTTACCCATCTAGAGTAACGCTAGACTGAGTAAAACTCAGAGCCCGAGTACCGAGGGTGAGATAGCAGAAATGAGTCGAGTACCTTATGCTTCTGCTGTAGGCTCGATCATGTATGATATGACTTGTACTCGTCCTGATGTGGCCTTTGCATTGAGCATGGTCAGCAGATATCAGGGGAACCCTGGTAAGGCTCACTGGACTGCGGTTAAGAATATCCTCAAGTACCTGCGGAGGACTAAGGATTGGGTCCTTACCCTCGGTGGGAGTGATGACTTGAGAGTTGTAGGGTATAGTGATGCTAGCTTCCAGACTGATAGGGACAATTTCCGCTCTCAGTCGGGTTGGGTCTTTACCTTAAACGGAGGAGCAATTTCTTGGAAAAGTTCCAAGCAGGAGACAGTGGCTGATTCAACTTGCGAATCAGAGTATATAGCGGCAAGCGAGGCAGCAAAGGAGGAGATATGGCTAAAGAACTTCATTGGAGACCTTCGAGTTGTACCAGCTATAAAGGAGCCCATAGAGATTTTCTGTGATAGTGAAAGTGTTGTTTCCTTAGCAAAGGAACCAAGGGATCACGGGAGATCCAGACACATTGACAGAATATACAATTTCATCAGACATCGTATAGAAGAAGGACTCCTCGTGGCAAAGAGGGTATCATCGGATGAGAACCCGACAGATCCCCTCACGAAGGGACTGAGTAGGGTTAAGCATCTCCAGCATGCAAGGAGCATAGGGCTGAAGGATGATATTAGTTTTAGTAGTTAGATAATTTTGAAATTTGTAAAGTGTAATTGACATTTGATGATGAATAAAAGTTGTGTTTATTTATGAGTAAAGTGTTGCTATCTTTTGTCAATCTTTTACTATTATTTCTTTTGCATGTTTTGACTTCCAGAATATTTATGTTGTGTTTTACATATTATTCAAATTATCCACAGTCGGTCGTATGTTGGAAGTATATATGAATTAAGACTGTCATGAGTTGGTTGTAGAGGTCTAAGATGTTGGACATGGCCTCAACACTCATGAGTGCTCATAAGTTCTGAGTATTGGATTCAACCCACGCTCGCTGGTATCACTTCATGGAATTTATCTCGAGTGATCGCGAGACGGTAATATCATATAAGTCTTCAAACCTAGAGATATGACTTGTTGTCTATGAGTTGGTTATGCATTGATCGTGCGAAAACGCATTGGTAACTCGATGTTATAAAACGTGCGTTTGTGTGTAATTTAACAAGTAGTAGAACAAGCATATGAGTCGAAGTTTATCTGTTCCTTCTTGGATTAGAAGCGATATCTGGGCCCCTCGATTATTTTGTTTTGACCCATGTACCGGGCCCGGTCAGAACTAAGTTGATGTGTTCAATTAAGTTCTTTGTCAAACAAATCGGAAATCGGGAAACAAACTGCTGGACAGAAGTAAGACATTGTTCCATGTAATTGTCTGGATGATATCTAGAACAGAGGATTATATGATCACTTATCTGAAATGGCGTATCATCATCTTCTCAGTTCCGAGAGACCTTGAAAAGAGCTACGATTGCTGATCGGTTCCCGAAGTCATACTTTCAGTTATAGTTATTAGACTTATCCAAGTGGGAGACTGTTGGATAAGGTGTCTAAGTTCATAACTATTTCTGGAATGTACTTGACCCGACCCGGCATGGTCCATTTGGGTTGCATGGCATCATGCATTTGGATAGACTAAAATGAGAGAAATAACACTTGTGGTTTATTAATATATTAATAGTATTATTTAATTAGTATTGATCAATAATTAATTTGGAATTAATTAAGTGATCAAAAGAGGACTAATTAAATATATGGGTTGATTATGTAAATAATCCATAACTTGTATAGTGGGCTAAAAGGCTCCATGGATAATCAAGTTGGGTTAAACCCATTGGATGCTTCATGGAGGCTCCATGGGAGTTACAAACCCATAGGTCATGGAAATGAAGAGTCATGCCACATTAGGGTTTACATGGTGTAACCCTAGATGTGACACACTATATAAAGAACATGTTACTCACCAAAATCGGCTACATTAAGAACAAGTGAGGGCAAACCGATTTTTACAAGTGTTATACATTCTCCAAAGTTATTCCAAAGCATTTGGTGTTGTGCGAAACATTTGAGGCATCACACTTGGGGTGCTAGGCTCTCAAGGTTCTTCAAGGAATCATAACAACTACAAGGTATGTAATTCTAGCCATCTTTATGTTTAAAGTTCCCCATGTATGCTAGATAGGATTATGAACCTTGGAAAAAAGTATTTTGCATGTATTTTAGACAAACATAGATCCAAGGTTTTCTAGGGTTGCATGTACACTTAGGAGTGTTAGAATTGCTCAAAACCCATCACGTGTGTGGTTAACCAGCACACTAACATGGGACTGAAAATGTGTGGCAAAGGGTAACTTAATGTTTATCATAGATTGGTGGAGAGCTTGTGGTTAACCGGCACATCAATTAGGTGATAAAGTTAAGGGTACCAATTTAATTTGCATGGTTATTTACACCTTGTTTATGATCCTCGGCATCCCAGCCACAAACTTGAGAGGGCACAATCGAGATTCAAACATGCCATTGAAAGTTCAATGTATCTCAAAAGATCTAGGAGTTTCAAATCCAATTAATACTTAATAATCTATTTTCGTTTTCTTGGTGGAAATTGGTAAATCGTCATTTACCTACCTTCAAATATTTTATAAATTGGATTACGGCATCCCTCTTCCAATTATAAATAGGTTGTTGGGTCCTAGCCTTAATATTTCATATTGGGTGTTATATTAAGGACTTAAATCAACTAACTTGAATTTCTCCCATTATAGATGTCTAGCTTAGACAATTATGGTCTTCCCAAATCTTTAGGAACAAGCTTCCTATTGAAGATGATATCCCACATGGCAATCAAGGTGAAAGATTAATCCATTTGTTGTGCATAAATGGGACTGGAAATCATGCCTCCCTTCCTCCACCTCCTCCGATTATTCTCCCTATCCTACAAGTTCAAATACTTGAAAAGTTCAAGGTCACTCAATCCCTATTGGCAAGCAAAGTCTATATGTGCTTACATCTTGGAGAATAAGTCACATATTGACAAGCCGGGAGAGTTGGGTGTCAAAGTCTCAAGGAAGTTGACTGTTGACTAGGTTCATCAATCACTTCCCAAGTCATATAGTGAGTTCTTTTAGGACTACTATGTAACAGACCATGACATGACCCTTAATGATCTTACCTGTTTGCTTGATGCTACTAAATCAGCAATGATTTGGGGCAGTGGTAAAGCAAATTTGATTGGAAGATCTACTTCCCAAAATTATTTGGACATTGACAATGGTGACATTGGAAATCCAGAAAAGCTTTCTCTTCCCAATGGAAAGAGATCGGCCATGGTCAAGTCATTTGACCAATTGTAAAGAGAAAGGCTGAGTTTGAGACAATCAAGTGTACCATTCCCAAAGAGTCCATATGTTTCTTTTGCCAAGAGAAGGGACATTGGTTGCGAAGCTGCCCAATTTACCTGAAAACACATAAGGATGGTAAAGTCAAAAAGTTTGACTCTACTTCGGGTAAACTCCATTATCTAACTCTATTAAGTCTCTTTTGGAGATTCTTAATACATGATGTAATGTAATTACATTTTGATGTTTTAGAGCATCAAAGGAAGCTTAAAAGAAGAGTATGTTGATTCCGATCGCGAAAGGATGGATTTCGATCGCATAGTTCGATTATCAGAATTTTGAGCTGCTGCTTAAGAGTTATGATATGTTGCTTAGGAATAGATAACAACATGTTTTTCATATGTATTTGCATTGTAAGGATAAGATTTTTCCGCAAAGTTTAAAATAAAAGAAAATTTTGATTTATTTATTTTAAGTATCCTTACAATGGCATTTGTGAAAAATTGTTGTTTATATGTTTCTATTGATAAGCAATATTGGAAATGGATTTGATCCTTTCATTTGTGGTAGTGTCATAATTTACCAAATAAGGAAAGATTCTCATCACCCAAGTTTCAGTTGGATAGAAACTTGGAATCATGCAACTTGTATTGTGTGATGAATGAGAATTTTCATCTTTGGGAAATTAAAGTCCTTGTTCATATGTATATGTGAGTCAAGAGAAGGACTAAAGGATCAGGTGCACTAGGTTGTGCGCTGATCAGGTCCACCACAAAGAAGGATAAGATTATTCGTCATGATTTACTAAAGTTTAGTAAATATGGTTATGCTTACAAGTTTAAGTGTAATTCTGAAACATTGGAAAAGTTTCAATGTATGGCAGAACGGATGAGAAGAATCAAATAAGGCAGAAAGATAAAAGTTTCTCCGATCTGAAGAGATGGGAGAGTACTTGAGTATCTTGTTTTATGATTATCTTAGTGATTATGAAACCATATCACAATTGATCCTCTAAGGACACCTTAGTGCATTTGTTTGACTAAGGGGAGGAATCATGAATTGTTGAAATGGTTAAATCAAAAGATAAATTATACTTCGTTCCAAAATCAACTCTTAGAGTCATACTCCAAGATTGTAACTTGAGTGACATAATCTTTAGAAAGTTTATAACACTTGTCAAATGTAGAGTAAGATGTTTCCTATTCTTGTACATTTGAAATTGGTAAGTTGTGATGTTTTGGATAAAACAAAGACCAAGTAAGACCAATTGTGTGAAGTGTCTATCTTGATAAGAATCCGCACTAACTCTTGAATATTTGTTTTGTCAAGGAATGGTTCTTAACAAGAGAATCCTATATGTCAAGAGGACAGTGGGAGTCTTAAAATATCTTGAGATGGTTTCAAGAACTAATCAAGAGTATTGTTAATCACTAGCCCACGACTGAGGTTTGTAACCTATCATGTTGACACATTCTTATTTCTGGTCCATTCCAGTTTAAGTTGACTATGCAGGTGAATTCTAAGAGTTCTCAATTTTTTTCATAACAACTTGGAAACAATGGTAGGCCCTTGTGCTACCAGGAGGCAAGAAATTAAGATTGAACAAGTTCAGTCCATATGAATTTGGATTTGCCACTAACCTTGTCTTGTGATTAAGGTTATGACAAATTCACATGGATAGGAACACTTACATCATAATAAAAAATCTAAGTGTCATAAGGTTTCTCTCCGATTCATGAAAATGATGGTGAGGAAATGCTTTCATTAAGTAGATTTTAAGTAGATAGTAATTGTGATTTTTGCATTCTCAAAGTCATTAGTGGAGCACGTGTGGTTAACCGACACACTAACATGGACTTGTGAGAATGGAAAAAGGTCTAAACATTATGATTACGACATCCCTCTTCATAATTGTTTAGACACACATGTGAGCTATCTAAGGAAAGGTGTATGATTTTGATAAAGTCTTATCAAAGCAATCTCGTATCAGAAATCTGAACTTTGGTAAGAAAGTCAATAAAGTATTGATTTCTAGAAGTCCAGTTGATTTATGGGTACATGTCAAAGCTAGTGGGAGCATAAGTGTTATGATAGTAAGATAATAATCATTATGCTAGTGGGAGCATGATTATTATGTTAAGTGTTGCAAGTTAGCAATGTTAATTATAGAAAACAAAGTTTCAATTCGCTGTGAAAAGTTGTTTTGCTATAATTAAGGGAGAGGATTTTATACTTCATTCTAATTCTACAAATTTAGATTAAGATTTTAATCAACTTTAGTCAAGGATATATATATGAATGTTGTGTTGGAATGGTTCAACATAAGGAAATTCTATATATGTTGCATTCTCAAAATTCGATTATGATTACGGCATACCTCTTCATAGTTCGAATTGTGAGAACATGACAAATAAAAAATATTGTAGCAAAAGACTGGTCAAGTATCATGTCCTTATGTGAGACGTCATGAATCGTGTCCCTTATGCTTCGAATATAGGATCGATTACATGTGCTATAATATTTATCCATTCTAAATTTTCAAAATGCCTAGGGCATTAAGAGGGAAAAAGGAATAGAACTGGGTATGACTAAAATGATTAAGGAATTATCGAGTACAATCTGAGGTTTACCAAAGATTGGTTGCTCATTGACAATTGGAAGTATGGATTAAGGACCATATTGGCATATTCTAAAAGGAGGCAACTCTTGTTCAGAAGGGATAGTCAAAATGGGAATATGGAAATGTTTCCATAGGTGGAAGTTATTCTTTGAATCCGTGTAAGATTAGAAAACTTAATGCAAATAAGGATGTTCAAAGGAATGTACTTTGAATGTGAGACTTCGTTTCCATGGAATTTCTCTCCACTTGAATACTTTGTAATGTCTGTTGCTAAGTCTTTGTGACTTGTGTGCATATTCATTAAAAGAGGATCATTGCATATAAGTTTAGAATCTAACAAGAGTATGGTAAATGGCAAGAATTTGGTATTCTTACATTTATTGTAAAGGATATGGGATTGTGAAATAAGCATCATTAAAATATTGTCAATCGATCTGTTTCACAAAGTAAGGATCATAAGACAAACATAGTGTGCATACTTAGAGTATGACATAGCTATTGTTTAGACAAACATAGAATGCATACTTGGAGCATGGCATGCCTGTTGTTTTTAATTCAAGTATTAAGTTGATAAATCGAAACATTATACAATGAATAATGAGTAATCAATATGGTGCTTAGATAAAAGGTGTTTTATTTACACTCAAAGTGTTGGGGCCATATAGGATTAGTATTATTCTTGTGTTTCACTTTGCATGTTTTGACTTCCCGAATAACTAGGTTATTCAAACCATCCACAGTCGATCATACTTTGGAAGTAGGTATTGAGGCAAGACTGTCATGAATGGGTCTGTAGTCTGTCTAGGTGGCTAGACTTAGCTGCAGTATTCATGAGTGCTTCTGCAATAAGATTCGAGTATTGGATTCAACCCACGCTCATTTGAATCATTTCATGGATTTTATCACGAGTGAATCATGAGACAATAATATCTTATATTCTTCAAACCTAGAGATATGAGTTGTTGACTATGAGTTGGTTATACATTGATTGCATGAAAACACATTGGTAACTCGATGTTATAAAACGTGCATTTGTGTCTGATTCAACAAGTAGTTAGTACAAGCATATGAGTCAAAGTTTATCCATTCCTTTTACCCTTAAAGGGATAAAAGCGATATCTGTGGGCCCCTCGATGATTTAGTGATGACACCCCTAAGTGCTTGGCCAAGCCTGGACTGATTTGATTTTTTCAATTAGTCGGTTATCATAAATCAGAAATCGGGAAACAACAATTGGACAGAGAGAATGATTATAATCCATGTCTCAGTCCATATGATATCTAGAATGGAGGAATATATGATCACTTATCTAATGGACGCATCATTGATTTGTTCAGAGTTCGGCAGCAACTTTTAAGAGCTATGATTGCTGGTCAGGTTGGAGTTGTACTTGCAATAATAGTTATTAGAATTATCCAAGTAGGAGACTTTTGGATTAGTTTCTAAGTCCATAACTATAATTGGTATATACTTGACCCGACCCGGCATGGTCCATTTGGGTTGCATGGCATCAGAACATTTGGGGTAGACCTTTTGTGAGAAGAGGATATTTGTGACATATTAATATATTATAAGTTCTAATATATTAATATGAAATCATATTATTTAATTAGTATTGATCAAAAATTAATTTGGAATTAATTTAGTGATCAAAAGAGACTAATTAAATATATGGGGATTGATTATGTAAATCATTCATTCTTATATATGTGGGCTTATGATCCATGATTCCTTATGTTGGGTTTAACCCATGTGGTGACCCATGGATACTCCATGGAGGTTAAAACCCATGGAGCATAAGGAATAGGTAAAGTCATGAGTTACATGGTGTAACCCTAATAGCCACACTATATAAAGACCCCATTGGTTGGTGAATTAGCACTAGTGTATACACAAGACGGCAAGCCGATTTCTAGAGTCCATGTATCTCTTCTCATGGTTATTCCAAATGTTGGAGATGTTTTGTGAACCATTTGAGGTGTCACACTTGGGGCACTAGGCTCTTGAGCTCCATGGAATCAAGCTACATCAAAAATGTATGTATTCTATCTAGTTTTGTTATACTAGTACTTATGATTGTATGCTAGTTAGGGTAATACCTTGGAAACTTCAAGTTTGCATGTATAATAGAGAAAACATAGATCCAAGGTATTTAGGGTTGCATGTACACCATAGGAGTGTTAGAATGCTCAAAACTCAACAATTATAAGATTAATAAATAGTAATAAATGATTTATTAATATATTATGAGATTAATATATTAATTATAAATAGTATTATTTAATTTATAATTAATCAGAAATTAATTAGAATTAATTTTGAGATTAATTGAATTAATTAAAAGTGCAAGCACCTAAGGTGTAATTGTTCAATAGTTGAACAAGAGAATGATTCTAGATCCTTCCTAGGGTTGGCGAAAATAAGAAGCCTCCTTAGGGTTTTCTAGATTAATCCGTAAGGATAATTAGGAATGTGATAATTACCTAATTTGAAATAATAGTATTATATTCAAATTAGGGTTTCCAGGGTTTCCTAGTTCAGCTATAAATGGAGCCTTAGACCTATAAATTTTGTACACTCCTTTCACAAGAAGAAAAGTTGAAAATTCCAACCTACCTCCTCTCTCCTCTCAAGTCTTCTATTTCTAGGGTTTTGGTACAAACCATTATAGGCACGAGATTTCTGGTGCTTGCTTTTGAAGCTTGTGCAAGAAGGAATTGTTAATTATTTACTACTATAATCAAAATGTATGTAAACCCCAAACCTTTATGGATTTTTGAAAATCATAGGATATTCCTAGGGTTCTTTGATGTTCAATTATTAGTTGTTATCAATAGAGAAAACTTAGATCTAATAAGTTGTATGTGAACTTAGGGTTAAGTTTTTCCGCCATATATATTTGTAACCTATAAAACCTATTAGTGGTATCAGAACCATAGTTTTCAATTGATCCTGCATAATCTTAAATAGATCAAAATTAGGGTTTAGAGAAATTAAACCCTAGGGGAGGAATTTTTGAAATTTGTTAGGGTTCTTGAAACCCTATCCTCCACCGTTAGATTTTTAAATTTGATAGGGTGAGATAAGGTTTATCCACTTTCCGTGATTATTATTTTAAAAGCCTTAAATTTTAAATAATTAAAACGTGATAAACTCAAGCCCTTTTTTCGAAAATTATGGGCGGGTTTTGGATTAGGATTAAATTTGAATTTTTTTTATTAATTGGTTAATAGTAAATAATTATTTAATCCATAAATAACTTAATTAATTTAATTTAATGTTTAATTAAAAGATAAAGATAAATTAGTGCTGGTTTAATATTACTTAATTAAAAAGATTAATTTAAATAATTAATATTTAAACCTCATATTTTGAATATATATATATATATATATATATATATATATATATATATATATATATATATATATATATATAAAATTAAAAGTTAACTACTATATGTATAAGAAAAGTCAGTCAAATCAATAGTATGCATCATTCACGAAACCATGCTATAAATAGGGTATAAGGAAGCGACCTATAAAATGGCCGTTGAATGAGTATCCACTCTCACCCACCGCTCTCATATATGGTCGTTAGCCAAACGGGTTTGATAGGACATAATATCATTAAAAGTCTAATGATATAAAAGTACTAGAGCCTTCTTTTAAAAATCTCACTCTAGTTACTATAGGAAAAATGTGAAATAGTATGCTAAACCATGAAAATGCACACCATACTTTAATATGCCGTTAATAGAGTGTGTATGGTTAATCGTCACACTATTAGGGACTTTAAAGAGAAATGATGGGCATCTCGAAAATTATTATTGTTAAATGAGCATGTGTGGTTAACTGGCACATTAATTGAAGATAATAAATGACATCGAGGGTGTCAACCGTGTTTGTATGGTTATTCACATCTTGTTTGTGATCCTCGACATCCCAGTCACAAATTGAAGAGCATAACCTGAGAGTAAACATGTCATTGATAAGATTCCATGAATCTCAAAAGATCTAGGAATTTCATAGTTTGAAATTGGTGAATTGCTTTTACCTACCTTATAATTTTGCAATAATAAGATTACGACATCCATCTTCTTAGTTGTGAATTTTTATATTGGATCCTAGCCTTGAGTATTAATTATGGGTTAAAATATTAAGGATTTATATCAACTAACTAAAACTACTTCTATCATATAGACGTACACTCCAGGAGATGCTACTGCTGCTCAATCATCCACAAACAACTTTACACTACTATCAGTCCTCTTTAAAGAGAAACTAGTTGGTCCAAACTACATGGACTGGATGTGAAATCTCGAAATGACTCTTCGGCGTGAGGGAAAGAATATGTCCTCGATAAAGCTCTTGTCAAAATCGATGAGTCAACTGCTAATCCATAAAAGATTGTCGCCTACAAGAAACACTACGATGACGCAACAAAGTTTGCTTGCATCACGGTTATGACCATGCTACCTGAGTTGCAAAAGTTCTATGAGGTCTATTGGCCCTACGAGATGGGCTTATATCTTGCGGAAAAGTTCCATAAAATAGGGTGTCAAGAGAAGTATGAGGTCGTTAAAGCGTTAATAGCTTGCAAGTTGAAGGAGGGAGAGTCTATCTGCAATCATGTGCAGAGAATGCGGAGATACATGGAGCGTCTTGAAAGGCTTAATGTGAATTTTGACAAGGAGTTAGAAATTGACATAGTCCTTAACTCCTTGTCATCTTGTTATGATCACTTCATCTTGACTTATCATTTGAACAACACAGAGACCACATTGGCCCAACTCCACAACTTGTTGCAGACAGCTGAATCAGGGATGAAAAAGAATCAAGTCCCTTCTACTAAAAGTGATCTCGTCCTTTCCATTGGGAAAAACAAAGGAAAGAAGAGGAAGTCTCATCCTCATTCAAACTCGAAGGGAAAGGCCCATTCTGGATCGTCTAGCAGTAGGTCAAAGACAAAGTTGTGACATCCCCAAATTTCACGGCCAGAAAAGACCAATTTGTTTATGCTTTGTTTTAAAATCAGAGTAATCTTTTAAAGAAAACTGTTGCGAAATTTGTTCCCAGAAAACATGATAAATACTTTATCCAAGCATCTCCGAATATATGTATTTTATTCGTTTTAAAACATTTGGGATGTCCTGGTCAATATAGACACATAAGCATAAACCGAACTTACATTCATCTACACTAATAATATACATCTCTTTAATCTCTCAATGTAATGTGTCTTTGTATCGATACCTGTGATACAAAAATATTGAGTGGGTCAAGTTTGAAAAATCTGGTGAGTACATAGGGATTTCAATCCCACAATGTTATAACATATTTATAATTTAGAATTCACACAATAAAAAAAAATTTCTCTCTCTCTCTCTCTCTCTCTCTCTATATATATATATATATATATATATATATATATATATATATATATATATATATATATATATATATATATATATATATATATATAACCAACTCTT